>NW_006442484.1:11431775-11544923 GCF_000325575.1 Pteropus alecto
TAACCTTGCACCCGAACTTATAAAGTTATAGCAAACATCATGAAAGATTAACCAAATCTTTTTGATCTCAAAGACATCTAAAAATCTAGTCATTTCTCTTTCCATTTTCCGTTTTCCCAAATCATAGGCTTCAGCCCGATTATCTTTAAGCAGGTTTCAAAAGACTCCCACTGAAATTGAAATGTTGATAGTTTCCAGCAGATATCAGAATTAAACCAATATGAAGAACTGCTCTCGAAGTGTCAGAATGACTTATTGAGCCTATAGGACTTTAAAATATACAGAAGGAAGAAACTAGGGAAGGAAGGAAGGAAGGAAGGAAGGAAGGAAGGAAGGAAGGAAGGAAGGAAGGAAACGGGGAGAGAGGGAGGGAAGAAGGGAGGTAGGGAAGGAAACAGTGAGCTCCTTTAAGATATCCAATTTTTGTTGTCGTTGAGCTGATTTTGAGTAGAAACAGTTCAAAAGAGTGGTTTTTAGAACATTGATTTCTAAGTCTGAGTCTAAAAATGAAAAGACAAATTAAAAAATAAACTTCAGACTTCACAGTCCATATGGAATAAGCACCATAAAGATAGAATATTGGGAGAGTCCCACAGAGGTGGGTTAGCTCAATTTGTTTAAAGATAACAGGAAGATCAAGGCAAACTTGATTTCCATGTAAGTCAGTTCACTTCTCTCTATATTCCAGCCACTGACAGCACCCCTAAATCCAACCAGCCATTTTGGAAAATGTATTCTTCTGAACAATGGGAAAATTTTGTTAGAATCAGTAAATGGCTCAGGGCAGATCTATTTCTCTAACTGGAAAAATCAGTCACCTTTATAGTTGAAGGATGGCGTAGTTTCATGATATTATCTTTGGTTCTCTACCTGTTAACCATGGAAACAAGAATTTGCCTTTTGCCTTTTCACAGAGATGGCACCAAAAGCGAAGAAGGAAGCCCCTATGCCTCCCGAAGCCAAAGCAAAGGCTTCGAGGTAAAGAAAGCAGTGCTACAAGGTGTCCACAGCCACACACACAAAAAAAGATAACACACGTTACCTACCTTCCAATGGCCCAAGATACTGTGGCTCCAAAGGCAGCCCAAATATCGTTGAAAGAGCGCCCCCTGGAGAAACAAGCTTGACCACTATGCCATCTTCAGTTCCCTCTGACTGCTGAGTCAGCCATGAAGAATATAGAAGACAACAGAATACACTTGTGTTCATTATGGATGTCAAGGTGAATAAGCACCAGATCAAACAGGCTATGAAGAAGCTCTGTGACATTGATGTGGCCAAAGTCAACACCTTGATCAGGCTTGATGAAGAGAAGAAAGGGATATGTTCGACTGGCTCCCGACTGATGATGCTTTGAATGTTGCCAACAAAATTGGGAACATCTAAACTGAGTCCAAGTGCCGAATTCTAAATATAAAAATTTTTCACTGTAAAAAAAAAAAAATTGCCTTTTGATGTTGGAAAAATCCAATGATAATCTAAAATGTATTATGGTTTGTCTTTGTCTTTGATTTGTTTGAGTTTCTACAGATGAAGTGTGATATGAGAAGATTACCTGAAGATAATCCTTAGAGTTAACTCTGAGTTTCCCAGACAAGGAGTCAGTGTGGATCAGGGGGTCCCATTCTCCCAGTGGGAGGGTCTACAACAAGATTCAGATTTGCACAACAGTGGTCCTGACAGAAGCAGCAACAAGTTCCCATGGGCCTGAGGTCACCTGGTTCTTAGCAGTCAGCTTTCCAGAATATCTCCTAAAAGAAAGGCTGGCACTTATAGCCAGACTAGCCAGCATCGAGTAGACTATTTTTCCCTCCACTGACAAAGTGACTATCCCAGTTACCTATGAAAAGAGAACACAGCAGGGAACCATGTTTCTCTCTTGGAAGGCAAACCCGCTATGTGCCCAACAAGCCTCTCTATAATGAAGGAAGTATCAAGAGACCCCTGCCTTCTGCCAACTCTAGTAATTTATCTCTGCTAAGCTTTCTCCTACACCTACCGTCAGCTGGCAGCTGGATGATCTAGGATGGCTTCACTTACACATCTGTAATTTGGTTGGCTTTTGAATGGGATGCTTCAGTTCTCTTCCACGTGACCTTTCATCCTCCACTAATCTGGTGTATTAGTGTGCTAGGGCTTCCATAACAAAATACCGCAAACTAGGGAGTGGGAGTGAAAGCTTCAGCAATGGAAATCTTTTTCTTACAGCTCTGGAGGCTAAAAGTTCGAGCTCAAGGTATCATCAGGTTTGATATTTTCTGAGGGCCTCTTCCGTTGTGTTATGGATGGCCATCTTCTTCCTGTGTCTGCACGTGGTCTTCCCTCTGTGTGTGTCTGTGTCCTAATCTACTCTACCTATAAGAACTCCAGTCATATTGGATTAGGGCCCATACTACTGATTTCATTTAACCTTAATTATTTCTTTAAAGACTCATCTTCAAATGCAGTCACATTCTGAGGTACTGGAGGTTAGGACTTCAACATGTGAACTTGATAAGGGACACAGTTCACCCCATAACAGCCTGCACGGGCTCATTTACATGGTGATCTCAGGTTTCCGAGCACACCAGTAAAGAAAAGTCCCATTATATGAGTGCTTTTTAAACTTATGCTTATGTCACATTTGCATAAGTTCCATTGGCCACAAGTAGTCTCCAGGCAAGGGTCAGCACAGGGTGGCACTAACAAAGGAAGTGGACAGAGGGAGGGGAATAATTTGTGGCAATTTTTGCAGTCTACTACATGTTGTGATAGAAATAGAAAAGAATTGGTCTACTCTTGCCCCTGGAGAACTTCTCCCTGGGAGAGTTCAGATACCTCTTTCCCGAAAAAGAATTTCCAGTATAATGAAATTCGTACTCATAAGCTATGACTTATTACAATGTCAATATGAACAAGACATGCAATTTCCTTATAAAATGAGAAAAGCAATTCTCATCCTTTTCTTCCTCACACAGACCTTTAAAGATCAGAGGTAAAAACTCTTCAGAAGAAATATTCTCTGTCAGTCTCCTTCAGTGACATGTGTTACATTGACCAAATTTGAGATATCCAAACATTGTGAACGTTTTGAATCAATATCAAGTCGTTTAATAAAGATACCTTGGGTGTTGCCTTGGGTGTTGACCTATCCTCATAGTATTCCCAAACACTGCCCTTTAACAAGACACTTCAGAATGCAAACTAAGCCTTTCAAGTGACATTGTGATTGTCACTGCTAAGTCTCTGTCAAGCTAAGCTCTCCGTCCAGTGGTCAGTAAATAGTATCAGATTTGCACAGTCCATTTGCTCCAACTCAATTTGAGTGGTGTCAGAATCTTCAGAGGTTCCAAAACCAATGAGCACAGAAAATGAATTTTTGTGATAAATGCTTTGTAGGAAAGAACAAGGTCAGACATCTAGCTACATCCAACTAATCCTTTTAAGACAGAACTCTAGTCCTTCCTATTCCATGATACTTTCTCTGATCATTCTTGCCCAAAGAGATTTCTCCTTATGAATTTCAGTAATATTTTATTACCGAATTGATTGACTTGATTACAAAATTATTGACTTGACTAGACTTCATAGGAAGTAAGCAAAAACCAATTTTTTTCTCACCTTTCTCATAAATTTGATTAGCACAGTCATTCCTTATCACCTGTTTTGGTAAAATTTGGGGCACTTTCCCTGTGCTTTGGCCACTTTTAGATAGGAAGATGTCCAATGGAAATTAATAATAGCAGAACATCAATGCAGTTCAATCTTATAATCACACAATTTTAAGATAAGGCAACATAATAGCTAAAATTCTGTTTAATCAAAACTTCTCCTGCCCCCCCCCTAATCACACAATTTTAAGATAAGGCAACATAATAAGCTAAAATTCTTTTTTATTCAAACTTCTCCTGCCCCCCCCCCATCTCCCCAGGGAATATGCTCCTTTATCCTACTGTCAGCAGAAATTCAGACACCGTCATCTCTTTCTTGATTCTGCTGTCCTAGGGCTGTTGGCCAGCCAAAGCATCAGCCATCTGACTTTATTCACTTTAAGCAAGAATCAGATCAATCTCTGAGTCTCCCAAATTCTAAGGAATAGCCAGCTTTTTGAGTAGTTTTCTTGAAACTCCCCTTTATTTGGCTAAAAATTAGTGAAAAGTACTGATAAGGATGAAAGAAATGCACAGAACCCTATCAGCTTTCTCCAAAGAAATCTCTTCTTTCAACTCTTCGATCTCTTCCTTCTGTATGTCCTAGAAGTGGATGGTGAGCTAATGAGGACACACCAACTTTGCAGTCTCTTTGCATACTCTGCCAGGTGGTCTAGCACATCGTCTTAGGAGTGTGGATTCTTGGCACCAATTGATTTGTTCTCAGCCTTGGAATCTTCACTGAAAACCTGAGACAAGAGTAAAAGTAACTTCTAACAACTTGTTACTCTTCTATATGTATTATCTTTAACAAAGTTGGTATAAGACTAGCCATATCTAGACATTGGGAAGATGAGAGTTTGGGGAAAGTGAAACAAGCAAAGAAGAGAATATAATTTATATTCTTGAGGTCCTCACAAACTTGTGGAGACTACACTAAAAACTTTGGAAATATCTATCTGTCCCAATGGCCTGTTGCCCCATTCTTTGAAAATTTACCCTCATTCCCCTTGGACCCCATAAGTCTAGTGCCCCTTAGGTAAAGATTGGCATATTATACAAACATGGACCCCAACAGCCATGTTTGTATAGTATGCCACTGTTTACCTAAGGAGCACTAGACTTATGGCTGATGTCTTCCTCAAGATGGGCTAATTTTATTACTCTCCTGGGAATTAAGGATTGGAGTAAAAATTATGTCAGACTCTGGAGCTGAAAGGGTAGGCATTTTCTACCTTGTAGAACAGAGAGGTAAGTATCCTAGGTATCTTAAGTATCCTAAGCAAAAGAAACATAATACATAAATAATGAGTTTAGAATAAGGCAACTGCATAGAGGTAAATGTGGTTCATTAGTGAAGACATCACAGGGGCTCAATATCTGGGATAATCCTCTGAAGATGAGTAAGATTGCTATGGGGAGGATGGGAAATATTCCAGGTAGGAAAAAATGCTATGATCAAAGGGAAGGAGGTGGAGAATTTAAATATTTAGCTGAGGGGCCTAATGTGTCAAAAGTAGTACTGGAAAGAAAATTAGATTAATAGGCAAGAGCCAAATTTTAGAGAATCTTGAAAACCGTGAGAAAGAATTTGGGAAATTCTTGAAGACTTTCTTAGCCGTGATAATATGATAAGTTACATGCTATCAAAAGAAATTATTAGAATAGTACTTAGGACAAATTAGAAGGTAAAGGGATTGGATACAGGAAACACAAATAGAAAGTAATTGCAACCTGATAAAGGATAATGAGGGACTGGTCTAGCATAGTGGATAGAGTAGCTAGCTACTGCTCTGATACACTGTCATTGTGTAAGTTGGATGCATGCTGTAGCAGATGTGCTATTTCCCAACTAGCAGTAGCAGGAAGCTCATGGTGTAGCTCAAAGCCCTAGCATTAGAGAGCCAGGTTCATAAAAGCCCCAACTGAATTCACCTGCTTTGTGATTCCCACTCCGAAATCAGATATCATTGGTGGGAAGGAAGCTCTTTAGGCATCAAATAGCTGCCATAAAATTAGTCTTTCAAGGACCCCTCTTCCTATACTTTGTACTTGACAGTCTATGATGTTAGACTACATGAGAATGAATGTTGGCTGACCCAAGTTTGGACAAGGTAATTAACCTCACCATGGCTTAGTATTTTCATCTGTAAAATGGAGATGACAATAGTGCCAACCTGATAGGGATGTTAAAAAGTTTAAATGCCTTCAGACCCACAAATGCTTAAGACAGTGGTGCTGAGAAAAGGCTCAAAAAGTGTTAACTTACATTATCAGAAGCACTTAAACATGTTAGCTAGTTATTGTCCTACAGGGTAACTCAGCTTCTCATTGTATAAGAGCAGAGATAGTATCATTTGGCTCCCTTTCTCCACATTTCTCATAAATAAGCCTGCCCATAAAGTAATTTCAAATGTCTATTTGAGGGTGTACTTTACAGCAAACTCATTCTAATGACCTATTCCAATGATACAGCTAAATTTGAAGTCAGAAGTTTCACCAGTTATACTAATATTGGTCAATGAATGAAGTCTTTGGCTGGTAATACCTGCCTTAAATTTTTTTTATAATAAATGATACAGATCTTTAAGACTAAATCATATACTTTTGATGACATTTGCAATATCTGTATCTCTTTCTTTTAAGTAAAAATTGACTGTCTTAGGTTTAAATAATACATGTTAATGTGCCAGCACTGCTCCCTCACCCCAACACCCATCACCAAGCCTATCTGCCAAGTTCAGATGCAGCCTTAGATCTTTCTCAGCACAGAGGAAGACCCTGGGTCACCCCTGGCCATTTGAAAATAATAGGATATAAGGTCCTTTTGTCATTTAGGATGACTTTATCATGGTGAGGACCTAAAATTTGTCACTCAACAGAATGGTGACTCTATCTTCCCAATCACTTTAATACACATTACAGAATTTCCTTAATACTAAGAATCAGTGCGATAGCCATCTGCTAGGTAATTTGATTCCCAATGGACTTGGTATTGAGAGAGCCACTCTAATGATTGACTTAACTACATGATTTGCTAGTGTCTCTAGGCTTTCTTTATTAAGTCATTAGAGAGACAAGGACTTGAACCCTCCACAGCACAAGGCCCAAATTTCAGGGTGGAAACTTTGGCTCCAAATCTCAGTCCTACCACTTATCTGCCATGGGGCATAAACACAGTAATACTTGCGCTGCTGACCTCTAGAGAGTTCTTATAATGAGCCAGGACATCATTCACGTTTGTACACATGTTTAAGATGTCCTCAAATTCTCTGTTACCACAGTACAGATCTCCCACCACCGACAGAAATGTCTTGGTAAGATGTGGCTCCAGGATAGACCCATATAAGAGATGTCCACTAAAGTAGTATCATTCGTATTTAAAGACAGTGCTAATGAATCAGTAAACGTCCCTTTTAAGGGAGCTTCTAGATAAGTTCTACTTTGAGTTTAATCCCAAGAAACGTTTATCATTTGTCGAAATTTTGTAGGATCTCTTTTATCTGACAAGGAAAATTATGAAACTTTATTTCACTTTTTAGAGCCAAGATCAATGAAAAACTGTTAAATTAGCACATTCTAGGTGCCTGGGAACATCTATTCTTGTTCCTTTCTAAGTGTGAGCTCTACTGTTATTTTTAATTTGACTCTTCTATATCATATTGAATTTTATATGAGCATTCGCATTCTTTCACAAGAAGAAACAACAAAAATTAAAGCGATATCAGCAATGAGTGGCTGAGGAATACTGCCCTGTCATCCACCTGAAGATCTTCCAGAAGAAAACAAATACCTGTCCTGCAGGTCGGACAGCCATTTACCTAGAGGTATGTTCCAGGGAATTCGTTCAACACTCAGATTCTCTGATTTCATCTGCATCTGAGACACTGTGGCAACTTTAAGATTATTCAGAACAAAGTTAACGAACTCAAGAAACCCACCTCAGTCCACAACCCCAGCAGAGTCCCCTCTCCAGATTCCAGAAGGTTCCCCACTGGAGACTAGTGGGAAAGCCCAAGACCAGCTCTTTGCCTAGCCCCCTGGGCTGAAGACAGTTGTAGCAAGAGATCCTGGGGCCTGCACTGGTGTGCTCTTTTTCCAGGGAACTACTCTAAAGCTGTTTTATAGTAAAGTTAACAAACATTTGTTGTTCACCAACTATGTTCCAGCAACACATTATAAGGAATGCAAACACAAATGTAAAATGAAGTTTATAGTCCCGGAAAGTTCATGGTGTTGTGGCAGGAAAAGAGGTTAAGTGTGGATATAGCCATAACGGAGGATGTAGCGGGATAAAATCTGGATGAGATGTGTAAATCAGGGCTGAGGGGGTGCGATGACAGGCAGAGTAGTGGAGTGGTTAACAGCCTGGGCCCAAATGCCTGCTCTGTTTACAAAATGTGTAACCCTTGGCAAGTCTCTTAACTTCTCTGTGCTTCAGTTCCCTCATAAAGTCAGATTAATAATAGTATCTATTGTTATAATGACAACACCAGTTAATATAGGTAAAGCACTTGGAATAGTCCCAGGCATATAGTGCACACTATGTGGGGAAGAAAGAATGACCCTTTTGTTCTCTTTACTGGAGAATCCTAAAGGGACAGAAGAGAAAGTGACCAGTCCAACCTCCTTGTCAACTAGATACCCTGGTAAATCATCTAATGATATTTGCTAGGAGAAAGACCCTTGGAGAAAAATTGCTCTGACCTCTGCAGACCAGCCCCCTTTTAATCGTATTACCTAAGAGACACTCCACAATCACTGGGGAAAGAATCCCACATTAAATACTAAGCTTCATCAAAATGTTTTTAATACCTTTATAATTAACTCAAAGGATTTTTTGAAATTAAATTAAATCATTGAGTCACTGATTCAATATAATTGCAAGCTTCTCCCCATTTGCTTTTGGGACTCAGCTTCTATTTAAAATGTTTGATAATCTAATGGTTAGTCTCATTCAATAACTATAATTTTGCCTCAAATATAAGAAAGAAAAGACATCCTAAGTGTCTTCAAATAGCACGTAGGGGAAAAAATTGGAAAGAGAAAGTAGATAAGCAAAAGATAAATGTTTTTCCTTCCAAATTTTTCTCATGACCAGACCCTTCCTTACATACAGAGAGGAGAGTTCAGAACTTCACAGGCATTGTATGAAGAGCATACAAAGCTCTAGGGAGCACTCTGACCTGGCCTGAAGTGAGATCCCAAGCTCATAAATATCTGAGCATAGCCATCCAGTTGTTATAAATAATAAACTCTGAGGATCACAGATAGAAAGATGATAGACAGACAGACAGACAGTTAATAAATAATGTCTCTTTTTAATGTCAAAATTTTTTTAGGTCCCCAAATATTTTCCCCAATTCAAGATTGACTATGTCTGAAATCCCACAATTAATATGCCTTTCAGTTAAGTCACACCCTTTGCAGGCATTATTTATTAAATTCAAGTATTCTTTAGATTGTTAGTTTCTCACATCTCTAATGCCTTGACCTGAATACAGTCATCAGACTGCCCTCCTCCTGATTAGAGGAACAAGGATGCAGAATGTGGATCCTGCAGAAAGCTCTAAAATGGCCAGCATCAGAGAAAGGAGGCAGCCATGCCCAAACTTTCTACCATCACAATTTTGTTGAGAACTGGTCCTAGATCTCTGCCTTGTCCAAATACCATTCTCTGACTTAACAGCAAGGTCAGGAGAAGATTTTTCATTCTTTGTTTCTAGTCTTAAAAATGGAATTTCAGAAATTGGGTGGTGGTGGCAGGGACAGACATGCTTCAATTGGTAAGTCAGTCATAGTTTGGTTAGCACACTTTTTAACTGCCAGAGGAAACACATGGCAAATGCTTGAATGGTGGTGACAGTGCTCTGAAGCACTCAGGCTTCAAGAAGAGAAGTGGGAATGAAAATACCCAAAGAACAGCATTGTCATGAGCATTTCAAATGCAACACAGCCAGCCAAATCAACCGGGGTAAAAAACTGGCTAAAGGCCACCCTCTAGTCAATCCTGAAAGAGAAAACTTAGCAACATATGTTCCCTTAAAAATGGAAAATTGCAATTCATTTCCAAAGTAATCATTTCTAGTGCCTGCCCCAACTTTTTATGCCTCTCTAAACTTCCTGGGTATATTTACAGCGCAAAACTTTATTCCTATGTATGTGTTCATGCTGTGTTTTATTTGCATTGCAGAATATCACTGTAGCCCTTCCAGTCCTTATAAATTAAGTTTATTTTCAGATAGAAGGAATGGAGCAGAAGTAGTCCCTGCTGTGACTTAATGCTGTAAGAGTTTATTTCTTTGTTTTTCTTGGGAAAACTATATTGATGGGCAGGCAAGGGGAAAAAAAGATAGAAAGCCTCCCTCCACTCCATGCCTGTTTTCACTCTCATTTTTAAAAAGCAAATGTATCCAAATAATCTCCTCCCAGATGTACTCAGATTAAATGAGGACACTGAGTAATTGAGAAACAAGATTTCCATCTGCCTTACCAAGAGAAAAGCAAAAAATGGATAGACAAAAGAAAAAAAAGAGAGAGAGAGAATGAGGAACCGATCTTCCCTTGCCTGTGAGCACTGTGAATGGATGGGTAATTCAAGTGCTCCAGGAGCTGGTAAGAGCTAGGATTCTCCGGTGACTGACAACAGCAGCTCTAGCTCAGCCATACAGAGTGCCTCTGTTCTTCAAGGCTTTCTTCAGAGCTAGGAAAATGCCCTCCATGCCCCATCCATTGGTTGCTATGTCTCCTGTGCACCCAGGCCATTGGCCAACAGGTATGCATATGCATTTATTTGCCTATTCAACCAGTATTCACTGGGCCCCTGCCCACCTCTGCCTTCACTTATTAATTTATATTTCATCTAGGAAGTAGAAGCAGATAGGCCACTCATTGTTGTACTGAAACGTGCTCTACTGATCTTTTCACATATGTACGCTTTGTCTTTTGTGTTTGGAGGGTTTCAAGAGCAGAAACTGTCTTTCATTGATCACATTCTCCAGAATGGCTTCCAGCAAAGAACTCTGCACATAACAACTAAAAGTACAATAAAAAACAATTAGGAAAAAATGGGGGTGATTTTATTTCGTTTTTAAATATAGTCATGTGCCATGTAAAGTAGAACTTTATCGTATGTGAGCATATGCTTTCAATCACCAACAGGAAACAGATTTTCTTAGCCCTTTCTATTTCTAGAGTCAGAAACACCACCTTGGCATTTGCACTGAGAAGACGTATTTGAGTGGTCTCTCTAACTTCTTTAGTTTAAGGCAAGTGCCCGTTTATTCTGGAAGAATTGCCTAACAAGATTCCTTTGTCTTGAGAAGTTCTGTAGTTAGAGGTAGGAGCAGTCAGTCCATGCCCTTCCCTGGTGGGTATTTGCATCTGCTAATTTACCCCTGGGCCTTGGAACCTTCCAATAAGAAGGCAAGTAGGACCCAAGGCCCTGCCTATTTTGGTCTAAAGTTATTGGATGTTGCCATGGATTGAGATAGTGGCTGGCAGGAAAGGACAACAGAGCTCCCTAGAAGAAATGTACCGTTAGCGGAGAGCATCAGATCTTGCTCTTAAATGGAGAAGGCTAGTGCTGGCACTGGTGGGCTGCCCTTTGACCTGCCTCCTCAGCCTAGGAAAAATGTTATTAAAATGGCTGCACAGTTTGTTATCACTGAATTGTACCCATCACTCCAAATTCATATGTTGAAGACCTAACCCCCATTGTGACTATATCTGGAAATAGGGTCTTTAGGAAGTAGTTAAGATTAAATGAAATCGTAAAGGTAGGGCCCTAATCTGACAGGACTGTCACCTTACAAAGAGGAAGAGGAAGAAAATGAAAAAAATAGCAAAAATGCATCTTACTCTTCTCTCTCTCCCTCTCTCTGTTCCCTACCTTCCCTCTCTCCACTATGCAAGAACACAGAACATGGCTGTATGCAAGCCAAGAAGAGATCTCATCATGAACAAACCCTGCCAGCCCTTAACCTGGGAATTGCAGCCACAGAAACTGAGAAAATAAATTTCTGTTGTTTAAGCCATCCAGCTGATGGCATTCTGTTTGGCAGCCCATGCTGACTAATACAGGTATTCCTTTTTAGTGGACTAGAAAACTGAACACAGATAGGTTAAGGAACTTGCTCAAGATAAGCCAGTAACTAGTAGAGCCATATTTTCACTCCACATTCTTTTCATTCTGCCCAGTTGAGAGTCTGATGGAAAGTCACATTCACAGTCACATTCACCTTACCATTACAGGAAAGGGAGGTAGGCCAATTAGACAATAATGAGAAATGTATAAGCCATTATAATAGCCACCAATGGTCTGGAATCATAAAAGAGCAAGGTCTACCAGAAACGCTCATTGAATGAATGAATGAATGAATGAATGAATTCCTCCAAGTTGGAGCTAGCAAGGCTTCATGGAAACAGTGACAATTAGGAAGCTGGCATTCTTTCCTCAACACCTTGGACCTTACCTTAGTGAACATTTTCCTAACTTTCAGATTGCATGAGAGGTCAGTCCTTCCTTGACCACACAGCCTTGGGAGGCTGGACTTTGCAGACTTATCACTCCTGCTTATCCCAATAGCGTCTTGTATGAAAATGACAGTGAATTAATACGTACTGGTTGATTGCTGGCACCCTCTTCTGCCCTCATTTTTCCTGTGTTTGTACCTTCCTACAGTATATATAGAGGTTTCATAAATTAAATAGGAATTTTTGTTTTTCTTTTCCCTTCATCTGTGTGCTAGGCCTCCATGTTGCCTTGACACTTAGGGTTGTTATGTAGAGGGAATGAATATTTATATATTTTATAACTAAAACAACAGAAGACCTGTGATAAGCAGAGAATGTATATGAAGACAATAGAACTGAACAGGAAACTAGGAAAAGGAGGAGACCACTTTATCCTCACCTCATTCTTCCCTCAGGGAGACTAGGAGAGAGTCACCAGGAAGGAGTAGTACAAGGTGACCCTGGAAGAGATCAGGAAAGAGAGACAAGACATTCTGATCCATTTGACAAGGGTTTCTGGTAGACTTTGTTCTTTCACTATTTCAGGCCACCCATGATTATTATAATGGCTTACACATTTCTCATTATTGTCTAACTAATTAGTCTATCTTTCCTTCTTGTAACAGTGTGGATCAAGACAAACTGAAAGGACTGGTGGCTCAGGAGTCTGGACCTGTGTGGCTAGCTCCAGAGGGTGCAGCAGAAGGCTAACCAGAAGGCGAAAGCCAAACCACCGTGGAGGTCGCTCACTGCCACTCGAAGTACCACATTATCCAAGCAGAAAGCCCCATCAGCCACCCTGTCCATGGTGCTGGGGCAGGGCCTTCCACCCTCAGCCACCTGTGCTCTGCCTATGGATTCTCTGCGAGAAGGGCAGAAGGGCACCCACCTCGGCCTGACACCGACTGAGCCTCACCCCTACTGTTTTCTGTGGACTCCTCTGTCATTCAGCATATGACCACAGCTAATCCGCAGAGCTTACTATGAAAATGTGTGTGTACTTATATTATATATTAGCATATATAATTTATACTTTATTTAATCTTCACATTGTCTATAGAAAAGACTGTTATATTATCTCCAATGTACAGATAAGCCTCTCTATGGCATAAAGAGGTTAAATAAACTGCCCAGAGTCACACAGAGCTGAGCTTCAGACCCTGTAGTCAGGCTCCAGATCCCTGGTTTCAACCACTATCCAACACTACTTCTCATTATCCAGAATACAAGAGGAGCATGAGAACACAGAGACATTGGTGGAGAAGCAGAAAGAGCAGATCAGCTTGGTACAAGAGCAGCACTGGGCACTGAAGGCCCCACCCCCACCACATGCACTCACCCTCTGCTTTGTATCAAATTCTCCAGGTCCATGATCTCTCTCACATCGTGGACATGGTCTCTTCCAGGTCCAGGGCCCTGCCTTATTTATCTTGATACATCCATATCCTAAGGACAATGCCTTACATGTACAAAGAGCTCAATAAATGTTAAATATACTGAATTTCTAGAAGTTGTTAATGAAAGTTTTGTATTTGAGCTTGTTTTTGTCTTAGAGCATCCTAAGGGATATGTTTCTCAGAAAAGCACATTCAGATACCACGAATGTGGCTCTTTATATCATAGCACTCTCCTGTTTGGACCAATATCAGTTTTTCATTCTCTAGATAGCATGGAGGGAGAGAACTTACCTTTAATAGTGCTTTACACTTTTCGCAGAGTTTTTAAAAATAATTAGCTCAGTTAATTCTCATCAGCTCTGAGTGATACGTAGTGAAAGGCAATGTTATCACTGATACTATACAGGTTAAGAAACTGAGGCATTGAAGAGGTTAAATAATGTATCCAAGGTCATATACCTACTCAGTGGCAAAGCCAGGACTTAAATGCCAATACCCGTTTCCCAGTTTCTGGTCTGGCGTTCTTTCCTCCCTATACCTAGATGCATCCCTAAGTACCTCTTCTCGGGATACACATCTGTCAAGAAGGATTTGGGGAGGACAGTTTTTATAGAGTTTTGCTGGTTAGGCTAATCGTTGCCCTTGCCAGGGACCTGTTAGAAACGCAGAACCTCAGGCCCATCCAGGACATATTGAATCTGAATCTGCACTTTAACAAGATTTCCAGGTGATTCGCATACACACAAAGGTTTGAGAATCACTGCTACAGAAGACATGCCCACAAGAGCAGTCTTCAACAGATATAAAGAAGTTGAATGTTCTTGGTAGTTCTGTAAAAGTAAAATGGGTATCTTCTGCATTTAATTATATCCAGATATTGACTTGGTAAGCACCAGCTGGGACTCATGCATGACAAGAATGTGAAGGATATCAGCAGGTGCCTTGGACTTGGACCTGCTACAAATTTCAAGCAGCATCCACTGGGGGAATGCATAAAGGCTGTGTACCTGGCAGTCTCTCCCATACAAGAAACCTAGAAGAGGGGATACCCATCTAAAAAGATATATACATGGATTTTCTGCCTATAAATAGGATATTGACTGGCACCATTGCCTTACTCTGTGTTTTCTAATGCTGGATTGTGGCACCGTGGGCCTCAATGTTCTGAACACAGAAATTCAATTTTATTTGGCATAGACCAGAAAAGTGACTCTTTGCATTACACATTAAGTCTGTCTGAGTTAATTTTGCGGAGGTCTGTCACCTTGTCGGTGGACAGGTGGTAGGCTGAATCGAATTCAGCCTCTTCCTCCCACCCCAACTCTTCTTGCCAGTTTTCATGCCAGAGGAAGTGTGAGTCAAACACTATTTTTGATTTTTTATAAATCGTCTCTATAGGTTGGTGTTTAGGCTATAAAATGCACAGTGTTTTAAAGAACCAGCATTTAAAATTTGTCTGAAAAAGCTAAACATATTGATAGGTTTTCCACACTAAGAGAAGTACCTGCTAAACCAATATAAATTTGTCGATTAATTTTAATGGTGCCGTAGTGGGTTGAATAGTGTCCCCCAAAAACTCATGTCCATCTGGAACCTTGGAATGTGAACTTACTTAGAAATAGGATCTCTGCCTATGTAATTAGTTAAGGTTAAGTTATATTGGATTAAGGGTAGGCTCTAAATCCAATGACTAGTGTCCTTACAAGGAGAGGGATATTTGGAGATATACAGACACAGATGAGAAGATCATATGAAGATGGAGGCAGAAACCAGAGTGATGAAGCTATAAGCCAAGAAATACCAAGAATCTCTGGCAACCACCTGAGTCTAGGAAAGGGCAAGAATGAATTCTTCCCTAGAGCCTTCACAAGGAGTGCAGCCCTGCAGATACCTTGATGTCAGACTTCTAGATTTCAGAACTCTGAAAAGATAAATTTCTGTTGTTTGGAGCCATCCAGTTTGTGGCACTATGTTACAACAGCCCTAGGAAACTAATATAATATCTAGTAACTAACTTCGCTAACATTATTTTGAGAGATTGCTATTTGCCAGACATAGCTATGAGCACTTTACATGTATTTTATCCATTTAATCCTCAAAGCAACCTTTTTATGAGGGTATAGTTATTCTCATTTTGCATAAGAGATATTAAGTCACTTGCCCACATTTGTTATCCAGATGATAGTGGTCAAGCAGGTGCTAACCCAAGCAGTCGCATTCCAGAGCCCCTACCCAGACCCTCCAACCATGAGCTCTGAGAGTCGGGAGGTAAAGCTGAGGTAAACATAAGGGCAAGAGTTAGTATGAACACATAGCATCCCGTGTTCCTGCTCCAGCTCCACCCCTCTGAGGAGCAGAAATGAGTCACAGGGGCAGGACCCACAGGAATCAGCTGGACAATCAGGATGCTCAGCCGCCCAGTAGTGGAAGTTAATGCTGTTTGGTTTCTAGGAAATGAAGTTATTAGTGAGTGCTCTCAATTAAGAAAAGCTCCAGCGTGCTAACCTAAGCTCAAAAGAACCCAAAGGCTCTGTAGCCAACATGCCTGGGAATATCAGCAGAGGCAAAGCTTCAAAGAGTGCTGAGAGTACCACTGGGACAAGACCTGCTTCATTCCTAGACTTGAAAATAAGTGGACTTAACAGCAGCAGTTGAGAGGAGAGTACCAAGGAAAGAGGGATCTTGCTGAGTTCAGATGTTTAATTCTTTGAATATATTTCCCATAAGTCTGTTATGACAATTTATTAAGGACTATTTCTAAAATTACTGAGCTCGTGTACATCTCAAGTTAGTTGAAAGGTAGGCTGGCTCTCTAGACTCTTTCAAATACCTGCTTTCAAAGGAGGTCTCACTGTTGAGCCACAAACTAAAAAGAGCTGGAATGCCATGCGGTAGCAGATGGTTCTCACTGTAAATACAACATCTGAGGCTTTAAAAAGATGTATAGAATGAGTGTATCCAATACACAAAGTCTATACCAGTGTTTCTCAGCCTTCTCACTTGATATTTTAGACTGGATAATTTTTTGTTGTTGTTGTAGGGCGTCTGTCCTGTGCATTAGAGGATGTTTAGTAGCATCCTGGCATCATACCCACTAGATGGCCAGAAGTATCCCTATCCAGTTATGATGACCAAAAATGAAACTCAAGTGACAGAAATATACCACCATCAACTTAGGAAAAACTTTGTGTTTACAAGTGTATTTTATGGCTAAAAGTAGAGATAGGGTACCACCCTCCTTTGACATCAATTCTAAGCCCAGACTTGGCCACATGCGTGAAAATCTCTTTTTCCATGTTTCTCCCTTCCTTAGCTTCTCCAATACTACTCTCTCCTTTATTCCATTCCCAATCTTTCCCATCCTCTTCTACTGGCTGGTTTTCCTTTACTTGCTCCTAAAATACTGATGTTCCATCAGATTTTTCCCTTGACCCTAAGTTTCCCTTATCCCATAACTTCATTTCTCACCTACATGTTGAAAACTGACTTCTAAATACATATCTTTAGCCTTATCCTTGTCCTAAGCTTTAATTAAAAAGTACTAAACTAGTATTCCACTAGTCTCAACTAGATAGCTATACATGTTCCACAGATACTTCAAAATCAAATTATCTAAAGCTATGCAAAATATCTAACATTCCAGGAAGCTTTATCTCATACTATCATTCATCTGATCAAAATTCTGAGAGATATCTCTTTTGTAAGTAAGTATCCCACAATCAGCTAGTCACCAGGCATTATTATAGATTCTACTTTTGGCTGCTTTCTCGGTTCTGAGCTCTTCTCTCCACTTTTGCTGTTTCTGCCCTGGTCCAAGCTCTTTTGTGGGACCATAAATGTGGGCCTCTCCGTCTTTATCTTCTGCTCTGTTGCTAAGGCACCATTCTGAAACACAGTAAAGATCCAGTCCCCTTCTCTCTCCTGTGCTTCTACCACAATGAGAGGTTCCATCATTGACCAAGGTATCCAAAACAAGAAACCTGAGCCTCACCATTGACTCCTTCTTCACACTTCCATTCAACCAGTCAACACAGTCATTATCATTCTACCTGGAATCCATCCACTCCTCTCTTTTTACTTCTGCTATCTTAGTTTTAGCAACCAATCTATCTTGCCTGGACTATTCAATAATGTCTCCTTGACTCTAATATTGTTCCCATCCAATTAATTTTATACAGTCAGTAGAATAATCTTTAAAAATAAAAATCTGCCATATAATCTAATAATCCAACTTCTGAGTATTGAAAAAATTTGAAAGGAAGAGCTCAAAGAGATATTTGCACACCCATGTTTATTGCAACATTATTCACATTAGTCAAGAGGTGGAAGCATCCCACATGTTCACTGATAGGTGAATAGATAAAAACGTTTCGATATACACATTCAATGGAGTATTATTCCACCTTAAAAAAGAAGGAAATCGTATCACACGCAACAACATAGATAAAACTTGGAGATATTACGCTAAGTGAAACAAGCCAGTCACAAAAAGACAAATGCATGATTCCACTTATATGAGGTATCTAAAGTAGTAAAACTCATAGAAACAGAAGGTAGAATGGTGGTTATCAGGAGCTGGGGGAAGTTGTTGAATGAGCACAGAGATTCAGTTTTGCAAAGTGTAAAAATTCTAGAAATCTGTTGCACAACAATATGTATATACTTGACACTACTGAACTATACACATAAAAATGGTAAAGATGGTAAATGTTGTTATTAATTTTTACCTGTTAAAAAAAATAATGATAATCTGTTCATGTGATTTCCTTGTATAAGCCTTTCCCTAGCTCACTTTCTCTTCTGGCCTTTGCACAATCTGTCTGCTCTACTTGGAACCTTCTTCGGAATACCCCTCCTCCCCTGCTCACTCTGCTCCAGGCAAATGCCTCCTGATCCTTTTGGCTGACTTCTTTGATCTGCCTCCTTTGTGCTCACACGGCCCCTAAACTTTCCCCACCCAGGGCATTCACACTAAGTAGCTATGCCCCACTTTCTATGTCTGCTCACCCTAAGAAACTGTGAAGTTCTCACATGCAGATATTTCCACATCCTTCATCTCTATGCCTCTGGGGACAAGCATAGTGCCCAGCTCGTTTATGAAGGGATTCATGAGAACCCAGAGCTCTGTCTAAGAGGATTTCCGTTGAATTATTTTTCCATCTTATTCTACCCGAAGTGAATTTTTCTCTTTTTCTTCCATCTGACTTTTCTGGACCCCTTTTTCATAGTATCTCCTTGACAAACTTCCCACACTGACCTGGTCTGACCTTGACGAACTTGAAGCTTTCCAATTTCATTTTCCTTATACTTTTCTCTGATGGCTGCTGGATTCCACAGCTTTTCATAAATGTATAATTTTCCTCAAACAGTATGCAAAATGACCACTGAACTGGAATAAAGTCTCATTTTAACTGAGATTAGATATATGATAAAGCAGTGGCCAGTTGGAATTATTTACATGAAGTTTGAAGGATAATCCTTAAATTTACTACTCTGAGCCATTGAAGAGCAGATTTATGAACATTTCTCCACCTCCCTGTTTTAAAATGTAGAATTTATTATTATTCAGTTCTAGTGAGGCCAACAAGTGAGGAGATGACTGCCATTGAAAAGATAGTTTGTTATTTAGTTCCCAAGAGAAGGGGGTACACCACACCATGTGGAGCCATACAAGGAAGGACAAGGTATGGTCAAGAGGCAGAGGGAGTGAGGAAAAGCAAGGGTAAGAATGTTTCTCATGTTTTTTGTGGGGATAACATGGGTGAGGTAGGATAAGCAGGCTTAAGATTGGCTAGTTTGAATGCTTTTAGTTAGCTACAGGGCATAGGGGCTATCCCTGGTTGTTTGGTACCTTTTCCTGGGATGATTATGGCAGGGGATAGTGGCCCTGAGTGTGAAAGCCTGATATAGGATGTGGCTAGAGAGTGGGCTTTGGATTGGTTGGTTTGCGCGTGAAAAGTCCAGGGGAGTCATTTATTATAGTTAGGAATTGGCTTACCCTGAAAAGGAGCAGTGTCTCCCCCAGTCGGCAAGTCCCTTAGAAGTCAAAGCATCATAGAATACAGAAAATAAAAAACATAACTAATGTACTTCCAACACCAGAATCAGAACCTGGGGTGTGGAGTATGGCTGCCGGGAGGACAAAGTAGGGAGAAATAAAGATAGTGCTGCA
Organism: Pteropus alecto; assembly: GCF_000325575.1. Lineage (NCBI taxonomy): Eukaryota > Metazoa > Chordata > Mammalia > Chiroptera > Pteropodidae > Pteropus > Pteropus alecto. Next base: position 11,451,488 of record NW_006442484.1, read on the forward strand.
ACCAGCACTGCAGGTAACCCAAACTAGAGTGCTCCCTGACTTTTATAAAGTTGATAAGAAAAATCCTTTCAGCTACGGATTTAAAATAGCCACTCACTTTCTGAGAAGTAAGATCCTAAAACATTTACTTTAGAATTCTTTTTATGTGAAGTGATAAATATACATTTTTCCCATGGAGAATATTTATAAAAACTTTTCTGGGAAATGTCTTTTCACTAAATATAGGGTCTCTGGAGACAGCTCAGGAAAGCGGCCCCCTGAATATGCTGTCAATTGTGACCTGACAGTCTAAATTACCATATTTTTATGTTGTAGTTCACTTCCTTTAATGATATATATATTCTACTAATGGGGTGAAAGAGATGGAAACTGACAGCTTTAATGGAGTGTGATGTATGTGCTCCCTAACCATTAAATGTGAGGTTTTTGCCTGAAACAAAAGGACGCTCCGGCTGGCCTTCAACCAGGGCATGGCTTCAGTGTGACACTCAGCAGAGGTGACTTTGGTGATGATGTGGCGTGGCATGTGAATCCCATCTCCTTAGTGCATATTAAATATGACTGCACAGCCAAACTTTGACAGATGGTAACTTCTGAACCTTTTATGCTCCACTTTCTTTCTCCAGATGGCCTCCTCCCAACACACTTCGGTCCCTCCTTCCTTGCTCCTTTTTTTTCTCTTTTCCTGGATGAGGTTCTAGCCCTCCAGTGCTTACTGGAACTGATTGTCAATTCAAATGACTCTACTGCAGGGCCATCCTGCTGGAGAAAAGCTGTGGCTGTTTGGGTCCATGTTTTGGAGACATGGGAGCTTAAAATAAACCTAACACAGTGGTTATGCAGCAGGTCACTAGAGTGCATCCCTATCTGGGAGGTAAAGACAGGCCACCACACAGGGCATTCCTCCATTATTATCTTATATCCCCTTTTCAGACCTTTCCAACTCCACAGAGCCAGCCAATGGGGGAAGATGTGAATCTAGAGCTCCTTTTTGCCTCCCTTTCCCCTCGACACCTCCTTTTATTAACCAAATCCTCTATGCTAAGCCTCTTTTCTAACTGTGGAGCAAAATACTTAGCTTCCTCTTAAGGAAATTTTAGAAGAATACCAGCAGGTAGAGGAGGAATGATTTGGCAGGTGGGAAGTGGGCCCTTCTGGAGTCCCCACGTTGCAGTATGCTGGCAGCCTGTGGTCCCCTCTGCCCACACATAAAGCATCAGTGCTTTCTCCCTGTTAGGATGAACACTGGGAAAGGGCCCAGACTTCCAAGACTCACAGCATCTCCAGATGAGGTATAGCCTGTCTTAGTCATGTTCTGTGTCATGCTTGTTAGCCCAGAAAAGCAACATGGGTTGGGATTGTGCCTGAGCCCCATGAGTACCATTTGGGGCACTATTGCTGTTATATTAACTTCTACCAGCTCTGCTCCTTCTCCTCTTTCTTATTACTGAAATCTGCAAACCTTCCTTCCCCAATCCCATCAACCCTTGACTATTGTTTGGCTTCTAAACATCAGGCCTACCAATTTAATACAAAAATTATGTAGATACTTATAGAAATTTAATGCAATCTCAACCATATTCTCAAAAAGTCTTTCTTCAAACTTAATTCATATTAATTTTAAAGTTCATCTAAGAGAAAAAACAGATAAGCATAACAAAAGAAAAACAACAAAATAGACCATTTAATTTAAATGGAATAAATAGTCCAGAATTAGATGATATTATAAAATAAGAATTTTGTATATAATAAAAAGATATCATAAATAGATAAAAGCAAAGGTAGGAATATTTAATAGTGTCGGTTTTGTTAATTAGCATTAGGAGAAAAATAACTTTAGATCCAAGTAATCTAATAAATAAATTTAAAATTAAGAGGTTAAACACAAAACTTCAACTATGAAAATACATAGACACTCATATAATTGATAATCTAGTACATCTGGAAAGTTTGAAGAAAGAAGACTTTCTAAATATAAATGTGATAGAAGAAATCAGAGAGAACAATTAACAGATTTGATAGAAAAAAAATTTAAAAACACCTACACTCCAAGAAAAATTAAGCAAAAAAATAAAAGAATAGGCTGGGCAAATATGATTATAGAAGTGATTAATATTTTTAGAATGTAAAAGTTCATACAACATACAATCATCACATTAAGACCTCAGTACATAAACTAGGGAGACAAGATGATAAAATTCACAAATATAATAAAGACAACTTTGCCAATTATAAAAATAATACAAATTAAACAAACATTAAGGTACACATTTTACATATCAAGTTAACAGAATAAAAGCCTAATGGTAACTTACATTGCTATTAATGGCATATGAGAAATATTGTCATCTACAATTGCATGTAACATTTTAGATTAATATAATCCTTTTGAAAAATTTCTTGGCAATATATTTTGGGGACCATATAAAAGATTATATTGATTATCTTGATAATCCTACTCTCATATAAAATATGGGAAAACAATACATTAACATGTTTATCAAAATATTATTTTAGTAGCAAAAATCAAAAGTAAACAAATTGTCTAATAATAAAAGGATAACTAAACAGGTTGTGGAATTGTGGCAATTTTAAAATATCTCTGCAAATGCTTTCATCCCTGGCATATGTCTTATGCCAGTAAGACATATTCCTTCCTCTCAAATCTGAGCTAATCTTGATTGCTGGTTAGTCAATAGGGTGCAGTTAAAGTGGCACTTTGTGAAGGTCATAGAAATCATTGCAGCTTCTGCCTGGCTTGCTAGAACACTCCTGCTAGAGCCCTGAGCCACCACATAAGAAGTCCTAGCATTCTGAGGCTGCCATATTGTGAGGAAGCCCAAGCTAGCCCAAGTGGAGAGTCCACATCAAAATGCCCTGAGACTACAGAAAGAGAAACTGATGCCGGCCAGCCCCCAACTGCCCCAGCTCTTTCTGCTCCATATCCAACCACCATATGATGACAACTGCTTAATCCTAAAACACCCAGACAAGCCCTTCTCAAACCCCTGACACACCAAAACCATGAGAGACAATACAATGAGTGTTGGAGTTTTAAGTCACTCAATTCTAAGTGGTTTGTTGCAAGTGCCAAGTGACAAGTGCCTAGAACAGAAATCTCTACTAATAGAATGTGAGGCTGCTATTGAAAAGCTTAATTTAAAAGACTATATAGGAAAACGGAAAACAGATTCTTTTATATAATATTTAGTGAAAAAACAAGGGATAAAATTTTTATTAATTGAGATTATAATCATTAAAAATTCATATTAAAGAGGACTAGAATAAAATAACCACAATGTTAACAGTTGTGTTGGATTGGTAATGTTACGATGGTATTACTGTGCTAATGTCTAACCTTACTAAAACGCAGTTGTGATTGTGTAATAAATTAATTAGAATGACTTGTCCCTAAAAGAAAAAAAATAAGAGTGGAGTTTGGAGAAACATGGCAGCATGAGAGACATCCCCAGATCTTTCCCCTTGAAACAACAATAAGTTGAACATCTAATACTCAACAAAAACACCCAAACTGTACACCAACACCTCTGAGTGTGAGATCTGCACATAAGAACTACCACAGATCAAAACCCTGGATTCTGAGTGGTGGACTCAGAGAAATAAAGAAGCTGCCTCTCACAGCCTCTGAAGCTCCCTGTAAGAGGAAGGAGAGGGGAAAAGGTACAGCGAGTTCTCTGAACAGCCTTGCCTGGGAGTACTGTGAGCTCCACGTGGCCAGCGGTAGGGCTCAGTCATCAGGGCAGAAAGCAGAGAAGCAGACGGCAGAGAAACAACAGTTGATTTTTACTGGCCACAGTTGAAAAACCAAGGCTGAGTCACAGCTCTCACCCCCCAATCCAAAGGGCCACTCCTCCCATATTTCCAAGACCGAACATCATGGAGCCCCAGGGATATCTGAGCAAAAGCTACCAAAATTGTCATTAATACTGACAGGGACTGAGACTGAAGGTAGCAAACATGATTAAACATCTAAAATGGGGAAAAAAAGGCATTATTAAGACTTTACATAAAGCAGGGATCCAAGAGGCTTAGACGCCACCTACTGGAAACCAAAAGAAAAGTGCCTTCTTTGGAGCAGGCTAAAGATAGACCTTTATATAACAAATCTTCTTTCTGGGAAAAAAAAAAAAAAAAGCAGAATACACTTCCATTAATGCCTAGGTGTAGGAATAGTACATTAAACACCATGAACAACCAAGGTGACAAGGCAGGTCAGAAAAAAAAGAAAAATCTCCAGAAAATAAGCTTACAGACATAGAAATATGCAACTTAAATGACAGAGAATTCAGGATGGTACTTCTGAAAAAACTCAATGAGTTCTGAAACGAGTCATATCAACAATTTCAGGAACTGACAGAATGTGGTATGCCTAGTTTGTTACTCACTGGCCTCTGTGCTCCACCCCTTCTTTTTCATCTTCATAGCGGCCGCCTTGAAGCCATCTGAGACAGTAGGCTTTAGAGGGAAGACAGCACTCTATCTGATGTTTGTCGCCATTATCATTTTACTTTGCTTATGGTGATGTGAATAACTGTTAGTAAAGGGTGTTTGAGAAGGTCTGTAGCCAAAGCTTACATCTTGGTAAAGCTGCCCTTTCAGAGCCAATACTAACCACTTCAGTTTGCAATACAGATATACTTGGTATTTTCAGCCCTGCTAGGTCCCCAGTTATTGAACTCTCAGTCAACTTAGATTGCAGAACTCAGGCAGAGTCCTGTTTCAGCAAAGCCATACTCTCTTCCACCAAAGCCTACAGGCTGCTAACCCTGGCCAGAGTTCATCTCTCTTATGACAAGAGTGCAAGAAACAATCAACACATACCACATTGTAAAATGTTCCCACTAGTTTCCTAATACCGTGGACTCAGACTGCCCCTGCTCTGCCTCCCAGTGAACCCAGGGAAGAGTTTGACTAAATGTTTTGCCACCACATAGCAAAGTTCGCCAGCTTGCTAGCCTGCAATATCTGTGTATTCCCACTTACTACCTGACAGATTCAACTGATCCTGTGGTACACGCATAGATTCTGTTACTTGCAGACTCCCACTTCAGAAACCAGATTCCATCTTGTGGCTCTTCTTGGCCTTGATCTTATGGTACAAGATTATAGCATCAGCTTCTAGAGAGCAAGGTGGAGGAAGAGACAAAGTAAAAAGGTAAAAAGGCATGTGCAAGACATCTTTAAAATAAAACTCTTAGAAGTTGTTAAATGATGCTTTTGCTTGCATATCATTGGCCATAAGGTAGAGACGTGACCATGCCTAGCTAAGAGAAGAGCTAAGAAATGCAGCCTCCATCCCAGAAAGCCATATACCTTGCCAAAAAAAAATGGAGCTTTGTCACTTTAGAAGTGAAAATGGTAACTAAGGGCTGACTGGCAGTCTCTGCTATAGATAGTTACTAGTATAATTCCTATTTTGAAGATGAGAACACTTAAGGCTTAAAGTGAGTAAGTGCTGCTTGAGAGTAAGTGCTAAAACCAAAATTCCAAACCACGCAGTCTGACTCAGAAGTCTCATGTTCTTAACAAAGGTTCAACTAGCTTTTATGCAGGTTTTCACACACACAGCTCAGGGCGCCCTTTCGACCTGCACAAAAATAGATTCTAGTGAAGGAAACAGCTATGAGCTTCCTATCTGGTGACTTTTGGAATTATAACATTCCTTAGCAAAAATTTCAGACTGAGTTTGAGAAAATAGAGGGGAGAAAACGAAGCTGTGACCCGTGAATGGATGAATGGATAAACAAAATGTACTATATTCATGCAATGGAATACTATTCAGCCACAAAAAAAGAGTGGAGTACTGATGTATATTACAAGGTGGAAGAAAATAATTACAAACATTATGCTAAGTAAAAGAAGCCAGTCACAAAGGACCATATGTAAAAGTGAGTAAGTGCAAAATGCCCAAAAAAGGCAAATCCATAGAGACAGAAAGTAGATTAGTGGTTGCCAGGAGCCGGAGAAATAGGGGATGAGGAGTGACTGCTAATGGGTACAGTGTTTCTTTTGGGGGTGATGAAAGTATTCTAAAATCAATTGTGGTGAAGGTTGTACAACTCTGAGGATGTATTAAATGCACTGAATTACACACTAATAAGTGGATTCTGTTACTTGCAGACTCCCACTTCAGGAACCACTTAAAGTAAATTGTATGGTATGTAATTATATCTCAATATAATGCCTGCCAAAATAAAAGCCCAAGGTGACACTGCAATAAGAAAATTAAGACAAGGGGCAGAAACTTGATGTACACGTATTTCACACACTTACAGAACTATTTCATGCTATCCGTCAATCATCCAGTGTGAAAGAGAGGCACAGTAAAGCCACACTCACATTAGGAATCACTAATTGTAGTTACTGTGGTAAAGATTAACAAAAGGAAAAGAACAGAAAGAAAGAGAAAGGGAGCTATGACAATCAAGGAGTGCAGGATGAATGAGCTTTCCTTTTAAACTGTTAAAATATTTTCATCTTTGTTATAGACCGATCAACCATCCTTGACATGTTTCATGTTTGAATATAGGGCCAAACAATACAGGGCTTTTTATTTTGGCAACAGCCCTGTTGAAATATAATTCACATACCATACAAATAACCCATTTAAAGTGTGTAATTTAATACTTTTTAGTAGATTCTCAGTGCACTGAAACAGAAAATCACATGGGAAATAAAAGCTTTCTTAGGCTGTGTTGCTTCGTTCTGGCAACACAGATGGTGTCAAGTTCTCCTTTCCACTCAGTTCCTGCCCTCGCCTGGGCAAGGGTTCCTCAGGATGCTACTTCTTATGGAATCAGAGACCTCAGGGAACCAACTGATCCTTCTCCTCTTATTTGACAGGTTCGCTAAGTAATCCTAGTGTTGGGCGATTTTTCCAAAGTGATGGATCCAGTGGGGGCAGATCTCCTGACTCTCCAACTCAGTATATTTTACACTATGCCATGCTCCATCCCAAAATAACAGTGGAGAAATGTTATGGAAATGTTCAAGAGTTAAGAGGCTTGTGTTTAGTGTAAATATTCTCAGTATTTAACAGAGACAAAAAAAAAATATTGCGTAACAGGGACAAAAATTTATGTGTGACTATTCATTCTGACATTTAAAGAGGAAGGATTCTTGAGAGCCATATCAGCTCCTGTGCTGCTCTGCAACGTGGAGATTCTGGATGGAGCCAGAAAGAAAATAGAGGGAACAATTACATTTACTACCACAGGAGATGGTTTTCATGGATAGGGAGATGAGAGTAGAAGAGAAAGACTTTCAGGGGCAAAGGCTATTAAAAGGAGCAGTAATAGGAGAAAAATCTATTTTAAAGAGGCTGGATGTGTATTAAGAACACACTAGTCTCTTTTCCATTTCAATAAGAAATTAAGTAAAGAATTTAAATATTTTTTTATAACATTTTGGCCACCATATTGCTTCCTTGAACATAACATCTTGTCCAAATCGAGTCTTGAGATGTCTCACAATCTATTCTGGTTATAATGATAATAAAAATTAATCCATTAAAACCACCTACATAGTAATTTGGGAGAGAGTACTCTCAGAACTTCTTTTAACATACATACTTTTTTTTAAATTCTCAATTACTGCAATATGACTTGATGATTAGGAGTGAATATTTTGAGAGCAGAGAGTGGTTTTTACTCATCTTTGTATTCTCAATGTATCTAACACTGCTTTTACATAGGTATGAGAAATGTCAATATTTGAGTTAACAATTATTCTCTGAACTTTCTGTTTATTCTCAGGTATGAAAAAGAAAGAAGGGAAGCAATTACTTGGGGCCTGTCGCAGAGCTGAGAGTTAACACCCAGGATCTATCTTCCCCTTATTACATAGTAACAGATTTTTAGTTAAGGACCTGGCTGTCTCTCTAAAGATTCTATTTCCCAGTTTCCTTTGCAGATAGGTATGGTTATATGGATAGGTTGTGGCCAGCAGTGATATGTGAACAGCAGTGATGTATGTGCGTATTCAGGAAGACACTTTTAAAGAGAAAAGGCCTGCCTCCTTTTCCCCTTTTCTACTCCCCACTGGCTGGCTGGAATGAGTGCATGATGGAAGGAGCTAGTGCAGCCATCTTGACTGTGAGGTAGAAGCTGTATGCTGAAGATGGCAAAGCAAGAAGAAAGCAGGAACCTAGGTCCTTATTGTGGAGGAATGCTAGACTGCCAAACTAGACTTACAAGTGAGCGAGAAACAAGTTTCAATTGTGTTTAAGCTGCTGACATTTTTATTCTCTCTATGATAAAAATCAAATGCATTATGTTTTCAGAAGTATTGTCCGTAGTTAAAATATAAAAATAGCTTACCCTTCCTAATAATTGGATTTTCCACATCTATTGAATCACATTCATGGATCCAAGTTACAAGATTTTGGATATATTCTATTCAGTTCCCAGGAATTACAAGGGGTCTTTTCTCTTTATTTACTTTTTTTTTTTTTTAAAGAAACTGTCCTATTCTATTACACATCAAAGGGCTGATATGGAACTTAAAAAATATTTCCGAGGGGTTGAAATATTTTTGAGATCTTAAAAGCAGATAATTGCATACGATTCTAAAAACACTAAAGAGATTTAGTTGAGAGAGAGAGAGAGAGAGAGAGAGATGGTTTAAAAAATTTGAGTAATCAGGAAAGTAGACCCACCTATTATGCAAGCATTGCTGAAGAGGTGACAAAGGCTATTAAAAAAGACTTCCTAACCCTTTAGCTAACCAACATGTGATCTTGAGCAAGCCACCGCTACTCACTTATCTCAGTAAATCGGGTGTTGCCTGAATGGTCATGATCACTAATTCCCTCCCAGCTATAAAATACGAATTTTAGTAAAATGAGAGTGATTTCATTTCCCAACCTTCAGTTAGACCAAAATAAGCCTTAGAATTTTAAAAAGAACTGACTCGGGTTCTAACTGGCCTATTCAAAATCTGTCATTGGAGGTCTATATGAAGTTCTCCTGTTTCACAATGGTAAGAGCGACTTGCCAAAAACAGGCTCATGTGAAGTTCATGAAGGCAAAGTGTGTTCACTTTAAAGATACATGCGGAACTGTAGCACCCTGAAGATCTGAGGTAGCTCTAGAGACCAGTCACTTCATCCATCTCTCAGAGCAGATTTGCTTCTCTTCTTTTTACTAACCATTCTTTACTTCATTGTTCTGTCCTCTTACAACTTCAGCTTGCATCGGTCCTCTCATGTCCTTCCTCATTTCTCCCTATATCACAGCCCATCAATTTCTTCTCCCACTGTTTAATGCCCCATTTGCTCAGTCTCTGCACAAATGTCATCAGCTTAGTTTGTCTTTCTATGACAGGCCATGCCATCAGTCAGTGACTGGTCTGCACACTGGCTGCCATTCTGTCCCACTGTCATCTCTGATCCGATAAATGGTAGCCAGGAAGATCCCATACTGCAAACCGGGGCTTCCTTGCAGCGGGGTCCACAGACAGAGTAAGCACTTTGATGGGTGAACCTAGTAGTCTATAGTGGGATTGCCACTGTGTAATCCTATTTTGAATTTTAATAAAATTGCAAGGCAATAAAAAGGGCTTTGGTTTTAGAGTCTGGGCTCTAGCTAGAGGAATGTGAACTCTCTCAGCCTCTGCTCCCTCATCTGTTGGGTGGAAATCATTGTTCCTGCCTGTATTATTCAGGGATCTCCAGAGAAACATAATCAACAATATATGTATAGGGATAGAGATTTATTTTGAGGAATAAATAAGGAAAAAACACAGAACTGGCTCACGTGATATGGTGGCCGGCAAGCTGGAAATTCAGGTAAGAACTGATGTTGCAGTCTTGAGTCTGAATTCTGCAGGTAGCAAACTAGAAACTCAGGAAAAGTTTCTATGTTACAGTCTTGAGGAGAATTCCTTCTTCAGGAAGCCACAGTCTTTGTTTGTAAGGCCTTTAACTGATTAGATGAGACCCACCCACATTACAGAGAGTAATCCACTTCACTTAAAGTTAATTGATGGTAAATGTTAATTATATCTAAAAAAACAAAACAAAACAAAACAAACAACAAAAAGCAAAAAAAAACTTTTCCAACAACATTTAGACTGGTGTTTAACCAAACAACTCACCATAGTCCAAGCAGGTTGACACATAAAATTAACCACTATTCTGCCCTTCCTGCTTCACTAGTTGTTAGGAAAGCATCACTATTACATGTTTTATTTATTACTCTATCTCTAGAACCTACACAGTTTTGGGCACACAAAGGGCACAAAATACTCAGCAAACGTATGATGTAATAGCACTTTGAAACTATGATCCACAAAAGGATACTTGCTAGGTTTGGGAGAATATATTTTTTAGCCTACTGCAGTCTCACTCAGCTATACCTTAAACTCATCATTAAACTAATACACTAGCCCAGCAATCTCACTTCTAGAAATTGTTTCCACAACATATTCACACAGTTGCAAACTGACTTAAGGACAAAATTATTCATTACAGCATAGTTTGTAAAAGCAAAAATTGAAAACAACCTAAATGCCCATCGATATAGAATTTGGCTAAATGAAATTAATAGAATTTTTAAAATGAGGACTTTTTTATGTGCTGATGTATAAAGATCTGCAAGACAGATATGTCATTAAGAAAAGCAAGGCATGTAACAGAGTAGAATGTTACCAATTGTACAAAAAAAGAGAAAAGAAGGGATATATGAAATGCCCCTATTTATGTATAATATATATCTGTAAAGGTACATAATAAATTAATCATATTGGAGAGGAAAACTGGGTGACTGAGAAATAGAGGTGAGAATGAGACTTCTTACTGCATTCCCACTTATACCTTTATAATTTTGAATCATATGCATATATTACTGATACAAAAATTAAATTTAAAAAAGAAAGAAAATAAGTTCACCTACAACTTGATATGAAAATAAAAAAGCAAACAATTGGGTTTTTGTTGACTTTTTTCTAAACTTCTACCTGCTTTTGAACTTCATTTTATCTCTTCTGGGGTCTGAGAATAACTGTCTCATAGAATGAGAAGTATTGAGTACACCATTAGAGGTGAAATTTCCATAGGGGAAGTCCTAAATTTTAGATTTTGTGGATTGATATTTGGCTTGTAATAGATTCTTCTCTGGTGGAAAAAAGAAAGACAGCAAATGGTTCACTCAAAGGAATTCCAGGAAATCGATCTGTGTCAGAAGCAGCAGGAAAAAATTTTTGAGAAGATGGCCAAATCACATGAGCCCAAACATAAGAGTTCAAAAAAGTCCTAGGTTATTTAATTGAAAGACAGAATTCCTATGCTTTTCTTTTCTTTTTTTTTTTTGTATGCAACTGATCAGAGCTAAAACAGAAGAACTAGGAGAAGCCTTTAGACAATATTGTAAGAGACATATCCTTAGAAAACCAAGCTTGCAAATCCAGCCAACTCTCAGTTGGCTGGAGGTTGGCAGATCACTCTGAATCCAGACCAATTCTTCATCTCTTTCAGAGGCCTGCTATCAGCTGTTTAACACTTTATCAGCTTCCTTAAGCCTGAGAGGAATCAGAAAATGAAAAATCAAAATAGTTCATCCAGGAATTTGGATCATCAGGGCTTCTTTTCTTCCTTTGTCAGTAAAGTGATATTTCTCTAGATCACAATCTCTATCATTTACCAAATTTTGTGGTCTGTTTCTTTCTAGATCAGTCAGATTATGCCAGATTTTTCTACAGTAGCTAAGAATCTCAAAATCTTAAAAGCCTAAAAAACAACGGCTTATTCCTCGGTCATGCAAAAGATCTTGCAACTTTTGGCACCTTCCAGGGAGCTGTCTTTGGTGCTACACCACTGTATCACTTGGTCTGCTTGCGTGATCACTACAGAAGAGGAAGAAAAAAGACGCAGGAATGTACGCTGCTTCCATCCACATTTCATTGACAAAAACACTAAATAGATTAATTAATTAATTAATTGATTGATTGATTGATTGATTGATTTAAAAGTCACATGGAATGTCCACCTTCAGAGGCTGAAAAAGTACAATTTTACTGTTTGCCTAAAAGAAAGAAAGCAGAAAACATTGCTAGTGTCTTCCACACCTGCTCTGCTCCTAAAATTAAGAGGCCTTGTTATTGTTTGGTTTTTACTTTGATTTGTGATACCCCAGTGCATGGTTGGGAATTCTGTCCAGAAGCCGGAGGTAAGCGTGCCTGAATGAATTAACTTGTTAAACACAGATCTGGCCGCCCTTGTCCTGCCTATCCTCTGACATAAATTGCTTTTTGAAAGCTACCCTCCCAATGTTAAGGTGACCCCTGGGGCTCGATCAGTAGTGCACATTCAATAGGGTTCCATTTTAATGAGCCATTCTCATTCCTTTTATGACTCTTCCTTGTAAGTAATGCCAAGCATCTGTAAAACTAGAGTCTTTTGTGATGTTAGAACCAAGTTTTCCGATGTCTAAACTGATGAAACCATTAGAAAAAAAACTTCCAGTTCAACCACTGCACATTGAAGATGAAAACCTTGAGACCTCAAAATGAGTGCCTTGCTCGAAATCAGAAAACTAATACATAGGCATTGTTTTAAGTCACTACATGTGTACAACATGTTACACAGCAATAGAAGACGAATACAAAGTTGTAGTCTTTCAAGAGTATTTATATTTTAACTAGGCTCAAATTAAGACCTAAAACACTAAAAGTAATAAAAAGATCTTCACAACCCACAGTCACTACCATATGTAATTCAAAATAAAATGATAGTTTTTGAAATTACACGTAATTTACATGTATAGTATAACTAAAATATGTTTCTTAGAGATTTTCTGATTTCAAAAATTTGGATTTTTTTATCAAAATAAAAAATTTTCTCCTTTCTCTCTTTTTACCAAATAGTACACCATTGAATTTTAAGATAAGATAAGGAGGCTTAAATTTTAAAAAGTAAACATCCAATTATGAAATTTCAGAAATGATAGGAATGGGGGCACATGGATGGTACAGAAAGGGACCTTTCCCCAGGATACAGAAACGACCTCAGTCTCAGTTATCCTCCTAATCAGCAACCCAACCACCATAGGTAGCCTGGTCTCACGGCAGCGGGTCATTAGCAGATACTTCTCATTAGGTTCTCCTGCACTGATTTTGGCTGACCTGTCTACTGCCATCCCCTCCAGCCATGTCAGGAAACTAAACACACAATGGGATTATCAAATGTTATTAGGATCAGAGGCAAACTACAGTTCAAGTTGCCTCTGAGATCAAAGAAACGTGTGAGGTCAAAGGACTGCCCAGAGTCCATGACTGCCAGGCTTAGCCATGTGCACCCAGCCATCATCCCAACACAAACAAACCAAAAGATACTGAGGCAACTTCTCCCTTCAGAGCAACCACTGCCACTCCCCTCATAAACATTGTTTATGGAAGGGTGATTGGGGACCGAGGCAGGAGCAGAGAAACTGAAAGAGCAAATGCTCACACCTGGATTAGAAAGCAAATTTCAGGTCACCTCGAGATAGAAACTCAGTTCTACACACTTTGAGCCTCTGCAGAAGCCAGTAGGGCCACTCTCAAAGCAGTCCTGTAGAGGTTAAGTAAGAGTGATGTCCTTGGCAAGCTGCCTACAAGTCCCACTGTATCATTTGCAACCTGTGACCTTGGGCAAGTTACCTAAATTCTTTAAATATCTGTTTCCTCATCTGAAAAATGACATATAAAGTGTTTGGTTTGGTGTCTGGCAGATAGAAAATACTCAAAACTCTATTACCAAGGCATTCTCTTTCTAACCTTTGGTAAAATTGTTCTCACCAAGGCAGAAAAGAAACACCATTCTTCACCTTCCCACTCTGCCCCCACTCCCAGTAAGAGCTTTAGTCTTGTTTAACCATGTCCACTTCCCTTGCTTACAGGAACCTGAGAGCAAGTATTTTTGTTGGAGTTGACTCTGTATTTGGAAGAAGCAGCCTTGACATTACATCAACTTCGAATACTGGTCATTACCTCAGCCCCCATGAGCTGACTCCAATGTAGCAGGCAACTAATGGGGGTAATTGATTTTCTTCATTTGGGGCCAGAGGTAATGACTTCTTTTAAGCAATGGAATCATAACTCTGATAGTACTCAACAGGGAGGAGGTCTAGACTCACAGTGAAAGGAGGTTGTGTCTTTGTCCCATTCCAAGTGTCCCAGTGATGAATTTTCATGGAGGTAAATCTGGTTGGCCAGTCCAGCATAAATATGCATCCGCTGAGTGCCCATGCTCACCTAGAGAGAGGAAAGCACAGATCCTGCCCTGCCTAAGGCAGTCAGCAAAACCCAGGCCAGCACACTGAGCTACAAAAATTGAGCTACAATGAATTGAAAAAGAAGAAACAGGGACTAAAGGATTATGGCTTTCGGTTACACAGTCTTTATCTAAAGAGATGTCCAGCAAGGTGCTGTGAACCAATATGGAGAATATAGAAGAGTACTAGAACCACAGTCCCAAGGAACTTTTTAATCCAATTTGCAAAGCTGCATCATATTGTAAAAAAATTCCTCAGGTCTTTAAACTCATAGTTCAAAAATTACATTCCTTTGGTCAACTTATCCTTTGGAAGGACTTTCTCTTCTGCTCAGAATAAGATGAAAATAGAATAAGAGATTTCAGTGAACTCTTTGATCCCCACAAGGCAGGTCCAAATGGCCCTAATGAACTCCAAAATCTCAGTGTAAAGTTGGCTGTCACTCAAAGTCACCAATGGAAAACTGAGATCTCCAAAACCCCTGTGGATGAGACAAAACAGCAGATATATTCTCGGAGCAACATTAAGTTGGGGGATTTTTTCTATTTTTCTTTTTTTTTTTCAGTGTAGAATCATCACCTAATGGTCTAAACCTCGTGGTTAGAACCTGGAGAGTCATTTATTCTAAAATGCTCTGGTTCCATTTGTCCACGAAGTGGATAATAGTAATGTGCCCCTTTCCAAAAGGAGCAACAGCCAGAACAGAAATGTAATTTATTTTTTATTGCTGAGTTGGGCTTTTTCGAATGATTTTTGCAGACGAATATTTAATAGATTTTTAGACATATTTTATTTGTTGAAAAATTTCCATGCTCTTGCATAATTTCAATTATTCGATGGAAACCACAGTTTGGGAAATTGTTTCCAGCCACTTACTCAGCCCTCTGAATAAGCCAGATTCATAACTGGAATTGATTACTTTGTCCATTTGGATATTAGCCCAGATAAATGAGGATCAAGAGAGAACATGTTTTAGATCCCTTTTCCTACTGCAATCACACAGGGGCCCTTTGATTTTTTTTTTTTTTTTTTTTTGAGCAGCATATGAGCAGTTTGGAGTCTGATCTTTCGGGCACTGGGGTCCTAGTAAAGGGGTGCAGGAGAGGGAGGGGTGTCTCTTAGGGCACCATGTCACTGAAAATGCATTCGGCTGCAAGCATCAGCAGTTTGTTTATCCACAAAACAAGAAATCTGGAGCGACAGTCACTAGCCTTAATTCAGCGGATTGACAATGCCCCAGGATGACATATCAGCGTGTTTTTTGACCAAAGATGGCTGCCACAAATAGGGTCATCACATCCATGAAAAGGAGTAAAAGGGGAAGGACCGCTTCAGCATGTTCTGTCTGTTTTTATTAGGAAATCAAAACCTTTTCCCGAAGCCTCCAACTGAGTCCACTTATTTACGCTACCACCTTTGATCCAAGTCACCATGATATCACCCCATTGCCTTCTAGTTTGTCTTCCATCTTCTTCTCCACCTCAATTCCACCTTTTCTCAATATTGCAACTAGAGTGAACACATTAAAATAGAAATCAGATTGTGCCACTCTTCTGGTCCAAACTCTAATGGCTTCCCAGCACATTCAAGAAAAATCTAAACTTTTCAGAGGGGCTTAGAAGCTACATGATCTGGACACCTCTTTTCCTCTCTGACCTCAGCCCCAGTGCAGAATCCTTACCCACTCCACTCCAGCCATACTGGCTCCCCCTATTTTATTAAGACCAGCTTTCCCCCCTTCAGGGCTTTTGCATTTGCTGTTCCCTCTGCCTGTCATGCTTTCCCCATCTATAACTATATATTTGGCTCTCTCGCCTCTTTCAGCCTTTGCTAACAACTCTATTTATAATTCCAACCCTGACCACCCCATTTATAATGCCAACTTCTCTTTCCTCATTTCCTTCCATGTTTTATTTAACTGTTTTTTCATAGGATTAGCTAACATATATACTTATTTATCTTTTTTAATGTGCCTACCTCAGCGACCAGAACAGTGCCTGGCATGTTAGATAGCCACATACTATTTGTTGAATGATGTGTGGAAGCACAAAAAACTGCTGGGACAAAACCGGTTTATACGGTCTCTATTAGTGGTTATTTTGTACTCAGGCTTCTAGGGCAACAGGCTATGAGGAGAAAGGGGGCTAGGAATGATTTTTGAGTGGTCAGCGAATAGTGCATGATATGGATCTGCCTGACCTTTAACCCATTTCCCATTAGCCCCAAGAATACTTGTCAGTAGCACTTGTGACTGCAGCATTTACCCTGAGATAACTCTCAGATTACAGTCCTAAACTTATCCCCAAAGTTTGCCACCAAATTTCTCGCTTTTATTATTATTTTTGCATCGTTCTAGTATATCTATAGTCTTTGGAAACAAATGACATCATTCCTTTTATGGCATTCTGTTTTTAGTAGTGGTATTTCCATTTACAAAATATAGTAATTCTCGATCGCTGAAAATGTTAAATCCTAGAAAACGTAGCATTCCTACACATGATGTTAAATTAACGCTGGCAGCAAACTGCACTTTTTTTTTCTAAATGGAAAATAGGTTAAGACAAATTCCCAGTCTTCAACTACTCGTGACCGATCATAGCAAAATTGCTCAAGTTAATTCTGGTTTTTCTTATTGAGGATCCCGAAGGTTAGAGTATGAAGTGTGGGGGGAAAGAAAAAATAAAAACAAGTTATAAGTCTTTATAGATACTTTATATGTTATTTTATTCTTTAATTCTAAAGACAGCCCTAGAGGGAAGCAAAGTTCAGAGGCGTTGAGTAATATGTCTACAGATCCTCAGCTGGGAGGTAATGCTAGGGGTTTGACTCCAGTGAAACTGTTTGCCACCCCACTGTAGAGACCTGCGCTGCCCAGTACTGTAGTTGTCAGCCACATGTGCAAGTGAAGTGTAATTAGTCCAACTTAAGATGTGCTGTAAGGGCAAAATACACACCAAAATAACTTAACATATAAAGTGTAAAATACATTATTAATACCTTTTTATATTGATTTATGTATCAAAATGAGACTATTCTGAACATATTGGGTTAAATAAAACATACGGTTATAATTAATTACACCTGTTTGTTTTTACTTTTTTTAACAAGCTACTAGAAAATTTTAAATTATGTCTGTGGCTCACAGTATATTTCTGTTGTATAGCACTAGTATGGACAATTCACCACATTATAGTGTCATTATTTGTTTTATTTCTAGATATCCCACTAGACTGGGAGCTCAAGGAAGACAGGAAGAGTGTGTTCCAGTACTCAGAGAGAGCCTTTATCCAATGTTAAGTATTCTACAAAATGCTTGTCAAATGAATGAAACAATGATTTTTAAAAAATATAACTGTTCAATGTTTCTAGAATAACTATAAGATCACTTGAAATTATATGCTATGAATTGCCACTGATCTTTTTGGTGTGGAGATGACTTTCAATACATATGGTTGATATGTATGCCATATGTTCCCACAGCTGTAAATAAAATAAATATTCCAAAAGTACACTGAACCTTATGCAACTCAAGCTTGCACATTTATCCTGTAAGTGAATTGGACAGGCTACTAATTTTAAAATGTAGTAAGTGACTGCTGCCCTTTCTCAGAGTTTGGTTGTTTAGTCAGCCATTCCATTTATTTCCTGGCTACCCTATGGATGATCCAAGGACCAGCAGCATGGCATCACTTGAGAGCTTGTTAGAAATGCAGAACTTCTGGTTGCACCTCAAATTTATTGAATCAGAACAAGATTTCTGGTTAATTGCATGCACTTAAAATTTGAGAAGCCTGAGTTATACGTTTTTGTTTCTCAACTCTCAGGAAGAGGGTCATTGGAAACTTGGCTATCATTCCTTTTCATTCTTTACACAATTTTTGCTAAAAATAACTTAGCGCTCAGTTTGTGTAAGATGCTATCTTAGGCCCTGAGATATGAGGATGAACCAGACACATGGCTCTTGATTCTGTGACTTGTGTCTCTCATTACTGAGCCCTGACTCTTTGTGGAGCAGCTGGACACACTGGGGACTGGAGTACCAGAGAGCTCTGCAGAAGAGCTGGACAAGAGTGAAGGGATCAGAAACAGCGCAAAAATGTTGCCCCATTTCTGCAGTGCATCTATAGACAGCTGCTTCATGAATCATGCATTCCGAGGGTGTCCGGAGGAAGGGAAGCACTCAGCACTGCTCTTCTCACCAACAAGGAAAACTTCCCAGAATCTGCCCGTTTCCATGGAGACCCAAGAATCTACAAAGCCTCCATCAGCTTCCGGTTCCAAAGCTCAGGTTCAAGCCAGTTTAATTCCCTTTTGTCTTGCTCTCTGGGGGAATTCGAGTTTTTGTTTGTTTGTTTGTTTGTTTGTTTGTTTGTTTTAGTTGCATCTGTGTCTTCTCGGAGAGCAAAATCAACTCAAACTTGATCTCAGCAGCAATCCTCACTCTGCAGCTGGCAAATCGCAGTAAAAACTCAATCGTCACCCAATCATAAAATTCAGCTACCAGAATTCCTTTCTTCTATTTCTACAAATATAATTTCATTTACTTCGTTAATCAAATTTCTTAAGCATCTATGGTACTTACTACAAAGATTACAAAATAGTACTTTCTAACAAGAGAAACTGATGTATAAATAAGCAATAGCTTAAAATTTCCTCATGGCTCTCATTGTTTCATACATAGAAATTATTCCACAAAGTCTTATTCTGCTAGGCTCTGTATTCTTAACAAGACCCTGGCTCATCTCACCCACTTCCCCCCATCTCTCTGCACCCCAGCCGTACTTGGCTGCTCCTTCTAAGAGCCTTTATCTAGAATGTTCTTCCCATCACCCACCTTCCCCAACCCTCTTTTTGCCTATTCATCCTTCAGATCTCAGCTCAAGAATCACTTCCTCCGGATCTTTCTGGGTACTCAACGCCCTGCCTGGCTTGGGTCCCTTCTCTGTGATCTCGCAGACTTTCTCCTCCCCTCTCTCCACACACCCCTTAAGAGTGTGTGCCTCTTTCCTTACTGATACAGACTTTTATAGGCTCTAGAAATCTGAAAATGTTCTGAAAAAGGGAGAGATTAAAGTTTGGGAAGATAAATCGGCAGCTGTGAGCAGAGTATATTAAACAAAGGAAGAGACTGAGGGCAAAGAAAGAGATTGGAATGATTATCTTTTAAATGCCAGGCTTGGGGCTATTTTAAAAATAGTATCGTATTTGTTCTTCATCATATATCTCTGGGGAAGGCGTTGATGTCCCCATTTTTTAGCTGAGAAGACTGAGACCGAGAAGGGTTTAATAACTTGCTCAAGGCCAGACAGCTGCTATGGCCAGGCCTGCCCCGTCTTCTATGAGTCTGCTTCCCAAGGAAGTTATTATAAAAGTTCCTTCACAGAAAGATAATGGAAAGGAAAAAAAGAGACTTGGCAAAGGTTATGGGAGGAAATTAACAGGATATATTGATGACTAGTCGCATGCAGGGACTAGAGCATGGGTGAGGAAGTCATTCAAGACCTCTGAGGTTCTGGCCCTGCGCGGCGGGAACGCGCAGACTTTTGCCCTGGCGGCGGGCGTAGATGCAAACCCTTCTCCCTCCCTTCTGCGGTGCCTTCACCGGCCAGGGCCGCCGGCTCGCCCGCGAGCGCTGAGGGCCGAGATGCGGCGCCAAGCCAGGTCTCAAGGTCCCTAAGTAATGGCCGACTTTTATAAGGAATTTTTAAGTAAAAATTTTCTGAAGCACATGTATTGTAGCAGAGACTGGTACAACAGTAATCTTGCCATCACCTTCATCGTAGGAAAAGTGGCCCTGGAGAGGATTTGGAACAAGCTTAGATGGAAACAAAAGACCAACAATTAAGAGCCCTCTTCGGTGGTCCATGCTTCCCCGAGGTGCGGCAAGTCCTAGTAGTGCATTTTACCGAGGCCCTGAAAACCTGTAAGTGACTTGAGCTTGCACGTCTTTATGATGCCCTTGGCTCATGTCAGGGCAAGGTGGGCTGGGTAAAATGCAGCGCTGGGATCCTGCAGCGCTGTGGCCACATGGCTCTGTCCTGACTGTGACCTCCAAGCCGGCTCATGGTCACCAAAGTGATATTAAGTAAAACGCAAGCACCGCGTGTCTGTTTTTTGTTTTTTTTTTTAATTATACCAATTTGAAATTGAACAATATAAACACGTTAATAAAATTTCACCTGAAAAATTTGACTCCACTGATGGAAATGATTTGGAAGCTGTCTGCAGTGTCACGGGGCCCTCACGTGACCAGTGAGCATGACTTATCAGAGGTCCCCAGCCCACACCCTGATTAAATACATCTGCCCTGGGCTGCTTGCTCCTACAGACTTGAAAGCAAAGGCAGCTCCTCTGTCAGGTGCCCTTTACTCCAGCAAGGGAGAGCTTCAATTTCCAGAGTGTCCCCAAACAACTTGCTACCGGCTCATGTCCGTCTGTTTAAATTCTTTTAAAGTCAGCATTGTTTGAAATAGGATTGTATGGTTATAAAATGATGAGACTCTTTGTATTGCATCCTAGAAATGTCCAGCATGCTGGGAGAGGTGGGAACATCATAGCCTGCAGGAGGGGACAGCTCCTTTAGCAGCCAGACCATGTCAAGTAAGCATGTCTTCTAAGGATAGAGGAAATATGTGGAATTAACCAAAAGCCACTTGGCAAACAGTTTTTATTCTAATATAAGGCAATGCAGTCATAAGACTGGATTGTTTTTATAGCTTATAGACTGCTTCCACTGAAGATGATTTCCAAGGAGAAATTCCAGAAACTGGAGGAAGCATATCACCTCCCACTGAGGCCTTTAAGGGTGTGGGGATGAAGGAGGATGATCATGAGAACCTCGTCAGCAATGTTTGTGGGCTGCATTCTACCAAATGCTGTCTTTCCTAGAGAACACTGCTCTGGGTCAGGAATGTTCTGTGGTCTGCAAACCCAGGGTTCTGTTAACAGAGGTTCACAGAGAGTGGAGTTCATGCACCAAACAGCGTGGAACTCAGTTTCACAGAAATAACACAATATCATTCGTTCCAATATTGCTGCTTAACACAGATTCTCAGCCTGTCACCACTGTGTGTGACACTGTGTGCACCTTCAGAGAAATGAGGGAAAAAGTGATAGCCAGCAGGGTTAGGGTCCCAGACATGGGCCCTTGGTTCCGTGTGGGCGAGCGCAAAAGGCAAGAACTGTTTCCTAGCTTTTAATTCCTCCTCACATGCCATCAGATTCGCAGACTAACTTTAAGGTCTTTCTTTTTTATTTTCATTAGTTTCAAGTATACAGTACATTGGTTAGACATCTATATATTTAGTAAAATGATCCCCCCAGTGCTCCCTCCCTCCCTCCCCTGAACCTCTATCTAGTCAATGTATTAATGCTAATTGCATTCCTTATGCTATGCTTCCCATCCACATGACCATCCATCAGCTACTAATCTTTACTTCTTTAACCCTTCATCCCATTCTCCCAGCCTCCCAAATCCCCCTCCCCTCTGTCCGTCACCAACTTGTCCACTATATTTGTGAGTCAGTTTTTGATAAATTTGTTCTTTTTATTCCTTAAATTTCACATATAAGTGAAATCATATAGTGTTTATCATGCTCCATCTGACTTAAATACCTTCTAGGTACATCACAGCAATATCTTTTCCATTCCTTTTCAGATGTAGGGGTCTTGTTTTCTAACCCTTTCAGCCACTACATCCCTTGGTTGGAGCACTTAATTCTTTTCCATTTAAGGTACTTATTGTTAGGAATGTAGTTGTTACCATTCTTTATTCCTGTTTTTGATACATGCTTTTTCTTCTTAAAGAAGTCCCTCCAAGATTTCCTATAATACTGGCTTGGTAGTGATAAATTCCTTTAGCTTATTTTTGTCTGGGAAGCTCTTTATCTGTCCTTCAACTCTAAATGATAGCTTTGCTGGATAAATTATTCTTGGTTGTATATCCTGGGTCTTTATCCTGTCAAATATTTTTTGCCAAGCCCTTCTGTCCTGCATAGTCTCTCTTGAGAAATCAGCTGCCAACCTTATGGGTGTTCCTTTAAATGTAATTATATGTTTTTCTCTTGCAGCTTTTAAATTTCTTTCTTTGTATTTAAACTTTGGCATTTTAATCATGATGTGTCTTGATGCGGGCCTCTTTGGATCCCTGATTTTTGGAATCCTCTGAGCTTTCTGGGGTTTTATGTCCATTTCCTTCACCAGGTTAGGGAAGTTTCCCATCATTATTTCTTCAAACAGCTGTTCAGCATCTTGGTTTTCTTCACTTATGCTGATCAGATGAATATCTGGAGCCTTAATAGTATCCCATATCCTCCTTAAATCATCTTTATCGTCTTGGCATTTTTTTTCTTGCCATTCTGTTTGAGTGTACTGATTGGCTTTCCCGTCCCTTAAATAGGGCACATGATCCTCTTCTTTATTTACTTTGTTTATTCCTTTGTTTATTCTATTTAATATACTTCTCATCTCAGATGTGTTCTCCATTTCAGACTGGTTCCCTCTTATAATTTCCATCTCCATTTTTATCTCTTTGTTAGAGTTCTCTACATTTCCCAAAAGTTTATTGAGCATCTTCATAACCAGTGTTTTGAACTCTGCATCTGTTAGATTACTTGACTCCATTATATCTGGATCTCTGTTCTGTTCTCTCCTACGGTTTCTGCTTCTTTATCTTCCTATTTTGGCTGCCTGTCCGTGTCTGTTTCTATGTACTAAGCAAAGCTCCTAAGTCTCCTGGTCTTATTAGTGTGGATTTGTAAAGTAGGTGTCCAGTGGCACAGTCCTGAGGGGTTCAGCTGCAGACCAAATTTAGCTCAAGCCTCTACCCCTCCAGAGCCACCTGTTAAGATTCAGCAAGCAATCCACAGATGCTGTGCTTACAGTTGCCTCAAAAGTCCACACTAGAAACCAAGTTGAGGGAGACGAGGGTTTTTTTTCTCCTCCTAAGTTCATTTAAAGATCGTCTTCTCCCTGGGCAATATGACATTGAACTCAACAGCAATTTCCAGTGGTAGCAATTCTGATTTTCTTTGTGCATCAGTTCTTAAGAGATTTTGAAAATACTACATGCAATTATATGCCAACAAATTGGACAATTTGGAAGAAATAGATACATTCTTAGAAACATACAATCTCCAAAGACTGAGTCAAGAAAAAACAGAAAATCTGAACCACCAATGAAATCGAATCAGTAATCAAAAACAAAAGTCCTACAGATGGCTTCATAGGCGAATTTTATCAAACATTACAAATACCACCAATGAAATCGAATCAGTAATCAAAAAACAAAAGTCCTACCAGATGGCTTCATAGGTGAATTTTACCAAACATTCAAAGAAGAATTAACACCTATTCTTCTCAAACTATTCAAAAAAATTCAAGAAGAGGGGAAGCTCCCTAGTTCTTTTTATGAGGCCACCATTAACCTGATTCCAAAACCAAAGACATTTTTAAAAAAAGAAAATTATAGGCAATATCACTTATGAACATTGGTGCAAAAATCCTCAACAAAATATTAGCAAACCAAATTCAGCAATACATTTAAAACATCATACACCATGATCAAATTGGATTTATTCCTGGGATACAAAGTTGGTACAATATCCATAAATAAATAATTTGATGCATCATATTAATGAATATTAATGAATTGAAAGATAAAAATCGTATAATCATATCAAAAGGTGCAGAAAAAACATTTGACAAAAGCCAGCATCCGTTTATGATAAAAACTCTCAGCAAAGTGGGATTAGAGGGAACTTACCTCAACATAATAGAGGCCATATATGACAGACCTACAGCTAACATCATACTCAATGTGGAAAGGCTAAAAACATTTTCCTTAAGATCAAAAACAAGACAAGGATGTTCACTTTCACCACTCCTCTTCAATATTGTATTGGAAGTCTTAGCAACAGCGCTCAGACAAGAAAGAGAAATAAAAGGCATCCAAATTGGAAAGAAAAAATAAAAACTCTCACTATTTACTGATGACATGATACTATATAGAGAGAATTCTAAAGATTCCACCAAAAAAAAAAAAAAACTATTAAAACTGATCAATGAATTCAGTAAAGTAGCAGGATACAAAATAAATATTCAGAAGTCAGTGGCATTTTTATACACAAATGATGAACTTTTGGAAAGAGAAATTAAGAAACAATACCATTTACAATTTAATCGAAAACAATAAAATATCTAGGAATCAAATTAACCAAAGAGGTAAAAGACATGTTCTCAGAAAATTATAAGTCATTGAAAAAAGAAATCGAAGAAGATACAAATAAATGGAAGCATATACCATGCTCATGGGTAGAAGAATCATCATCATTAAAATAGCCATACTACCCAAAGCAATCTATAGATTCAATGCAATCCCTATCAAAATACCAAAGGCATTTTTTAGAGGACTAGAACAAATAATCCAAACATTTATATGGGACCATAAAAGAACTCACTAGCTATGGCAATCTTGAGAAAGAAGACCAGAGTTGGAGGTATCACACTACCTGATATCAAACTATACTACAAGGCTACAGTAATCAAAACAGCATGATACTGGCATAAAAACAGACACATTGATCAATGAAACACACTAGAGAGCCCAGAAATAAATCAACACCTATACATTCACTTAATATATGACAAAAGAGGCAAGAATATACAATGGGGTAAAGACAGACGATTGGATAAAGACAGTCTCTTCAATAAGTGGTGTTGAGAAAACTGGACAGATACGTGCAAAAAAAAAAAAAAAAAAAACGGGGCCACGGGCTAACACTGGACGGATACAAGTAAAAAAATGAAACCGGACCACCGTCTTACACTATGTACAAAAATAGACTCAAAATGGATTAAAGACTTAAATGTAAGACCCAAAACCATAAAACTTCTAGAAGAAAACATAGGCAGTAACTCTCTGATATTGCTAACAGTAATATCTTTTCGGCTATATTTTTCAGGTAAGGGAAACAGAAGAAAAAATAAACAAATGGGACTACATCAAACTAAAAAGATTTTGTGTAGCAAAAGAAACCACCAAAAATCAAAAGGACAACCGTCTTATTGGGAGAAGATATTCACTAATGATACATCTGATAAGGGGTTAATATCCAAAAATATATAAAGAACTCAGACAACTCAACAACAACAAAAAAAACAAACAATCTAATTTAAAAATGGGCAGAAGACGTGAACAGACACTTCTCCAAAGAGGAAATACAGATGGCAAACAGACATATAAAAAGATGTTCAAGGTCACTAATCATCAAAGAAATGCAAATTAAAGCCACAATGCAATATCACTTTACACCTGTCAGAATGGCTATCATCAATAAATCAAAGAACAGCAAGTCTTGGAGAGGATGCAGAGGAAAGAGAACCCACATACATTGTTGGTGGGATTGCAAATTGGTACAGCCGCTATGGAAAACAGTTTGGAGGTTTCTCAAAAAATTAAAAATGGATCTACCTTTTGACCCAGCAATTACACTTCTGGGTATTTATCCAAAGAAAACCAAAACACTAATTCATAAAGATCTATGCATCCCAATATTCATGGCAGCACAAACAACAGCCAAGATATGAAAGCAACCTGAATGCCCATCAACAGACGGTTGGCTAAAGAAGTTATGGTTCATATATACAAGTACAATGGAATATTACTCAGCCATTTAAAAAAAAAAATGAAATCCTACCATTTGCAACAACATGTATGGACCTAGAGTTTGTTATGCTGAGAAAAACGGGTCAGACAGAGAAAGATAAATATCATATGATTTCACCTATATGTGGAATCTAAGGAATAAAAAGAACAAACTAATCAAAAACTGACTCACGAATATAGAGGACAATTTGGTGACGTACAGGGGGATGGGAGGATTGGGGGACTGGAAGAATGGGGTGAAGGGTTAAAGAAGTACAAATTAATAGTGGATAGATGGTCACGGGGATGGGGCGTAGGGAATGCAGTTAGCATTAATATATTGGCTAGGTGGAAAACCAGAGGAGAGAAGGAGGAATTAGGGGGATCATTTTATAAACTATATAAATGTTTAACCAATGTACTGTATACTTGAAATTGAAAAAAAAAGAAAGAAAGAAAGTGAAAAGATAACCCATACAGCGGGAGAAAATATTTTCAAATCACATATCTGATAAAGGATTTATTTCTAGAATATAGGATGAACTCCTACAATTCAATAATTAAAAAAAAAGACAACCCAACTTAAAAAATGAGCATTCTAAATAAGCATTCTCCTAAGTAAGATATACAAATGGCCAGTAAGAACCTGAAAAGATGTTCGACATCATTAGTCATCAATATAGAGAATATATTCTGTATACAATATACAATATATTGTATATTCTCTATACTTTGTTTTGCATGAATATAATTTTTTAATCTAATAGTCTTTAACTTACGTTTTTTCACTTAATTATCACTTATTCACAGTTTCTTTGCCACGAGTCACAAAGCTCCATATCATCTGCTCTTCCAACTCATCTCTAATCACCCTCTGTGCATTCAGTCTTTTCAAGACAACCTGCCTTCTTTCTGTGGCTCAAACGTACCCAGTTTGGTCCCCTGTGGCAGTTTTGCAATTATGTTCTTCTTCATGAAGCTTAAAAATTATCTCCTTATCCAATTCAGTGATGCATTCCCACCATCCTTACCCATCCTGCATTTACAGAAAGAAGAGGAAGACGAAATCATAAATATGAATAATAAAATGACAATAACTAAATACCTATCAACAATTACTTTTGATACAAATGGATTAAATGCTCCAATCAAAAGACATAGAATTGCTGAATGGATAGGAAAACAAGATCCTTACATATGCTGCCTACAAGAGACTCACTTCAGATCAAAAGACACACAGATTGAAAGTAAAGAGATGGGGAAAGATAGTTTATGAAAATGGAAACAATCAAAAAAAAATCTGGAGTAGCAATAATTATACCAGACAAAATAGACTTTAAAACAAAGGCTATAACAAGAGATGAAAAAAGACCCAGTTATCCTACTTCTGGGTATTTTTCTGAAGAAACCTGAAACACTTCTTCAAAGGGACATGTGCAATCCATATGTCCATTGCAGAATTATTTACAATAGCCAAGATATGAGTGTCCATCAATGGATGAATGAATAAAGAAGAGGTGATGCATATATGCAATGGAATACTACTCGGTCATAGAAAAAAGAATGAAATCTTATCATCTGTAACAATGGAAAGATCTAGAAGGTATTGTGGCAAGTGGAGTAAGTGGCACAGAGAAAGATGAATGCCATGTGATTTCACTTATACGTGGAGTCTAAAGAACAAAATAAAAGAACAAATAAAACAGAAACAAACTCATAGATACAGAGAACATTTTGATGGTTGCAAGATGGGAGGGGGGTTAAGAGAAGGGTAAAAAAGGTGACAGAATTAAGAAGTACAAATTGGTAGTTAAAAAATAGTCACGGAGATATAAAATTTAGCACAAGGAATATAGTCAATAATGTTGTGATAACTATTTATGGTGTCAGATGGGTACTAGATTTATCGGGGCGATCACTTTGTAAGTTATATAAATACCTAATCACTATGTTATACACCTGAAACTAATATAATGTTATATCGATTATAATTTTAAATTTTTTAAAAATTTTTTAAATTAACTTGATTCTATTTATTTTCTGTCTGAAGCCCCTACAAGAACAGAAGCTTCACATGGACAGAGGTGTAGTCTGTTTTGCTGAAGAATACCATTAAATGGTGCCCAGCGCATAGCGGATCCTTCATAAGTATTCACTGTGTGAACCAGTGAAGTGGCTGCACAGTCATGTGCTGAGCTCTCCGTGGAAAATCACTACACATCAGCTCAATGAAGGATCCATTTTCGGCTTAGACTACCATCTAGATTGAACTCTTCCCAACAGAACAGATTTAAATTCCTCTTGACCACATAGTTCGCAGAACTACTCATCACTTCATGGAGCACAGAACCTCTGCCTAGAAAGAAAGAGGATATATCTCATGGAGCCATTTCTCATCAGTAGAAAAGCCTTCACTAGCAAGCAGCAAGATCTTCCAACAACATTAGTTAAGAAAAATTCAATACCTTAAGGTAGAGCTTTGGACAAGAACACAAGTAAATACTGAGAACTTAGCACAGAAGTGTAGCATGAGATAAGCAGAAGAATATCTAAAATAGTCTAAAAGAGGCACCTCTAGTTATATGTTTTAGTCATTTCCTTAGTGTGAAAGAAATAAAAATTGCCATCAGAATTTGCCGTAAATCTTTTACTTTTTATGCTTTATAAATATACATGAATTGTATATAGTTCTCAAAATGGTGACAGATAGGTCACTCTCAACAAATTCTGACTTAAAGAATATCTCTTGGTGTACCATATATATAACACACAAACAGGTGGACACTAATTGTGATTTCTTAAAAATGTGAACATTTTGTGGCCCTACAATTCTATTTAAGGAAGTTAACCAAAGGACCTGATTAAGAATGTAAACTTTTGTCTATAAGTATAGTCAATATGATATCATTTATAATAGCAACCTAAATATCCAACAATAGGAGATTGGTTCAAGCCATTTCAAAAATTATTCTATGGATAAATACTTATTGGCATAGAATGAGTTCATTAGGTTTAAAAAGCAGGTTACAAAGTAATATGATCTCATTGTATTTATACACTCCCATATAATACGTCTACATGTGTAAGAATATATATACGTATATGATATACATGTGCAAGAGAGAGTAAAATGCAAGGAAGGACACACAATAACATTTTAAAAGCAGTTTCTCTAGTAATACTATGGAAGAGTTTTGTAAATATGTTTTATTTTCTAATCCTAATTTAATTTCTTTTCTCCTATAATGAATAATTACTACCATTACAATATGAAGAAAACCTATAAAATTTTAATCAAAACTTTTTTGGTGATCAGATTGAGCACAATCACATAAGAAACATCCTTTACAGTGTTTCGTAACCAGTTTATTCCACTTGAAAGTATCATATATCATACACATAGATAACGACATAAAACTTGAAGCCCAGAATACACTGATGGATTCCAATAGACACCTCCAATTGGGGTCTTTCTTCACCATTTCTTCTTGCATTTGTCTAATCTTTTAGTCTCCATGAATACACTATCCCATGCATCTCCCTTTAGCCCTCTCATCTGTCTTTTTCATTGTTTTTCATTGGCTTCTTGTCTTAGCTTAGATTGCCATAACAACAAAAATGGAGACTGGGTGACTTGAACAACAGACATTTATTTCTCACAGTTCTGGAGGCCAAAGTCCAAGATCAGGGTGCTGGCTGATTCAGTTCCCAATGAGAGCTCTCTTCCTGGCTTACAGACAGCACCTTCTATGTCTTCACATGGCCTTTCCTTGGCGCCTGCAGTGGGAGAGAGATCACTTTCTTCCTCTTCTTATAAGGCCACTAATCCCATCATGAGGCCCCCACCCTCATGACTTAATTCAACACTAATTACCTCCCAAAGGCCTCATCTTCAAATACCATTGCTTTGGGGGTTACGGTTTCTACATATAAAGTTGTTAGGAACACAAGCACTCAGTCCATAACACTCCTCTTCTTCTGATTAAATGTGAATGTTTTCCAGGGCTCTGTCCTGATGCTCTACACATTCTTCATCATTCACACACATCAGTGGTTTCTACTCCATTTTTTTAAAAATGCAAATATGTCCCAGAGAGACCCAAACTCCAATCCAGACCTAAATCTCCCCCAAGTCCCACAAAAAACTCAAACTCACATACCCTAAAGTGTCTACCCATTTCCAATGCTGCTTCTTCCATGATGCTCACCACTGTGGAGGATGCATGGCCAGAAGACTGGGCGATTGCCTTCGACATATCCTTTTCACTCCTAGTGGCTTATCAGGATAATCGAAAGATGAAAAAATATAAGATACTGGCCTGAAGAGACTAGAGAGCTCCTGTAATATTGATTTGGTGATTTTTCCAATAGCCATGAGAAGACACTGCAGCTCAAATCCATCTTTTCTTAGCAAATAAACTCCAAAAAATGACTCAGGGAAACAAATTCCATTGAAAGCAACAGCTCTGAAATGTGGGCTCTAATCAGAGGCTCTGAGACGCACCCTGGCTGCCAGTGGGCCTCTTTGGCCATTTTATATTTCCTCTTTAATCATATCCCTGAATGCCATGGTTTTCAACTTGCAGAGATTTCAAAGGCACTTTGATTAATGGACTTGATCAGTGTCTGCTCTTGTTTAACCACGGTGTTCTCATCCACATTTTGCATTTCACACCCACGCAGAACCATTTCCCTTTTGTTACAGGAACTGAAGAATGTGATGGCCTGCTAGACAGCCAAGTAATTTATGAAAAATATATTTTTAAAAGGAGAATGTATTAAAGCTTGGGGAAAAAAAAAAAAACCCAAGCTTGTTGCTGTTTTAATTTTAAATAGGTTACGCAAATAATTAAATATCAGGTCATATTGATACCACTAAATTTAGGAGAGTATAGATGTTATACAACCCCAGAGTCCTAGGGAATATTAAATCAGATTTACCAGAGCACTGAATCATATCTTGCTTTTGACACAAAACAACAGTATTGATTGGGTTAAAAATAAGCTAATTTCCAAAAACCTCTAGCTGTTAGAAATGTTTCCATATATACCACAATTCTTTAAAAAGAAATAAAAAGAAATATAGATGAATTCATAAACACGTTTAAGTATTAACTTTTTCTTTGGTCTCTTATTTTTCTGAACCTCTCCTGCCTCACACTAGCCAATTTCAAATATTGACTTCCAGTAGAGGATGAGTGAGAACAGCCAATATTCAGGGTTAAGGTGCTGGATGCTGCTCACTCAACTTTAGAACAGTTCAATTTGGATATTTACCTGAACTTTGCTCATGGCTTTGTACATGTGAGTCCATTAGTCCCACCAATGGGCACTGTGTACTGTGTACTATGGTGCAGCTATTTTAGATTAGCAATAAATCAGAAGTCCCTTTAAATGACATTTTAAAAAATGGTCAGTAAATAACTACTTGTTGTGCAAAGAATTGTGCTTTATCATAGAAGTTCTGTGATGAATAAGACACTATTATACTTTTGAGGAAAGAAAATGTTCCTTTCTCCTTTTAAATTCTTAATTGATGTTTAAGAGGAATTCCTATTTCCAAAGTACCTAAGAACCGGTTATCAGGAGATGGACCAAGATCAAGCTGAATGTCAGGAGGAAACCAGTTACGCATCTGGGATTGGTTGACCACTAACAATCAATCCTGTGATGACAAAAGCTTGGCACTGACGTGTCCTTCCATTGCCCACGGCAGACATCACGAATCAATAACAGCATTTGGCTATCTATTTCACAAATATTTACTGAGTGTGTTCTACACGTCAAAACTCTAACAAGCACAGCAGACACTGCAGTAGACAGGATAAACAAAGTCCCTGTCCACTTGGAACTTACATTCTACTGGGAGAAGAAAGCAATACACAAGAAAGATCGTTTTCTGTGTATGCTAGGTGCTAGGAAAGGAAATAGGATATGGCTGAGAGGATGGGGGAGGGAAGCCACTTTAGCTAGGGTAATCGAAGTCCTCTTGGTAGAGGTCACATTTGGGAAGAAACTTGACAGGGAGAGCGGGCCATTCAGAGAAGGCCTATCAGACTGACTCCTCCCCACACAGCACTCTGCACCGCCATCACCGGCCAACGGCCGCTTGGCTGTGCTAAGAATGAGCCTGTGCGAGGTATTCAGTGTAGCTACAGGAACACATTTAATAACATCAAACGGCACAAGATTCTGAGCTAGAGAGTGGAAGGAAACTTGGAACACTTGGATTCTAGTCTTCCTTTCATCTTTTTAGGATCTTAGTTTCTTCATCAGTAAAATAAGAGGGTTCGACCAAATGATCTATGAAATCTCTTTTAGATCCTAGGATGAATAATTCTAAGTAAAAAGTGAAGTAGGGTTTTAAACAATTGTAGAGAAAAGTAGTTTAAGTAGAGAAGTCTTTTTGTAATGGGGTCATTTGAACAGTTGGAAGAGAAATGAGATGTAGCTATGTTTTCTTAGAGACTCCTTAGTGATTTCAGAGAGAGCCACGGTCAGTCCCTAGTTTTGCAAACAGCTTCAACTGCTAAAATCCAAAGCACTTTTCACCTTGAACTCTGGATGAAAACTAATTGGAGCAGTCTTCTCAGCCATGCACATATTCAAAATCACCAACATCTGGTCTATGGCCATGCTACCTTGAACATGCCCAATCCTGTCTGATTTCAGAAGCCAAGCAGGGTCGGGCCTGGTTAGTACTTGAATGGGAGACCACCTAGGAATACCAAGTGCTGTAGGTGTTGGATGAATGAATGAATGAATTCCTGGTCTGATAATTCCAACATCCCTGCCATGTCTGGTTCTTAAGTTTGCTCTTTCTCTTCAAGTTGTTTTGTCTTTTAATATGCCTTGTCATTTTTTCTTGGTAGAGGGAATTCCTGTAATTAGGCCTTTAATAATGTGTGGTAAGATGTGTGGGGCGTAGAAGCATTCTATAGCGTGATACCTTGAACTCTGGATGAAAACTAATTGGAGCAGTCTTCTCAGCCATGCACATATTCAAAATCACCAACATCTGGTCTATGGCCATGCTACCTTGAACATGCCCAATCCTGTCTGATTTCAGAAGCCAAGCAGGGTCGGGCCTGGTTAGTACTTGAATGGGAGACCACCTAGGAATACCAAGTGCTGCAGACATTAAAAAATAAAATAAAATACATTTTAAAAATCACTAACATCCCACTATGTCATCTGGTCATCTCAAAACACAAAGGGAAATCATCAGATTCTGGAATAAAAAGGAAAGAGTTATTAAAGGTTCATCAGGAAAATCTGCCTTGCACTGCTGCCTGCCAGCAGGAGAGCCAAAACTTTCAGTAGTGCCACAGGAGAGAATTATAGGCTTGCATGGTAATGATGCATCTGGATAAGGACGCAGGTATTAATTTCAAAAATTCCTGATCTTGCTTCACCTAAGCATTAAAAATGGGTCCCAGGTACATGAAAATATCCCTGATTTTACAGGCAGTAGTTCAAGTTTGGGTCATTCAGCCATAACACAAATACTTATCAGCTACTGTGATATTGTGAGTTTAGATAATAAATGATTGAAATTCACTTTGTGAGTACAAAGTGCTTCATAAATACTTAATCTCGGAAGATACTTCAACTTGGAGGTTCTGACTTCATTTGTATTTCTGCTTATCCAAGTCACACAGGGTCCCCATTCAATTTGTAAATATTTTATGTTCCACGCTAGCCTCTTCACAGTGCCCTCTGCTACCGATGAGTGCTGACTGGGATCTTGCCATTTAGGCAGACCGAAAATTTCAGGACAAGCCAGGAATGGTTTTGAGTAACTTATGATTCACAAACCAGCCCCACCAATTTACTGTTTCTCTGAAGCAAAGATGAAACTGGCTCTGTGACTTGTCACAGACCACAGGGATGAATGGTTTCATGGGACGATGCTCTCTCCAGAGAAAAGCTCATGCTACCAGTCCAGCAGTCTGGGCCCATCAATTGTTCATCGGCCAAAATACACCTAACACACACACACCAGCCAGGCGCTAAACAGGCGTTCCCTGGGAATGTACAAACAAGGGCAGTGCAGATATCGTCTCCTCTATCTTCCTCCCTAAAGCAACAGTGCTGAAGACACTCAATACAGCTTTGGTCTGCTCTCTAGCCAGGCTTTAGGGCCAGGCTAGAGTCTTACTGGCCAAAGAATTTGTGGTTAGTAATGCAGCACAGCAATGATACCAATTCATCTTCCTGGTCCTCTATTTTCCCATTTGTAAAGTAAAGGTTTGCATCTGTCTCTTAAGGCTTTACAAATTATGGTAGCCTGCTTGGTGGATAAGCTTGGGTTCACATCTCATCTCTGACACTTACTGCTTGTGTGGCCTGGCCTCAATTTATTTCTCTGTGTAATAAAATAAAAAAGGTAACTGTAAGGAACCAGTTAGTTAAGCATGTGAGTGTAATTGTTAAGCCGCATGGGCTGTTTTACCTGATTGAGAGAGAGGGACCTTTTACGTTATCATCCATGTACTCGCTAAACACCGGATTGATTACCTGGTGGATTTTAGCTGAGAACAAAGTTGGGCCTGAAGTGTAGCTCAGATCGATCCTGTTTGAATGAAGAGTTCATCTGGACTCTGTTGAATATGAAGATCCCAGGCTAATTGTATCTCCCTGCTCGGAAATCTGGTTAGAATATCCAGGAACGCAACATGAAGGGTCCGGGTAAAGAAAAAAGAAAAATCAGGTACCTCAAGGTGACAATTAAGTGTATATGTATCTGTTCCGTTATCTTCGTTGCTTAAGACAACAACCATATTATTATATCTCATGATATTGTGGGCCAGAAATTCAGGCTATGTTTAGCTGGGGAATGTTTTAGTTCTACATGGCATTGACTAAGGGCAGTCTGCAGTATTTAGATGATAGGCTGGACTGGAGGGTTCGAGGCAGCTTCACTCGCATTTGGAGGTCCTTGATAGGAATGGCGAGGCTAGGCTCAGCTGGACTGTCCACTGGAGCACCTACATGCTGTGCCAACACGGCAGTCTCAGGGGAGTCAGACTTCCTACACAGTAAGCTGGGGCTTTGAGGGAGTGTTCCAAGAGACCAAGGCAGAAGCTTGCAAGAAGCATCCTAGCCTTGGATGTCATGCAGTGTCACTTTGGCCACTTTCTATCAGTCTAGTGGTTCTATTGGACCACTAAGGCTGGTGCAGATTCAAGGGAATGAGTAGCAGGGAATTTGCATCCATCTTTAATCTACCTCAATGCCTGAGTCTCAGTTCTGCTTTGTGGAACCGGCTGTGGATACCACCTCTTCTATCCTTCACCCTTCCCAATGTCACTGCCAGTATCTTCATTATGTAATAAGAAAGCTAAGACTGAGATGTCACCAGGACAACAGAAAACCTCAACAGGTAAGTATAGTCTGACTTGTCACCATCTCTAAATATCTGGCTGTCTCCAGCCAGCTTTTATTAGCCTAGAACGTAGAAATCAAGGACCCCTGCAGTCTCTGCTCCAAGGAGACAAGTACTATGGATAAGAGACTATCTGGAGGCTGGCATTCCCCAGGATGCTCTCTGTCAACTACCATTTTCCTGATGGCAAGCCTGATGGCAAGAAAAATCAGGCAACTGAACAGCTGTGTCCCTTTGCAGTTGGTAGCTTTTGTGTAAGAGGCTCTCAAGGTCCCCAAGCCCTCTCCATTACTAATTAGCATCCAGAGTCTTATAACAACAAAAGTTTAATTTTTCGTATGCCACATTTATTGTGGGTTAGCTGTGGATTTGTTCTGCATCATCTTTACTCCAGAACGAAGACTGAGAAATACTGCCAGTCGTCACAGCTGAGATAAAAATAAACACGGTGATTCTTAATGCTTCTGTTCAGACATGGCATCTGTCACTTAAACTCACATATCATTCATCAAAGCAAGTCAAATGGTCACACTGAATTCAACAGAGCCAGGATATAGAATCTTCCCACCACAGGAAGAGGCTCTGAAGAGAAAGGCACCATAATATTTAATGAATATAACCCACCTTAGTCTGTTCTCTGGGCACCAAACATGCAGTTCCCTCCTCTTCCCACATGAGAGGAAACTTACCTCTCCCCAAGGTGGACAACCCCAAACTCCCCTCCAGGTGCTGCTCGGAGCTCAAAGTCCAGGATCTGTGCACAAGGCAGGAGCATCTCTATGACACATCTGGCTGTGCTTCCTTTGCATTTTTTGAGACATACATATACAAACAAAAAAAATCACTGTTATTTGAAATTCAAATTCCACCAGGTGTCCTGTGCTTTACTTTGTTAATTCTGGGAACCCCATCCCCAGGTAACCTACACAGGCCATGTAGTATCAGGAAGAAATAAACCTGTGTTATTTTAAGCCTTAGAGACTTGGGGATTGTCTGTTACAGCCAAATAACTTACCCAATACTAACTTAACTAATTCCCATCTCTGATGAGATGTTTTCATGAGGCATAGTGTAGCCCTAATATTTGAAATGAAGTAAGCAGTTTCTCTGCATAATAAAAATGAAAATTGAAAGCTCTAAGATGTAATGAGAAGGATAAATGGATAGAATACTATTAAACATCAGTCATGAGGGAATTTCTTGTCTACTTGGAAAATAAAATTAGAAAAAATGATGGTAGACGGTAGTCCTGAGGGCGTCGAGGTCATTGTGGGTTTGGGGTAGGCATGCAAGGACTTCATGGGAAAAGTCGGTTTGCCTGATCTAGATATGGCCAAGTAAGTGGGATTTAGGTTTCTGAAGAGCCAAGCGCAGGAGTGCCCTGTGGGGAGACGGCATGGCCACGTGTGCTCTGTGCTGTCACTTTCCAGTTTTGTCTGCGCATGTGGGCCCAGGCAGGGCTGGAGATAAAGCACTAAGTGCCAGCTGGACCCATGTTCACAGAACTGCTCTGATACTGAAATCTTGATTGCATTCCACAATACAGATGTCTGTTGCTATTCTGGACCCAGAGGCGAAGTGAAGTCACCTTGGTAGGAAGCTGACATTTCAACACAAATCCACGCAGTTTTGCTAACTTTTGTTTGAAACGTCAGTGTTATGGGAAAGCTCCTTGACAACAAGAGCCTGGCTCTCTCCATCTACATGGGCCCCAGGCTTAGTGCATGGTGGGTGAAGGATATGTAGAATGTAATCAACGAGACAAGGCCCAAATGTTGTGAAACCCCTTTAGCCGCTACAGCTATTACTTCTTTTTGCCACCAGGGGGCAGCATAGCATCTTGAACTATAAACTCTGGGTTTCAGAATCAGGGTAGATTCAGAGATTCTCAAAAATTAGTTGGTACCAGGGTGCCAGTCTCTGCCTGGCATTTTTCTAGGCCCTCAGTGAAGAGAGACAGATTGAGGCAAAGTAGTAATTTTTTCCCATAAAGCTCTATTCATCCGATTTAAAGGAATATCCTTTATTCTGATTCTCTTTCCCAATGACATGTTTGGTATTAAAACATCCTTTCTTTTATGAAATGATGGTGACTATACATGGTAGGGGTTTGGATTGGTTGATTT
This sequence comes from Pteropus alecto, assembly GCF_000325575.1. NCBI lineage: Eukaryota > Metazoa > Chordata > Mammalia > Chiroptera > Pteropodidae > Pteropus > Pteropus alecto. The sequence continues at coordinate 11,488,916 of NW_006442484.1, forward strand.
GTTTATTGTTATTGTTCTTTTTTAATCAAATAAATGATGGCAACCTTCTGGTGTTCCAGAATGTTTTAGAAAATTACTTTTCTGGTTTGTGAAATCAAAAGTCAGAGACCCACTAGTGTGGTGTCAGAATCAGACAGGGCCCACGACAGAAAAAAAAGGGGTAGTACATAAATTTCACCTTTGGGTCCCTCAGATCTTCTTTCCCATTACCCTTTGCTCCTTCCTTCCTGCTCATCCCTGCTCAACGACCAGCTCCAGATCCTTCTGCGCACTCCTTGTCCAGCCTCCTCCCGCTAGTTGAAACCTATTCTCAGGAAAGAATCTGCTATCAGCTTCTTAGACCTCAGTGAAAATTTAAATTACCTCGTCTTATCTCTGATTCCAGAATGCAGGTGTGTGTGGCCATTTCAAGGGATTCAGACATCAGCAGACAGAGGAACATTTAAGAGTGAAAAGCCGTCAGCAAGGTGTTGAAATCAGGCCACCCAGGGGGCTTGCAGATCCCACTCTGCTTTATCAGGGAAGCTGGAAGAGTCACCCTCAAAGCAAGCAGACCAGGTCCTCGGATAGAGAGGCCTCAGGTGTTTATTCTTCCTTCACCTTTCTCAAAAGTTACAGGTCACACCTATAAGCGTGTAAGATATTCCGGCCCTGATGACAGAGAGTCTTCTGTACATTGGACTAGCGCCACAGGGGTCAGAGGCAACACCCCAAGGGCCTGCTCCGTCACAGATCCAGAAGTACTACCCGTAGTGCATTGTGGAATACAGAAGTGCTTTTAGCAGGATCACACTGAACAAATCAACAGGCCTGCACTGAGACCTGCCACTGTGAGGGGGACACCATGCTAATTTACAGAGACACAAAGAAGTATAAGAGGAAGTGAGGTGGGGGTGGAGGGGTTACTGCAAGAAAACAAATAAACAAACAAAAACTCCAAAACAATTGCAAGAGTTGGAAAAGAAATAACTTGTTTGGAAAACTTGGAAAGGCTTCATAAGCTGGGTCAGATTTTTAGAATAATGGGTAGGATTTTGACAGAAAACAGGAAAGAAAGAACCTGCTTGATAAATATATGACCTGATCCAAGGGCTCGAGGAGAAAGTGTAGGGCTGTGTTTAGGGTACAAGGCCTTTCTGTTTGGTCAAAGTATCAGGCATATAGCAGGAAAAAATGGCAATGGTAATGAAAGGCAGGAGCAGTTGGCAAGCAGGCAGAGGGGCTTGAGTTCCACTGCCACAGCAGACCACTCAGAGGCCTTGAATGACTCCCTAGAACTCAGCTCCTTGACCGTCAACTGTGAATAATTGTCCTTAATCTTCAGAGAATTAAATAAGAGAATGGGTGTGCAATCGGTATTAAATTTTAGTCCACAAACACAAGCAGTAAAAAAGAAAAAAACGTTCAGAAGTAATGTTTACTTTTTTCTCACTCAATTTCTAAGAGTCATTCTTTCCGATGTCAGAAATGTCATCTCATATAGCTCAGGACTCCTGCTGCAGAAGTTCTGTGCCAGTGAGGGCCTGTCCAGCACTTAGTAGTCCATCATTTATTTGATTCCAGAGGCCATTCTCCCCACCTGCTCCTCAGATGTGGCCCACACTGGACTACCTCTCCATCATCCTATTCCTGTCTGGATTAGTTTTCTAGGGTTGCTGAAGCACAGAACCACAAACCAGGGGGCTTAAAATAGTAGAAATTTACCTTCTCACAGTTCTGGAGGCTAGAAGCTTAAAATCAAGGTGTCAGCAGGGACAAGCTCCCTCTGAAAGCTCTAGGGAAAAATCCTTCCTTGCCTCTTCTCAGCTCGGGTGGTTGCTGGCAATTCTTGGCCTCCGTTGGCTTGTGGCTGTGTTACTCCAGTCTCTACCTCCATCTTCATGAGGCAGTCTCCCCTCTGTGCATGTGGCTCTGTGTCCAAATTTCCTTCTGCTTATAAGGACACTAAACCATTGGACTAGGGCCCACTCTAATACAGTATGACCTCACCTTAACTTGATTGTATCTGCAAAGACCCTATTTCCAAATCAGGTCACATTCTGAGGCTCTAGGTGGACATGAATTTGGAATGGACACTATGCAACCCAGTGCACTGTCAGAGATACCTTCAGGTCCACAGATTTCCCAGGCTGGTTCTGGGTCTCTCGAAGAAACCTGGATGTCTCTAGCCCTCTGCTCTGGAGTGAATGAACATCCTTCTCCTCTGTGAGATCCTCACACATCCTGAGTTCTCCCCAGCTAAGAGGGCTCAGGTCTCGCCTAAGATCCCATAGCTCGTCTCTCCCCAGGGAACCTGGCTGAGGGTGGATGAGAGCAAAGCGGCCCCCCAGCGCACAGGCCCATCAGCGCCTAATCGCTCACCACTCTCTTCTCTCTCCCCGACTGGGAAACCTATACTGATTTACCACACTTTCTCCCAGGTCTGCTGGGAAGACCTAAACTTCTGAAACTCAAAAACTGAAAAAAACACTTCTTTTCCCCAGAATTTTGCCATTCCGGGCACACGTCTCACTGGGTAAATGGGCAACATGTCTGGTAAGAAAATCCTGGTAATAAAATAATTTATCATTTGAAGCTGGCATCCCACTGGCCCAATGCCCACACTCGCTGAATGTGTGTGAAGGTTTAGCACTGTCCTGGGTGTGCCCAAACCGGTCAGCCGGGACGACGAACCGTCCAGCTTTGCTTTACTTTCAGTGCTAAAAGCAGGAAAGCGCCAAGCAAAACAGGACAGAATGGGCGCCCTACAGTAAACACTAGTCACCTCCCCAGTCCGAGGATGCTACCCATCCTGGGGAGATTACGTCTTAGGCCTTAGAATTAGAAGAGTTGAGCAAATGAGGACGTCTTCTCAACAAAGGCTTTCTTTTTGCAGGGCAACCAGTTATGCTTTCAGAGTGCTCCAGCAGGGCTGTGCAGACTCAAAGGTATTTGGCAACGACGAGGATAACACAGAGACATCACCCAGGACGTTTCTACCAGGGCCTCTCGGGAGCTTGCCTCACAGTCCTCCCCTCACCCCAGCCTTCTCTGTGTCTCTCTTGAACACATCTGCAAGTGGCTCCCCCACCGACACTTGGAGTTCTGCTCCATATTCTTGAAAATAAAAACACTGCAGGCTTCCCCACCCCCAGGTTCATTCTTACTATCTTTCCCTCTTTTAACCTTAGCGGGAGTAGGTATCTGATTCTGTAGCTTGTCTGTGGGGTGGAAAAACGATTTGGATTTCCACAACCTGAAACCTAATTTCTGGTAGAAAGGTACCATCTGGTGGATATTTGAGAAACTGCTCACGTACTGTGTTTGAAAATGAACATCTGAGGGCAGCTCTCCTAACAGAATGTCAATGGAAATAGTACTTCAAGACTGAATGAGAGTTCAGCATCCCAATATAGGCTGATTCCCTTAAATATCCAACTCCACATACAGGCAGTTATTCTTAGAACCAATCAGAAGCATCTCACAGTCTTCTCTATTTGCTAGCCTCCTTGGTCCAGTTTACAGTGAACTGAGACAGCTATTCTTGAAATCTAAGTCCTGCTCCTTTTCATCACGGACATTTATCTTTGAGAAATCTAGTCAGACCTCATTCAGAAGCCTTCTTCTTGTGGGGTCCAGCCCTCCACAGACAGTCACACATTGGGATTGACTTTTGTAGGGTCCTCTCCCCAGCTCACCATGGCCCCTTTCTCTGAGATTGCACACCCCTAATGGGGTGGGAGGTCGAGGGCATTCTGCCATGTTTGTGCAACAAGTCTCCTAGCCACAGGTGGTTGAACAGGGTGCGTCACCTCACTCAAGCTGAGAATCAGATGCTCGCTCTCCTGGAATTTGGGTTTTAGAACCAGTATTCGGAAACCATGACCTAGTGCAGCTAGATCTGTGGTGTGATGGACTCCGGTCTTGAGGAGTGGCTGCTGCCACCATGTGCACAAGAAAGCAGCCAAGTCTGGCCTGCCAAGAGCAGGTGCCAGCCCGGAGCCAAGCAAGCTGCAGAGACCCTCGGCCTGCACGTCCCTGGCTGCGTGCTGGCCCTTGGACTTCATGAGTCTCACTGTGTCCAACAGTGATGGCCCCTCTTCTACTGAAGTGGGCTCTGGGTGTTACTTACAATTAAAGACATGTACACATATGATAAAGATCTTTCAGTAGATTCTGAATCCTGAGCTATCAGACCTCTGAGGTCACCTGGTTGAGTCAGGGACTTTTTACCTCCAGCGACCCAAGGAGTTCACGGAAGTGAAAAATTGGTCCTATTCAAAAATTCTGAAGGACCTTATACTCTATATAATATGTAACATCTGTGATCAACAGTGAGATAAACCAACCTTCCCCAGGGATGTTTGTAGAGCAGGTTTTCTCTGATCATCTTCCATGATGCAGAGGGTTTGGAGGAGGAAGTGCTTGGTGATGGAGGAAGGACACACTCCCTCCACATCAGAATCATCGGAGTCTCAGTGGAGTGACAGATGCGAGGCAGCCAGAGGGAGACAGCCCATAACTGTTTCTGGGTTCCCTGAGAAGCTGACTCTGAGCAGTTTAGTTCAGGAGTCTTCAACCCCTGGGCCACATACCGGACCTGGTCCGTGGCCTTTTAGGAAATGGCCACACAGCAGGAGGTGAGCGGCGGGCAGGCAAGCCAGCAAAGCTTCATCTGTATTTGCAGCCGCTCCCCAGCACTAGGATCGCAGCCTCAGCTCCATCTCGGATCATCAAGCATTAGATTCTCATAGAAGCACCAGTCTCAAGTGCCAAAAAGGTTGGGAATTAGTGGTTTAGTGGGCAGGATGTGGGTGGGGAAGAAGCAGGAGTGAGCAGAAGGAGAGAGAATGCAGCTGTGACGCAGCCCAAGAACAGCCAGCCACTCTCCTCCTACTCCCTCCTCCGGGGGGCTCTGGAGTATAAATGGCCAGGCAGGGCTGCCCATGTTGAGCCAAGATGTTCTGCCTTTTATACCCATGCATGAGTCAGTCACTGGATGTGGGTCACTTGGCAAAGGCCAGGACCTTGGACAAGGAGGTTCTCCACAGCGAAAGGCTGTCTGCTGACTGGCCTCCTAGCAGTGGGGCAACAAGTCCTTGCCCGGAGGAGTCCCAGATCTGTGAAAAAGTCTGGGCTCCCAAAGCGCTGTTGACCCCCTTGTTAGGATCTCATTCCCACAGCAGATGGCATCTTTCATGTTCTCTTCTTTCTTACCCTCATTCAATGAGAAATCAACTCTGACATTTACTTAAAGTAAATTAAACCATCACCATAAGACTTGGACCAAGTGAGGAATATTGGAAGTCATCAATATTTGTTCTATTTCTACTTTTGCTCCATGGCCCCTTCCCTTTATGGTATTATTCCTCATTTTTTGTTTTTTGTTTTTTTGTTTTTCTACCCTCTCTACATTCACTCCTTCTACAGTCAGAGTTTTTGTTTTCTAAAAGAATAAACTACAGGACACACTGATTCATATTATGGAGTGAATGGTTGATAACTAATCATTCCTATCCAATGTAAACTTCTTTACTCCTGCTGTGATCCAGATGTTCATCACAACTGTATTTAAACAATCTTCTACTTGGTCTCCTTCTCCATTTCTTCTCTAGTCCGCCTGACCACTGAAGCCATTCACATCAATCATTTTCAAATATCACTTATGTCACATAACTCCTGTATTCAGTGTCTCCTCAATCCCTTACATGCCCAGTCCAAGGACAAGGAACACTGGACGGGGAGTCAAAGATCTGAGGGACAATATAGCTCAGAAATTAAGAGCACAAGCTCTGGAGCCCAACTTCCTGGTGTGAATATCAGTTCTACCACTTACTGGGTGTATGACTTTGGGCAAAGTCCTCGTACTCTTTTGCCTCACACAGTTTTTCCATGTGTGAGGTGAAAATAACATAACCTGCTGTGAGTATTAGATTAGTTAACATAACTAAAGCACTTAGAATAGTGGCTGGCATATAGCAAGTACTCTATAATTTTAGCTATTAGTAGTACTGCTAGTACTATTAGTAGAAGTATTATTAGTACTATTATTATTACTCATTCATAATCTTATTGCTATTATTATCATTTATATTATTAGTACCAGTAGTATTAATCACTGAGTACCAAATAACTGAGTGACATTGGCCTTGAACAAACCACTTCACGTAGCTGAGGAAAGGTTTCAATTTCCTCATCTTTAAATTGACGGGATTGCCTAGTGCCTTTTCTAGCCCCTAAATTTTGTTTCTCTCATCCTCTTCGTGTGAGTCAAGACATACTGGCGAACACTCACTACTACATTATTGTATGGGATACATTCTGAGATGTCCACTGGATATCTAAAATCTCAGATAGTACTAAAACCTATAAATATGTTTTTTCCTAAGCATACATACATATGATAAAGTTTAATTTATCAATTAGACACAGTAAGAGATTAACAACAGTAACAATATACTGTATAAAAGTTATGTGAATGTGGTCTGTCTCTCTCTCAAGATATCTTATTGTACTGTGCTCACATTTTCACTTGAAGAAAACACTTTACAGATTCCCTTTGGTGTATCTGAATTGCCAGCGTCATTACTCTTGTGCTTTGGGGGCACTATAAAGTAAAATAAGGGTTACTTGAACACAAGTGCCTCAATATCACGGTAGTCAATCTGATAAGTGACAGTTAAGAAGTGACTAATGGGGTGGGGCCAGTCCACAGCGAGGAGACGCCAAACAAAAAACCGAATCACATCCAGGACGGGACAGAGTAGGCTCACGAGATTTCAGCATGCTCCTCAGTACTGCCAGCAATTTAAAACTTATGACTTGTTTATTTTTGGAATTTTCCATTTCATACTTTCAGATCGCGGTTGACCACTGGTAACTGAAACCAAGTAAAGTGAAACTGAGGATAAAGGGAGACTAATGTCATTTTCAGCTCACCCTTACATAAGCCTTTGCTCCTACTTCTGCCCAGCCTAGAATTGCCTCCAAGCCCCTCCGTGTGCAGTCTATCTTACTAGATGGAGGACGAAATGTAGGTCTCTGATCTTTGAGTGTGCCCATAGTCTGAAATAGTTTCTTCAACATAGGTGTTCAGGAAGTGTTTATTGACAAAACTGATGCCGAGCGCTGAATGTTTTGGGCCACTTTCCAGCTATTTGTCCTCCCTGCCTCTCTGGAATCACTCCTCTAGCAAAGAGCCAGGAAACACTCTGGCTTTTTCAATGCCAGTTTAATTTGCCACCATCTGTCCTAGGGTGTGAGTTCCCAGAGGCCTGGGGCACACCTTCCAGGGGTTAGTGCTCTTTCCCATCCAATTCCAGGCAGAGGGAGTTCACGTACAAAAAAAGACCAGGATCATGGTGGGAGGGGAGAAGGACAGTGAAAGCTGGATGGAGTCACACTGTTGCAGCCTCTAGTTTCTGAAATATCCCCAAGCAGTGTGCACTGATAGAATTTTAGGAATTAATTTCTAAACATCTAGAAAAACTAGTGTCCTTGAGTAATCTCTCAGACAGATAGTCTCCTAGATATACTGTTTATTTTTTTTGTACGTTAACACCAAAGCACCCACCACAGATAGTTTGAGGCTAGTTAGGCCATGCTAACAGAAGGAACAAACAAAAAAGTCTTAAGACCCACAAGTGTGGGAAAGGGTGATGGGAAGTGCCATTTTTTTCTAGAGGTATCAGTGATAAAATCTGTAATATTAGATAAAGAAGCCAACACAGTGTGAATAAATGAAGCAACCTTGGACCAGTGTCCTCTGCTAAGAAGGTCAACAAATATATTTATATGTTTCAATCTGTGTATACTTGAGCCTATTACACTGGCCATACTGAAAACACTTGCTAGGGTCTTTCAAAAAATATAACACCTCTTTTAAGAGTGATCAGATTTCTAGCAACTTCAACCCTCCAGAGCACAACCAGGATACTGGAGGTCAAGTAAAAGACATTACAGCATCACTGCCTCCCTGTACCACCAATTGGCGTGCACTCAAGGAGTACAGAATCATTCTAGCCTGAGCAAACCATATGCTCACAATCATTATATTAATTGTGAAGCCCATTCAATCTTCTAAGAATCCCTTTTGTGCTGCAGATGTAATTCTGAAAATGAATGCAAATAATAAGCGCTTCTGAATTCAAAGTCTGGCATTTCCCAGGTTTTCCTTGCCAACCTCCCCAGCCAATGCTAATCTCAATTGTTACAGCCAAGTAATTCCATCCCTGATTAATCTGATCAAAGGACACGTGCCCATTGTCCCTTGTTAACACATCATGGTTGGGTTTCTAACCTAGGGCTTGCTGCCATCTGCCACAATATGATAGAGTGGTTACAGACTGACTTTTGGGAGAGCGATCGCTACCATCTAGCCTTGAGTAGTTGGAAAGCCTTCTTCTACATGTTATGTTCTGGTTTGAAATTCAACCTCCTAAACCCTAAAGAGGACATTTTATAAATTTCACATAGAGTAAATGGAACAAAAAAAATCTCTTAAGGAGCCATGTCATACTGAGGGTGAGCCACTAGAGGTGGAACAGCTCCATCCTCTACTGCTTTCAGAGAAGAGAAGGAACCCATCACTCGTCTCTAGAGCTAATCCACCCCCTCTCAGAAGCACCTTCTCTCACCCTGCCTCCGTCGCCGAGCCCACAGGCACGCTCAACCCATGCAACCTGTCCTCCATCCCTTCCTTCTACCCTCCTGCTACTACAGAGCCCTTTTTTATTCCTTTAAGTACACGCTTCTTGGAAAAAGCTGTTTACAGTAATGGGATCTGTCTCATCTCCTTCTCTCACTCCACAGCATCCTGTTTCAGTTCCCATTTCTCTTCTGAAGCTGACCCCTCAAAAGCCACCAGTAATCTTCCAGCTGGGAAATTTAATGACCTTTTATTCGGCCTCCATCTTGGTCAGCTCTCTGCACTTTTTGGCATTTCTGCCAGCTATTTCCCTAGTATCTCTTACTCTCTTGGTTCCCAGGATGTTCCACTCACTGAGTCTCATTCTATTACTGTGCCCACCCTCTCCTGCCTTTGACTCTTCTTCTTCCTTGAACCCTCTTGATGACATTCTTCAAAACCCCATCCTTGGTTTATTTCTCTCCTTTAATTTTCTTTATTTAAAGATTTCAGCATTTACCTCTTCGTGGATGGTTATTGCTTGCTATTTACCTTCAGTTCTGAATGTGCTATTGAGCTAGAAATCTCTATTTGAACCTGCCTAGTGGACATCTCCATTGTTACCTTTTTCCATACACCCCTCAAAATCAATAGGTGCTAAATTAAAGTCATCATTTTCCACCCTAAACTTGTTCTATGTCTATTTCTGCTATTGGCACCAACATCCGTTCTTACCCTCAACCCAGTCATCTTAGTCAGCACTCAGGCTAAACTACGCAGCATTGTCCACTTCTGTCCAGGTCTTATTATGTACCAAATTCCATCAATGCCACAGATGCACTAGCTTTCTCTTAACTTCTCCCTCCCTCTTGCTCCCATGCTCCACTTTAATCCAGCCTCAATCTCTTCTCTGGATAATTTTCTGGCAGGCTAATTCATTGAGATATTGATTTTTGTGTTTTTGTGTTGCCTTTCCCTTCCTCTATTCCATGAATACAGCTAAACATTTTGTGCATTCTTGCCTTTCTAGCTTTTATTGGAGAAAGCACACTTAATGTCTTTGAGGTCAACAAGGGCCGACAGGGGATACTTTTAAAAAATAGAGAGACAGGGAAAGACCTAAAAATAAAATTTGGAATATTATTTAACAACTAAAAAGTAATACCAAGCAAAAAAAAAAAAAGGAATAAATATTGATACACACAACAATATGGATGAGTCTCACAGATACAATATTGAGTGAAAGAAGCTAAAGGAATCTGTTTATATGAAATTCTAGAACAAGTACACTAATCTGTGGGATAGAACTCAGAAGAGTGGCTGCCTTGGAGGAGGAATGACAGGAAGGGGGCACAAAGGAACAGCATCCTGTCCAGGGTAGGTCCCGCCTGGCACCCTGAGTTGCCAAGATAAGCTCCGGCCATTGTGATCCTGAACTAGAATAAACAGGTTGGAAAATAATTCTTACTTATCTTTATTCATATTTCTTAAAGGTATGTATAGCTCACAGTTATTTCAATGTTTAATATTAGAAGTGTTTTGTATTTTATTTAGAAGTTTGGTGATGTTTTTGTGACCAGAAATATGCCGTGGGAATTTAGCTCTTGTCAATATCGATTAGCCTAGGGCAAAATTAGTTTCATTTATACCTCATTTCGCTTAAAGTCACAGCTTCCAAGAACCTATTGATGACTTTTTAAGTGAGGACTTACCATATTTCCTAATGGAAATGTCTGCATCTTATCCTTTCATTGTGTGTCTGTCCAGCCTCATTGTTGGGGACATCAAAGGTCCCTGAGATGGGAGTCCATAGCTCATTGGTGCCGCCATGGCAGGAGGGAGCCTCAGAGAACTGTGGGCATGATGCCTCCAGGCAGAAAACACAGCAAGCTCACCACTGTGGGTAGAGCCCAGGTTGGCTGTGTGATCAGCAAGGCCTACCATTCCCATCTGGGAAAAATGAATCTATAGGATTAGGAACCAGATTAGTAGCAGCGACTCATGGAGAAAACAGCAAACCCTCCATCTCCCACCTCTCATGGAGCAGGCACAGGGACAGAGGACAAGGGGAAAAAGGTTAGGCCCTGGACCTCTAAGCTCCAAGTTGCTAAAGCAGCCTCACCCAAGTTGAGCTGTGCCAAAGCAGCAGTACTCAACTTTGTTGGCACCAGAGACCAGTGCTCCTATTAGAATCTAATGCCTGGTGACCTGAGGTGGAGCTGAGGTGGTGATGCTAGAGCTGGGGAGCGGCTGCAGATACAGGTGAATTGCTCACTGGCCCGCTGCTCAGCTCCCGCTGTGCAGCCCAGTTCCTAACAGGCCACGGACTGGTACCAGTCTGTGGCCCAGGGGTTGGGAACCCCTGTACTAAAGGATAGGGGCTTTGAAATGACATGAGACTATAGTTTTAATAAACTGATTAGACCATGAAATAGTGGATCACAATGAATTTAACAGACCAGACTGGGATTCAGTCCCTCCTGGATCCCTCACACGTGTTAGTTGAGAGGAAAATAAAACTGTTCCAGGTATGTCCATCACTGAAGTGATCTTGCCTCCTCAAACCAGTTAGTGAGCCCAGAGGAATGTGGGGACAGGAACAAGGTAAGTCCCTTGTCACTAGCTCAAAATCTAATACACTGACATTCATTAGGGACCAAATGCCAGATGACAGAGTTTTCAGAACTGCATGTCAAGCCAGCATGAACTGAGGAGCACCACTGTGAGGAAAGAGCAGGGGCTCATTCAGAATGAGAACTTGCATCAGATTCTTTCCAGTTACCAAAGGCTTTATCACTCCCTACTTCTGCTGGTTTATGAATACCTGCATACCTAAGGGTCAAGTAAAGAAAAGTGTTACTTCAAGTACAGGTAGATCGATGACACAAATCTCCTTCTAGCCACTGAGAGCCAGAGATTTCTGTTTTTCCACTAATCTTCTACATGATGGGCAGGGCCCATCTTGAAGGCAATTTAGTAAAATGAGACTGCTTTTCCATGCTGCTATATTCAGATCTATTAATGTCCTTAGTGCTTTTCCTGAGCTTTTTAAATTAATGGTTTATTTCACTGTGCCTCACCTGAAGTGAACAAAAGAAAAAAGGCAAAGGTTTGAAAAACAAATCAAGTTGGGGCGAGGAACTGTGCACTTACACTTCTGCACATTGTCAACTGCAAATGACAATCTGTATTTCCTTAGAGTGGAATCTGACAGTTTATCACTTCTTTGAGTTCCTGAGTATCTATTTTATCTCTAATGATACTGCTAATGGGGGCCTATTTACACTTATTGCACATTATGACAAACACATTTATCCACTGACATTTAGGTGACTGCAGACAAAGGGAGCTATAAAAAGCTTCAGTTGCACAGCACTTTATTGCCTAAGGGCGATTTGTACTTTATTAGGCAGAGGTGAGATTGTGATGAAGAGGACACCACAATCTGTTAGGTTCAAACTTGGGGGCCGTCTCAAGGAAATCGCTGAGATGTAAATGTGATTCAATATGGAAAGTATTTATTGAACATCTGCTATATGCACAATGCTGATCAAGACGTTGAAAAAAAATCAGGTGGAATTTTAAGTACAGACTCCATCCTCCAGAAAGAGATAATTACTTTGAGAAAGGAAATTATCTACACACAAACCATTAAAAGGGAAAAAACAGGATACAGGGACATATGTAATGTACATATTATGTAAATACGTTGCACACACATATATGTAATGATAAATTGAGAATTGTCAAAATGGAAAAAATTCAGTTTACTTGGTCTCATACCTGTAATATCAAGTACACTGTTAGCAAGTGACATCTAATAAATTATTAATACACTGCCTTCTTGAAGTGTTCCTGATATTCAGTTAAAATCAGTTTCTCCATCCTTTTGTACTTTACACTTGAAATGTACTTCTGTCCTAGCCTAAGGGCTGAAGACTTCAGGAGGAAACCAATAGTCTGAAAAGTCAAGTTTATTGACCCATTACTGTGAAGGAGACTGCACACAGACGAAACTTAAAAATTACAAAATTTGGAGTGTAGATCCTAAGAAGATTCATTTGATGTGATCCCTGAGAAGGAATTTATCTACTGAGATGGACTTCCCATGGTCTACTGAGGACCCACGTTTTATGAAATAAGAGCCTAGTGGCCATTTGCTGGCAGGGGCTTCTTGAATACTCTATACGAGGAAAAACCTGAGACTGAACTCTTGACTTCCTGCAGTATGTCTGACTTGTTTACACCGTCCTGAGTCAACCACTGCCAGGGAAACCCTGGTTTCGTCTTTCTACTAACGGGCTGAGACCGGCCCCCATCCAACCAGCACAATTTGGATATCTTACATAAAACAGACCTCATTGGGAACCTAGGTAGACTTTTACTATAAAAGGAGGCCTCCCCTTTATCTCAGTGGAACACAATTTAAGTTGCTACCTGAATCTCTCCCAGGCTGCAGTTCCTTTTTTGCTCAAATAAATATTTTTTCATTCTTTATTACAGTCTAAAATTAATTTTGATTCTGAGGGGGCAGGGAGAAATTTAAATAAGTCAACATTGTGTTAGGCTCACAGCAAAGAAGGCTGTGTGTAAAAGGCCAAACCTCAGGTCTGGACTATAAATTGCACCTAGAGTTCTCTATTCTTGAAAGTTACAAAGTTTAGATGTGGAATGAGTCCCAGAACCTCTTTTCTAAAGTTCTGCATCTCATTTGAGAATCGAGGCAATTTCTCTATGTCAAAGTCCATTACAGTAGGATATTTCATTCTTACTGATATCATTTCAAACAGCAAATTTCTAATAGTCTGATTTTAGAGAGCAAAGTTTCTCAGCAAGAAACCAGTAGTCACTCAAAGGGAGTTGTTATGACACGTTACAGCTGTAGCATGTCCTTGGGAGAAATATTGTTTCCTGTTAACTCTGCAGCTGGCTTTATCTGTGTTTGATGAAGGTCAAGGCAGATTTATATTTTCTCAGTCTGAGATCACTTTTACATTCTCACCTCCATTACAACCTGAAACACAAACCACCCTGAGTTTTGGTTAGTAATGATCAGGGCTGTATTTATGCTAGGCTATAAATACAAAGGCTGTGTATCCCCACCAAGGTCTGGCAGTATCTCCTGTATGGTGGATGCTCAAAAATATTTCTTGGACTGAATATGATTACTAAGAAATAACAATATTTCATGTTCATCAAAGATAGCACACCAGGCAAGTAAAACAAAGATAAGGCCAAGACAAGTGGCAGCTTAGGAAGCTCTTCTACAACAAAAAGACTTCCCCACTGGCAAAACTGAAAGCAAGACATATTTCTCAGCTCGAAGAAAATTATTTTAACAGGATTTCAATAGGAATCCATTCAGTAAAGTAGCGCCTACAAAGGGAACTTTCAAATAGGCAGCTACACACCCGGGTTAGCCTTCTGTGTAAATCCTGCTTACGAACGGTATGATACTTTCAAATCTTTCGGATTTTACTTTTTATGAATGATGACAGCAATCAGCCTTTTGTTTTATCCTACCCTAGGCATACTTTAATTGCTTTAAAAGGCAGCGCTTGTCAAGTTTTTTTATTGCTCAAATAATGTATGTTCAATCATCTCAGCTCAAATACGCCATCATTAAACAATAACACCCATTATAGAGAACATAACGAAACCATTTGGAGTGGAAAGTGTTCTTAACCCCGCAGAACCCCTTAAGTAAAGGGCTTTTGTGCCACAGGCACACTTCCCACTTCATCTCATCAGGAAATGTTAACACACTGCAAAGAGCTGTTTGTAAATCAGTCTGGTGAGTATAAACCAGAGAACAGAAAGTACAGAAAGCTGTTGTTCACAGGACCTAAGGACATGACACTAGAAGCTCTCCACGCATTTAATAATTCTAGGGCAAACTTACTAGGATTGGTGAACACATCTCATCTGATAAAGCTGTTCTGCTTTGCACCAAATTGCTAGCAGGAGTTCATCAGTCAACATTTAGAATACTAAATGAAAACCATTCTTAAAAAACATTCCTTATCGAGTATGCTACAAGTCCTGTTATCAGCCACATTTGGGGCAACTGGCCCTATCTCAGGGTGGACACATAAGATACACGTTCAGAAGCAGCAGTGATGACAAATGTCAGCAGTGATTCCCTGGATAAAAGATTGCTTTGTTTTCATCCCATTTATGGAACCCCCTCTAAAGAACAAAAGTGACATGATGTATGTATTACTACAGCTGGGTCTTATAGCCAGAAGCTCCCTCACTCCAAAGCATCTCAAGGTTACCTCAAATACTTATGAGCTGTAAAAACAATAAATACATGGACATGTACTCCATTTTTCAAAACATCTTTACTTAACCTCAGGCAGCCTTGATCTTAATCTGAAGTGCTATCCCCCAAACTCACAATAGCCTTAAGGGATAGGAGAGATAAACTGCGTTAGCTCCAGGCTTGTGTTCTGTCCATTTTGCAAGTTTTATGGGGATGTTCCATATAAGAGCACAAAGAATGATTTCATTTGACAAAATATATAACTTCAGTCCATTTCTTCACTTAGGCTAAAATGGCCCATGTCCACTTATGGAACTTTAATCACTTCCTTCTGCTATTGTTGCTCATTTCTGAAATTATAATATGCCCAAGCAGGAAAGCTGCTTGGGAATGGGAAATGATCTAGCCAAGAAAGTAGGTGACACAGAGCACACAATGCTCGGGTCTCAGAACCCCATATAGAAACTTTCATACACAGTATGTATTAATAATACAAAAATGTAGGACATGTTGATGGTTGCCTCAATCTGTACAATGAATTAAAGGCAATTATTGTGTCTGTGTAACATAATATTAAGGGAAGGAAATGAGTCTTAACATTTGTTGACTTTGCATCTTTTCAATGATCTGTATCTCTAAAAAGAACTTGTACAAGGTCTAACTTTAAAGAAACACAGAGAACACTAGCACGTACTGCTAAAAACTGAACTTTAAGAATGAAAAAAAGCTTTGAATATTACCCAACCCCTTAACGTTTTTGGTTTTCCTTAAAGCAAGAATATAAATAATCTCGATTCCGTTATTGAAATTTTAATATATTTTGCTGTGGTTTAGACATCCTTTCAAAGTTCCAGGAGGCAAAAACCATGCCTGTTTTGCTATTATACCCCTAGCACCCTGAAGTGTTCAACATGTAGATTGTACCAAATCGACACTGCTGAATAAATCCCACTGTAAATTACTGTTGCAGCCTAAGAAACATCTTTATTAGTCATAAGCATATTGCTGAAAATGGCATCCTTTAAATGGGAAATGAAACGTGTTATTTTCATAACCCAGATCCAATTTGCTTTTGATAGTATCAAATCTAATTAAAATGTATTCATTTATGGATGAGGGGAAAGAAGAGACACCTGGTGGATGGATTAAAATACTAAATTCAAAACCCATATCTGCTATTCCATCTCTCGCTAAATGTCTGAAAAAGTCTTTTGTCTCTTGTGTGAAATAGGTCGAAAGGAAGTAGTTATTTCAATTTCAAGACTACTAGAATGCTAACGACTGAACAAAAAGTCTTCTACTTGGGGTTTAAAGTTACTTCCTTCCCCTTGGGGAGAAAAAGTATTTAAAACCATTTCATTCATGCTTCCAGTGCCCTAAGGTGTATATATATATATATATACATATACCGTGGAGCTGCTACTTCTCATTTTATAAAGGTGAAGAAAAACAGGAAAAGACAGCACTGCTCAAATAACCATACTCCTTTTTTGAGATATATTAGTGGCAGGTGAATACAGATATACAACTCAAACGTAACCAAATGTGAGATTAGCAGATCTTTGATCTTGAGCTTATTAAAATATATGTACATATAAGGGTTGAACCGCTTTTTCAAGGACCATCTTGAAAGGGATGAATTTTTAACACAGTTATAAATGGATGTGTAAACAGAATTTTAATGTGCCAAATATGTGACGTTTTAAAAATGGACATTACCCTGCCTGTATCCTAAGTATCTTCTTTAATTTCTGGATCAAAACAGTGATAATACCAGAAATACCATGTCCACAAGTCCTTTTTGATCTAGGTAACTTTATTCAACAAATGTTGCCACATGCCATGAATTGTACTCTGTAACATTATCACAAATTTCATTTTGTAGCCTAAAAATGCTTTCCTGGTTTTTAAAACAAGCTAAGGTACTTTCTTCACAAAAGTCCATTATGTTACTGGTTAATTAACTTTCAATTTCAGTGAGATTTGAAATGTGGTTCACAAATTTAGCACCAATTTGGAGATACATGGCCCAAATGTGAAAGAGCTCATATATGCCGCTTGACCTACGTCAGGATAAAGTTCCAATGGTTGTTCTGTATAGTGTCCTTTTCCAGTTCAGTCTCAAATAGCTTGCTGAGATTCAGGCTCTTGCTATTAGCTCGGCATTTCAGCATGCTAAGTATGGGCATCATGCACGATTCGGTAGACAGACTTAGGACATTTCATAACCCTCTCCCATCGGTAGCATCTAGCACAATCATGTTGACATCAGCTCTCCCTACTTAATGGGTTCAAAGAGTATAGCAACGTTGCCCAACAAATTTTGGGAAAAAAATATTTAATAAACCATACACTATTCAGTACAAAAATAAAAAGAATCATTACTAACAAGTCCTATTCTGCCACTACTTTACGTGGTCTTTACCAAGTCTCTCAAAATGAGTGCTCCTTCACCTGCAAAAATGAGTTGGAGTAGGCCAAATTCTGAAAATTCTGCAGTTAATGATGTCAAGTGTGTGCACATGTCATTTCAACATCAACTGCATCAATTTTTTAGTTTTCTTATTGATGTTTCAGTGGCATTTATCTTCCAATCTTATCCCCTCCTAACTTGCCTACAATAACATAATGCTCACTCCTCCCCACGATTACTGTTATACAGGCTGTTTCTTCCACCCCTAAAACATCTCCCCCACCTACTCTCCTCTCCAGCCACCAAATCTTATTCACCTTTCAAAGTTTTGAGAAAGAGAAATCAGTTTCCAGCAGAAACTGCCCTATAAAGTACTTTAGTCCACTCATGAATGTACATGATATTCCAACTAAGAATTATGGCACCAAAAAACAAGTCTCAGATTTTCTTACTGCCCAATCCTCTGAACAGATTAAGAATTTGCTCGGGAAAGATCATGTATAATACCTTTAGGAGAATAAGAGAAAGGATATTAGGTTCCAAGTCCAATATCAACTTTCGAATAAACCTCCAAGTAAGATTAACAATCTACTGTATCACTGACTCATTCATTAAAAATGGAGAGTAGTCTAAGTTATCATCTCTAAATTAATTGGTTCAAAATGGGATTTAGAAGAGAATCAAAACTGTTCAAAAAATCTAAAGCTAGAAATTACTAGTATTTCTACTGTTGATGTTATAAAACATTTCAGGGCATTTCAATTAGCATTGTACAATGATGATTTATAGCACATAAGCATTTATACTAGAGATTTCAAAATGACCAAAGATCTAATTATAGAACTACTGAAGATCTACTTCAGAAAACATGATCACTTAATAATTCGCCACTGTTTTCTATAGATTGTCACTGTTTTATTTTTAAGGCAAAAAATAATGGAATAGAAAAATGTAATAATCCAGTCTTAGTTTTTGATCGATGTGGATATTTATAAAGAAACAAAAGTTGTATGCTCAAGTAATTCAGTTTTCATTTCAAAATTAAAAATGATTTTATTCACATTCATTCATCTATCAAAAACATTCATTAAACCACTATGTGCCAGGAAAAATGTTAGGTACTAGAAATATCGAATGAGTAAGACGGATCCTACTGTAGAATTACTTTCAATTGTTGTAACATTTATAGTTTTAAGAACTTCAGGCATATATAGTCATTTTAAACCACAAACACACTTTAACTTTCACCTTACCTGAGTTTTTTTTTTCCTTTCTCAAAACTACCACCACCACAACATCCATCTTAATGAAGAAAAATCCTAAACTTAGTAAAATCTCTCAAATCTCCTGGCAAAATCTTCCTCAGTTCTCTGAGCTTGTCTTTACTATTACTAAGCGCAGGGTAGAATGTTTTATTCGTTTTCATGCACAGTGCTTGAACACAGAACATAGTCAAGAAATGCCTCTGGTAGAATAGGTAGTATAAATGAGTTGCCGTGTTTGAATAAAAGTGAAACTATTTTGATTCAGCATCTTAATTTCATTGTAACGTATCGAAGTCACCAAAAGTGATGGAACACTGGAAAACAGTAAAGAATAATCATTTGCTAAATCAAAGTACCGGAACAATAGCTTTCTTCTAATGTTTAATTATTTTGCTTGCAGTGTGGTGTTGTTGTTGTTGTAATTTTTTCTAAGTCTTTCATTTCTTTTTTAGTTTTTACTGCTCCTATGACCACTGGAACAATGTTAATACAATCCTAAATTCAAATAGGTGTTATTTAATTTCAGCTATTAAGTTCCAAAGAATGTTAAACTGGGTTATGGCATGAAGAATACCAAAAACAACCTCAAATTTTAATTCATTTTAGGGATGAACATTTACACAGTACTGTGGAGTTATCAATAACAAGTAGCAGAAATCCCTTTTCACTGAAGTCTAAAATCCTTCCAGACCCTCCAGCAGATCTAAACATTCTTGCTTAAGGTCAACTTGGATGTAGTTATGTATCTAATCAGAAAAGTAAAGTACTTATTTCCAGGATTTGCTGTCAAAGTTCCCTTAACTTCTCAGTAACAACTCTAACCTTAGCCAGACCAAATGCAATTACACTGAAGTATGTTCTAAGACACAGGATTCCAATCTGAGTGGGAGAATGTTTTACTCCCCGAGTCTGCACATATTTTGGACTGTGTGTTTTAGCTAATATATTTAGTGTCCATTAACAAGTTGGGAATCTGGGCGCTTAACAGTTAAAGAAGGCTGTCCGAGGTACTTATGTCTCGTGACTATGAACTAAAAAGATCAGGGAGTTGGGGATCACAGAAGTCAAAGCTGGGCTGGTAACAAAAGCAGAAATACACTAGACTTTATTACTGTCAGATCAGTCCAGTATTTAGAGGAACAATTCTCTTTACAAATAAGGTTTTACAATTCATTTGAATAAGTACTCTGGTACCGTCTTTAGGGTTACCTGAAAGTAAGTTTCTATTTATATATATTCTCTAGGACTTCTCTGTAGAAACTAAGAATAAAGAACATAACAGCCTGTTATCCCTATAGTTCATATTATTACTTCTAAAGATAGTTATTTCAATCTGTTAAAGTAGCCTTGAAAATAAACCAAAAAATCCCAGACAAGAAAAAACTAGAGTTCATCACCATCAAACTAGTATTTCAAAAAATGTTAGATTTCTTTAAAAAGAAGAAAAAAAAAAAGATCAAAAATATGGATAATGCCAAAAACTACATACCTATCAACAATTACTTTCAATGACAATGGATTAAACACTCCAATCAAAAGGCACAGAGTGGCTGAATAGATAAGAAAATAAGACCCTTACATATGCTGCCTAAAGACTCACTTCAGATCAAAAGACACACACAGACTGAAAATAGATGAAAAAAAGATATTTCATGAAAATAGAAATGAAAAAAAATCTTGGGTAGCAATACTAATACTAGATAAAACAGACTTTAAAACAGAGGCTATAAAAAGAGACAAAGAAGGACCCAGTAATTCTACTGCTGGGTAGTTGTCTAAAATCTAAAACACTAATTCAAAAAGACACATCCCATCTATAGGTTTACTGCAGCATTATTTACACTTGCCAAGATATGGAAATGACCTAAGTATTCATCACTAGATGAATGGATGAAAAAGTGGCACATATATACAATGGAATATTATTCAGATACAAAAAGAATAAAATCTTGCCATCTGCAACAACATGGATGAACCTAAAGGTATTGCAGTGCATGAAATAAGTCAGAGAAAAATACCATATGATTTCATTTATATGTGAAGTCCATAAAAACCAAAAATAAACAAACAAACAGAAATGAACTTATAGACAGAGAACATTTCCATGGTTGCCAGATTTGGGGGGTGGGCGGGGGGTGGTGGTGACAGGTGAAAGGGTAGAAAGAATTAAGAAGTACAAACTGGTAGTTATAAAACACTCATGGGGATGTAAAGCATAGCATAGGGAATATAGTCAATGGTACTGTAATAACTGTATGGTGTCAGGTGGATATATTTATCAGGGTGATCACAAGTTATATAAATGTCCAAATGTATGTTGTACATTTGAAACTAATATAATGTTGTATGTCAACTATAATTGAAAAATGAAAAATAATTAAAAAAAAAAAAAAAAAAGAAAACCAAAAATCTTTTTGAGTTACCTAGATAACTGCCTTATCTTTAATCAGAAAGGAACATACATCAAAAGAGAATGATTACTTGAAGTATGTGCCATTTACTAATGTTTAAGGTTGTGAAAACTTGTTTACTAAAGAGTGGGTATCAAGTTAGATAACCACCATCTATTTTATTTCTGCCCATTAATATTTCCTATTGATCAAAGCCCTATTAAAAAGGAGGAAGCCGGGTTATATTCCGAGTTCATAAATATTGCACTAATAATCCAGATAACACCGCTACCTTATATTAAAATTGAATTAAGGTCTGGAAAGTTCAAATAATTTGTCCATTATACAAACGTATTTCCCAAGTTTTAACAACAATAAAAAAAATCAAAGTTGAAGGAGTTGTATCATCAACTTGTACAACCAGAATAAAAATTCCAACCACTAGCCTCAGTTTTTCCAATGTACCATGCTCATGAAGACTGACATCAAATCAGTGTTACAGATTTGAACTCATCTTGGCCAACCCCTACACATATACAAATAAAAGTGCTAAAACTGAAGAAATAATATACAATGATAGGAGAAAGGTAAAGAAATAAGAGCGCTCACTCCTATAAAAGCAGGGCAAAAGGGATATCAGGAAACATCAAAGGGAAGGTTAGAGTGTTCTTTTTTCCCCAAATAAACATAAGCTTAAAAGAAAATTTTTGACCTTCACATTTTCATATCAAACACTTAAGAACATCTTTATTTAAGCACGCATGAGATTGTAATCTGCAGCTTTGTAAACATGTTTTTCAAGCTTATTCATTTACTATTCAACCATCCTAGGTGGAAAAGACATGTTTATGACAATGCTAATGATACTTTATTGAGCCAGGAGAATGAAATTTTTAATGTTTATCAATTTAGTTTCGAAAGATATTTGCAAAGGAAAAGTGCAGAACAGTATATACAGTAAGCTCCTATTTGTGTAAAATAAGGGAGCTATATTCATTTCAATATTCACAGAGAATTATAAGGACACATAAGACATTTCTAACAGTGTAATGATGAGAAAATAAGACAGGCTAGATGGAAAAGAAACCTACTTTGACTATTTTTCGGAACTGTCTGAATAGTTTTAATAGTTTATGAAATAATTTTTCAAGTAAAAAAAAGATCTTTGCTACTAATACTACTAGTACTACCACCACCACTACTACCATTACTACTACTACTATTACATGACATATAGTTTATTCTTTACTGCCACACTCAAATAATTAAGATTCACATAAATAATATAATTTTAAATATCCAGATTCAATTTAAACATAAAGTTTACTCCCCAATTCTATCTTTCCATGAAAAACACCAAAAACATTTTGTCCTTCAACTTTTGGATAGAGGTATACTAATCCTATGTGTTACTTTCATGGGTATTGAAGTTCAAGTGTTCACTCGTATTACTGCTTAAGTACTAAAAAGCCTGTAAAACATTTGCTATTTTAGTCTTCTATAAATAACTGGTAAAATTTCAAGTTAGCAAGAAATTTTATACCATATATCTTATAGAGATTTCAATGAATCCCACTAGTCCAAAAGAAATAGAAATCATATAAAAATACAATAAACACAAAGTAGAATGACATTGCTTCTAAAAAAAAAAAAAAACATTAGAAAAGGTAATTCAGTTTTAATTTATTTTCATCACTTTTTCTTCATGATCCAGATATTTTAAAATGCAAAGAAAATTAACTTTCCATGATATGTCAGGGACTGGCACTAAAAAAATTTCCAGACTGCAAATGAGTTATACAAATGAAAATATCAAATGGAGATCCAGTTATCAAAATGAAAGCATTCAACATATTAAAAGTTCACAATTATTTTTGTAGAGCACATAAAAAAGTTGGTTTGCTAACCAACTGTTGTGATTTTAAAGAACTATTGCAGAGATCTGAAGAAAATAGATTTATTAGTTAACTTATAAAGAGATTAAAGAGCTTGAAACAAGTATTAAAAAGAAATTTGTGCCTTTATTAGAATGGCATTAGGCTTTAAATATACCAATTTTGGTAATCAAATTATTCATTTTTAATAAGAAATAACACTACAGAACTGCAATACTTGTCCAACAGTCTTGTCTTTACTTTTCCTTTAAAGCGACAAACAGAATGCGAGTAATCAGAAAGCACTAGCAGGCATCAGTTAATCCAAGATACTAGCTTCTTAGTTCCAAAGCATTTGCAAAGAAAACCAGTGTGGCAGCACAGGGATATAGAAGCAATTCATAATAACTGGAATCCCATGAGTGTGTGTGTATTCTAAGTCTCATGAGGCTATTTTTTCAATTTACCCTTTACTTGGTCACTTTTTTGTACTCAAATACTAGTTTTTCTTTGACTTTTTTTCCTCAAAGTATAAAAAGTATGAAATATAAACAAGCTCTTGCACTGCACACTCAGAAGTGTACAATTCAAGCATTATAGAGCTATCTACATACCGATAAATCCCATCAAATCTTGGATAATTCAATAATATACAAAATATCAGGGCACAGAGAGAACTAAAACCCACTTTTTCTCATTACACATAAGATTCAAATATTCAATCTAAAGAAAAACAATCATTTTGGCTCTCCTTTACATTCGCATGTTGATATACTTATTAAAATATCTTGTATAATTATGTTTGGTCTTATTATTTCAAGTCAGGTTTAAAACCTCAAAACCAGCCATCCAGACAAAACAGGTAATCAGAAAGATTATTTCTTCCCCACCTCCCTAACCCCAATAACTAGGCAGTCAATTTTACGACATGACTCCAAACACTGGATTGTGACGACAAATGCTAGGTCCAATTTCTTCATAATCCTTTTTGGTGTGGCATACTTGGTAGAACTCAGGCTGAAAATAAAACATATATTTTTATAAAGGCCAAAAACTATTACTTTTCAATATGCTTTAAAATAGATTTGTTAAATCTAAAATGTTTATAATTAGTCTATCCATAGTACTTGAATGAAGCTTCAAAATTCTAGCAACCATAACTTAAAAATCACCTCTAATTCTAACTGAGAATTAAAAAGAAGCATTTAACTCATATCCTTCCACTTCTTCCTCAACACTTGTTTGTCCTTGAATTTTGAAATTTTGAGGAATGGGGAAGGAGGATTCTCAAATACCCAGAAAATTCTACTGTGGCTTTCCCAAACTGTACATTGAATCAATAATCTAAAGCAGCAGCAATTAATTTGAAGTACAGATCAACTACTCTTAGTCATGCTACAAAAACTTGTAGATCAATTTGCTTTCCTCACTCAAGGTTTGGTATAAACAAACTATTCAATGTTTCTCATCTCTCAAATGGCAAAGCTACAAAACCCAATAAGTTATATGGTACAACTGAAGATGACTAAAATTAAGGAAGAAAATTAACTTTTATCTCTTATTTTTAAATGTTTTTAAATTCAAGGTCGCATTAATTTTCAATAATTCAAAATAAAAGGTTCTTCATTTTACCTAATATTCTGTGCACTATAAAATAGGGCATCAATATTTACTCAGCTAATATCAAAATATTTTCTGAAGTGGCTTTAAGATGTTTTGGTTTGGGGAGAGGGCTCTTAGAACAATTCCCTCTACTTAGTTTAGAACACTGTACTTCCTGGGCAATAAAACATTACTCTTATCTTAATGCTTTTATATATTTGCACAAAAAAAACAATGACCTGATATCTGTATTACGACAGTTAATAAAATTTCCCTATAGATAAATTCAAAGACTCTAAATACTCACTCTAAATGTCTAGCAATTAAAGAAAAATATGAACACTAACTCCAAACGACTTATATTTTTTAAAATGCCACATACATATATATATCCAATTTTAAAACTTTAAAAAATGTACAGAAATTTCCCTTGTTCTTCTAAATTAAGTACTGAGAGACTTTTCTAAAAAAAAAAAAATCAAATTATAAAAGTAAGTTTCATCTTATTTACCGTGGAAGCCAGCATCGATCCTCCAAACCAAACTGCATACCTCTGCATGTGGTGTGTAATGACTTGTACATCGATAGGTTTTGGCTAAAAAAGACATAATAATATCAGTTCAATAGTAAATTAAAATAACAGTTTTGGTACCATTTAACCTTAAATGTAAATATACATACACAAAAAACATGATATTTCACAAAGTCAAAATAAAACTTTAAAGATGCAGAAGGCACATAAGGCAAAACAATACAGCTGAAAAATATTAAGCTAATTTTATTTTATTAAAAACATAACCACAAAGAAGTTGGGGAAGAGACTAATCCAAGTAACTTGGGAACACAGTATTATGACTATGCCCTCAGGCTTAAGATAAAAATTAAGCAAATACTGAACCCTAGTTAGTAGGCCTATTTCTCACAGTGGTATGGATCAACAATTCTGAAACTACCATATACATGTATTCCAGGACTGAGCAAAGATATAAGTATATTGTACATAATGGAAGCCTGGTTTCTTATGATCAGAGAAGGGCATTACAAATATGGAAAAGCAGACACTAGAATAAACCTCTGGTATTCTGGAACTAGCAATATCAGTATAATTCATTGTTTTTAACTTATATAGAAAACTAGACAGAGGTGTGTGTGTGGGTGTGCGTGCGCGCGCGCGTGCGCGCGCACCCACACACACCCTAGCTAGCTGAAAGAAGGCCTAGAAGCAGTGACCCACATTAGCAATGAATATACCTAGTGTCCAAAACTTGGTTTCTTAATAGTATTCTCCACTAAAATGAACAAGGTTGCCTTGGGGAAAAAAAAAAAAAAGCTGATTCCTAGACTGAAAAAGAGAATGTACATACAAGATGAGCCTGGAATAGCTTGCTGTTCCAGAAATTGAGAAAGTGCTTGAACAAGACTGGGACCTCATCAAAACAAAAACAAAAACAAAAGCCACCTGGAAATGCTCCCACTGGCTAAATCTGAGAAAATCTAAGCATCAAAAGTATTGATACTAATAGTATTAATATGTTGGTATTAAATCACAATGATATTAATGATATAGCCTACAGAATAATATGACAAATTAGGAGTTCATACAGATGAGAGGGAGGGAAGGAGGAAGGAAGGAAAACTCTTCCGTAAGTAAAACATAGAAGAAATGAAGGAATTTGCAAAATACCATATGGCAACTACAACAGTAGTAACTATTTTAGGAAAGAAAAATGGATGGTAAAATCAGTGGTTCAAAGTCTGATGAGAATCACGATGGTCACACAGTTTGAAAGTATTTCCCCATAAGAGTCTTATTAAATATAAAGGAAAAAATAACAACTTTATGCAAGAAAACCTGTGAGACACAACTTAACTTATCTAAATTAACATATGGGACAAATCATATTATGTGTCTAGTGATATAATGCAATAAAAAGAACACAACAGAAGTGCATAATCTGAATCTGATCATGAGGAAACATCAGACAATCCCAAACTAAGAAACATTCTGCATAACAAATGACCTGTCGTCTTTAAAAATGTTAGGGTTATAAAAGACAAAAAAAAGACTAATTGTTCGAGATTGAAGGGACATGGTAACCAATCTAAACATGTAATCTGGTCTAGGATCGGATCCTAGACCAGAAAAAATACATTTTTTTTTCCCTTTTGCTATTAAAAAAAAAAAATGGAGAATTGGTGAAATTTGAATCAGGTCTATAACTAGATAAAATATTGTATCAAGACTGAATTTCTTGATATTTTGAATTGTAACACCCTGTTTTTAAGAAATACACACTAAAATATCAGGGATAACGGACCATCGCATATGCAACTAATTCTCAAAACAGTTCAGAAAAATTTTTGCATGTGTAGGTATATGTGTATGTTTGTGTATATATAAATAAAGGGAAAAAAAACAAAGCAAATATAAAATGCTAACATTTGGGGAATCTAGGTAAACTATATGTAAGAGTTCCTTCTACTAGGTTTTGCAACTTTTCTGTTAAGTATGAAATAATTTCAAAATAAAAAGTTTTAAAACAAGTCATAAAAAGATATGGCTTATGTTTGTGGCTTTTTAAAAAAGCTAGGTGGTTGCCATTAAAAATTATAGAGTGAAAGGGAATAAAGCCAGATTTAGATACGGATATATAAAGACATTATGAAGATCTATAAAATGACTATCGAATAAAACAAAATGGAAGGAGGCAGAATTCTTAGCATACAGGGTTTTCACTATCACTATATATGTCAACTGCTAACATAACTGTGGAAAAAAATATTTCTTATTTAGAAATGTATCAAAAACTTAAAAATGTTAAAACATTTTTACTTTATTGACATACTATACTCAAAAACAGCGTTTTTTTTCATTTCATGGAGTTGTAATGAATCATTACAAACTAAACAACTACTTAAACATACTTTCACTGCACTCCGAAGGAAAAGATTAAGATAATCAAAATTTAGAAGGTAAAAACAAGCAGGAAACCCTAGAGTGTTGTATTTTACTTTTAAGTAATTTTGAATGACTATGGTAGTCTCAGATGGAGCCTTCAATCTTGGTAATTTCCTAAGTTGAATAAAATGTGTTTTATTTAGCAATGTATTCTATGAATCAATGTTTTGTTTCAATATTCTACATTTAACATGGATGAAACAAAATTTACTGAAAATTTGTCTCATAAATAAAGAAAGCAGACATCTAAAAATTTAAAATTAATTTTGATTTTTTGACAGTAACCCCAAAAGTCCAGGACATGTAACTGAAAGGTTATTTTGCTAAACCACATTTTGATTTCATACTATAAGGCTGCTATTGGGGAGGCTAGAGTCAGTTTGTGAAAGTAGACTTGACCTCGCAACATCAGTTTCTCTCATATCTGTTTTATCATCCTGCGATAGAAGTTATTTTAAATTTTGTGGAACCATAAAGAATATTATCCCTAGAATATACAAGGAATCTACTACTACTGCTAACACACACATGCATAAATTATCTATGAGAGAGATTTAAAAAACTCTCACAGCTACAACTAAGAATATTTTCCAGAAATGTAGATAATATCCTAGAGAAATCAAATGATCAAGAATCTCATGGACATGAATCTATAATATTAACCACTTTCCAACAGAATACCTGACAAATTCCTCTTACTTTCCTAAATAAAAGCAAAAGCTGGCACACATTTCCCATCTTCGTTACAATAATCATCTTCCCAGCAAATGAAAAAACCAACCTTCAATCTACCGCCACTCAATTCCTCACTTAATTTCAGCCTGGCATCTACAGTTCTTTTCAAATCTCGTTGCAAGCGACGTCCGAAGTCCCTGAACATGGTTGACCCGCCAGAAAGGACAATATTCTATATTTATGGAGAAAAATAAGTAAATATGACTTATATTTAAAAAGAAATAAAAATTTTAAAGATATAAGAAATGGTACTAAAATCCTTATATTCTTTTGATGTGAGGTGTTTCTAAATTTAATAGTTAACACTGGAAAGAAAATAAAGTTTTTTAAAGGTATGACTTTGAATAACAATTTAGCTATAAATACTGACCTTGTAGAGAGGACGTCTGACATCAATAGGGCAATTCTGAATTACTTCATCTACAACTTCTGAGATAGGTTGAGTAAAGTCTGGATTAGCAAACTGAAAAGTAAGTTGGATATATAATATAGATTAGATCACTACTTACTTAGATATCAGAATTAAAAATTAAAATTATTTTTAAGCTCATTCCATTTCCATAATGAGTTATACTGTCAAAGCAACGTTCCTTCTCAAACCTCCCTCCCTAAGAAGTCTATTAAAAAAAATCTGTAGAGTATGTTGCATAACACACTTTTACCTACCATCCCAAATAAACTCTACAACCTTAGAACCTGTCAAAAGCTTTAAAAAGATTTAATCCTCAAAACTAGGACTGAAAATATTAACAATTTGACAGAGGATATATTCTATAACATTCATTTAAAGATGTTATCAACTTGTTAATATACAACTTACAAATTCTCTACATTGTCCTTTGTTAGCTGTACTCTCCAGTATTTATCTAAAACACATGCACACACATACACGATTAACCTTCCCATAATATTTTCTCTACCCTTACAATAGTTTATGTGCTATACTATGAGCAAGTATAAAGCAAAGAAGATAGGGTCATTCATTCCTGTGCTATATCTCTGCACCTTTCTCATAGTTGTTTTCAATCAAGAACATACAAAAATGAAAAATTTACAGAACCTTTAAATATTCACGAAACCTGGATCCACCCACAGAAATCCTGATTTAGAAAGAAATGAGGTCTGATTTGAAAAACTTTTGAAAAATCCCAGGTGACAACAAATAGAATATGAAATAAAGCAGCAAGCAATGAATATTTATTTAGTAAATAAATGAAGGAAAAGAGGAGTTAACAATAAACAAGTTAACAATAAATAGTTGGAAGTTATTCAATACTCTAATATTAACAGGCTCAATCCAGAGTCCCTATTAAGACTACTTTTAGGCCTTTTCTTTCACTTTTAGCAAAAGGATTAGTTCTGCCTCTATATAGCAGCGTTCCCTAATCAGGTGGTCTTCATATTATTGCAAGTGACTATCAAGGTAGGACCACTCTTTCTCTCTTCTAAAAAATTTATGGAGCATACATCCAAAGAAACACATCAAGCTAAAAAGCTTTACCAAAAAAATTTAATTTTCTTAAAAAAAAAAAAAGCCAAACCATTCCTTCTAAAAACAGTACTTTCTAGTTATTTATGATGTAAAATTTAGCAGTTCAAAAATAAATATCCTTATTCTTTCATATATTTTATCTTCAGTGTTCAAGTTCAGATGCCTATACTTTAATCAAAATAAAAACCAGAGTGAATCCTGACCAAGGAACTATGACAGAAATATCTAAAACTGTAGGAGAAAGAATATTAAAATTCACTTGGGAAATGACACAGTTTATATAATACAAAAAAAAGTTCTATTCTCAGAAAACAGGGTAAACTGAACATACACATATAATCTTGTTCTCTCTCTCCTAAAAGCACCATTAAAAAGAATTTTTCAAAACAGCATAATCCCAAAGGTATGGAAAGAAAAGGAAAGCAACAAAATCTGGTAAACTAGAATCTGGAAAGCAGATAAACAAGACCACGCATTCCCTCCAAAACAGTTAAGTCAACAGTAGAGAAGGCCGAGAACCAAGCTCTTCTGTACCACACAAGTCCCACAGGGAACTGGTTGTACCTGTTATCACTGAAATTGAGGTGGAAAGAGGGCAAGAAGATAGACTGGTTGAAGGTCTCTCTAAACAGCAGTTAAAGCCCCAGATGCACTCCAAAGTAGTCTATGAAATGCCTCCTCCTCATTCAAGGAGAAAACTAGTTAATCTATTCTCTAAAGGGAATAAAGATATGCAGCCTAGTGCAGACACACAAATATCAATCAACCCTCTTCAATTTGGCTGCCAATCTTTACCTTTCAGGTAGGAATCTTCTCTTGGAATTGGATTACTCAAATGACCTAAAGAAACACACAGTAAGGGCATTTCTCCAAAGATAAAGCTATAGTCAACAAGCCCTATCCACAAAGCTCAGATTTTCAATCAGCTTTTTAGTGTCTCCTTCTTAAATGAATGACCCTCCAAAAGTCTCTAGCATAAAAAAATGCAGGAATCAAAACAAAAGGAAAGGCAACTTGGAAGAAAGAAACTATGCAGAAAGAATATAACGTCAAAAAACCTAACAGTAATATCTCTAGAAACCAGAAGATAGATATGCAACCATGAAACAAGAACAGGTTATCATAAAAAAGGAATATTCAAAAGCAGGAAAAGAAGAAGCTCTTAAAAATTAAACGTTACCAGAAATAAAAAATTTGATAGAAGGTTCAGAGGTAAAAATCAAAGATATCACCTAGATTTTAAAACATTGTTTTAAAAGACGAGAGCAACTAGAAGACAAAATAGCACACCAAAATGCTAGGGGACAAGGGAAGATCTACAAGCACCGAAGAGAAAAAAATAAGTCCTATACACAGGGGTCCCCAACCCCGGGACCGCGGACCAGTACCTGTCCGTGGCCTGTTAGGAACCAGGCTGCAGAGTAGGTGGTGAGCAGTGGGCGAGCAAGCGAAGATTCATCTGTACTTGCAGCCGCTCCCCAGCACTAGCATCACTGCCTCAGCTCCACCTCAGATCATCAGGCATTTAGATTCTCATAGGAGTACCAGTCCCTGGTGCCGAAAAGGTTGGGGACTGCTGCTATACAAGGTTTAGAAATCATATGGTTTTTTATTTCAAGTTATAATGGAAAGCAGTGGAACACTGGCTTCAAAATGCTGAAGGAAAATGATTTCCAAACTATACATAACTATCGAACAAGTGTAAAGATAAAATGAATGCATTTTCAGACATGCAAAGACTTAAACTTCATATCTCCCATGTACCCTCTTTTTATCAGGAACCCTATTTTGATCACTATCAAAATAAAGAAGTCAACATTAAAAAAGAAAAACATATGGAATAGAGAAAAATAGGATCTAACCCAAAAGAGAGGCAAAGGGAATCCACAGAATGACAGTGAAGGAATATGGCAACTCTATACCAGATGCAGAAGAAAACAGGTTCAGACTGGGACATATCGTATGTGCTAGAAAACTGATGGAAAAACCTTATGCATCTGAATATCCTGAGAAGACAGTCATAAAACTGGTAAAGAGAGTTTACAGGTGAGTTAATGATGACTATTTTAAAATTAAGCAAACAACTTACGACCCCATGAAAACCAAAATATAGGAAAATATTTCATGTTGAACTATATGGCTCAAATCTGAATAAAATTTGTGTTCACAAAAATATAGGCACTAAATTTTTACCTAACTGAAACTATAATGTAATAACTATTGGGACGAAAAGGTATGAAAAGGTACTGTTTGCGATGGAAAAAAAAGGAGAAAAAGGCAAATCATCTTCCATAGATGGAAGTTGACAGAAAATGCCTAAAACTAAAAAAAAACTTGAAGTTGCAATATAACCAAAGCAATATGCAGCTATGGAGGCAATACCAAAAGAATCAGTGAAAAAAAGTTTGAACTGATTAGCTCTAAAAAAAAAAAAAAAAAAAAAAATAGGGAGAGAAGCAGGCAGGGCACTCCCAGTTTTTATTAGAATTTAAATAACTTCAATGTTTGAATTATGTGCATATATGTAACTGCTATTTACAAACAACTTAAAAGAGAAAGGAAAATCAATTTCTTATAGAAGAAATTAAAACATACAAGAAAAATAAAGCTATGGAGAGTAAAAGGTATTTCAAAAATTTAAAAAACTTAACAAAGTATACTTAGCAATATCAAACAATAAAGATTACTTAAATTAATAACTGGAAAAAACTATATGAAACATTAGCAGCAAGATGAATTTTCACTCAGACAACTTTTCCTTTCTTAAGTGATGATACAACCAAAACTCATTTTATTTACATATCTAATGTTTCAAGGTTTTTAAGACAGTCAAGACATTAGCTAAGGATGTCTGTAAAGAGTATTCCACTCAAATGCTGCCTCCTTTGAAATCTAATACATCTCTTTTCTTCCATGCTATTATCTATCTTGTGATACTGATCCTACTCATCTAGGACTTTGGTTCAGGATCTTCTATAATACTCTAATTCCTATTCTCAAGCTGGGGTTTTAATATCTCTCTTCAATATTTTCAACTTCAAAACAATTGATGTTCCTTAACTCAGGTGACCTTTAATCCACCCCTACTTCAGCCACTCACATATACATGGCACCATGGGAAAATTTGCCCTGATTTCCAGCTAGCTACACATGGTTATCTCTCCATCCTCTTGAATTCCCATTAAAGTGACAGAAAGAAATTAAAAGGAAAGGCGAATACTCAAGGAAGAAAAAAAGGAGGCAAAGAAACAATAAAATATTTCAACTGTGTTTGGAATACAAAAAAGGAATGTAATATCCTAAGTGCTTCCAAAGGGGCATATTGCTAAGAAGTAAACCAATTCACCCTGTAGAACCTTCAAAAGGCCCAGAGATTGAAGATATAAGAAACCACACAAAGAAATGAGGCTTTAAAAAAAAATTGTTAAAATTCTCCATGTGAAATAGGGAGACACCAGGTTCCCTCCCAGAGCTTGTATAGCCAGGCAGTTAATTGTAACCTTGTTGAAGAAATAAAAGAAAGGATAAATAAACAAATAGAAAATGATACAAATGAAGAAATGAGGCAAAAATTTAGGAAAAATTAATTCTGAGAAAAAAAATCACATTACATTACATCCTCTAAATTGAACATTCTATAAATAGTATGTAAACAGTATAACATTATTGATTTAGCCAATAACTATAACATAACGCATGGACAAAGTTTAGGAAAAAGAGAGTCTAGGAAAAAAATCAACTAACTGAAAAGGAGGTTAGTAGATAAACTATTTACATTGATTTATCAAAAAAAACCCAGCAGTACAAGCATAGTATTTGGAAATGAGAATATAATTACCAAAAGTAATGGCTAAGAGCTAGTAGCTGCTCTGCAAACACAAAACAGGTGGAGAAAATGGGGGTGGGAGTGAGGAGCTGCCTTTTTTTGTGTGTTTTAAAAGCCTGTCAGTGTTGACTTTTACTGTGTGCGTATATCATTTTAATGTATTTTAAAAGCTGCAAAGAAAATGTGCTAAAATCTCATAACTCCTGTATACTTGTCTGACCACAATGTCTTATCCTTCTGTGCTGACTCCTTTACTCCTAATTTACAACTACATGCCAATTCGTCGTGATTTCCATCCCTGCCTACATCCCTCACTATCTCTTAAGTAATTCAGTCTTCCTGATTCCCTCTTCTCTATGTTGCAACAATCTAACTTCTGTCTTGTCAAAACTGACTGCCTTTCCCACAACTGCCTGTGGGAGTGGGGGGAGGGGGCAGAGAGGGGGCAGAGAGGGGGGACACAGGACACTATTTTATGATTAAAAGTTTTGGATATCTAACTTAAGTGGTTCCTCACTGTTATCAATTCTCCTCAATAGTGTTTATAAAAGTCACTATTTTCTCCCAGCCCTCAACCTACGTCCAATCCCTCTTCTAACCAAACAGCTTGATCCCATTTCATGAAAAATAACTGAACCTATGAACCATGATGAACTTCCTCAGCTACCTGCCTGCTTCTCTACTCTTCCCAGCTCCACATTTTCCAGTTCCTATACTTAACTCCTTACCTCTGTCACTGGAATAACCCCTCTTAAAACTAAAACTAACCTCAGCCTTATTGCTTGCAATTGACTTCTTACCAGTCTGCAGTGGTCACAATGCTTTTCTTTCAGAGCCATCTCCCAGGATGTCCAGACTGTCAATTCCCAATCTTTTACCTCTCAATGATGCAACAAGCTGCCTCTATCACACCATTCCACTGAAACTACTCTCCTAAAATCACCAATAATCTGAATGCTAAAACTCATGAGTACTTCTCAAGTTTCCTCTATTACCTCATTGTATCAACTAGAACTAATCTTCCTCCTTCAAACATTCACTTCTCTAATGTTAGCACCACAATCCCTTAGCTTCGCTTCTCTCTTTCTGTATTTTTCAGTATTCTTTGCAAGCTCCTCTTACTCTGTCCATAAATGTTCACTAGGGCCCCATTCTTCCCCTTCTTCCCACTCCACAATCTCTCCCTGATCAAAATGTCTTCCTTTGCTCCATATGTGGTGATGACTTCATATCTATCCTCACTAGAAGACACACACACCAATTCAAAACCCTTTAGAATCCAAATGTTTCTTTTGGAATTTTTTAAAGATGAATCATAAACTCATCTCATGTTTCCACCTCACCTATTCTTCCCTTTCACTGTTTCTAATACCAGTGTATGGCATGACATCTAGTTGCTGAAGTGACAAACTTGAGAATGATCATAGATTCTTCATATTCTTACTCTCCTCACATCTAGGGAATCGGTTAAATCATGTTGATTCTATTCATTTTCTCTCAGCTCCTTTGTCATTCTTATTGGCCTACTGACATTATCTTCCATCTGAAAAAAACTTCAATAAACTCACGTTTCCAACACAATTCACACCTCTGTTCCAATCTATCCAACCCAGAACTAGTGAACCTTCTAATACCATATGAAAATCTGTGTCATTTGCATGCTGAAGTTTCCCGCATGACTAAAGAATCCAGTAATTCCTTTGCATAGCATATTAGTCCCTCATGAACACACCATCTGGACCTATCTCCTACCAGTCCTTTCCTTTATACTTTTATCATCTAGCTCTCTCATATCCCAAACCTCTACCCAGCTTATCTCCTCTGTTAGAAATATATCCCCCTGCCTGACAAACACCTATTCATCTTTTAAATCCCAGTTCAAATGTTAACTCTTTTAAGAAGTTTTTCTGGTTCTCCTAAGCAAACTTAAATGCTCTATGTTTCTATGCACTCACTAGATATATGCATTCATCAGCAACCATACCTTTTCAGATATTCATCTCTCTTATTCTTTATTCTTTGATAAGAGCAAGACAAATTAATTTCTGAATACTCAATGCTTTAACTGAGACCTCGAGAATTATATTCACTTACTATTTGCTGAGTAAATAAACAAGAGTAAGCATTTAAAGTTAGTAATTTTATTACTAAAGTTTCTTAAACTAAGTTACTAGAAAAACTTTTCACTATTAAAAGCACATATTTTTTATTAATATAGCCTGCATGTTACTAACATTTCAGAGAGAGAAAACTATTTTGCTCATAGTTAAATACTTTCTTATGATAATCAACTGTAGGTTCTTTGTACAATGGTGATTTTATATGAGGAGAGTTGAGGGGGTTCCAGAATCCTCCCAAAATACTTTAAACGATCATAAATTTTAAGGACCCCCTTTTTATGACCTCACATAAGTCACAATTATAGAGACAAAAGTTTCATTTTTCTAAATATATGAAAAATATTAACTGTTTAGCCTATTTTAACATAGGCAATATTTTTTCTTAAACAATAGGACTCACTTTAATATTTTAGTATACAAAAGAAAGTTCCTGAGATTAACTCTTTCTGAATCTTACAGCTGATCGATATTTTCTGCTGAATATTTTAAAACAATTACAACTAAAAAAAATTACCTCTGGATGAAAAAAGATTTCAGGTCCCAAGAATCTCTCATAACCAACATCGATGGAAAATTCTTTCTTTGAGATAGCATTGATTCCAGTATACTGTTTAATCCACTTTGATCCATCTGTGTCATATTTGTTAAATTCTTTTACTAAATCTGGGCAGACATAACTATAGCGCTCCTAGAAAAACAAAGAAACAATTTTTTCCTCTTGTTTTAGAAAAAATTAAAAAAGGATAGCATATTTCCAGTCAACTAGAAATTTTTTAAAATCTTATTAAATTAATTTTAAAAATAATTTTAAAAATAAAATTAGGAAATAAAGCTGAAGAAAATTTTGTATTAAGATATTATTATATGTACAGTATAAATAAACACCTCGTCTCCTACACATAATTCCTGGCTTCATATAGGAATAGAATATGATTTGACAAATAGAGTCAAGTTCTACTATTTCAATATCATTTTATGAAAATGTTCATTAATGTCCTCTAATATTTTATACCATTTCAGTTAATAAAGTCTATATTCTGAAGAGGAGAAAGCATAACATAAACATAGAACTGAATAATAACTATTAATTGATGTATCCTTACAAATTAATATAGAGCCTTTAATATCTCCCGGGAACAAAACTGATTATGTGGTCTAAGTAAGTAAGTAAAGAAGGCTGAATATAAACTATTCTTTTTCATTATATTACCAGCCATGCTGAACTATTGTATATTTGGTTATATGTCCTAAGTAAAAGTTTTCAAATAAAATGCAATTCAAAAATGTTGTAAGTTTTAACAATCTATTTGCAATTTATGGACCCTGACTGCAAGACTATTTCTTTTTAAATAAGAATATATATTTCATATATTTTTATAAAGCAAGGATACTATCCAAAATAGATAAAAACATTATTATTGATATCAAAAGAAATAAAGGGAAAGTTAGAAAACAAAGAATTTGATCATGTTAAACTCCAGAGATTTCCCAAAGATACCAAAACAACGGTGTTCATATTAATATTTTACATACTTAATATTGATGCCACCAACTTGGGGTAGTTTTTGGCAGCCATTTAGTAATTCTCTTACTACCTAGAAAGCAGTAAATTCATTTCCATTCCTAATCTTTGAAGAGCAAGGAAAACCCTATAATCATGCAAAGACAGGCATATTAATGAAGTTATTTTTGCCAAAGCCGTTTTGCTTTTACACATTCAAAACATATGTGAGAGACCCACTGAAATTTTTTAGATATGTTGGCAAATGATAAATTTTAAAAAGCAATGTTTTTTGATAGTTTTTATGCAACACTGATATAAGACTTACACAGCATACAAATTATTAAATACCTTAATAGCCTTCACATTTTTCTTCCACTTGCCATATCACTTGAGCCAACTATTCTATAACCAAAGCAATCAGTTACACCAAAAAAAAAATTTGTAACAGAAAACTGTCAGGATTAAAATAAGGAATTCAGTGAAGAAATTGAGATGTGAGGACTCTTAAGTGAACTAATTTATTTTTATGAAAAAGAATTATCACAAAAGGACATGTTAAAAATCAAGTGGTATACATGGTCTCTCAAAGGTGAAATGTGGAAAGAATAGGAAAAGAGTTGATAATCCCCCAAAATTTCCTTACAAGAAACACAGAGAAAACATATATATAATAAACGGTAATGAATCGTAACTAACAAGTTTTTTTTTTAAGTACTGTTCTAAAGAATTTTCATGTTAATATTATAAAATCCGATATTAATTTCCAACTGAATTATACTCTCATCATTACTTTTTACCTTTACTGCCTTAGCAGTTTCCAAGGATTGCTCTGGAGGGATTCCTACTTCTCGGTCTCTCAGCAACTGCTGAATAAAATATGTTATATCTCGTCCTGCGATGGGAATGTGCTTAATACAGCTGCCAATCACATACCCTTCAGCCTAGGAAAAAAAGCGTCAAATTTACTGTCGATACTTTCAAAATTAATACAACCTGAATAATTAGACATTAAAGACCAATATCTCAGCTTCAGGTATTTGTATTCTCAAGTATTGCTTTTATCCTAGGAGAATTCTTCTAGTCTTTATTCCTCAACTATATTCCTCGCAGTTTACTTATAAAATTTTTAATACTGTACAGATATTCTGAACAAGAGGGCCACCAACTAAGACATATTCTAAAACTGAGAAGAGTTTAAACCAAGACTGAAATGGCTAAACAACACAGAAAGAATGATTTTTAGAAGTATTAAATGTTTTAGGTAGCAGACACAATTCAGATGACACGATTTTTTAATCTTCTATAATTTCAATAAAAAATTGCATTATAGGAAATCTGATTATCTCACAAGTGCCTATCATTTTTCCTAATGAAGTAGATACCAATTTCAAATGACTGAGACATTCCATGCACCATCATAATGCCAAATAATTAAATTCTGCAGAATGAGTTCATAAATTTACTGATACAAGTCAGAAGTACAAGAAATAATGTAGAAAAATTAAATTTCATTAACAAAAAACATCATGGATTATATTAAATAAAGGTTTTAGGATATTGGAGAACAGGCAGAGTAGGGCAGTGATCCCTACTAAGAGAAGGGAAAACAAAGTAAGTGCTACAAACACACCCCATCTCACTGCCTATAGAGAGTTCTCAGGCAGCAATAATGGGAGGGAGAACCCAAACAGAGTCTGGTGTTCTCATTAAGTTGAGGATACAGAATTTAGATTTCAGAGAGTTCAAGGTGGCTACAGTTTGCAAGTCACGTTACTAAAGTGGAAAAAGCTGCATAGCTAGTGAGCGCTGTAGATGTGAAAAGTTATCACTGTAGCAGACTAGTAATTACCACATGCATGTGAGGAAACCATTAAGGCCAGAGAAAAGAATCTCAAAAGGAGTGGGCAAAACAATTCCCAAAGCTCATACATAACTGGGAATAGTCTATGTTCCCACTAGCCAGAGTTTAAAGACTTCGAACACAGAACACTGAGTAGAGTCCTCCAAAGAGTATTGCCTCAATACTGGGAGAAAGTTGGTCTAGACAAAAGGTTGTTCTGGACATGCTTAATGTTTTAAAAGAGTCCTTGAAAGGCTCAAACTGACTTCCTAATAACTTAACTATGTCCCAAGGAAAAAACCTTAAAATATTTAAGAATATTTTGAACTCCTAGGACTCTGAAAACCCTAGGACTCTAAAAACCCAGGACAAAACAATGTAAATATATAATATTCAATCGAAAATTACAAGCAAGCAAGGAACCAGGAAAATAGAACCCCTAGGACCCCCCAATCAATAAAAAAATAGAAATGTCAAAGATATAGAATTAGTAGAGAAGAATATTAAGAGCTAATATAGTCCGCATGATAAAGAAGACATAGAAACATGAGGAGAAATGGAAAATATACAAAGACCCAAAGAAAACTTCTAAGGAGAAAAAAAATCTGAAATTAAAAATACATTACATATAATAAATAAAAACAGCGAATTTGAAAACACAGAAATCAGAACTATCCAAAATGATAGAAGAAAAATAATTAGGAAAAAAAATGAACAGAGCATCAGTAAACTATGAGACAATCTAAAGCAGCCTAAGATACATGTAATTGGAGTTCCCAAAGATAGGAGGTTAAGGGAGAGATAGAAAAGATACCTGAAGAAATAACAGACAAAAACTTTTCAGATATGATGAAAACCACAAATCCATAACTAACATGGAAGGTATTATGCTACGTGAAATAAGTCACACAAAGAAAAATCCCGTATGATCTCACTTATATGTGGAATCTATAGAACAAAATAAACAACAAAACAGAAACAAACTCATAAATGCAGGGAATAAGCTGACAGCTGCCAGATGGGAGAGGGATTGAGGAGTGGGGTGAAAAAGGTGAAAAAAGATTAAGAATTACAAATTGATAGTTATGAAATAGTCATGGGGATGTAAAGTATAAGAAATATAGTCAATAATAAGGTTATTA
Organism: Pteropus alecto; assembly: GCF_000325575.1. Taxonomy (NCBI): domain Eukaryota; kingdom Metazoa; phylum Chordata; class Mammalia; order Chiroptera; family Pteropodidae; genus Pteropus; species Pteropus alecto. The sequence goes on from NW_006442484.1 coordinate 11,528,948, forward strand.
CCAGGTGGGTACTAGACTTGTCAGGGGGATCACTCTGTAAATTATATAAATGTCTAACCACGAGGCTATACACCTGAAACTAATATAAAATAACAGTGAATATTACCTGTAATTGAAAATTTTAAAAAACAGGGAGGTAAAGGGGAATAAGAGCTTCAAATATCCAGGTTTAAAACAAATAAGCTGTGGACATGTGGTGTACAGCATAGGGACTATAGTCATTAATATTGTGATAGCATTGTATGCTGTCAGAGGGTTGCTAGATTTATCATGTTTATAACTTATTTAGGTACATTAATGTTGGAAAGAAAAAAAAAAAAACCTACAAATTCATAGATGCAAGCAGCTCAATGAACCCCAGGGAAAAGAAACAAAGAAAATCACATTTAGGTAAACCACAATCAAATTGCTGAAATCTAGTGAGCCAGGAATATATTAGGAGAAAATCTTGAAGGTAGTCAAATTAGAAACATTATATTCAAAGCCACAAACACTGGAATGACAGCAGATTTATTTTCAGAAACAAAGCAAGCCAGAAAACAAGAGAGCTACATCTTTAAAATACTGAAAGGAAAAAAAAACTGTCAACCTAAAATTCTATGACAAGGAACACTGTCGAAAAATGAATGCAAAAATAAAAATTTTTTCAAAAGATATACATAAGTTGAAAGAATTCATAGCCAGTAGATCAGCATGATAAAAAATATTAATGGCCATCATTCAAGCTGAATGAAATGATGCTAAATGGAAATCTAATCCTTCACAAAGGACTAAAAACCAGTGAAAATGATATGTGATTAAATATAAAATAATTTTGTCTGTTTTTCAAAATCTTTTACAAACATGACTGTTTGCTATGAGCTGACTTGTGTTCTGCCCCTCCCAAAATTCTTATGTTGAAGTGCTAACCCCCAATACCTAATAATGTGACTGCATTCAGAGATAAGGTCTTTAAAGAGGTAATAAGTTAAAATGAAGTTGATTGGAGTGGGCCCTAATCCAGTATGACTAATGTTCTTAGAAGATTGCCACATAGACACAGAAGAAAGACCATGGAATATCAGGTCTTCTATGAGCCAAAGAGAGAGGGCTCAAAAGAAATCAACCTTGCCAACACCTTTTAGCCATTGTATCCGTGAAAAAATTAATTTCCTGTTGTTTAAGCCACTCGGTCTGTGGTACTGTTACAGCACCCTAGCAAAATAAATATACTTACAATGAAACAAATTAATAATGTACTATTGAGTTATAACATGCAGAAGTAAAATGAATGACAATGACAGCACAGACTAGAAGAGACAGACTTGCATGGTTCTTATGTCATTAGACTTATGAAATAGAATATTATTTGTAGAGTGTGATAAGTTAAAGATATTTACTTACAAACCCTAGAGCAACAACCACCAAAAATAAGCAAACAATAAGAGAAAAAGTACAGCATAGCTAATAAGTCAATTAAAATAAAATAATTATTAAAAAATAATCCATTAATTCAAAAAAAAGCAAGAAAATAAAGACTATAAATTTGAGTAGTCATTTTGCATCTGAGGCACAATAAAAAACCTAACTGGTCATTAAGATTGCACAAAGCCTGGCAGAAAAATGCTTCCTCGGACAAATAATCCAATCTAACGCATTTTTCTTAATATGCTTTACCAAATTCAAACCATAACATACAATCTTATCTTTAGCTTTTGTTCAAAAAATTAATTCCCCTAAAGTCAATAATGATCATGTGCTTGCAACTAACTGCTATTTTAGTTAACGCCACCTGTCTGAAATCTGTGAACTAAAGATAAGACTATCAGCTGGCTAACACACACAAAGACACATCTAAACTAGAAAACAGAATTCTATGTTTAAGAAAAGAAAGCCATATATATTTCCATTCCAGATATGCCAATTTATCATTTCCTAATTAGGAATTAGAAACAGCATATATTTCTAATAATTTTCTAATGACAGCACAAACCTATAGCAAAAGAAACAAATATTTTGGAATTTGTTTATAAAATTTTAACAATTTGACTAAAATATAGCTATAGCTGAACAAATGGTCAAGTTACAAGTTTTTAAAGTATAGTATTTAAAGTTTTTAAAATGTGGTATTAATTCATATAATTTAACTTTGTCAGATGTATTATTTGATGTCTAGTCTAGTAATTTTAAAATTTCCTTACCACAGGAATGACATGAGTGACACCGTCTCCACTGTCTATTACCGTACCAGTCAATGTCCGTTCTCCTACTTGTCTTGAGGTCCAGGATGCAGCTAAGGCAAGAACAGCCTTGAACCAAAAGAAATAAAACAGGTGAAAAATAAAAACAAAGAGAAAAAGTTAATAGAAAAAAAATATTTTAATGGAGTGCTTTATTTAATTTTAAATGTAGTTATTTCTAGGAATAAAATATACAAAATTAATTTACATTATGCAATCAAACTGTTCACATCCTACACTTTATTAAGACAAACTTACAGGCTTATATTTGCTTTTAGAGGCATATTTACAAAATTTCCATATTTTAGTGAAGGCCATTTTTCTCCTAAAAAAAAATGTGGAAGACTAACATAAAATTGTATACTACTAAGATTACCAAGATTTAAACTATGTTTATATGGGACAGTCTGTTACAAAGTAGGTAGAGAAGCACACAACCAACCAACCAATCATCAGTTATTCAATACATAGATGGCTATAAACAAGTAAGTCTTATAAGGTTAGCTCCAAATTTTCTAAGTGTAACATGTATTCAGGAATATGGAACAAGTTACTTATCCACAGAATAAGCCATTGCACACTTCCAAATACTATGATTTAATTAGGAAACCAGGTTGAAAACATTTTTCTATGAAAAATCTTAACATCAGCAATAAAGTATAATTCTTTTTTTAATAAAGTCTATGAATTAAGAAATCAGCACAGCTAGTTCATTTTTTAAATTTAAATTTCGTATTATCTAAGCCTCTAACAAGATATGTGACTAATAATTAAAAATAGAGCTACACTGGCTTTATTTTATCTACTTGCAACATAATAGCTGAAAGGGACTCAGAAAGATATCTAGGTCAACCTCTAATTTTAACACAGGATCACACCACATCATTGTGGACTAAAAGAACTATACAGTAGTTTATACACTTAATAAGCATTTGCAGTATGCCAGGTATCACATTTACTACGAGATTAAAAAATAAGAAGTGAGTTCTGATCCTGAGGGGTGGGACAGAAGCTGTTCCATACAGATACATACATGAATTAAGTGCAATAAAATATTACAGGGTTTTATGATATACAGGATACAAAGAGGCACAAAGGAGAAAGTGGTCAAATATACCGAGCAGTAAACCAGTCAAAACATACTATAAAAAAAAGGACACAATGAAAATATTACAAGGATAAATGAATATATATATAAAGGTCTTGATGTGGAATAAACACATATTAGTTCCTTTTATTTCTGTCCTATGAAAGGCCTTGAATTATCCAAAAACCATTTATTGTTAATATTTCTTTTGCTGACTAAATAACTCCATTTCCTATATGATTTCTAAATTATTGATTCAGGAGAGAACTATGACATGCTTTGAGACTGTGAAATAAGTGTGTGTGTGTGTGTGTGTGTGTGTGTGTGTGTAAAAATCAAATTAACCAGATTAAAATTTAAGAGTGATGCTTATCTTGATTTATGAACTTGCTTACCTGCACAGCAATGTACAAGCCTGGAACATTGAAGGATTCGAACATTATTTCAGCAGTATATTCCCTGTTTTCTGGAGTATTCAGTGGAGGTTCAGTCTATTAAATTAAGTAACAGTTTAAATAAACAGTATCAGATTATTTTAATAACCTTATAATTTTAAATGAGAAATTATTTTAAACACTATTTAAAAGTCATTGAACTTAAAGGTAAAGACTGACATATAGAACAAGGAAAAACTACCACAAATTCAAACAGATCTATACATGTAAGAAAACAATATGGTTATTCACATAAAAAAAGAAACAACTCCTGTCATACTACTCATAAGGGTTAAACATTGAGATAGGGAATGGGGGGAGAAGAGAGGAAGGAGACCCAGTCAAATCACCTTGTAAAGATGGTAGTAACAGACCTCCAGGCAAACATGTCAGTGATATTTGCTAGAGAAAGAATCTTCATCTATGCAATGTTTACAGCAGGATGTACCTGGTCTGTCTATAATTATAGTAAATAAGCCAAGATTCTACAAATTTATGGCATGGCTTCCTGGAAAATGTTATGTAGTTGTTAAAAATAAAATGAAGATGTTTGCACAGTTCTCTTCAATTTAAGTTATGTAGCTGCAGCATACATCACTTAGATGACTGCGGGTTAAGTCTGTGGCAAGAAAGGTCCTAGGGAACAGCATTGGCAATTCTGGAGTTCATGTTTCACCTATGCCTCATGATTATTTAAATCATTTAATTATTAAAGCTTGAAATTGGGTAAGATCTCTGATTCTTATGAGTCTGATTTGACAATCCAATCCTTTTTATTATCTCAAACATTTATACTTGAAAGGCAAAACTTTTAAACTTAAAAAATATAGAATTATTTTTTTGACTTGAGGTAAGTCATCATTCCTTAAATTTAGAGAGCAAAACTGCAAAGGGAAAGAACACTAAAACTTAAATTTATTACAATTTAAAATTATTTTTAATTTTAGAAGACACTATAAAGTATGTTAAAAACTAACCAGAAGTCTTTTTCAATATGTAAAACTACCTGATGTGCTTAAAATTATTTAGAAGGGTTTTGGAATTATACTGAAGAATATGAAGATTTTAATAATAGGTATATAAAAAATTAAGCAAACTAAAAAAACAAGGCAGTAAAACTACAAACTTCAAAACAAACATTAAGTTCAGAGGACTTCACAAAGAAAACATGCAAGTGCTCAAAATCATTAGTCATCAGGAAAATGCAAATTAAAAACAAAATGACAGATCTTATCCACCAGAATGGTTAAAATTAAAAAGACCAACACACTAAATATTGGATAGAATGTAGAGCAAACAAATCACTAATATACCATGGATGTGTAGAAAAAGATAAAATCCTTTGGAAAAAGTTCTGAAAGTTTCTGAAAGTTTTCAATCATGTACCTATCCTACAACACAGTAATTTCATATCTAGGTATTTACAAAAGAGAAATAAAAACATGTCCATGAAATAACCAAAGAATGTTCATAATAGCAAAAATATTCTCAATAGAGAATGACTGCAAACAGCCCCTGGGTGATCATCAATAGGAAAATGGATAGTGAGGCATATTCATACAATGCAATACAATCCAGCAACACAAAACAACACATCACTGGTACATGCAACAACATGGATGAACCTCAAGATCATACTGAGTAAAGTCTTATTAGAGAACACATCTTGTATGATTCTATTTTATGAAATCTCAAATACAGGCAAAATCTGTGCTGGAAAAAATCAGAACAGTAGTTGCCTCTAGAGGCATGGGGGCAGGGATTAACTAGAAAAGGGCCTGAGAAAACTTTCCAGGCAGATTCATTCTGTATCTTGGTAAAGGTTAACGACACATAGATATACACATCTGTCAAAATCAGGGATGAACAAACTACATCATACATCCTGTAGGCCAAATCTAGCCCATCACTCCTTTTATTTAAATACAATTTTATTGGAACACAACCATATCCACTCATTTAAGTATTATCTATGGCTACTTTCCTGCTACAACAGCAGAGTTGAGTAGCTGCAACATACACCATATGGCCTACAAAGCCAAAAGTATTCGCTATCTGGTCCTTTAGAGAAAGTCTGCCAATACCAGGTCAAAACCCATAGAACGTAGGGTTAAGATTTATGCATTTTTTGACACATTAGACCAACTGGTCATAACTGACATTTACAGAGCATTTCATCCCAAAACAGCTGCTTATATATTCTTCTCTAGTGCACATGGAACATTCTCAAGGACTGACCACATACTGGGACACAAGAGATAGCCTCAACAAATATAAGAAGGTTGAAATCATACCAACCATATTCTCTGATCATAATGCTATGAAGCTAGAGATCAACTGTAAAAGGAAAATGGGAAGAACCAAATACATGTTACTGAAGAAATGACTGGGTCAGGGAAGAAATAAAGAGAGAGATCAGGAGATACATAGAAAAGAATGGTAATGATAGTACAACATATCAAAACATTAGGGACATGGCAAAAGCAGTCATAAGAGGAAAGTTCACATATCATTATGGGCCTACCCCAAAAAACAAGAACAAGCCCAAATAAACAACCTAACGTTTTATCTTAAAAAAACTAGTTAAAAACAAATGAAGTCTAAAGTCAGCAGAAGGAAAGAAATCATCAAAATTGCAGAAGAAATAAATGAAATTGAAAAAAAAGAAAAGAAAAAAGAAGTGCAACAAAGACCTGGTTCTTTGAGAATGTTAAAAATTGACAAACCCCTGACTAAACGCATTAAAGGAAAATGAGAAAAGACACAAATAAACAAAATCGGGGATGAAAGAGGGAAAATTATGACAGACATTGCAGAAATACAAAGGATCATACAAGAATACTATGAAAAAGTATATAACACCAAATTTAATAACCTAGGAGAAATGGACCAGCACTTAGAAAGATACAACCTTCCTACACTGAATTAAGAAAAACTGGAAAATCTAAATACACCAATCAGCAGTATGGAAACTGAAACAATCAAAAACATACCAAAAAGTAAAAGCACAGGACCAGATGGCATCACCAGTGCATTCTACCAAACATTCAAAGAAGGTTTAATATCTTTCCTCCTCAAACTTTTCCAAAAAATCGAAGAGGAGGCAATACTTCTCAAATCATTTTATGAGGCCAATATCACCCTGATACCAAAACCTAGTAAAGATAACACAAAAAAAGAAAACTACAGACCAATATCTCTCATGAACACAGATGCAAAAATCCTAAATAAAATATCAGCAAACCAAATACAGCAACATATTAAATAGATTATATACTACGATCAAGTGGGCTTCATCCCAGGGGCACAGGGATGCCGTTCAACATAAACAAATTGATTAATGTGATATACTACATAAACAAATTAAAAAATAAGAATCATATATCAATAGATGCAGAAAACGTTTTCAACAAGATACGGCATCTATTTATGATCAAAACACTTAACAAAATCAGTATAGAAGGAAAGTAGCTTAACATAATAAAGGCCATATACAACAAACCCTCAATCAACATTATACTTAATGGTGAAAAACTAAAAACCTTTCCTCTAGGATCAGGAACAAAACAAGGATGTCCACTATTGCCACTGTTATTGAATATAACATTGGAGGTCCCAGAGAGTGCAATCAGGCAAGACAAAGATATAAAAGGCATCCAAATAGGAAACGAAGAAGTCAAACTGTCACTATTTGTGGAGGACATGATTATATAGAAAACCCTAAAGACTCCACAGGAACATTATTAGAAACAATAAATAAATACAGTAAAGTTTCTGGATACAAAAGCAATGTTAAAAAATTCATAGCGTTCCAATACTCTAATAATGAATTGTCAGAAAAAGAAGTGGAAAAAGAATCCCTTTTACAATTGCAACAAAAAGAATAAAATACCTAGGAATAAATTTAACGAAACATGTGAAGGACCTATAGAATGAAAACTATAAGACCTTATTAAAAGAAATTAAAGAAGATACAAAGAAATGGAAAGACATTCCAGGCTCCTGGACTGGAAGAATGAACATTGTTAAAATGACCTTATTATCTAAAACATTATACAGGTTTAATGCAATCCTCATCAAAATCCCATTGGCATTTTTTAAAGAAATAGAACAAAAAATCATCAGATTTACATGGAAGTACAAAAGACCTCGAATCGTCAAAGTCATGCTGGAAAAAACAAAAAACAAAAAACAAAACCTGGAGGCATCACTCTGCCTGACTTGAAATTATACTACAAAGCGACAGTAATCAAAACGGTATGGTACTGGCAGTAAAACAGACACACGGACCACTGGAACAGAAGAGAGCCCAGAAATAAACCCATGTTTATATGGGCAAAAAATATTCAACAAAAGATCCAAAAACATACAGTGAAGAAAGGAAAGCCTCTTTAATAAATGGTGCTGGGAAAACTGGAAAGCCACTTGTAAAAGAATGAAACTAAACTATTGTCTATCACCACACACCAAAATTAACTAAAAATGCATTAAGGATCTGAATATATGACCTGAAACAAATTGCATGGAAGAAAACATAAGGAACTAAATTCAAGGACCTCGGACTTAAAGAGGATTTCATGAATTTGACCTCCAAGGCAAGGGAAGTAATAGCTAAAATAAATAAATGGGACTACATCAAGCTTAAAAGCTTCTGCACAGCAAAAGAAACCATCAACAAGGTAAAGAGACAACCATCTGAATGGGAAAATATATTTGCAAGCAACACGTCCAATAAGAGCCTAATATTCAAAATATACAAAGAAGTCATACAACTCGATAACAACAAAAAAACAAATGATCCAGTTAAAAAGTGGGCAGAGGTCCTGAATAGACACTTCTCCCAAGAAGACATACAAATGGCCAAGAAACATATGAAAAGATGCTCCATATCGCTAGCTATTAAGGAAATGCAAATCAAAACCACAATGAGATACCATCTCACACCTTTAGAATACCTGTTATCAACAGAACAAGTAATAACAAGTGTTGGAGAGGATGCGGAGAAAAAGGAACCCTCATATGCTGCTGATGTGACTGTAAATTGGTACAGTCACTATGGAAAACAGTATGGAGGTTCCTCAAAAAACTAAGAATTGATCTACAATATGATCCAGCAATCTCTCTACTGGGCATTTAGTCCAAAGACTTAAAAACCCATATCTGAAAAGATATTTGCACACTGATGTTCGTAGCAGCATTATTCACAGTGGCCAGAACTTGGAAACGACCAAAGTGTCCCATGATAGATGATTGGATAAAGAAGCTGTGGTACATATATATAATGGAATATTACTCAGCCACAAGAAGAGATGAAATACTGCCATTTGAGACAGCATGGATGGACCTTGAGATAATCATGCTAAGCGAAATAAGCCAAAATGGAAAAAGTGGAAAACCACATGATGTCACCTATATGTGGGATATAAACCCAAAAGCAACAAATGAACAGGACAAACAAGCACAGACTCATGGACATGGACAATGGACTAGTGGTTACCAGAAGGTAGGGAGGGCGCAGGGAGGGACAGGCAGATGGAGTAAAAGGGGTCAAATATGTGGTGATAGAAAGAAATCTAACTATGGGTGGTGAACAAACACTGCAATGTATATATATATGCCTCACTGTTGAATTGTACACCTAAAACTTATTGGATTTCATTAACCAATGTCGCCATAAAAAAAAAAATTATGCATTTTTATAGCATGTACTTTTTATATATAAAAAAAAATTGTAAACAAATAATAAATTCTAGTTGATATGCATGCTAAAATATTTAAGGGTGAAATGACTCATTTTGAAGTGATTTAAAAAATAAGATGGACTGATGGATGAATAACCCAATAGATGTCATAAAACAATTATAATAAAATTAATTGTTGAGTCTAGGTTGTGGGTATATGAGTGTTCATTGTAATGTTCTTTCAAATTTATGTTTATGGTCCAGTCATAAAGAATACAGGTGAATCATATCTTATCGTGCCTCCCCAATTTTTTTTTTTTTTTACAAATACAGCAAGACCCTCAACCAGCAAAAAGATTACAATTTGCTTCATTATAATGGTCTGGAATTGAACCCTCAATATCAAGGTTTGCTTGTATTCACAAATTTTGTTATGATAAAATATAAACTATTGATTTAACCAAAAACTATGACATAACTATATTGTGGTAAGGGGGAGAAGATATAGATTCCGTATTACAAAAAGGAAAATAAAAGAAAAAGAATAAAACCCTCATCGTTCCTACTATGTAGTAGACAGTGTATAATATTTACAAAACAAGTAAGAAATAGAAGAAACACTGTTTAAATCTATAAAATACTATTAAGAAAAAATTCTAAAAATTTAAAATATTTGCCCCTGGGAAATATGAATCAAGGGTTGGGAGAGGTAAGAAATAACAGTGCTATTTTTTTGTTTTAAATCTTACAGTATTTGATTTTTTTATGCTATGAACATGTACTGCTTTGGTATAAAGAAAAAAGTTTAAAAATTAAGTTAGATTATATTTAGTTACTAAAAATTACAAATAAAGTAATCAGACTAGTTATTAAAAAAGGAAAGTGCTATGTTTCCAACTTTTTTCTGAACCTCACTTACTATTCCTACCATAAAGGTTACATATTATTAAAAAAAAATTAAGCGCCTAAACTTTGGTGCTCCAACATGTTACTGCTTACTCTATTGGAACCCAGAAATGGACAGTCTTAAAGATGATAGTTTTCTAAAAAAGTCTTTTAGACATGACAATTTAATAAACAATAAAGTATGCTCTACTGAGTACAGATGTGATTAAAATATTCTCATTAAGTTTCTTCAAGATTCCTCCATGAAATTATTATCTGTACTTACCAAAAGAAAATAATGGTCTTCAGGTTCTGCCCTTAAATATTTAAAGATCACTTGTTCCATAAACCTTTCCATCAAATCCCAATCTTCAACTATACCATGGCGGATAGGCCACTATTAAAACAAAAAATATATAAATTAAATCTTATTAATATCAACAATAAATAAAACTACCAAAAAAATTAAAACTCAGGGAATACTAGATTATTAGTGGATATTAGATGAAGACGGCATTTCTTCAGTGTGATAACCATGCTGTAGATCATTCTTTAGGAGATGCATATGTAACTATTTAGAGATAAATTATTTCTATGACGTATTTTCAGATGGTTCAATTAATGTAAAAATGTTAAAAATTACAACATTTTAATTTTTTAGATTTCTGAAAATTTTGTAATGAACTTAACCTATTAAAATTAAGCCTGTGAAAATTACAATTACAATTTCTTAATTTTTAATTTATTAGCTCTTTCACAGATACTTGTTGTGTGCCTAATAAATGAAACACAACTGTTAAGTATATACCAAGAATAATCATAAATCAAGCATGTAAAATTTTATAAGAAAAGCTGTATAAATATTTGTACAGAACCATGTTTCCAAAACTGAGTCCCAAGGTACTGCAGCAAATTCACAAAGACAATACAAAGTACTTTAAATTTTCCAGGGAAATATAGTGATACTCAAAATCTGAATGCTAAAAACCCATGAGTACTATTCAAGTTTCCTCTATTACCTCACTGACACAAACGCTAAGGACAGGAACACCCTGCCCACAAGAAACTCAGTCTAATGAAAGAAACAGATACAAACGTTATACTGTAAGTTTTAAAAGAAATAAAGTATATAAGACAAGATGATAAACTTAGTTTCTGAGGGAAAATATGAAGGTTCAGAGGTCATCTCTAAGCTGGGTCTTAAAGGAACAACCTTGTCAATTTTATTTTCTTGGAAGAGGGGGAAGGAAAAACATGTAGCCAGAGAACAGAAAAAGATATATTCAAAGACAAACACTGCATAATATACAAACACTTGATTGGGATAAAGGGAACCAGATTCTCAAACACTATAGTTGCCTTGTACCTGGGTTTTATTCTACAGAAATAAAGCATCAGTAGAAACTTTTAAGCAGGGGAATGACAAGAACACCTTTGATTTTTAGGAAGACTATCATAGCAGCACTGAGAAAGCTAAAATGAATCTTAAAAGAACCAAACAAGAGAGAATAAGAGCCTCAACTATGGTATGAATGTTAGGCCAGGTTCAAGATTTCAGTCAATAAGAATGAGAAAAAACTCAAATAGGTTTCTACCTTTGAATTCAGGATGAAGAGGATCTATTATTCAAGACATAAAAACTGTGTTTTGTCTTGTCTTGGAATAAGCAAGCGTGAAGTATATATAATACTTTTTTTTGGATATATTAAATTTGAGAGCCAGGTAGCAGAGGTAGTTGACAGTAGGTAGCTGGCAATGTGGCCAAGGAGCTGGAAGAAGAGATTTAGGTGTGACTAAAGAGAAAGGAATAGATGAGATAACCTACAGAAAGTATTTAATAATAAAAATAAAAGAAAATCAAGGACGGTATCTGGGAAATACTAACATTTGAGCAGTGGGCAAAGGAAGAGGAACCAGTGACAAGAGCGGGGAGGGGAGGACCAATAACAAATAAAAATAACAGTTCATGTCAGAAAGAAAAAAGACAAATCAAGGAGGAGGAAGACCGTTACATGAAACTGGATTTAACAAAGAGTATCAAATAATTTGAGACTAAACAAGAAGATCAGTTTTAAAAGTAAAGAGAATTAAAGAATAGCTTAAAAAAAAAAAAGGCCGAGGAAAGAAGGTAGGAATAAAGATTAAGAGAAATCTTGTTCTGGTTTGTTTGTAGCATTTGGAAGATTTGAAAAGTTAAGAGAACAAATCAGTGCAGAGAAACTCTGGCTCTCAGCACTGACTTCATTACCTTTAAAGACTTCTTTTCCACTTCGGCCACAGTTTAGATCTTAATATTACCAATCCTAAATCCCTGAAATGCAAGAATATCCCACTCTGACCACAACCTTTTATACGACAGCATCTCACTATATCTCTTTTGATCACGATTAGGCTAGTAGCCCACTGACTATTATAATTATTCCTTAGCTATCAACGTCTCCCTCACACACACTCTTAGATTTAAGTTAAGCCCCATCACTTTGACTATTCATATTTCCTTTTGTCATCCTATCTACCAAAACCCAACTCAGTATTACCCTACCCTCTAAACTTGCTTATACAGAGAATACTGATTGTACTGAGGAAACATATGTAACTGGGTTGATTAAACTAAATATTCATAATCACTATTTTCAAGTGGACCTAACTTTGTTTGGCAAGCCTTTGTTTCTCTACTCTGTTCATCTTTACTCTCCACAATAATGATTTAAATGTTCTTCCTACCACTCAAATTTCACATTCTCTACTATTCCCTGGGAAGCAGAGATGATGTTACCATGTATTTCACAGAGAAAGCATAAATCAGCAGTCAGAAATCCTATCACCTAATCTGTAAAACTTATTCTATACTTACTCCTTTTTCTCTTTCACTTTTTTATAATATAACAGATGTTCCACATATTAATTAGATCATCTGTGCTCTGGATCTCATCCCCTCTAAGCTTTCTCAGAGAGGTAGATTATACTCTATCATTCCTGTTACTTTAATCTTTTTATCTAATGGCTCTTTCACAGTAGCATTTAAACATCTCTTCTTTCTTAACCCCACAACTTGTCTCATCTATCAACTCCCTTCCAATCACAGCCAAACCTCATGGAATAGTATCGTCATTGTTTCCTGACCTACCATTCGCAATCCAGCCTACTGTAGTCGGCCTCACTACTCTTTTAAAACTTCTTATCAAAGCTGGAAATGACATCCTTGTGCTAGAGACAGCAAATAATGTATGGGATCTAGCTGATTTGCTATCTTAGCAGCATTCCATGCTCTTGTATTCCTCTTTCCTGTTTACCCCTTCTCCCAAACATGCCTTTTCAGTCTCCTTTGTAAGTTTTCCCTCCTCTATCCAAACCTAAATGCTGCAACTGATCAGGCTCTTCTCCAATATATACTCCGCTAGGTAACCTCATCCCTCCCAGAATAACTGATATCTTCCAAATATTTATCTCCAGCTCTGTCTTATTTGAGCTCCAAAAGCCAAATATTTGTCTAATAATATATCAGATGTCTCCTAGATACCTGAAACACAACTTGTTAAAAACTAAACTTATCCTTTCCTCCCTATGCCACAGACCAAAGTGTTCCTCAAGTGTTCTCAGTCTCAAGAAATAAGAGGCAGGGAAACTATTCAGGAGCTGGGAATTATCATCCATTACTATGTACAGATTACCACCAATATCTAGTAAATCATTCTCTGTTACTCCTCAAATACCAATTTTTTTTTATTCTTAGCCAAAAATTTTTAAATTTTTATACACATCTTATCAGACTTCTAAACTATCATTTTACAACAAAAATACATAGAAAGTAGAGGATCATGTTAAATGACACAAGAAGGGTATAATCATCAGAATCCAGAATAAGACACTTAACAAGACAAATACCTATTTTTTCCAGAAAGGCAAGCATGCACACGTGCACGTGCAGACACACACACACACACGCGCGCGCACACACACACACACCCCTATAAACTTATCCACCAAATTCAATTAGAACTTTTAATCAATAATCAGGAAAATTTGAGCACTGACTAGCATATAAATAATATTTAAAAATGGCACACTGCATTTAGGTGTGATATTTATTATTTTTAAAAGCCCTTATCTTTAAGAGGTAAGTATTTGTAGGTAAAATATCTGGAATTCACTTTAAAATAAGCTACTGGGGGAGGGGTGCATATAAAAAAAAAGGGTGGCCATAGGTTAACTGTCAAAGCTCTGAGATGAGTACCTGGAGGTTCATGATATTCTTTTCTCTACTTTTATATATCAAATTTTCCATGATAAAAGTTAAATGTTTGTGTGTACACATACAATTTCTTATTCTTTCTACCCCCACTGCCATCATTGTAGTCTAAGTCACTAATATTCCTTGTCTTAGCTGTAACAATAGTCTGGTCTCCCCAAAATGATGCTGTGTCTCCAAGTAATAAAAACAGGCAATATATATTGAGTATTCATAATGTTCAAAGCACTATAACAACTGCTTTATATCATTATCTTGTTAAACCTCCCAATAATCCTAAACTACTAATATCTCCATTTTACAGAGGAATAAACAGGAATTCAGCAAGGTTATATTACTGAATGATATCACAAAGCTATAAGTAGCACACCCAGAATTCCAGCCCAAGCAGACAGACTTCAATATTTGTGCTTTTAATCACTAACATTATTCCTCTACTTAAACCCATTAATGTGGCCCAAAGGACAATTTAATTCTTTAACATGGTCTCGCAACACTTTCAACAATCTTATCCTGGCCTACCTATCCAACCTCCTCACTTCTTTCTACCTCATTCTGTTTCAGACACATTGGTCATTCACAGTCCCAGGGTCCTTCATAATTTAGTCTTCCTGAATACTGGAGTCTCTGCCTAGAACAACCTTGCCTACACAATTCACCCAGCTAACTTATTTTATTCCTCAAGTCTCAACTTAAAAGATTTACTCCTCACAGACTTTTCTGAGTCCACAAACTAGTTTAGCTACTCCTGTTATATACTCCAAGAACATCCCATACTTTCTTTTTCTAACAGCCTCATCATTTGGTATTATTTCTTCAATGTTTTCCTACATTATAATAGTCTCGACATCAGGGAAGCCATTTTCTTACTTACCACTGTATTTTCAGCACTTACCCAAGCTTTCTACAAATGGTAGTTGTTCTTTAATGAATAAATTATAAGAATGGAAGAAATTAGATACAAAGGAGGAAATCTGAAATTAAGGAAAGTTAATATCCAAAAGTAAGATAATAAAGGTCAGAGGAGTATTTACCTTTTGGTGGGAGTGGGGTGGTAACTGGGGGAGTAGGTACAAGAAAAGGATCTGGGTTACTAGATTTACACTATATCCTGAACTTTTATTAGTCATAATTTTTAACTGTATAATTAAGACTTACATATTTTACTATATATAAATTATATCTCAATTAAAAAAAGAAAAGAAAGAAGGACAGGGAATGAGAAAAGGAAGAAGAGATGGGCACTTATAGATGGCATACGCTTCAAAAAGGAGAGAAATTGGGTGGGTCTGAATATGAACGAGAAGGAAATGTTGCAATGTGGGGAAGAGAAAGCCAATCACACTGATGGTTCTGAGATCTACTGAGTATGGAAAAGTAAATACTGCTCACTTGAACAGGCTAAAATTTTCCTCTTAGGG
>NW_006442484.1:11544972-11612988 GCF_000325575.1 Pteropus alecto
GAGAAGAGGTTGAGAGTATTAGGCCTGTAATGAGTGAAATTCCAAATTGGCACAATCATTGAACAAACTAGTTTTTGAAAGAAAATTTATTTTCTTTTACAAATTTATTTATTTATTTTTAAATAAATAACTAGTTTTTGAAAGAAAATTTATTTTCTTTTACAAATTTATTTATTTATTTTTACAAATCATAAAAATTTACCTTTGTTGCATATGTAGGTTTTTCTATTGCTTCATCACCAATGAAGAAGTCTAGGTCATCAACACCTTTCATTACTCTCCTCTGAGCTTGATCACCCACTTTTGCTGACTCCTTAATAGCAATACCTTTAAAATAAAAGTTATTTACATGTCAAAATTTATTATTTTCAAGTGAAACAACTTTGTAATTTATACTTCTTCCATTATAAAGTGTTATTAAACAAAACATGATCTAGTATATTTAAATTGTCAAACTAAAGCACAAAGGTCATAAGAAACCAATGAAAAAATTCACTTAACACAATGAAATCTCAACTTCCGCCCAGAGATAAGGCCTCAAGTGTAAAAAGTCAAAAAAAAAAGTGCTGCTGTAGGATGTTTCAATTGTATCTTTAAATACCATACTAAAATCTATTTTGATTTAAGTAAAATTATAACCTAAGTCAAAATATGCTTGATAGACATTAAAAACTGAAAAATACTAACAAATGAAAATAGGAAAATTGCAAGGAAAATATTTTAAAAATAAGCTTTTTTCATATTTCTATCCTATTTGATCTATTTCGGATTATTTAAATCTAACACTGACATATGGCTCTCTCAAACATTAATCACATGTACATAAGGAAATTTCAAACCATTTAGGTAAAACCCACAAAAATCCCTTTAAATAAGTTCAGAAATTCAGCATACAGTTCCAGACTTAAAACTTGTTACACATTTCTTAATTAAGTCATAAATTTCTGAATTCGAGTTAAGCAGTCAGTCCTTCATTATAATTACCTGTCTATATATAAATATCTACAATATAAATAGATAATAGTTATCTACATACACTTAAGTTATATGACATTCATCTGTTACATTTTTATTTAATAACAATTATATCCTTAATAAAGTGAGTAGAAAGTACTGAAGGAAAGAAATTCTGAGCTATTTCATCAGTGTCATCGAAAATCTGTTCTAGGTATTAAAGAATCAGACTTAGGTAGTAGCCTAATTTCTTATATAATAAAATCCTAGAAAAGTATACCAGAAGTATAACGGAAATGCAAAAGTCGAATAGCTTTGTTTTCAAAGAGTGAAAAAAATATATAAAAGATTTTTTTAATTCATTCATTTTTGTCTTTAAAAAGAGAAATTTGGGAGATTTGGTACATGAAGAGTTCAATATAGATCTGAAATGAATGGTCGGAGGTGCAGAAATGAGGCCACACTTAAATCTTGGCAAACCATGTTTTTTAAATGATTAAATATTACAGTGCTCAGAAATGGTTTCTCTTTTACTTTAATTATTAAGAAAAATTTCTTTAAATCAGTTTATGTGGCTTAAAATACTTACAGGAAGGGATAATAAACTGTGGTTCTGTATTTCCAGCATATCCTAGTTTTGTGTATCTGCAAAACAAAAAGAATTTTATAAGGATATCACTAATATCTTAGCAATTTTAAATTTAACTCTTAGATTTTCTTTTATTGTGAAGTGAGATTACATTGTGGGTAAATAACATATAAAATTCCATAGCTTCAATTCATTTAAACATCTCTAGTTTCAAAATTATTATATCCATAGCTTTTAACCTAAAATTCCACTTCTAGAAACTGAGCCTGCAGGGATATTCATACATGTATGAAATAACGTATAACAAGGTAATGTTATTCTACATATACATGTATGTAGATGTATATACTGCATTTTCTTTTGCTATAATCTTGCTTATAACAAACAGCAAAAGACTGGAAATAACCTAAATAACCATGAAATGAGAAAGTAATTAAATACGTTAAATTTATACTATGAAATATACGTAACTATTAAAAAGAAATTAAAGCTCTTTAATGTCCTGATATGGAACAAACTCCAATATATTGTTAACCGAACAAAGCAAGGTACAGAACAATGTTTCAAGTAAACAGATGCGGTAAGAACATATAAAATATAGTTGACTGTACAGGTGCAGAATACCCCTGGAAGAGTATTTAAAAAATCAGAAATTTTAGGGAATGGAACTGGATAGGTGATGGGCAGTGGTGATAAGGAGATTTTTACTGCATATTGTTTCATACCATTTGAATGCATTACTATTCAAAATTAACTATAATTTTTTAAATGTTCTGCTCTAGTGGATTCAGCCTATATTCTTACAACAAAGATGATGAGAAATTATAAAAGCTTAGATTTGACTAGCAGCACATGGGGCGGGGGGTTGTGGGGGGAGAGAAGCTTCTTAGGAGATAGCTGGATACTTCTGGACTATGTAGGAAAACCTATTAACTATGAGCAGGCTTTACAGAGAAAATGACAATATTTGATTATTATGATTCCATATCCAAACCCAATTAAAAAGTAGGCAGGTAAATTGCTATGACATTCTTGTATTCTAATAGCTGCAGGAAATTTTTTTTGATATAAAGGGGGAAATCTCTCTTTTGGGGGTATTTTAACCCCAAAACTACATTAAAGAAACTTGATACCAAATAAACTAAATCATTAAAAATAAGGAGAAAATATAAACTGTTCAAATGTGATTTTGCTCTACCTACTAAACTGCTTCAAAGATTCCCACTTTTTAGTGTGTTTTAAATAATAAACAAAATTTCTTTATAAGGCATACAAGAGCCCCTTTAATCTGGCTTCTGATCACCTCTTCCAGCAGCCTTGACACCACACCAGACTTTCTACCCATAAAACTGCTGACAGTTTCAGAGCAGACCAACTCATTTCATGCCACAGAGCCACTATTAACACTGCTCTAACTACAGATGAGCTCCTTTCAACGCTGATTGCAATGTCTACTCTTACTCAATCTTCAAAATTCAGCTTAAATTATCTCTGCTTCTATATGAAAACTTTCAGAACTTCCCTGAGAGCTGATTACCGCTATTCTTGTTGAGTACAAATATTATTTAATAATTCCTAAGTATAGATTCTCTCAACTATAAAATAAGAAGTAATTCAAGATTGTTCAGAGTATTAAATAAGAGAAAGAGAAAAAACATTAAGCACAGCACCAAGCACAGAGTACACATTCAATACATGTCAACTCTAATAGTAATTTTTTTTTTTTTTTTTTTAAGGCGAGGCAACCCTTGGTTGATCTCACAGATTGCAAAGACCTTGTCAGCTTACAATCCCTTATCTTTTATTTTTTATGCCTACAGCACCTGGTCTTCCTAGGTGGTCTCTCATCTAAGTACTAACCAGGCCCGACCCTGCTTAGCTTCCGAGATCAGACGGGATTGCGCTTGTGAAAGGTGGCATGGCTGTAGATGTAATTACTCTTTTTATCCATTCTCTCTAAATTTTCCATTCCTCCAATAATCAGATAAAGGCCATGCAGATACCTGAACTTTTACATGCTTATAGTTATGATATAAATTATCCCTTTATTCATAAACTAAAGTCAGTCTGTAGATTTTCAGATTATACTTCATATCTGATATATTTTTACCACCCTTCCACTGCCAAACTTTTGTATTCTTCTTCCAAATCAGAGTCTCTCAATGTGAGACCTTCAAGTGTAGAACAGAATTCCTATAATAGATGAATATCAGTATAATTGAACAACTTGCACTCCAGGGACAGAAAAATTAGAATTACTCAAATGAACAAAACCAGCATCATTAACTGATGTGAATAATCTGTTCCCACTGAATTCACTGAAAATCAACTGTAACCTAGCTGAAATAAGAGGACAGAATTAGTTAATACAGTACTTGAAAAAGTGGAGGCCACAGTGGTGCCAAGAGGAGGGCCAATAGTATATTTAGCCCTTCCAGTACACAAACAGAACTGAGCCTTATCAAAATAAAGACTTCTTTAAAACAGGACAGCCTAAAACTGAGCCATAACACCCTAAAACACTCGACTGTCTGACCAATACTTAGTGGAAAGATTAATAACCCAATCATTCCTTTGACTAATCCCTCCACTTGTCACCACAGCAGTTCAAGTCATTATACACAATACACTAAAAGACAGAATAGAATGCCTTGCTTCCAATTCTATGACACCTGCAGAGAGAACAGAACCATCACCCCCGAAAAATCACTGTCTAACTCAAAATCATCTTCAAATGAGGCTCTACTGCCTACAAGATTAAGTACGAACTTGGTTCCCATTTCTAAAAAATGATTAATTGTAAACAGCTCCTAAAGTCTCTTTCAGATAAAGTTACACGATTCTGATTCCTTCAGCTAAATATTAAGGTTCTCCATGAGTCCCAATTTAACTGTATAAGTCTCCCATAATTTGTTTCCATAAACTCAACTCAAAGCACACTCATTTCTCCCTATGTGACTTGCACACATCCCTTCACATATTATCCGTGCTTACAATGCACCCTCTCAAAAAGCTCTCACCAAAACTTAGGACTCTTGATCATTCTAACTATGAGGCATCTTTTCCTTCAATAAACTGTCTCAACCACTCACTTTGTTATTTTTCTGTGTATAAAATACCATCTACCAAATATGATATTAAGGTATTTGAGGTAGAAACCATATTACAGTAGAAACTCTCTATGAAACCTCCATTTAACAAATTCACCAGATTAATTAATACTCCATTCCTGGTCAAAATCAAACTCCATAAGTTGAGCACATTCTGCAATAAATTACTTTCAAAACAAACACCAAAAGAAGAATCCAATTAACTTACTAAAGAAAACAGTCAATGCATAATCAAAATAGGTATGCTCTTCTCCAAAAACACAAAAATAACTACATATATCAACTGTATGGATATACCAAAACATCTAATCATTTCTACTATATTTAAAACACCATAGCAAAATAATTTTCTAAATTCTGGGGGCCAAGAGCAAAATGTGTTTACTAATGTTCTATTGCCTTCAATTTAAAATTTGAAAAATATTCCAAAATAACAAAATCATGTAAATTCTAGATACACTGAGTACAGATCATTAAGTTATAGTATTTAATGATTATTATAGAGGACAATATTTTCACCAATTATTAAGAAATATAAGGGGAAATGTCCTAGTTCACTTAACTTTAAAAGCTGAGCTTTGAAAATACTCAAAAAAGTTCACAAAAAAGTTCAGAAAGCATTTAGAAAACATGTCACAAGTTAAAAAAAAGTCAGAATAGGACCACCGAACTCTGACTTGAAAAAGACATTTCAATGCTCAGATCATTTTACTGCTCACATATGACCAGAGAATAGAAGTGCTAAAGTGGGAAAGGAGGAGAGATGAGAGGGAAAGTAGTCAAGGAAGATTTAAAGGAACTGAGACAAAAGCCAAGTCTAAAACGATCAGCTGGAAAAGTAAATTTCCAACTCTACATAAATGCAAACAAGATATGATTTTATTTGAAGAGTATATTCAAAAA
Organism: Pteropus alecto; assembly: GCF_000325575.1. Taxonomy (NCBI): domain Eukaryota; kingdom Metazoa; phylum Chordata; class Mammalia; order Chiroptera; family Pteropodidae; genus Pteropus; species Pteropus alecto. Next base: position 11,550,529 of record NW_006442484.1, read on the forward strand.
TGGGATTTGGATATAGCTGTTAAGAGGTTTGCTTTAAAACTTTATTTAAATTTTCTTTATTATATAGTTATTAGGAAAGATATAAAACTCTAAATTTACAAATGTCAAATAAAAGCTTTTAAATGTAAGTTTCCATTAACCAAACCTAATTCTATCAGTTTTTATACTTGAAATGGCTAATTTGTTTAAGACATCTTCATAGTAAACTCACAAAATTCTTGATAGCCACCAGAGAAGAAACCATGCAAGTAGACAGAAGTTTCTGTCATTTTTTCTGACTAAAAGAAACTCCTTTCTCACAATTAATTAGCATCTGATAACTTGAACTCTTTAAATTATAACTTAAGGATGTGTTTATTTAAACTAAAAGCTCTTGGTTTTCATTGACCCATGCAAAGTTCAAATTTTTTGTAATAATGCAAATAGATTTCAAATCAAGCATTTTCATATTAAGAATTTATCTAAGCATACATACATGTATCCTAGCTATAATGTTCTTTAAAATTAAAAATAATACTTACCAAACATCATAGTGAACCATTTTATTTTAATCTTACTTTTCCAAAGTGAGTTTTGCTTTGAATTCATAAATTCTATCTGTATACTTCATTATTCCACAGTCCTTGCAATTATCTATTAAGTTCTTTGGGTGTTCAAAAAAAGTCATTTATAAAATTAAGCAACTTCAGAAGACAATACATAACAAGATTATACAACATCTCCACAAAATAACATTCACACACACACCAAAATCTTCCAAAGTTGCCTTTAGCAAAAACTCTTCCTTCAGCATCTGAAACTAATATAATATTGTATGTCAACTATAACTGAGAAACAAAAAAAATCATTTGAAAAAGAATCTGTTCCTTCAGAAAGCTAGTTGACACTTTGATAACACAGCCTCCTATTATGTTTTAAACATGAGATTAAATAGCTTGGATTTTTCTTAAATTTGCCAACAGGATAACCTCAGTTAGTGTAGGATTCAGACTTGGGACAAACTTTCACACTTGCAAGCAATTTATTCAAACCGCTCTATAGACCCATGCAGTCCCTATCAAAATCCAAACAATGTTTTTTGCCGAAACAGAAAAATCTATCCTAATATTCATATGAAATCTCAAGTGACCTTGCCAAAATAATCTTGAAAAATAACAAAGTTGGAGGTCTCAAACTTCTTGATTTAAAAACTTACCACAAAGCTACAGTAACCAAAACAGAATGGCAGTGACAGAAATACAGACTAATGGAAGGAAAAGAATACAGCCCAGAAATAAACCCTCCCATATATTAAAAATTAAAAACTTCACAGATATATACCAAAAGTGGCCAAAAGTGACCAAGAAAAATTATCTGTATTCAGAGACAAAGAATTAATTTCCTTAGTATATAAAAGATACCTACCTAGAAGGTAATGACAAGGGAGGGAAATAAAAAAGGAGAAAAAAAAGAGGAAAAGCAAAAGATATTACTCATTCAAAGAAAAATAAATAGAATGTCTATAAATGAAAAGATGTTCAACTCCATGGGGTAAAAAAGAATACATTAAAAGTACACTGAGGTAATTATCTTTCCTAGCTGGAATGCAAAATGATACAGCCACTTTAGAAATTACTGAAGCATTCACTTACCATATAACCCACCAATTCTACTTCTAGGTACATAAACCAAGAAAAATAAAAACGTGTCCACACAGTGATGTATACACATTTGTTCACAACAGCTTTATTCATAATGGCCCAAAACTAGAAGAAAAACATATGGTTCATCAACGAGAATAAATAGGAGTGGTATAGTCACACAAACAAAAATTACTCCACATACGAAGAATCAGGAAAACATAACCCATTCTTCAAGGGATAGATATTAACAGAAGATAAAATGACCCAAATATTAGAATTATCAGATAAAGACTTGAAAGCAATTATGGTTATCACAATGAAGTAAAGAAAAATACATTGTAATGACTAATCATATAGTAAATATCACCAGAAACTCAAACTATAAAGAGAACAAATGGAAATTCTAGGACTGAAAAATGCCATATCAGATTTTAGAAAGTCACTGGATAAGCTAAACAGAATAGAAATGACAGGAAATAATCAGTGAACTTGAAGACAGCTGAGTAGAAATTATCCAATCTGGAAAAAGAAAAAAAAAAAGCCTAAAAAAGACACAGAGAAAAGAATAAAGCCTCAGAAACTTGGAGGACAATATGAAAAAGGTGACATACTGAAGTCCTAAAGGAGAAGAGAGGGTAGTAAAACCTTTTATGAAGGAATAATGGCTGAAAATTCTCAAGTTAGTGAAAGACATAAAAATATGGATTTAAAAGGCTCAAGAAAACCCAAGCAAAATACATACAAAGAAAACCATACCTAGGAAATATCATAATCGAACTACTAAATATCAAAGAGAGAAAATAAATCTTGAAAACAGCCAAAGAAAAATGGCCCATTACCAGGAAACAAAAATGCAAATCAGTACCACCTTCTTCTGAAAGGCTAGAAGACAGTGGAATAATATTTTTTAAGTCTGAAGTGGGTGGCGGAAACAATCGACCCAGAAATCTATAGGAGCAAAAATATCCTTCAACAATGAAAGTGAAATAAAGACATTTTTCAGATAAAAGAAAACCCATTGCCATTAAACCTATGCTATTAAAGAAAGTTCTTCAGACTAAGGGGAAATGACATTAGAGAAAAACCGAAGTGTTAATGAATGAGTAACATCAGAAGCAGTAAACAGCTAGGTAAATATAAAAGACTATTCCCCCCCAACACTAATTTTTTAACATGCTTAAAACTATTCAAAGCAAAAATGATAGTATCATGTGGGGTTATAATATGCGTAGACATAATATCTATGACTACTATAGCATAAAAGAATAGTGGGGTAGGGAATGGGAGAGAGTTAACAGACCTACAGAGATGTAAGGTTTCTACTCTTTGCATGGAGTTTTAAAATGTTAACTCTAAGTAAATGGTGAGTAGTAACTTTTCTTAAAGATGTCTGTTGTAATCTGGATAGCAATAATTTTTTAAAAAATGCAGAGATATAGTTAAAAAGCCAAAAGGTAAGTTAAAATGGAATTCTAATATTCAAATGAGTCAAAAGAAAGCAGGAAAGAAGAGAACAGAACAAATTTTAAAAAATAAATTATATATAATCCAACTATGTCCATTATGACATTAAATTTAATAGACTAAACTCTCCAATTAAGAGAGAGATAGATTTATTTTTTTAAAAAAGGCAAACCCCAATTGTATCTTGCCTGCATGCTTTGCACTTTAACTATAAAGACAGAAAATAAGAAAAGATGGATAGAAAACAAATAGTAAGCATAAGAAGGCTGGAGTGGCTATACTGATATCAGATAAAACTATTTAGAAAATGAGTAACACCAGAGATAAAGAGAAATTTTATAATAATAATAAAAGGGTAAATTCATCAAAAAGACCTAACAGTCTTAAACGTGTATGTGCCTATTAACAGTTTCAACATAATTGAAATGTGTCTGAATTAAGTGCTGCAATAATTCGACACTTACAGGAGGAAATTCTGTCACCTAGTCTCTTAGCAATCAGTTCCTCCCTCAAAAAAAAAAATCAGTAAAGACAGAAAGGATGAACACTAATAACCATTTTGATCTAACTGATATTTAGAGAATATATACTCAAAAACTACAGAACATGAATTCTTGCTAAGTATACATGGTACATTCATGTGGACCACAGATCAGCAAAGTATAGTCCAAAAGCCAAATCCAATTGGTGCTCTGTTTTGGTGTCACTGATGCGTTTAAAATGGTTTTTACATTTTTGAAGAAGGGAGGTGGAATGGAGAGATAGCTGACAGGGAGGGGAGAAAGCAGCAGCAGCAGCAACAGAGAGAGTCCATAAGTGACTCACAAAGCCTAAAATATTTATTATCTGGCCCTCTACAGAAAAAGTGTACCAATCCCTGACATAGACCGTATGCTAAGTCATAAAACAAGTCTCAATAAATGTAAAAGATTTAAATTATAAATACTAATGTTCTCTGACTATAAAGGAATTAAATTAGAAATAGCAATATCTAGGAAACCCCCAATTATTTGGAAATTAAACCCACTTTTAACCATAATCAATGACTCAAAGAAGGTATCACAAAGGAAATTAGAAAATAAAAATATCAACATTTGTGGGATGCAGCTAAAGCAGAGCTTAGAGGGAAATTTACTTTACGTGCATAGGTTAGAAAAAATAGAAAAGTCTAAAATCAATGACCTAAGATTCCCATTCCACCTTAAAAAGCTATAAAAAGGAAAGCAAAGCAAATCCAAAGTGAATGAAAAAAGGAAATAGTAAACAGAAGAGCAGAAATCAAGTTAATAGAAAACAAACAGAGAAAATTAACAAGCTTTAAAGTTGGTTCTTTGAAAAGATCAGCTAGGCTGATCAAGAAAAGTAGTACAGAAATAGCCAACACGAAAAATGAAAAACTGGTTAACACTATAGATCATACATCAAATGGATGAGAATATTACAAAACAACCAAACCACTAAACAACTCAAATGTAATGGACAAATTCCTTCAAAAACATAATTTAGTCAGTTACCAAAATCAACACGAGATGAAACACAAAATCTATTTGAATAATCCCACAGCTATTAATAATCAGTAACCTTTCCAAAAAGCAAACTCCAGGTCCAGATGCTTTCACTGGGAATTCTACCACACATTTAAGGAAGAAATAACACTTATATAAGCACTTTTAGAAAACAGAAAATCTTTTAATGAGGACAGCATAATTCTAGTATCAAAAACAGATAAAAACATTCCAAATATAGAAAACGACAGACCAATATCCATCATGAAATTACTGTTGACCCCTGAACAACGTGGGGATTAGGGATGCCAACCTCTCTGAACAAAAAATCTACATATAACTTCTGACTCCCTAAAAACTTAACTACTAATAACCTACTGTTGACCAGGAGCCTTGCCGATAACATAGTTGATTAACACATATTTTATATGTTATATGCATTATATACTGTATTCCTACAATTAAGTCAGCTAGATTAAAGAAAATGTTATTAAGAAAATCATAAGGAAAATGCATTTACAGTACCGAAAAAAAAATCCAAATATAACTAGACCTGCACAGTTTAAGCCCATACTGTTCAAGTGTCAACTGTGAAGCAAAAAATCCTTAACAAACAAATACAATATGCAAAAAAGATAATACACCATAACTAAGTAGAGCTTAACCCAGGAATATGAATTTGGTTTAACAATAGAAAAATCAAGCCTCTGCCTTTTAGAACAACTCAACAAATTTCACTGGTTTAAAGATCATGCTATAGTCTGACCGCAGAGATAATTCATGCAGACTTGTGTGCGGGTGTATATATATACACGCACACATATACATATATATACACATATATGTACATACACACACACAACATATTACCTTAACTTAAAACAAGTCATTAGGTTATCTGAGCAGTCAAATTACGAATCCACTTTACTTCTTTATACTTTCCTATACTTAAAGAAATGTCATGTTCTAAATGGTTTTTAAAAAGAGACCATAATATGAAAAAAGCAAAGCTACCCTAACCTAAGTTTATGAAACCCAGAATGTCAATATAATACTTGGAAAAACTAAAACTGGACCCTTTGTGGTCCAAGGAAGCAAGTTAAATATACAGAAAATCTCCCTGAATTATAGCAGCAATGAAAAAAAATCTACAAAGCTGATTTTGGTTAGCAAAGGAGAGAAAGGACTTGAAAACTGCTTAAAGAAGGGAATATAGTAAAGAAGATAATTCAAAAACACTTCTGAAGTTATCAAAACTTGGCGACTAGAGAACAGTACTGGAAATGTAATAAAGTTAGAGAGAGGGAAGGCCTAGACTGACAGAAATGAATGGCAAAAAATAAATGAGTTGAGTTTTATCCAAGAAATTATTAATCTATCATGGTCCTAACTGCCTCCAGGAGGGGGAAGTCTATTTGGGGACAGTCATCAATAATGCTCTTTAACTCTTAAAAAGCAAAAAGATGAAACAAATATGATAAAATGTTAGCAGGTAATAATTCTGATAAATAGGGGTATGTTACATTAATCATTGTACCCTTCTAAAACTAGTGACTGAAAGAACCTGGACTCCTTTGAGTCAACAGAAAACATTCTTCCAGTCCTTTTAGGCCTAAAACATACATAAAATCTAACTCCTTTTCACTAGTGGAGAGGAAAGAACATGGAACTTATAAACAAAGTCATGAGTGAAATGTTTGTTCCAGCATTTACTTTCCTGTGATCATAAACTTTATTCCTAATGTATAAGGAATAAAACCGAATTCACAAGGCTGTCATCATGATTCAAGAAGACAACAGTGAATGACACTCACTAAATATTCAGTGAACATTTTCCTTCCCAGATCATTTTCCTTTATCCATAGGTCTCCTTTTATTCCTCTATCCATTCCTGTAGTTATTATTTCAAAGACCCCTGACAATGTTTTTCCCAATCTTTTTGCTAGTACATCAATCCAACTATCTACCACTAAAGATGTAGATTACGGCAGTCAATATCTGTTTCATGAAAGAGGCCAGTCATAAATGGCGACATACCAGAATAGTAAATCCATCTAAAGACAGGAAGTAAATTAGTGGTTGCCAAGGGCTGAGGGCAGGGAGAATGGAGAGTTGATAGCTAATGGGTATGAGGTTTCTTTTGGGGGTGATGAAATGTTCTGAAATTGATTGTGGAGATGGTTGCACAACCTTGTAAATGTACTAAAAATCACTCAATATACACTTTAAAAGGGTACATGTTAAGCTATGTGAATTATATGTCAACAGAACTGTTTAAAATAGAATAAACTACTACCAATCTTCTGCTTCATAATCTACACAATCTACAGCCTATCAAACCAATTGCAAACCACAGCGCACCATTTTAAATCTTTCTGAAATAAGGCAGGATATAAAGAAATAAGATAAACTACTTGCTGTCCCACAGCTTCCAATAGGAATACTTCAATTCCAGGAAGGGCAATCTTCTAATTGTCCCCTCCTTCAAATATTGTGAAATTCCTTCCTGACTTTCCTTCATCAATTAAATATTTACTGGGAATTATTAAATACTATGCATGAGGAGAGCGAGTGAACTTGAAGAGAGTGAACAAAAAAGACATGCTGCCATCACATAGCTTTCAATTTAGCTTACATATTTCACACTGACAAAATCTTCCTTCCCTTCTACATATCATATCCTTTTTATACTTTTCCAAGGATTTGGTCAAGTTCAGCTCCTCCATAAATCATCTTCTAACTACTACCACCCTTATTAATCTCTCTAAACAATTAAAGACTAATATGCCATCCTTAATTATTTTACATACTCTAGTTTCATCTTTGGAACTAAACTGTAACCTCAAGTATAAAAGCATGCTATAGCTTTCTGTATATACCATAGTATTCAGCACAGAACTGAGAACGTTTTAATACTGAAATAAGTAATTACTTTCAATACCTGTATATAATATTTATAGCTATAGCTACCTTATATGTCAACTACTTTGCTATGCACTTTATATTATCTCTAATCTTTATCATAACTCTGTAAAATAAATGTTCTATCTCTGTTTACACACTGAGAAACTGCAGCTCAAAAAAGCCACTTCAAATAAAGCTCGATTTGAACTCAAGTATCTATAATCTTCCAAAGTCAGTGCTCTTTTGTACTGAATCCTTTAAGTATAAGTAGTTACAACCAAAACACAACCAGAGGAAGAACTAACAATACAGTTTATCACACTAGCTAAGTGACCTTCGGCAAGTAATCTATACTGTCACAGTTTCATCTGTAAAAAAGTAATAGCATCTAATTCATAGGGTTAGATATCAAATGAACTGATATATGCAAAGCAATCAGAACAGTCCCGGCACACAGTATGCAATATATAACTGTTGGCTATTATTTTTATCATAATTCACCATAATGAAGTCATCAAATATACTTCCTACTCTCATAAGCCTGGTTTATGATAGATTATGGCTTCATACTACCCACAACATAACTGAAGTGAGAATTCAAGAACTTCCAGACTGCCATAACGCAGCTCCAACATATCTTTTTCAGTTTAACTGAACTCAAGAAATACCTATTGAGCATCTACCATGTATCAGACTCTTTCACATCTTTTCTGTACCATAGCAAACATCAATACTTCCTTGTACCATATCAAACCTAACATACCCAAATGTTAGGTTCAACCTTTACTTTTCCCACATCGCTTTGTTTCCTCCCACTGTTTTCTCACCAGGTAACACTAATCTTATATCTGCCAATCAATACTTTACTCATCTTAAAGGCCTACTTCAGTTATTACATCTACCAAATAGCCTTTTTTCATCTTCCTTGGAAAATATAAATTTTTCCTTCACCTTCAATTCTAAAAAGTTTCATTAATACCTGCCAAAACATTTATCGCACTGTCATAATTATCTGTACACATCTAGGCTTCCTAAGGACAGGCACCATTTTCTACTCAACTTTATAGTCTCCATAACAAAAGTATTGCAAAAGTATGCATTTGCATAGATGATGCTTATTAGATATTTACTGAAACCAAGTTTTCCAACTACAAACCAGATGCATAAGCTATTTCCTCCCTTTCTAATACACACACACATACCCTACTATCATCTGGGAAAAAAATGAGTTCAGTTCAAATTCTTTAAATTATAATTCTGGTTCACTATTAAAAAAACACACAGCCTCTCATATCACCGCATTGGCAAGTAGGTGCTACTTGCCAAATACTCCACAATCAAAAAATTACTAGACTGTTATAACTCTGTCCTAATGAAAAAAAATCCCATATTATTACACTATCAACTATTTTAAAAAAACTGCTCTTTCACATATTTAGATTGAACACTGAAATTCACAAGGGTTTTTGCACTTTTGGAAAAGAATGTGTTAATTCAAATCGCTAGTTAGTACTGGATCAAGTAGTTATTAAAATAAAATTAAGGAAATTAAGACAACAAAGAAAAACTGGCAACATATTTCCCTATCCCCATCTTTTCTCCTACATTAGACACTCATTTTTTCAGCCAGAATCGAATCCCCATTCCTATTCTAAGGGACTCATCAATGATTAGGTCTTAGCAAGAGGCAAAACTCCACATCCATTAGAGAAGGAGGGAACTAATATTGACCCATCCTAATGCTGTCAGCTACTATACAGCAAATGATCTATGTCTTGCCAATCTGAGCTTAAGGTCAAAACTTTGAATCTTGACTGAATATACTACAAGATGAAAAGATGGTTTAGAATTCATATCACTAGTGTCCAGTTGTAGCATCCTGCAGACCTCCCACAGCATGACTTTGATGGAAGGCTGTTGTTATCTGGACTCTCTTTTTCTCTGCTTTTCTGAGCCTGATATCTCCAGCCTTCCCATCGGCTTTGTGATCTACACCATATCCTTTCAACTAATTCTTTTTTTGTTTGTTTGTTTGTATCAAACTAGAGCTTTTTTGTTGTTTACATCCAATGTTTCTCATACAGACACGTTACCTTTCTCTTCTACTTTTCACTGTCTTTATATCAATTTTAAATCCTGTTCATTAAAAAAAATCAAAGCTTTGTTTTGTTTTTTAAATAACTTTCTGCAATTTGAAACAAGCAAGACAGGTCCCTTTGAAAGGCATTTTAGAAGCAATAAAATTCTCAATTAATCTTTTATGCAAATAACAAATTAACCAAGGCGGAAAAAAAGATCTTTCTCCTTTGCTTTGTTACCGCTATCTTTTTCATTATACAGCAAAATTTTAAAATAAATACTTTCAAACAGGAAACATACAATCTTCTACTAAAACTGTGTGCTTTTTATATGAAATGCATCTAAATTCATCTTCTACTGCAGAAATAATAATCTCTTTAATTCTATTTTAGGAAAAAAAATAGAATCCTGGCAATCCATGTGTTTCCTTTAATGTATATATTCATTATTTTCAGAGGCAAATGCCAAATACTAAGTCCTCTGCGCTTAACAAAAAAAAACTTTTCACAGTTATATATTAAGTTCTTATTCTTAAGCTGAACTATTTCGTTTTATGCAGTCATTGAGAGAAGAATGACTTTTTAAATGTATCAATTTTCAAATTGCAGCTATATGCATACATTCATTTTTAAAGTTATTTGTAATTAAACATTTCATTAAATGAACTACCCTGAATTAACTAGCAATTGTCAGTTTTATCATGTTAGATACAATATATGTCCTTGTAATATTCAAGGCTAATAAATAAGTCTGTCATTTAATTTGCAAGTGTTTCAGGTTAATCAAATTAATAAACTGGTCACTAAGACCTCTCTATATTTTTCATATTTGTACTAAAAATTTGCAGTTCTAATAATAGGAGATATTTTATATGTATGTTTAAATGTAAACACTCTTCAAAAACTGGGTTAACATTTTAATCACCTTTGTTGAACATATCCCACCTAGGGGCAGTATAGCAGTGGGCTCTGGAATCAGACTGCCTCAGGGCTCAAATTCTCGATATACTACTTAACTGTATCCACTATTTACTTTAGCAAGTTACTTAAGCTCTCTATACCTTAGTTTCCTCATTTTTAAAATGGAAATTAAAGTACTTACTTCACAGGGTTTCTGAAAAGGTTACAAACAATTCTCTCAAAAACAAAATTTTTAAACGTCCTTGAAATGTCTCATTTGTACACAATCCATGTAATAAGTCTATAAATAACTGAAATCTAAAAACTAAAATAAATATATCTAAGATTTATATGCCTAAAATAATTTAAAAATAAAATTATTTTTAAACTTGGTTTAAAATGTTATGTCGAACATAAAAATTAGTTTTTTATGTCAGATGTGTTTGTATTGCAACAAAAACACTAAAACACATGTTGCACCAGGTCTCAACTAAAACTACCTCAACTATATATAATATACATTACGTTATTTCAACTTCTAACAAGAAATTTCAACTAGATGGGAACTCTGAAAAAATTTTAAGAGAATTCAATAATGCTATCAATTAATAATTAGGAACACTTCTGAAAGACATTGATCAACTCTGGACCTCTGTCTCATTTGTAAAGAGTGGTTTAAATTCTTTCTCAAAGTCTTCTTAAGTTCCATAAGTCTATGTGAGTCATTAAACACTTCCCTTAATTCACGAAAGTATCACAAATACATGTTAAATGCTATTTTTGTAGCCTCAAGTAATTGAATTTTAAAAATGCTTATATAGCAGTACAACGTAACTAAACTAAGCTCTGAAACTTTAAGCACACTTGTGTCTTATGATAAACCAATACTATGTATTTTTTCACTATTTCAAAAACCAATCCTAAACTGTATTTTTGTACTCCAATTGCCCTTTGTAAGATGTTATCTTCCTTATGACAATTCCCATTCACACTAAATACTGTAACTGAAAACGTCTTAAAGACACCCTCCACAAAGGGCAAGAAGCTTTAAAGGAGAGAATGTTTAAAGATGGAATGGAATGTTCAGCAACAGGAAATGAATAAAATGTTATTTTGAAGTATGTGTTAGGGAGAAGGAATAGAAGGGGAAAAGAATATTATCTAACTACACAAATTCAAGATTATTCCTTTCCTGGTTACAAGGGGTACGTAAGAATCAATTGAGTTTAAATCCACAATTTGGAAAGGTTTTGAAAAAAAATTTTTTGAAAGAAAATTATTAAAATTCCACAAAATGATCCTTCGGAAAAATTAGGATATCACATTTGTCTTTTTGCTCTGGTATTAATCAACTATGTAGATACTTTTTATATATTTTGATATAAAGGCTCACATAAAGATGTAAAACAAACAACACACCAAGTAATATTAATCACCATCTTACTCTGAAGAACCAAACTTAAAACATTAATCCACTAACATCACCTTATTTTGCACTGTTACTTAATAATGCATGTATTTATAAGTGCTTGGTAAGCTATAAAGCATGTTAATGTAGTGTTATTACTTAACTGCTCTGCTCTTGCCTCTTTATGCCAGTGGCTATAACAGATCAGTAATGTCATAAAAGAGGCTACAAGTTCCAATAGAATTACAGGTGAGCATTCAAATGCCTTTTTATAGAGGAATTTTGTTTCAGAAAACACTGCTTGGAGCTACGTTTAACCATTCCAGCACTTCTGCCTCTAATCCAGGCATTTATCTGTTTCTACATGTTGGAGGAGGGGAAGCATACTGGACAAGGAGGAACACCAAGAAGGGAAATTTAGCCCTATTTTGTGCAAACTCTCATCTTAAGGAGGAAAAAAAAAATGGGATGAGGTAGGAGACTGGCTGTTAGCATAGCTGATCGTTCACCACTTCAAGCTACATGTGCTCATTCTTCTCTCTGTGATGCTCCAGAAGCCAAATCACATATCCAAGATTTTTTAAAGAAGAAACATTAATACTCAATCTTTGTTTTCTCCTTAAAATGTAACTTTATTAGCTTCATTGTATAAATTATAATCATAAATGCCAAAATCTGCGCTTCATTCTTGAAGTTCCTGTATTTTTAACTTCCTCTAGAACATTTCCAATTATGAATCATCAACTTCAGTAACAAATTCCAATTTCACTCAGCTTCTTAAAACCAACTCCCTTACTGTCCCACCCAAACTCAATCTTGCACTCTTCACTGATGCCTATTTACAATCCACTAGAATCAATTGCCAAGTCCTAGTTTTATTTTCATCTCTCAAATAAGCAAAAACTGTAGTAGGCAAAGCACTGCAGGAGGTAAGAAAACAAACATGACATTGTGTGTTCCTTTCCTTAAAATCTTCAATTAAAAAAAAGAGCTAACTGATATGTAATAACTACAATGTATTGAGCTCCTATTATGTGCCAAGCATGATAAACCACTCTTAAGTTAAAAAAAAAATAATAAAAATTAGATACTATAATCTCCAAATAACAGACCTGAAAAATAAGACCTGTAGAATTTGAAGTGCATGGTCAAAGAGCTAGTAAATGGTAGAGCTTAAACTCAAAAAACAGCTATGACTACAAAGTCCCTGCTAACTATAAATAAACAATACAAAGCGATATAATTGCCAGAGGAAAAGTACCACCGAAAGAAGCAACCTTTCCCATTATTTCTCTCCTCTGCTCCAGAGGCTGGTGCTAGCAGAGGGCTGCTTAAATATAGAGGGGTAAGGGGAGGGTAAAGTGGGTAAAGGGGATCAAATATATGGTAGCTGAAGGAAACTGGACTTTGGGTAGAATATACAGATATCGAATTATAATGTACACCTGAAAATTATATAATTGTATTAACCAATGTTACTCTAATAAACTTAACTTTTAATAATAAAAAAACAACTAGGAAGACCATTTAAGTAAATATCCCTAGGTCCAATCCTTAAGATCCCAAGTCACTGGGTATGGGTGTTTCTGATGTATTTTTTTTTTAAACCATACCCCTAATTCTTGTTTGTTCATTCACTCATTCATTCAACAAAGAACTGAGTTCCTACTCTGCACCAAGTCCCATAACTGCTTCCCAAATACCTCTTTTACATCTGATCCTTCAGCATTCTACTCTGCAAATATTCTAAAAGCCCTATTTTCAACATTTCACTCCTCTATCAGATTTTTATTCCCTATCAAGTAAAATTATATTGAATCACAGCTTTGCTCATGGATAATGAACAACTAGTACACAGTTAAGTGCTCAATGTTAGTAGTACCTTTTCACATTACATAATCTGCTCTGAATTATACTATTATGTACTCAATTCATAAAGTAGGGGACTGGTGTAACATATGCTAAGAGGGCTAAAGACAAGAAGCAGCTACTCTTCCCTTTCTGCTATATATGCTTTTCCTTCTCCCTGCATCCTTCTAAATTCTTAAAAGGAGAGCTCATATCCTACCTTCAATAAACATTCCTTGACTCTTCACGACGACAATAATCTTTCTTTCCTTACAACCTACAGAATAGCTATTTCTGTCAGAAAAGGACGTATCTTAACATTTGATTTAATGCAGTCCTCCACCATACTCTAATTTTTTAAATGATTTATAGCTCTTGTCTCATTAAGATTCTTGAGAACAGACTGTATTATACATTTTCATTATAATTCCAAGAGTGCCTGGCCTACTGCTAAGTATATAGTAAGCCTTGATTTGACAATACTTTTCCACCTGTGCAAGTACTCCTTAAGTTATTAACATTGCTTTCTGCCTTTATAACATCACATATGAGTTCTCTCAAGAATATCTAAATGATTCAAAATTGTCAAAGGCTCATCCTCTATGTAAGGAGACTATTATCTAGTGTAATGGCTTTATCACACTTGTTTGCTACAATATCTTGGGAAAGTAATTTAATTTATCTAAGCCTAAATTTTCCTGTCCATAAAGAGATAATACTTCTCTGGTTGCTGTGAAAAGTAAATGAGGCAACAGAAATTATTTACCACAGGGCTTGACACATAATTCTTGATATATGTTAGCTGTTAGCATTTCCTGATAAATAAAACATTTAATGTTTTTCTCCCTTTTATATGAAAGCAAATTTTTTTTTCTAGAGATTAAAATTTGAGCAAAACTAAAAGGAAATAAGTCAATAAAGTCACAAACCCAGAAAGAAAATCTAGTCAGAAAGATCTGAACTGAAATGTTTTCTCTAATTAAATCAAATGCATACGGCTGGGGTTTCGTAGTAAGATTATTTTAAACAAAAAAATAAATAGAGTTAACCTTACTAATAAAAATAAAACAAAGTACATAGTTCTGAAAAGGGGCTCAAGAGTCCTCACGGTGTAAAATAAAGAACACAGGGCTTAAATACAGAAAAACTTAAGTCCAAATAGCAACTCTCACTACCTGCTAACTACATGACTTTAAAAAGGTAATCCAAATTTTCTAATCCTGTTTTCTCACTTGTAAAATGAAGTAAAAATAGCTGTCACAAAATTAAATAAGGTAAACAAAAATATCTGGCTGGCAGGTCCTCCACTGCTGGATCTTTCTCTATGCTTAAAAATAAAATTTCTGAATTGTGTTTTACAATAAAGCTGGAAAGTTCATTAGAAACATATGCAATTAAAAATCAGTTTTTCAACACAAAAGTGTCAGGCAGAAAAGGAAGAAAGAACGAGATTTAGAAAGTCTAAGTAAGGCTGTAACTTCTCGACAGGAACATGTCGAGAAGTTGCAGCCTTACTTAGACTTTCTAAATCTAACATTTACATTTACTTAAAACATCATGCAAAACATAACCCATGAAGGAATAAGAATTTTAATGAAATTTTATTTTGGTAACAAGATATTGTGAATGTTTTTGCTCTTGGAGATGGCTGGAGAAATAGTACTATTAAATATTATGTACAGAATTCATGAGAAAATCATGAACTTTCCACCTACTATGTTTTCACCCACACACTCAGTCCCTCCTCCCCTTGCTCTCAAACAAGATCATCCTATCTACACTTATTGCTACAATGCAGCCACAGGATGAATAAAATAAGCTCCTCATCCACTGACACCAACAAAATATTTACGCTTACATTTTAGATTGCTAAGAAGTTTAAATTAGACATATTCTTTATCTCAATATATCCAAGAGTACTACAATAAGAATATATTAACCTCTGCTAACATAATCAGTGGAAATAGTTTACCATGTTATTAGGAAAAAAGAAAGCCATAAAGGGGAAAAAGAAATTTTATAATACAAAGCTCTGGAGCCAAGCTACAACATAATAAAGTGCATAAGAAATTCCTCTATTTCGTTTGAATGTTGAAGAAATTTGAGTGAAAACATGCAAAAAATAACAAGATAATCTTAACTCTGCAAGTGTTACAGCGTATTTAAAAATGCTTTTCTAAAAAAAAGTTTTCCTCACCACTAGCAGCAGAGTTGAGTTCTGTAATTTAGTTCTTGAACAACCAGCTCTATCAACGAGAATCTCTGTGGCCAAATTTTATTCCACGGTTTTGTAATATAGACCAAAAAAGTATGTAGACAGGGTATTGATGAAAACATTCTAAATTCTTTTTAAAAGATGCTATTTTCTTCTATGCTCTGAGCTCAGCTGGTTCTTCATTTTATGTTGAAATAAAGGATCTCTGCTGGAAGATTTTTAAGTTCCGGGATTAAGCTTCATGTTCCTAACTCTTACAAATCTCTTATCTAAGACCACCAAAGTTTCACAGATGGCCGCATTTTTTCAGACATCTTTTGCCTAATTTATATAATTAGATGGAATGAGCAGCCTGATTAAGGTAATTTTTCACTTAACGTTAAGTGGAAATTGCATTTAGAGACCTAATACATGAACACATTCTCTAAAGCACAAAGAACACACAAATCATAGGTGCACAATTTGCATCTGGGGACCACAATATTCTGGAACGTAAAATACCCTACACTAAGGCCTTACTTAGAAATGCTTAACCCAGGCCCAAACTCAATGAGCTATCCTCTACGTGCTAATAAAGCTAAAGGTGTAACATTCCAGGAGCAGCATTAATAGGCAACTGAAAGACCAAAAAATCTTATGAAGACCAAAATAAATGGATCTCTAAAGATGGAATTTCAGATTGTGCTGGATGGTAAAAGAAAGTGATGGGCAATAGGGAATCCTAATCAGTTCCATTCAATTCGTGATGAGTGTCCAGTTAACAACTTCTCTTTGTGAGGTAAAACTAATGTAATGTAAAATGTAATAACTGAAATATTAAAACAAAAATATCCTATATATTGAACCTCTCTCTCCAAGCTTCCTGGTCATTCAGCAGGTGTCTTAAATTTAAGGCTGCCCTATCAGAAAGAGGTCACTTAAGGACAATTAACTTCAATGAAATACCTAGTATACTAATTAAAAAATAACCAAAACTGTAGTTCCAAAGGGAAAAAAGAAGTGAGAAATAGTGACATCCTACTAAAGATATTACCCTGTTATTTATTAGGGTGACAATTATCTACATTAATTTTATTGACAACCCAATAATTTCTAAAGTATAAAATATTAATTATGTAGCAGTATTTTTCACTTTAAAACACACTTGAAAATTCTTTCTCAATCAGGCCAAATCTAATTTTAAAACTGACCCTAAACATAAAACTACTCACCAATTAGACTAAGAGATAAAAACAATACTGGTTCAGGGAAGGGAGACTGGATTAAGAAAAAAATTAATTTGAAGCTGGTCACCAAAAAAATAAATAAATAGAAATTCCAAGGCTAAACTAGGGTAAAGCTTCCCAAGGGAAAATATTAATAAATCGGTTGTTACCCTATGCATGACTAGGATTTCAGAAAATGCACACTAGCATGAAGTTAAGAGAAATTTTACAGGGAGTAAGTGTGGAGTACACTATCCTTTCAGGAAGAATAGTTTGCTTTATAAAAAAACAGGGATAAAGAAGGCTGGCAACCCACCCCTCACATCCTCCTCACCCCCCAAAATTAAGAATATTTTGAGAATTAAGAGATGTAATAATAAATAAGTTCAGAACACACCCACAAAAAAAACACTTCCAATACTGTAACATAAAGCAATCATTCTACATTAAAATATAGACAGTATTTCCTCTACGATTATTGCCCACTAAGCCACTTCATCTACAGTACTTTTCTTATAGGGAAAACGTGCCTGACTTTTAATTAATGCATGGTTCCAGAGTGTTCACATTTTATATGTTCAATCCCATACTGTGAATGAGGGCTGTGCTGAGTGGGGGACCCTAAAGTACAAAGTGTGGTATAACTAAAATGTCTAATACAAAAGGAGCTACCACTTTAACGCCATCCTATTTTAGTGACTATAATAAATAACTCCTTGAAAAGCAAGCACATCCCTTTATAACTGTATACCTTCCGTCTCACTTTAAGATATCATCACAGAATGAATGTGTACAACTTAATTATTTTCCCGGGTGCTTCCTTTCCTTCCCTCCTCGTAGAACACAAATATATTTTTTTAAGTTCACATAAATTGATACCTAGCACTAGTAACTCGGTCTATTTGAAATGGGCTTAATTTTGAAAGTTCTAATAAGATGTGTTCAGGTTGGAAACGAAAAACTACCTTATAAGGGTATAAAAGGCTGAAAGCAGGAAGCGGCTTTGACAAAACTAAGGAAGTTGCAGCGCGCTTGCTCACTGGGGGACTTTTTTGAGGCAAGAGAAGTAACACATGACATCTTTCTCTCTCAAATTAAAATGTGACTTGGTTCACCGGCTTAAAAACGCAGTGGGAGATGGAAAAAACCGGGAGTTAAAAAGGAAGAGGAGGTGGGTGGTTAAATGAAAGCCCCGATTTAGGTTCCCATTTTCAGAGTCTGAGTCTTCCCATTCCCCCACCCACACCCCGGGCAGTGTTGTCACACCAATCTTGCAAAACCTACACAGAGCGCTTCTCTTTTCTCGCTCTTCTGCCAGGCGAGTCCCCGCGCTCGATTCTCAAACCCACCGGCAGGAAAGGGTGCAGAGGGAAAGGAGAGCCTGGTGCCCAGGGCTCGGCGACCACCCCCACCGTGCCCGCGAGCCCCGGGGAGGCGACCGTCCCCGCATCTCCTTGGGCGGCGCTGCCCACAGCGGTGGGGGAAGGGCCGCGAAGAGTAGCACGGAGAGATCCACTCCACGGCGGCTTCCCGGTCTCAGGCCTCTGCCTGGGTCCCAGAGGGTGAAACCAGGGTACAAGGGAGGCCCTGCCTCTCCGGGCCCCACCCCTCGCAACCCAGAGGGGCTAGAATGACACTGCCGGCGGCAGCACCTTGCCGCACCATTCATCTCCCAACCTCCTCCCTCCCCCGCCATTTTCCTACCTCAGCCTCAGTTTCCCCACCCCCGCCCGTCAGCCCCCTTACCCGGTGCCACAGTCCACCACACAGGCCGGCAGCCGTCCCGCCATCTTCCTCCTCGCCTGCTCCTGCTGCTGCCGCCGTCTGCTCCGTACTGGTCGTGGCCAGGGATTGGCGGCAGGGGATAGGAACTATCTGACCATCCACAGCCGAGCCGCCCTCTCCGTCCGGGGGGGAGCCGGGAAGCCGAAGCAGTAGCGAGAAAGCAGTAGGCTCGGTCAGCGACTACCACTTCCGCAACCCAGGAGGGCAGCCAGTCCCCGCCCTGCCCCGCCGCGGCCTCCTCCCCCTCTTTCTCCCCTCCTCCTCACTCCTGCCCCCACCCTACAACTTCTTCCCCTCACGCCGCCTTTCCCGGGGAAGTCAAGATGGCCGCCAGTGCCGACGCCCTGGCCAGGCCGGGCCCCGGCGGCGAGCGCTCCCCCTTCCGGCTCCGAGTGGGAGGGGCGAGGAGGCATGCGCAATAAGGTGCGGTCGCCGGCGGCTGCTCCCGTCCCGAAGTTAAGGGAATCCAGTTCGGGTTTTCCTAGAGCGTAGGGGCGGAGAAGTCAGCCCGAGCCTCCAATTCCTCTGAAGCTGAAGGAGGCTTTTAGTTTCAATTACTTCTATGCTAGGGTGAGGAAGGGTGGAACCGCATCCCGCAGCCACGAATGTCTTCTCCTGTGCCCGGGGCAAAACGGCCCAATTGATAACGTTGTCAGCAGCACACACAACCATTCTTATAACTTGAGCGGCTGCTATTCTGGGTGGAAAGCGATATCAGACCGACGGTGAGCAGCCGGGAGTCAGAGAAACAAAGGTTTGCACCGTGACTCTTTTGCCTTTGTGCCGAGGTTTTAATCATTTACTCTTGTGCATTGTAACCACATTTCACATTATAGTAGTTATAACGTTTAAATTGTAGCGTTCCCCTTCCTCCCTCCCCCGCCCTCCCCGAGAGCGGGCCTGCGCCCACAAGGAAGGCAAACCTTCCGGGAATATATGAATGTATTCTACATAATATGCTCTACACAAATAGGCCTTTATTCAAAGCTTTCGGATAATGGCAAAGATTTCCCTCTGGAATAATTTAAGATTATGCTATTCTACTAGCAAGGTTATACCAAAGATTAAGGACCCCCAAAGAAATTTTTTTAAGGGTTAAAAACTGGAAAGCTAGAACGGAGTTTTTCAAACATATTTATCAGAATTAACTGGAAGGCTTGTTGAAACAGATTGTTGGGGCACACCACCAAGAGTTCTCTGATCAGGACCTGGTAATTTGCATTTTTACCACGTTCCCAAGTGATAGTCTGGGACCCCCACCCTAGGAAACTAGGTTTCCTCTCCACTAGGCTTGTCTTAAATTGATAAACTGTGAATTTGCTTATATGAGACTGAAATAATTTTTTTTTTTTTCCTAAGAAAGGACGTCTAATTCACTCCAGAAGATCACACACATAGTATGGTGTTAGACTGGCCTGGGGGTGGAATGTGGGTTTTTCATTCATTTGATAAAGAAGTATTTCTCATCTCTTATGGATGAGACTATGCTGACCCTGAATATTCAGAATGCACAAAATGGTAAGGTCTCTCACAGAGTTTGCAGTTTAGTGGGGAAACGTAGAAACTGTTAAAAATATTAGAAGGCAGAGAGCAGGAGATGAGAAATGGGTATGATAGGTGAGAGAATGGCAGGAAAGTGAGAGATAGGAAGGCTTCTCCCACATAATGACATTTAAAAGCTGAAGGCTGGAAGGTACTAAGAGTTAGGGGAAAGGATAAGGAAAAAGGGGAGCCCTCCAGGAAGGGGGAACAGCAAACATCAAGTCCCTGAGATGGGAAAGAGCTTGGCTTCTTCCACAAATTGGAAGAAGACCCAAGAGGTCAAAGTGAAGTGAGCCAAGAAAGATGAAAAGGAAGTTGAAGTCAGAAGAAAGAAGCAGAGGATACAAGGATTTGTAAACTTGTGTGAGCATCTTAAAGTTTGGCCTAAAAGCAACTTGGAAGCCATTGAAAAGATTTAAGCAAAGAAACATTGTGGCTGCTTTGTAGGGAATGGATCCTCCAAAGTAGAGTGAAGTGCATCTTCTGCTTAAATTATATGCTGTAGTTCAGGGATAGGAATATGTGAGGAGAAGCATCCAGATGGGATCAGCTATGTGCAGAGGAGATTCACTTAGGGGAATCATCATCATCAATTAGTACCCAGCATACCCACATCTACTTACAGAAAAATAAATAAACAAACAAACAAATAAATAAATAATCCTGGTGGGTGGCTTTCCTCAGAGATAAACAAACAAATAAATAAATAATCCTGGTGGGTGGCTTTCCTCAGAGATTATCTTCCAAGAAGTCAAACAGAAGTGGTTCTTTTTTCAGATGCATGTTTGGGTTTTTTTCCCCTTACATTTTAGAAGATGCTAAATGGGAATTCTCTGCTGCCTTTTCCACCATCAGGTCATTTGGGAGAGCAGATGCCCGAAGATTGGTTCTGGCAGAAGAGGGAGATGTGGCTTGCTTGGGGTATATTGTTGCTTCCAGCATTACAGATGTAAGTCAGGAGCAAAGGGATCCTACCACAGGGGGCCCAAGGACAGAGGTTGGGAACTTGAACAGGTCAATCAGGGAAACCCACACTGGTAGATCCTCAGGATGGCTGCCTACCCACAGCCTTGGGTAGGTTGTCATGGAAGTAGTTTCGTCAGAGGTCAGAAACTGGAATGCTCCCAGGGTCCAGGCAGGTGACATTATGAGTGAAGAGGGCTATAAGGAGAGTATGACAATGTGGAGAACCCACATCCTAACAGAAAACAGTAGGGAATTTGCTATGCAGTAATGTAGGCCCAGTTGCCAGAGCCTCCCTTTTTTCAAGAAATGTTGGAGATCGTACTTTTATCTGTTGGTAACAAATTCTCTAAAGGCTAGATTTTACTTGTGTGATACAAGTTTTCAACTTGTGATTTAAGAGGCTGTTTAACATTTACTTGTGCGCTACCTTCAAATATGAAACTCATGTTGGTGCTGCATACTGTATCTCATTTCGTAGGTATATACATAGTCAAGACTGTCTGTTCTCTATAAAGGCTGTGGCTGTTAGAAGTGTTTGGAAGCTTCCAACACTTTTTAGAAATGTCACTTGTGCTTGTTCCTCTTAATTTGTCTACCCAAACACTGCTTGCTTAAGACCCCTTCTACTTCCTGCTTGCTACGTGTCAAATTGGTTAGCCTCCGTGCTGTCGTGGTGGCTCAGCCTTTCTTAGCTGTGCGGAGCCTTCAGATACACATCCTGCCAAAGCATTTCTGACCACCATGTTTGCATATGTCTCCTTCCTGCTCACTCTTCTCCAAATACAGAGAAGCAGAAGATGTCAGAGCTCAAAGGACCCTGAGAGATTATCTTATTAGGTATGAAAAGGAAAGCAGTGGTGGATGGGTGGGGTTTGTTTGACTGCCCTACATTCTTTACTCCCTAATAGCACCCTACTTTCCTTTTAACTCTGGTCAACCCACTGCTTGGTTCTTGTCAGTTTCCAAGCCTGGTCCCCAACCTTTCAGGCATTTGTGAGCCTTATAATATCTTTCCAATAAATCCTCTTTAGCTTGTTAGTAGTAACCAGTTTCTATTACTTGCACAAATTTATGAACCCTAAGTGATACAGAAGCCCAGAGAATTTAAGTGATTTTCCCAGTATCTTAGAAAAGCTAGGGAACAAAGTCCAGACCAAAACCTGGTTCTGACTCCTTTTCAAGGCTCTTTAGTTGTAACGCTACAAATATTGTTTAACTTTGACTGATATACTGGTCATGAGATTTCCTAGGGTATTTCAATGCTTTAAGGCCAATGTAGCAAATGTTTCTGGATCTTGAAATGTTTAAGAAATTTACATGTCAATCAATCTCTATTATTTTAAAATTGGAAATATTATTTTTTAAAAAACCAATTTAGATACTTGCTGTAGGGATGACTATTTGCAAATTGGCAGACCAATCAAATCCACAGAGAGCATTGGGGAAAAGCAGATAGATAAATGCTCAAAATGTCCATCCACAATTTGGCGATGGACAGGGGCGAGGGGGTTGGGAGACTGGGAGAATGAGGTGAAGGGCTAAGAAGTACAAATTAGTAGTTGATAGATGGCCACAGGGATGGGGAGCGCGTCATAGGGAATGCGGTTAGCATTAATACATTGGCTAGGTGGAAGGTCAGGGGAGGGAGGGAGCAAATGGGGGGATTGTTTTATAAACTATGTAAATGTCTAACCAATGTACTGTATACTTGAAACTAATTTAAAACTAATAAATAAAAAATAAATTGAAAAAGATGTCGATTCAGCCTAGTGGTCAGAGGTGGCTGTGAACCCTGGCTTCCCCCTTCTCAAGTTTCATGATCTTGGACAACTAACGTAGTGTATAAAGAGAGCACTGAACTTGGAATCAAGAGATTCGAGTTAAGTATGAGTTCTTTAATCTGTCTCTTAATCTATAAAATTGGAAAAACTACCTAACCTACAGGGTTGTTGTAAAGCTTAAATTTTTTAAAAGCATATTATTAATTTCGGAATGATCTTATGAACAGATAAAGAAGAATATGATATGATTATAAAATAATGACCCTTTTACTTATTACTTAAACATAGAGACTTAAACATGCAAAAATTGGTCTACTTTTTTCACAGAAGTTATCCTGGGACCTGTGTGCTTACTCTGTTAATGCTACCATTGTACAAAATATTTTTGGAAGGTCTCCTTCAGACTTGCCTTCAGAGCCTGTAGCACATTCCTGTAAATATCGTCATTGATGGCAAATCTTGGCCCTTGTGGGTAGATTTGACTTTGGAATTAGCCAAAAGTCATTTAACTGAGGTAAGTCCAGTGAATAAAATGGCTGATTAACTAGGGCTATGTTTTTGATGAAAAGCTTTGTGTGACTATGAAGAAATAAAACTGGTTTTCATAGGTGACTTATCAACTGCTTCTGACCATGGTTCTAAAAAGAAGTTCCAGAAAGATTTTACTCAATGGCCACATCATTCCCTGGGATAAAAATATTACACTCATCATATATTTAATTTCAATTGAAAATATATTTCACATAGTAATAATAGCTGTGCAGTGTTTAAAATGAGGTGAGGTTTTGTGGGATATTACCCTAATTCTCCCCACTGCCTGTAAAAAAATGAATAGTTTATTTAAAATATAACTCTCAAAGAAAATTTGAGAAAGAAAAGTTAGACTGCACACACACATATCATATTACATATAAAAACAAACTCCAGGTGAACTACAAATCTTCAATGTAGAATAAAACTCATACCCTTCATTACGGCCTAGTAAACTCTCTGTGTTTTGGTGCCTGCCTTTCTCTCCAATTTGTATCTTCCTTTCTCTGACACATTAGGCACATCAGCCTTCTTGCTCTTCACACACACCAAAGCCATTCCTACCTACATCTTTTCCCTGTACTTTCCCCCTAATCATTAGGTATTCTTGAATTAATTTAAAACTCGCCTTCTCAGAATTGCCTTTCCTGACCACCCAATCTGAAGCAGCCTACTTCATGCTACCATGTCACTATGTTTTCATTCTCTGGTGAAATGCCTGGTTCATTTATTGGTTCATTTGTTTATTGTCTCTCTCTCTCCTGACTAGAAAATAACCCCACCAGAATCTGAAGAGGACCTGGTACCTGATAAGTGCTCAACAAATATTAGTTGAATGAATGAGTTTAGTAGTAAAAGCAAAACTATAACTATATTAGAAGAAAATTTAGGAAAATATTTGTGTAATCTCAAAGTAGAGGAGATTTTCTTAAGTAAAAATAGAAACTCATAGCCATTAATGGAAAGATTTGGTTACATAAACAAATTTTCATTGGTTAAAAATTTTTTGAATTTATAGAAGAAAATATTTACATCGCACATGACAAAAGTTAGTATCTCTAATAGTTAAAAATTATAAGAAAAAAGCAAATAATCCAGAAAATTAGCAAAAGGTTTCAACACAAACACCCTACTGAGGAAATTTAAATGGACTATTAACATAGAGAAATAGTATTTTTATTGCTGGTAGTAAGGGAACTACAAATTAGACAATGACAGATATCATTTTTCACCCGTTATTCACAACACTTAAAAAGAGAAAAAAATATCTAATGCTGATAAGTTTATAGGAAAACGAACATGCCTTGAATACTGTTCTTGAGAATATAAATTGCTATAACCTCCTACAAAGTTAACCATCAGTATCTATTAAAACTTAAAATTTTTGTATGTTAGTCTTAGGGATCTCATCTGGGTGACTCCTTTAAAAAATGTACTGGATGTTGAAGGAAGAGAAGATTATGGTCATGAGGAATTATTTAAAAATTGGAAGATTTAAAAATATATTCTTTATTTCAAGTGCTTCTGTAACCAGGTAAATCTCAGGTTTCTTTTAACTTAGGAGAGCCTGGATGTTGAGGGACACTCACAGTCTCTTCCATATGTCCGCATTAATTTGCAGGGATATGCAGCTGAGATTGACATGTATGCTTTCTCCTTAAGAACAGCAACTGGATTTTATTTGAGTGCCTATGTGCCCAGCCAAACTACCACATTTCTCAATCTCATTTTCAGGTAGGTGTGGCTGTCCAGTTAAGTCACTGCCAATAAGATATAAGTATTCTGGAAAATATCTTTAAAGATATTTAGGAAGAGCATTTTGGTTTTGTGTCCTCCACTTTTCTTCCTACCTGAAACACAAAGTGATTAGAGCTTCTCAGTCATTATGGATTATTAACTCACCTTGAAGACTAGAAGCCATGCCTTAAAGTGGAGCATAAAAATAGGAGCTTAAGTCCCTAATGGCTCTGAAGTACCCCATAAAAGCCTTGGATCACCTACTTCCAGATTTATTTTACATGAGAGAAAAATAAACCCTTAGTGTTTAAGCAACTATAACTTGGCTTTTTCAGTTATATTCAGTTATGCAGCTGAATCTATTTCTAATTGTTAATATAATATGTTAAATACAAAAAGCAAGTTGCTAAATAGTATCAGAAGGATATAAACAAATGTTTTTAGATGATAAGCCACTAATATAGAAAAGTGGATTGGTGAAGGTATAAATAATAGGGAATAGAGAGGACCATGTTAAATTGGAAAACTCATGCAGCATCAATAATATTATTACTGTGTAGGCATGTGAATCCAGATTTTCCAGTTTTCATGTTAAAATTGCCTAATATTTTGCACACAAAACAGTTTTCCTGATATATCCAGACTTTAGGCCATCAGTTTATGACCTTTGATTTATAGTGTGATCTAACATTTGGAAAAACACAGAAAAGGCAGGAGTAAAGGAAGAAAAAAGAAACAGTGAGCCCTAAATATATATATATATTTATATATGGTATAAACATAGAGATGATATGAAAAGTTGTGTATAAAACAATGGAAATCTAAGATGGATGATATTAAAGAGGAAGATTATTAACTTTCTCATATTTTCTGTTTTGTTACAATGAATGTATATTAATCTGTAATTTTAAAATATCTGGTAGTATAAGAGGAAAATTTCTAAGTTGCTGAGACTGAAAATCCAATGTCAATGCCACAACACAATCATAGAAAGCTTTAATGATAATTCAGTCTGAGCAAGTTCAGTCTGTTTTAGGAACAATCATTAATTTAAGTATTAATATCTAAAACTGGAAAAAAACAGATGTAAGAGGGAAAATACAAACACATTGTACGTTGCAGTGACTTTGTACTGGAACTGGAAATCATATATAAACGTGTGCTTGCTAGTTGGAGAAAAAAAATGTTACAGGAAATGATACCTTGATTGTCTTTAAAACAAAAAATAAAAAGAAGTGCGTTCTTAATTCTTTGAAATTACAATGTGGTCCAATGTGTACATTGTATTTGGTTTAACATGTCATGTTGGTTTTTACTAAAATGAGCTCTAGTTTTACAGCAGCTCAGATCTTTAAATATTCATTCCTTTTTTTTTCTTAAATTTGTCTCAAGCATTGCCATTCTCTTCAAAACACGTGTTTGAAAAATGTTTGGGCTTCTCATCTCAATTTAAGACTGCGTATTTGGTTCCAGTTTGATGAGAAGAAACTGGATTGTGAATACATTTTTTCTGACACATCTGTTTTCATCCTTTGCTAAATTTGACAACTTGTGACACTTCTCACATTTCTGAAACAAGTCTCCCAATTACAAAAGAAGCTAACAACAATAATATAATAAATAATAAATTATTTGGCTGTTTCAAATTTTATCCAAAATGAAGTTTATCAAATTTTCTCCTTATGCTCAACCCCGTAAATCCCCCACCAGCCCCTGATGCATACTATGTGCCACTGGGGCATTTATGCCAGGGGGATTATGATCCTTAAATAGCAGTCAGTTGCTCTAACACTGTATCATTATTTTCTTTTTTCATAGAATAATAATTTTGCAGGACTTAATATAACTCCCCAGTTTAACTCCTAAGTTTTACAGACAGATAAGTGACTTATTTACGATCTCATAACAAATGATTGCAGTATTTCTACTTAAATATATACCTAAAGATTCATAGAAGGTAAAAGCTGTATTGAAAATTCACACAATTCTTGTGGAATATGACAGATTTAGTGATGTTATAAAATCTAGCATTATGTCATGCCTACTGGTGAAGAAGTTTTGGTAGTAAATTGAAGAAACCAAACTCAAACCAGCTCAAGAATAAAACGGAATTTTTTTTTTCTTTAGAGTGGATGGAGCTCAAATGTAAATTCCAAGGTGTAAATTTGGTTTGAGCATGGCTGGATGCAAAAACCAAAAATATCAGAATCTGCCTGTCTTCATTCTCAGTCAGCTTTACTCACACAGTGGCAAAAATGGCTTATGTTCTAACCTCAGTGCAGAGAATACATCTTTCTCAGTGGTCCCAACAAAGGAACTGGGAGCAACTCTCAAAAGCTGGCTTGGATCGAGGGTCCTTCCTGAGCACTGCAATATGACTCTAGTCCCACCAGAAAAAAAAAAAAAAATCACATGGATAGAAAGTGGAGGAAGGGTAGTCACAGGGGGAAAAATAAGTGTTTATTATCCAAAGAGAGGTAATGAATGTAAGGCAAGCAAAAACAAGTTAAGTTCATAAAAATTTCCACTGATGTTGAATTGTAAACCTATATAACTAAGTTAATTTCTTGCTTAGTGGTTGCGAGTTTATGATATTTTCATTAAAAAAAAAAAAAAAAAACTACCAACACTAAAGAAGGGGATACTGTATATAAAGAAAAAGTAGAAATACACTGGAAAATATTGTTGCCTTTGCCAAAAAAAAAAGTTGCATTGCATGTGTGTGTGTTTATATTGTCAGTCCATAAATGAACAAAAAGGCAAATGGAAAATAAAAACATTGGACATCTGCCAAACATGACATTAAATGTTTAATGATCCCCTCAAACCTGCACTGGGAAAGTAGTCATTATAATTTTACAGTAGGCTTTGTTTATTTTGGATTCCATTTCATTACAAATGCTGATGAGCTTGTGCTAGCTGCACTTAATAGTATTCTATTGGAAGTTATATAATTATTCAGTTCATAAAGAGTAATGGCCTCATATACAGCCAATTTTTTATCAGTGTAACTAGAACTCTGCTCATTCATTTGTCCATTTGTTCATTTATGTTATGTGCCAGTTATGAATCAGGAACAAGGCTGAACACTAAGATTAAAGAGATGAGTAATTTGTAGCTCCACCCCTCGAAGAAGTCAAAGTGCAATAAGGGAAACAGATCAGTAAAAATTAGAATACAACATGAGAAGAGATTTGCACAAGGCTTTAAAAAAGCAAAGAAGGACCAATAGCTCACACAGCTGAGAGACTGCGGGAGGTTTCAAAAAAAGAAGACTTAGGGAATGCTTTCCAAAGAGGAAAAGGAGATGAAAGGCAATTCTGGAGAGTATAATATGTGCAATGACACAGAACCTTGAGAGTTTCAGAAATGGATTACAACTGTGGCTATGGTATAGGGTGTGTACAAGGGAAAAGTCAATGTGAATATGTAAATGAATTTGTGTGCTAAGTTTGGACTTTATCTTTCAGTTCCAAAACCCTGGACCCCCAACTAGAACCAGGCTGACAGTAAAGAACAATCTGGAGAACTTGTAAACAATAAATATAGATTGCCCTGGTCCCACTTCTGAAAATTTTGGTTTGGGAGGAATCTATGTTTTAAAAAAAGTTTCCTAATGATTCTGGAGCACAGCCAAGTCTGCAAACACTGCATGTAGGTAACGGGTATCCACCAGAAGGTCCTGGAAAAGAGAACATGTTTTGGAAAGAGTTTTTTTGCTAGTGGAAAGTTGTAGTAAAGCAGGTCAAAACAGGAGATGAGAGACCTAATAAGAGATGGTCGTGATAAAACAAATTGAGAAATGGTGAGCAGAGACAGTGCAGGTGCAGCAGAGGCTAATGTTCAGAGATATTTCTGAGAAGTATAATCCGTAGGGCTAGACGATCTGTTTGATGTAGGAAGTAAAGTGTGTGTATGTGTCAGCGGTAGAATTCTAGTTTGTAAAGAGTAATCTTGAGAACTGAGAGTGAGAGGTTAGCAGGAGGCGTGGCTGTGTGTACAGCAGTATGATGTTAGCTCAGGGTGGGAAGCCAAGCTGCACCTTGCCATGGGCAGAAGGCCAAGGCCTGGGATCTAAAGGCTCAGATCTGCAAACCCTGAGATTAAAAACTTGCTGATGGTTCCTCACATGAGGATACCTCCCTTCTTTGTGCCTCCTGTGTTACCTACCAATAGTCATCTCTCATAGCCCCTATAATAGCCTCTCAGGCTTTCTCAGTAGCTTATAAACATCCTGAAGCCAAGAATTATGTGAGCCTATATGTTTGCAGAGCCAAGCCTAGTGCCTGCACATATTTGATAATCACATTTCTAGGTGAATGCATTTTATTAATTACTTAGGTAATTATAACTATAGCAGCCTCAGTATACCTCTATAGGCTTTGGGCCTCGTGTATGTGTGTGTGTGTGTGTGTGTGTGTGTGTGTTTATATAAAAGTGTGTTTCTGTATTTCTACATGCTTTGTTTATGACTTTCCAAATTTCACATTTTTATGATGAATACCAGTATGCAAAATACACTGCTTTCTTCCAAACATTAATTATTGCAAGATGCCTGTGTAATTAGTGAACCAGGCATTTCCTACAGATATTTAGATTCCACTGAAAAGAGCTTGATTAATAAAACATTATTAAAAAACTTTCAATCTAATTAATTAAAGACAAGAAATAATTTTCAATTCAGTTATCCAAATAATCATATATGGATTCAGAGAGATTATTTTAAGTAGAGTGGTATAATCACTTTAAAGTGTCTTATTCTCACATGGTGCTAAATGGAATAAATAAGAAGCTGCCATGAAAGATAAATAAATAATATAAGGACAGAAAATATAAGATTAATTTGAAAGTTGCATTACTCTTTATGTATAAGCTTTTGTCCTGTTCATTGATTGGATGATTTCTTTTTTATTCCCCATTATCTTTGCCTTCTTCATTGCCCTTAAGTGCCCTCTGAGCGCTAACAGGAACATTGTACTTACCGAGTTTGAAATCAACAGAAAACTCAAATAGTTGCAACTTTTCTTTATAATCCTCTCGTGAGAATGAGTAATGACAAGTAGGCAAGCTAATATCAGCGATTTCAAAGTACAATTTACAAGCAGATGTGTGAATGAATTCGGATAACTAAAAAATGCAAAATGGCAAAGGTATTGGCAAAAACTAAGAAAAGTGTTCTTTTGGATTCTAATATCTATATTTCAAATTGATTATTTGGAATGAATTCCTACATACAGGCCTCTAATTATACCTCTCTAAGCCTATTTGACTCTTTGTTAAATAGACTCGTGTATCTTGATGTTTTATCCCCTTGATGTGGCCTAATTACTGTAAAAATCTATAACTTCCTGTTTCCCTGATCTTCAAGAAACTGTTTTATCCTTCTCAACTTATAATTTATGATATGTATGTGATAGTCCCCTAAGTTGCCTCAACTCCTATTTATCACCTTGTATTTTGTATGCAATATCCATCATAACTCACTGGCCTTGCCCAAACCCTGGTTTGGGCCACTCTTACCTGCTTTGTCCTTTTGCTGCCCCAAACCCTTTATTAACATACTGCTCTAGCTTTAATGTGCTGGTTATTTTCCTACTTGCTCTCAGATCAATTCATTCCTTGCCCTTCTCTTATTCTGTCTGTACCTAAAGAAGCTGATTCCTGCCAACTCCATTTGCTGGAGTCACTTGCCCATGTCTCAAAGGAATTAGGACAATGAAAGATAAAAAGCTAAAGTAGGGAACTGGCAGAAAAAGAGAAGCCAAGATACTGCTTCCCCTCTCTGATTCAGGGAGCTTCTCCCATAGTGGCTGCTTCTCCTCTATGATTCCCATTCTAAGGCCAACCAGGAACAGTGACTCCAGTTAACTCAGCTCCTCTGTTGGTCTTTCCAACCCTAGTGTTGGAGGGTAGAGGCTTTCTGCTATTGCTGCTCTGTGGGGTGCTCTTCCTTCCTCAATATGGCTTTCCAGCCCTTTTAGTACATTTGTAACTAGTTTCTGCTATTAAATTCTCTCAATTGAACTACCTCACTTCGGCTCTGATTTCTGACTAGACCCCATCTCATAGCTGTGCATTCATATCCCAAATTCTACTTGTACACTTGGCCAGTTGTTAGGCAGGGAACAAAACGATTGTTATCACCACAGAAAAATTTGTGTCAGTATTGCAAGGCTCACATCTCAAAATGTCCAGCAAAAGATATAAAATAACAAATGAACATGTTAAAAATATACAGAAGAATGGAAATCAAGTCATTTAATTTTTTAAAGCCACTTTTATTTCATTCTTCATTCATTAGTAACCTCCCATCAATAGGGAAACCATGGGAAATGGAGCAGAGTGAACTAAGAATCATGCCCAAAATAGTTCCAAGTAGATTTGCCTGCACAAAAGAACAAAAGATGTGATCAGTACCCAAAGTAGGGAGCATAGCACATTTAGTGCTGTTAATGCTAAATAAAAATAAAGGCTCCTCTGAAGCCCCCTGCCCTCAGAAACTCTGTCTCTCTGCACTAATTTGACCTTCCCTTGACACAAAAGCAGTCAAGCCTATTGCATAAAAGAGTCCAGGACACTTGTCAGTCAGTGGTCTAAATGACCTTGGAGTGACCCATCCTTTGAGATAGGTTTTGAAACCACACTTTTGTGCTCTGTAAAAGGTGGAGGCTGTGGTTTCATGATCATGGTTAGGATTCAGTTCATCATGTTTAGCTTTAAGCACTTCTTTTTCTGGTTTTGTTGAGGTGGAGCAGAACTAGAAGTCACAAGCGGGGCTATTTTATTCCTCAACCAGTGATGGGCCCTGTAGTAGTTTTCTAGGGCTGTCGTAACAAAGTACCACAGACCGAAATTTATTGTCTCACTGTTCTGAAGGCTAAAGTCTGAGATCAAGGTTTTGGCATGTTTGTTTCCTTCTGGGAGCTGTAGGGGAAAGATTTATTCCAGGCCTCTCTCCTAGTTTTGGTGGTTTGTTGACAATCTTCATTGTTCCTAGACTTGAAAAAGCATCATCTGATCTCTGCCTTCTTCACAGGCATTCTACGTGTGTGTGTGTGTGTGTGTGTGTGTGTGTGTGTGTGTGTGTGTGTGTGTATCTGTAGCCACATTTGCCCTTTATAAGGACACCAGTCATTTGAAATTAGTGCCTTCACTAATTATCTCATTTTAACTCAATTGCCTCTGGAAGGCCCCCATCTCTGAATAAAGTCACATTCTGAGGTACTGGGAGTTAGGACTCCAACCCCTCTTTTTGAGAGGGTCACAATTCAACCTATAACAGGCCATTTACTCAGATCAGTTCACTATTTTTTGCTGAACTCTCCTTTCACACCCACCTATCCATTTCTCTTCACCAAAGCCTTGGGCAGAACCTACAGTCAGGAAAACATTGGGTAAGCTCATTCACACTGAAGTATAATTAATTAAAATTGTCTTTGCCTATTTATAAAGTACAACAGCCCAAAAGGATATAAAGCAACAGTATGAAACTGATAAAGTTTAATATCTTGTCCCTCCTAGAAATATACATATTTTAATAAATCACCAGGAATTATACCCATTCTTCACTGTAGCATAAGTGGTAGCAAAACTTGGAGTTTGAGTAAAAACCTACAAAGCAACCCTTGGCTTTCATTGTAATCAACATAAAAACTTCATTTTCTATTAATAGCAAAATATGGTTGAATTCTATGTTGATACAATGATATTCACTCATAATTCTCTACTAAAAATTAGTGCAGATGTCTTTAATAAAAGATACAAACATTGCTGAAGGAACTGCAAACTTGGTAGCTGTTGCCACATTATCTGTTTCATAAGTCGTTCAAAATCTATGAAATTGGCAAGATGTTTGAACCACTCAAACCAGCAGTGGCTTTCCTTTGAGTCTATGCCTTCCAATAATGTCTCCATCTATAGCATTTAAGAGCCATTTTTGCATATATATACATATATATGTATGTATGTATGTGTGTGTGTATGTATGTATGTATGTATATATATGTATATACACATAAAAGAATTTGGGATATGAATGCACAGCTATCATATTTAAGAAAAACAAACTGACACTAAGAACTAAAAATTAAGATGGGAAAACTTGACTTTATGTGTCATACACTAAAATACAGTTGATTCTTCTTATTATTTTCAGTAGCTATATTCTTTAAAGTCTCTGCCAATGCTGAATTAGCAAATACTGAACCATTGTTCCTAGGAGAAATATATGGTTAGGTCCTTTCAAGCCCCTAGCCACAACATTTTTTGTCAACCGAATGCATAACCTTTTTTATGTGTATTTGTTTAAAGACACGTTATTTAATACACTGTCAACTCATTAACATTTAGCTCACAGCTGATAACAAACGCTATAACTAACGCCTGAATGAAGTTTATCTAACACTATTTTCTCCGTAAAGCATGTCACAGCCTAAACACAAGACTTAGGAACATTGGACAGCATTTTAACACTATGGTTTGGGACCATTTTAAACAGCAAAATCAACAACAAAAAGCACAAAAATGCAAAAAAGTGGCACTAAATAGACCACAAATGGACACTTGTTTACAGTATGACAGCTGAAAGAAGGAGGTGTCACCTTGGTCGATATCAGCTGGGAATGTGCAATCAGCAACTCAAATTTTTTGCCACTCTGCTAGTGTCTGGGAATGACAGAAAATACCACAGTTATTGATTTTTTGGTTACAAATAAATAATAAGTGAGTAGGAGAATTCACAAATATGGAATCAGGAATAATAAGGTACTTTTATCTGGCTTCCATTGCCCATAAAAAAAATGAATAAATAAAAATAAAGCTTTATTTACCTCACAAAATAGGTTGTTTACATTTAAAGTTTATATTTATAATGTGAGAACTTTTAAAGTAGTTGGTAAGTGTTATTAATATAAGGCACAGCTACTGATTCTCTGAGTGACCTTGGGCAAAGGGACTGGATACCCGTAGGCCTTAGCTTCTCTCTCTCTCTCTCTCTCTCTCTCTCTCTCTCTCTCTCTCTATATATATATATATATATATATGTGTGTGTGTGTGTGTGTGTATTTTCATATATATTCATATAAATACAAATATTTATAACTATTTTTAGAACTCTAATATACAATAACACATTTAAATGTATTTAATATCAGGAAAATATATAAGAAATGATACTCTGGACAGATGGAAGACAGTGATGTGATGGGAAATGTTTTACTGAAATTCTATTTACACTTTTTGGTTTTGAACCGTGAAAATATTAACTATTTAAAAATTCAAGCTTTATAAAGAAGAAGAAAGAGAATAAGTATTAAACTTTAAAAAGAAAAAAGAAAAGAAAGGAGGAGGAAGAAGAAAAAAGAGAACTCCTATAGGCATTTTATATTCTCTATGATAGGGGCAGATATTTTAAGCTCAGATTATACTACGACTATTAGACCATAGGGCTTTATGTGCATATATTTTTTTATAAATCATGTACTTATTCAGCACTTACTATCCACCGGGGACAGTATTAGTATATTATTCTATTTTTTTTTCTTATGCCTGTGAAGTAGGTATTAGGTTGAATCACATGAAATTGCTGATATTCAATGATTTTTGACCTACAAAAATGTCAGTTTCATATGTTCAACCTAGTGTTAACATCCCTATTTTAATGATGAAGAACTCAAGGTTGACAAAAGCTGAGTAACTTTCCAGTGGCACGTACAGCTTGCAAGAGACTCTTGGCTTGATCCTGCTTCCACTAAGTAGTGGATATGAATTTCAGGCCATGAAAGTAAATGTATAAGAAATGTTCAATTTTCCTTTCCTATGTGTAACCTTAGATGCCACCAAGTGGTAGAGATTTCACATCAGTTAAGTCAAGATCTTCTCTCATCATTTCCCATTCATTTTCCAGAATTGTGCCTAGAAAGTGCCTGAGACCCAGCTGCCCAGGTTCTCCCTGCCCCACCCGGCTCTGGTATCTCACTGTCTTACCCCAGCTTGGGGTGCGCCTGTCACTTCCACTCTCAGGCAGACCATGTCATAGACCACTTTTTCTGAAACCTCTAAGTCTGCTCACCACTGACTTCCTAACTAGGGCTCCTGGATCCTGACCCTTACTAGCCTCAGGAAGTAGACAAATCTGGCTCTGACATACTGCACACCCTACAAGCCTTGAGTCTCTTCAAGGCATTTGCTTTGAAATTTCAAAAGTTTAATCTTTTGCCTTTGGCAGACTCCTCTTATGGAGTCTTCCCTGCTTATGATTTCAATGTCTATTTTAAAATGCAAAAAAATATATATCAAGAATCACTCTATGTTTTCTTTCGTGCTTTACTTAGGCAATAAAGGCAAAATAATTAGTAGCCTGAAGGGTGAGAGTGAAGGGAGGGGTAGAAATAATGAAAGAACGGATGGCAAAAAAGGAAAATATCAGTTCATTGATGTTCAAAATACCATCCTGCCACATCTATTTGTTATTCTTTTCTCAACACAGCTTCTCAGGTAGTTCTCAAACTTGCGGATGTTTAAGAAAGGCCCAAGGGAGAAACACAGAACCCTCCTTTGTTTGAAGAATACTGCTCTGGACCAATGGAAACAGGCTAACCCTTATGGTTACATTAATTTACATTTGTGA
The DNA here is from genome assembly GCF_000325575.1 of Pteropus alecto. NCBI lineage: Eukaryota > Metazoa > Chordata > Mammalia > Chiroptera > Pteropodidae > Pteropus > Pteropus alecto. The sequence continues at coordinate 11,586,647 of NW_006442484.1, forward strand.
ACATGTCCGGATTGAATAAAGAGCTTGCAGTCTTACAAAATAGAAGAAAAAGTTAAGTTGAATAAAACTGAAATTTATTTTTTAACCAATAGTTGAATAGCAACCTAGCACTATTTGAATAGCAAAGCCCATTGTGACTGCAGCTGTGTGGCCCTTTTGCTTTGCCTGTGAAGCAGTTCTTTTAGGCACAGATGTGGTGCTGGGCCATTAGACACATAACATAGAAATCCATCAAAGTGATATGACAAATCAGAGAGGAGAGTCAAGCAAACTGTACTGTGGTGCTGAATCTAAATTGCAAAGGAGATGAGAGATGAGGAAAACAGTGTAATTAGAGGCATTTTAAGCTCTCTCGTAGGAGGAACAGCAAAATATTCTATATTTGAAATTGTAGTGTGAACTTGAAGTTCTAAGTTGGTAGGGATGGGACAGGGAACAAGGAGCAGAGAAGAAGCCACAATGTGCACTCAGACTCACAGAGAAAGTATTTGATCAGATACCCCAAAGAATCAGAAAAAACGAAGGAGAAAGGAATTAGGAAATAGCATTTCTCCTAAGTACATGAAAGATGTAAGGCTAGAGAGAAAAAGAATGAGAGATAGTGAGGGAGGGTTTGACATGACAGAAAAAACTGAAATGGAAGCAGATGGAATATTTTTTACGAATAGAATAAAAAATGGATTTTTTAAAGTAAAAAATATTTCACTAGTACAGTCTCTAGGCATGCCATGTTTAATTTAGATTACGTGGCTTTATCATGCTCACTATGTATTTTTCTAAAAATGTTTTTAAAAGCGCTACCCAACCTTCTGGGCCACAGTTCAGAGTACGATTATGGAGTTTCATATAGACCCAGAGTCCCTTTTTCTGAAGGTTAATTTCGTTCTCTACCTGACCCTGCCAAACAGAAAATAAACACAACTTGTTTCTTCGGCAAGGAGCAACTCTCAAAACTGCTCCAGTTCTTACAGGAGAGGCAAAAATACCAATGTTTCAAGCTTCTGTTATAAAAAGTTTCTACTTATATGAAGAATCCCTCACAGTTATATAGCCGTTGATGTTTTTAAAATGCTTTCAGACGCCTTACCTCATTTAAATTTCAGTGAATTCTATTATAAAGGGCATTTTCTATATCAAGTGTTTTTGTATACCACTTTTTCCACTATCAAAACCAATAAAACATTACTTATAGTTAATTAGTTTCTCATACCCTAAATACTCTTAAGCTTTCACTATTTTCACTATGGTCAGTTCTCTTGACTCTCCAAATTTCCAGTCTTTCACTTAGCAAAGTAACACAAGACCTGTAAGACCTAGGAAAAGTCCAGGTTGGGATGAATATCTGGCCCTCTATGTAATAGCCAATTGCCAGGTCATTCATTGGGAGTGTGGGAGCCACTGTGGTCTCTCAAAGCAGTTCAAGGACATCAGGGGCTATTAACCAAAGTTTTAAAGCCAGACTATGCCTGGCTTTGAACCCTGGATTTACCACTTATAGCTAGCTGTGTGGCATCCTCCATAAGGTGGTAATATCCATTTAATATCATTTGTGAAGTTTCTAAGCACAGTAAAGTTCCTGCCATTCAGGAGGACTGTCTAAGCCACCTTCAGCTTACATGACAAAGGCTGGGGGTTGATCTTCTTGACAGAAGTGGAGAAGGGAACTCTACCCTCAGTTACCCAGGGTAATTGTGTGTACTGTTAAACTCTGACCGGCCCACCACGCCTACTGGAACCAAGGCATCTGCTGACACCTGAGTGAATGACATAATCCCCATCGAGCAGGCCATGAGGCACCTGCATAGCACAATCCCAAAATGGCCCAAATGCTACCATAATCTCAAAGAAGACCTTTCTAAACAACCCTTAATTATGCAAAAACAAATGCAGATATCGCCAGTCAACCATCATCAGTTAGATATTTTACTTCCCTAACATGAGACAGAAACAGTTTGAGTGTTTTGCTTTAAAAGATCTACCCCGTTTCACCTTTCTCAAGTCTTATCCCTGAGGGCCTCCCACATCTGTGCCTCTGTTAAATTCTCTGGGTTAAATTCCCTGGGCTAAATTCCCTGCTTTTCCATTTAGCACTCAATCTTAGGTCTCTAATTGTTTTCATTTTTTCTTTAACAACATATAGAAACAATTATTGACTAGGCTTGTGGAAAAGCCTTGGTCTTTAGTACCCTATAAAGGAAAGAAAATGAAAGCCCCTGTGAATACTATATAATAAATGTTGATTCTCTGTCTAAAGGAGACAGCAAGGTGAGAGAACTAGATTGGAAAGTGGGAAGAAGCCGTTTCAACAAGAAGACTGATTTCTCTGTGACAGGTGGTGGCTCAGTTTTGACAAGCATATTTAAAGTACATGCACTGGCCAAATACTGAATTAGATGTCAGAGACATGAAGATGAGCAGAGCATGGTCCTTATCCTAAGGACTCCAAAGCCTAGTGGAAAGGACAAATGAAACACATGGTACAACACATCAGGACTGGTGCTAAAAAAGACTTAAAATGAAAAGCACTTTGGGGTCACATAGGGGGAGTGGTCAATTCTAACGGGGAGGGTAGTAAGAGAAGGCTTCACACGGGGTAATACTAATGCTAATTAGCATCTCCATGTTGGTTCCAGCCAGCAGTGATTTTGCGAAAATGAAATAAATTGTGGAGTTTATTGGCATTTCTGGTATGTTTTAATTCTTTTATTTTTTTCTTAATGATCTTTTCAATTTATTCATAAATTTGTATTTTCAAATGTATATATGTGTGCATATATGTATGTATGTACATGTATGTAGATGTATACATTAGAAACATTGTACTTTCTTTTGTGACTTTTACTCTTACTTCTCTGACTTATGTTCAAGTGTTTAAATATGTTTGAAGCTATGCTTCTTCTACATTGTAGATATAAATGGTGATTTCTTCTAAATAACCGAAATTTATATCAGTATGCATTTTATATGTATGTGCCTCTTTTGACGTTAATCTTCAAACTACTTTTCTTTCTTCCTATCTAAGATTCTCATCTTTTATTTTCTACCCTGTATTTTCTTCATCATGCTTCCTGTATATAGTCTGCCAGCATTAACAGCCTGTGACTCAGCAACATACTCCAGGATCCCTTAAAAGAAACACCTGGAAAGGCCCCGTGTTGCGGCCTTAGTATGCAGCTCTGTTCTTTCTTCCAAAACTCCATGCAATTCTGAAACTTCCAAATAGGTTTGCACTTTGGAAAGTGCTGCTGTCTTTATTGGGGAGAGATGCTCTATGCCTTGCACTGCTCTCTTAAAAGCCCTCAAGAGAATTTTCTGTTAATGGTATATGTGCCGGAGCTCTCAATTTCAAAGCTGTCCCTCCCTGAACTGTCACTGAGTCACACTGATCTAAAGAGAAAGGAATTTTTCTGTTTCCGTTTCAACAGGAAGAGAGCTCGAAGTAGTGTAACCTAGAAAAGATTCCTTAACTAGACCAAAGACATTACCTTTTGTACAGTTCCAGTAAGTGCCCTCCCTAGCTGCTGCTGTCTTCAGCATTCCATACCCACCCTTGGAGAGTGGGGCAGCATTGGTGGAAGCTTACCTCACATCCCTCTACTATACAGGCCACAAAAGCACTTTGAAAACTATAATGCACTGTATAAACATAGCGTATTATTGCAATTATGTTGGAAACAGCAACCCGTTAAAGGGTAAAGTCTTTCTGCATAGATCACACCCATTCCCTCTTTCCTTTATCACCATTTACATGAACTGCTTTGGTACTAAGTCAGCTTGTTCCTTGGACTCATTAAGAGGCTATCATGTTCCTGCAGAGAGTCCGAAGGAGACTTTGGCTTTTCAGGAATATTCCTTTATTTTAAAATAATATGATGAACATCTATTCATTCTGGGTCTATGAGTATTTTTGTTAGCTATGTTTTTTTTCTTCATTTGTAAATGTCTTCAAATTAAACAATTAGGAATCTCTCTGAGCAGAACTGTACACTTGCTAAAACATACAAGAAATGGGGAGACAATTCTACTGAATCAACTGGCTCCTAAAGGTAACTTCTAAGGCTCCCACACTTACCTTTTTTTCCTTTAAAAATCTTCATTTTCTGATTTTTCTTAGCATCTCCTGTAGGAGTTATGAGATACATCAAAGAAGAAAATCAGGAAAGTGATTTTAAATTTTACACCAAGACAGATTTAAGACTGGGCCTTCACACAAATGAAGGGTTGAAATTGAAGAGGACATTTCCTAACTGCATCTCCTATATGGCCTACAGGTACATATTTATGATACAGTAGTCCCCCTTTATTCATGATTTTGCTTTCCAGTGGTTTTAGTTACCAGCAGTTAAACACAATCTGAAAATATTAAATGGAGAATTCAGAAACAAGCAATTCACAAGTTTGTGATGAAATCTCCTGAGTCCTGCTCAGTCCCACTTGGCCTTGAGTCATCTCTTTGTCCAGAGTCCGCATCTGCTGTAGACACTCTGTGCTTGTTAGTCATATAGTAGCTGTCTTGGTTAGCAGATCCACTGTCTTGGTCTCGTAGTGTTTATGTTCAAGTAACACTTATTTTACCTAAAAATACCGTATTCAGATAACTTTTATTACAGTATATTGTTATAATTGTTTTATTTTATTATATATTGTTGTTAATCTTTTACTGTGCCTAATTTATAAATTAAACTTTATCATTGGTATCTGTATAGGAGAAAAGAGTATGTATAGGTTTATGTATAGGGTTGCGTTCTATTGTGGTTTCAGGCATCCACTGGGGATCTTCGAATGTATCCCCCACAGATAAGGGAGGGGGTAACATATTCCCCACAGATAAGATAGGCAACTGGAAACAATAGATACTAGATGCAGACGTTGAGAATGACAAGTCTGACTGAAATTGTGTCATGAATGCATGTTCGATTTTAAAAGTGGTATACAAATTGTATGTTATACTATAATTAAAATTAAGTACACATTGTATACATACTGTGTGTGTGTGTGTGTGTGTGTGTGTGTGTGTGTGTGTGTGTGTGTGTTTAGAGAGGGGAATAAAATTGGGAAGGAATATGACAAAAAAATTACTGTGTAGTAATATGGGAATTATGGATGACTCAAATAATCTCTTGTAAAAATTTAAAGTCTATTTAGTAATAAAGAAAAATGAATGTTCTCACATTTACATCTTCTTGCCACTGAGATTTTCTTTGCCTCCCATTCTTTTAACTTTGTTCTTTCTTTTGTGACTTTTGCTTCTGCTTTTCTGGCAGATGATCAAGTATTTAAATGCTGGATGCCATGCTTCTTCTGTTATACATTTGAGCTATAAATGGTGATTTCTTCTGCATAAGCTGAAAATGGTTCTGTGTGCAGTTCCCTGTCCCTTCTTCCTTAAATTTCATTTCTCTGGAGTGTGATTAGGCACCATAAGGGTAAGCACCATAACGGTAAGCCTGTATGGTTAAGCACCATAAGGGTAAGCCTTGTCTCTTGTTCCTCTGATACTCTCTTTCTACCCACATTGTGAATATAGTGAGGAGACTCAGTTAGGAAATGTCCTTTTCAATTTCAGCCCTTCATTTGTGTGAAGGCCCAGACTTAAATCTGTCTTGGTGCAAAATTTAAAGTCATTTTCCTAATTTTCTCCTTTGGTATATCTCATAACTCCTCTGTAGCCACCAAGCTATTATTATTTTTTTACCCTTTTATGGTATATTTTGTGCCTTGTGAGTCATACTCCTGGAACTTGCTTGGCTTTGTAGTAAGATTTATCCCCAAATCTGAGAATTTAGAAATATTAGGGCTCCCCAGTTCCCAGTAGCTTTCATTTTATTTTTGATACTTATGATATATATGGATGCCACAGTTGTGTCAAAAATATATAATTATGTGTTAGAATAATAAACACTGAATTAATGAGAGAGATTTGATATAATGATAAACACTGTGGTAGAAGAGAATCAGTTATTAGAATAGGAACCTTCAATGAATTGGCAAATGCTTTCTCTTATTTTTTTTTTAAAGAAGAGAAAACATATTACAATGTTTATATTTGATACAGCTGAGTGGTGTATGAATTGTGTTCTTATATCAGTCTCTATTACTGTCTGTGTGCATGAACTAGTTCACAATTTTTTAAATATCATTATGAAAACTTCTTATTACATTGTGCTGGTCATTTGAAATTTTTCTTTGAAATCTTACAGAAAATAGCAGTGAGAGTTTTAGAAAGGGAGGAGACCAGTACAAAGTGGGGAGTTGAGAGAGACAGGTTATAGTTAATAGAACAGGAAACAAAGGTACATATTTTAAGAAAGTTACAAAGAGGAACTAAAGTAAATGCATTACCTGAAATTACAATACAGAAGTTAAAAATAGCGAGACATTTATATTGAGAGTGGGGGAGGGGTAAGTGAACTAAGCTCATCTATCAGAATGGAAGGAAGTTTGGACATAGTCTGTCTGTTTGATAAATAAAGAAGTGGCAATATGACTGTATTATTGAGAGATAGGGAAGTAACCACCCAGAAGAATAAAAAAATTGTAACAGTTAAAAAGTTAAACTTGAGTGCTTCTCAAGTGTCTTGGGTGGAAGGCAAAGGAGTTGGGTAGAGCTAGGGACATAGGAGCAAAGCATTCGTACCTTTTCCAGTAAGCTCTTCAGCACGAGTGATTTTTTTTTCTTTGTGGTAAACATGCACACATACTGCTTTGACTAAAAAAATTTTTAAAGATAACACAATACAAAGAGACAGATAACAGAATAGTAAGACTATATTAGACCCAAGAACATGTTTCTCTCTTCAATACTCTAATCAAGGTACTATTTTCCTTCTTAAGCTAAATCACCTGCTTGCTAATAAATCATTTACATTTTTATCTTTTAATTGGTATCCTAGAATTATCCTTTATTTGTTTTTGTTTTTCTTTCTTTTAACCTTTATCCTCTGCAAACATTTTAGAAATTTAGATTTCTCTATACAAAAATTTGAATACTATTTATCCATTTAAGGAAAGTTTGTTCCTGATAGACTGTTAAGTGAAACAAAGAAGGCAATACAACTGGTTTAAGATATGCCTATGACAAATACATAGAGATAGAAAGTAGAGTCAGGGCCTAGAGAGATGGAGAATAGAGAGTAACTGCGAAAGGATTTCTTGAGGGGGTGATTAAAATGTTTAGACTTAGAAAGTGATGATAGTTGCACACCTTTGCGAATATATGAAAATGTCTGAATTATACACTTGAAAGTAGTGAATTGTATGGTATGTGAAATATATCTTGTTAAAAAAACATATCCATGAAAAATACTACATGGAAATAAACTAAAACTAGAATGATAGTCATTGTGTGTGGAGGGGAGATTTCTTCTACCTTCTACTTCCCTAAAGTTTTGGTAATGTCATATTACTTTCATAATTTCAGAAATATTTTAAAGTAATGTCATTATCTTCAGTGTGTGGTACCATCTTCATGTGTCTAATTTTTCCTCCTAATTCCATAACACCCTTTATTTTATCCTGTCCTCTAAAGCACATAATTACATGTTAACTTTTTATCTGTTTTCTTTATAGTTTGGGGTTTGGTGTTACTCTCATTCATTTGACCTTTTTCTTTTCATCATCTTGATGCTGCCAAATCTTTACCTGCAGTTTGCTCTTTCTGCTGTTTTCTTTACTCACTATAACACTTTGCTTGAAAGCTCTCCCTAAATTACATATAAATGCCTTAAGCAAATCGTGACTTTGTGAAAGGAGAGCTGAACTTTCCTTCCTTGAATCATTCCTCAATTTAATCAAAACTGGGAATCTGGAGGATTGGGGAAAGGACAAGGAGAGTAAGAGGAGGAGAAACTGATATTTATTGAGTCCCTTCTATGTGCCAGGCTCTGTACATGCAGTTTTCTTAATCCTCCCTCAAGCCTGTTACCTTCTTCTTTTTGATGCACACACTGTGGCTCAGATAGGTTAAGCAACTTGCTCAAGGTCGCACAGAGAGCAGCAGTAAGTGTCAGACCCAGTTGTGTCTAACTTCGAAACCAGTACTCTCTCCTCTACACTTTCATTTTTAGTTGTGGTAATTCTATTGAAACATATTACCAAGATGGCCTCCAAAAATTTACATTAGTTTATACTACTGATCAGTGAATTTTCATGTTTATTGGTCATTTACATATTTACCGTTAATAAATTTTCCTATGCGTATTAGCCATTTGTATAATTTCTTTTTTGAATTTCCTGCTTATTCCCTTTTCCTGTTCTCCTACTATATTATATGTTGTTTGTAATTCTTATTGATTTGTAGCACTCTCTATTATGGCTAATGATTCTTTATTTTCTGTTATAATTATGATTTCCGAGAATGCCATTCACTCCCCAACTTTGTTTATAGTACTTTTAAATGTAAAATAATAATAATTGTTCACATTTTAATCTGTTTTCTTTATAGTTATGGGTTTAGTGTTACTCACAGGAAGAATTTTATCACCTTGAGATAATTCACATTTCTGTGAATTTTGTTCCTGGTTGTTTTATTGTTTCTTTTTTATTAATAAAATGTTCAAGTGTTTGATCTATCTGGAATTTAGCTTAGTGTATGGTATGAGAGAGAATTAACATTATATTTTCTCCTAAACAATAGCTAGTTGTCCCAAATCAATTCATTTTGTTTTATAGACTAATTTTGTGCAGTACTTTTGAGGAGTAATACACACACACACACGCACGCACGCGCGCGCGCGCGCGCGCGCGCGCAAGAATCTCTAAATTTTCTATTCTGTTCCATTGATTTATTGCCTATTCCTAAACCAATGCCATGTTATTAATTTTTATATTTGGTAGGACAAATTGCATCTTTTTATAATATTTGTTAAACAAACAAAGCCTCACAAATAAATAAATAAAACTTGCACATTGCTAAATGACTTGCTCAAATTCATGTATCATTTAGAGATTGAATTCAGGGAATAATTTCAGTCTTCAGAGTTTAGGTCATTTATTCATTTTATATAACAGATTTTACTGAACACCTACTATATGCCAGAAGCTATTCTAGCTTCTGAGAATACAGCAGTGAAGGAAACAATAACAACAACAAAAAATCTATCCCTCCTGGGACTAAAACATGTTCAACAATATTATTCATTTTCAAATAGATAGATCCTCCATACATCTTTGATAATTTTCCCAATTTTTGAGAAATAAATCTTAGTTATTACTTCAGCATAATTAAAAGAGTTGGAATCTTGCATTTTATATCTCACAGCTTTTTCTTGTATATCAATTTTATAAGCTCTAAGTTTCATTTCTCTTTTTTAAATGCAAACTAGTTTCTCTTATACATCCAATTTTGGTTTCTAAAAACCTCTTTGTAGAGAATTCATTGTTAAGTAGCTTAAGACTTTGGGAGAAAAATTAGGGAAATCAAGGTCACAATTAAACTAGAAAAAAATACACATTCTCCTTAGACATTTATTAAAATAATGTAATACATGTAGCACATATTATGCATCTGAAATTAATAATTAATTTTCATTCAACATTTCTTCCTTTAGGAGAACTTTTTGGAACTTCTCTGTTAAGAAATTTCATCAAGATGCATGATTATTTTACTTTATAGCACATGATATTCATAATAAGAGTATTTCTCTTCCCCTATTTTATTAGTTCTTATCACGTTTCAAAATTTATAACTTGGAGTAGTTGATTCCTACTATCTAGTCCAAACTGATCCCAAAGAAAGAGAGTAACTTGACAAGAATTAAATATAATTATATGTTTGGGCTCTGAGTTGTATAGATTTGGATTCAGACCTAGCTTTGCCACAGAATAGCTGTGTGACCTTGAGCAAGTGAGATAAACTTCTAAGTTAGGTTTTGCTATATATAAATTGGTGAGAATAAGAATAGCACTTCATAGATCGCTGAGAAAATTAAAATAGCTGGACTAGAACATGGAAAGTTAACAGTCCAGTGCATGTCACATAATACTTGTTAAATAAATGCTAGCCAATATTATTATTGAGAAATTTGCCAATATCCTTTCACAGAGAACAGTGGTTCATTTGGGTGAATAAAGTAGGGGTATTATGAGGATGTTTGTGGAAGTGAGGACGGTGAGGACCTCCTGGGAATTCAAGAAAAGCTGTGGAGTCTTGGGCTTCATAGGGACTGGCAGTCACTCAGAAATTAGAGGCATTCAGTGAAGAGTCATTGATCTGAGTCATCTCATTGCCTTGGCAAGTTCAGGGATCCCATAATTGCAGTGACTCAGCATCCCTCCATCTGCGCTGTTACCATTCCTATTTCTACTCACCAATTTCTCGACTCTCTCATGGATACCTTTTGATTTCGACTTACTGCAGCTTCTTCATCTTTTCTAATAACCTAAAGCCTTCAATTTATTCACAATTTGTCAGTTCCATGTCAGATTTCTAGGAGATAGTGTCTGCTGACCCGATAATGTCCTTATTTTGAACAGAGGTTCTGTGCCAACCTCTTCATAAGCCATAAACCCATCTAAAAATTGGTTGCTTTGGGCTGACATGCTCATTTCTAGTTCTAGTCTCCTGCAGTGGGAGCACTGGAGAGTGAAGGGTTAGGGAAGGGTAGCAGAGGTCACATGATGTGGGACATGACTACCTTCCTAGGAGCCACAGGTTGTCTGTTTTCCCATGTGGTGACTGGTTTGTCCATAACTTACACCTTGGATAAATTATACCTAATCTAATCTATTAAACCTAGGGAAAAAGAAATGTATCACCCTTCTTCCCTCCATCCATAGCTTTTTTATTATTTTGGTTGGTTTCAAGTGGTGTAAAATGAAGAAATTGTTGTATCAGAGGTTCCGGAAAAGGTTTAAAAAGTAAATACTCAAACCCAGCCTTTCTTCCCACATTACTTTGTTTCTTCTTCTTTTTTCTTAGAAGCATTATTTGGTCTTAGCTAGTTAGCAAACGGAGCAGATCATAATTCTTTATTAACCCTCCTTTAAATTTTAAGAATCTCAAGATTAAAGATGACCAATTAATTACCGGGTCAAGAATATAATTTTGCCCCTTGAGAAAAACATGAAGATTGAGGCCACAGAATTCTGCCAGGAATCAAAGAACATTAGGTGCCTTTCACTGGATACGAATAAATAATAGAAAACCCAATGGTAAAATTTCAAGTTTTGAAAACCAACCTTTCTTTTTAATTTCAAGTTTCAAAAACCACCCTTTCTTTACCAATCCCAGGCAACAAACATTTCCCTGAGTGTTTTTATGAATATCTCATTACAATTTAATACCAGAGTCAGAATTTTTCCTTATCAAATGCCAATCTTATGATGGATGTGAAAACCTATGGCCAAATACTTGAAAACACCTTCTTGTATTACATAATGGGCTAATGGCTTATGTGAGGTCAAACATTAGAGGGGTAAATTTCTAGTCTGCCGTGGTTATGCTGGCAGATTTCAACTACCTGGGCAGCACTTATCAGACAAGTCACCGCTAATTTCATGCCTTTACAAATTCAGCCTCTGAAGGCCAGTGGTGAAGATCCAGATATTAAAGAATTAGGAAACCCCGGCCAAACCATCCCAAGATGATTATGCCGAAAATGTAATTTTGGCACTTCTGCCACATCCTTTTTAACATTATATGCACTTCTTGGGATCCAGCAAAATGTTCAGCTAGAATGCCTTTATACCTTTTAATATAACACAGTGCCAGGTAAGCTGGTATTTTTGTTGCCTGCAGAGTTACTTTCATGAGTGGTTGATAAAATCTTATGATAAAGGATAGGCCGAAGAGCTGATGAGCACAGACAAAGCAGCGGAGCACTGAGCAGAGAGGCTTTTGATGAAACATATAAAGTATTGCACACTGAACTGTAATGACATGGACACTACAGGGTAACCAGAGGTGGAGCCAGGGCCTCACCACTATGGAAGAATGTCTGCTGAGGCTGCAGATGGGCCCATGCTCTAGGGACAGCCATCCCCACTGGCTTCTCTTTGAAACACAATTGCAGCTCTATTCTGCATCACCGGAAACTGCAACATAATATTAAATATGTTGGTCTATGAATGGCTGTGTATGTGTTACTTGGGACCTGTGTCACAAGGCCATGTGGCCAATATGCTGGGAAGAAGGCTGGGAAAACACCACGGCAGTGCTGAATGACCTTCACTCAGAAAGTATCTTATATTGTTTCTTGTTTTAAAACTTCTTTTCTTTAGATCCCTATAAACTGTGACTCTAACCTTAAATGATCTAATGCTATCTCAGTGACCTGTTTCTGGTTTACATAACACTTGGCCCATATGTGTAATCATTTATTTTTAGCTCCTTAGGCTTCCTTCAAACTCTTTTTACTTCCTTAGATTCTTAATTTTTTACTTTCTTCAATCTCAGGACTCATTTTACTTCCCTTTCTACATTCTTCTGTCTTCAATAGCTTAGGCCCTCCATGGCGCTTCTCATTTGCTTTGGGCTTTACCTCCATGGATTTCTCTGAAAGTCCTTTCCCCCCACTTCTTCCTTGCCTCTTTGTCATTGAGCTCATGAAGTTTTCTCTCCCAGTGACTCAAAATAACGGTATCTCTGATGGAGCGGCAATCTTGGTACTCATTCCTCAACAAAGGTTTATTGTGGCAATCACTGTTCAGTTTTTCTTATTCGTTTATTTTTATCTACACCATTTCCTGAATTTCATCTTCTTGTTTTTGTCTAATCTCTTCTCTCACCCCTTTTACTTCCTTATTCTCATATGGAATCAATGAATGCCCCTGCATTTAAAGTGCAAATGATACCAGATATTACTTGTCTTAATTTTCTAAGACTGCTGTAACAAAGCACCATAGACTGGGGCTTAAACAACAGAAACTTATTTTCTCATGATTCTGGAGGTTGGAAGTCCAAGATTAAAGTATCAGCAAGACTGGCTTCCTCTGAGGTCTCTCATTGCCTTGTAGAGGGCCATCTCCTCTCAGTGTCCTCACATGGTCTTCCTTCTATGTCTATGTCCTAATTTGCTCTTCTTATGCAGACACCAGTTGTATTAGATTAGACTCTCTTAATGACCTCATTTGAACTTATATACCTCTTTAAAGATCCTATCACCAAATATAATCACATTCTAAGGTACTGGGGGTTAGAACTTCAACATCTGAATTTGCGGGGTGAGGCACAATATAGCCCATGACACTGCCTATACTTTAAAATACAGATCAAACATTTCTTCTTTCTCCCTGATGTTTCCTGATCCGAAAAACTCATAGTGATTTGGTTCTTCTAGAACTTGTGTGGAAGTTACTACCTTGACCATCAACCTGGTAATCAGCCATGTGCCTTCTTGTAAAATCTCTCATTTTGCCATTTTAAGTTATTATGTATGATTTATGTTGTTAATTTCTTATGTTCTATTTTATTTCCCAAAGAGAGTAGATGAAGATGAACCACACCTCTCACTCCCTTAATCTCCATAATATCTGGCCCAGTAATTTGCATGTCATTTGTTCTCAGTAAGTAAGTCTGACAGTTTAGTCAATGTTCTCTCACTTTAGATTCTTCTAAGTTCAAACCATCTTAAAGCTTGCCACCAATTACTTATGTTCAATTCCTAAAAATATGTTCTCTTTGGGAAAGGGTCCTGTTGAGTCACATCAACAAGAACCCAATCATGTAGGAGCAGAGCAGTGATGGAACGGGCTTGAAGTTGACCCAATAAGGGTCAAAATCAGCTGGGATTACTGGTAAGGTTCGGATGGGGTCAGTTCAGGACCAGGTCCTTAATAAGATGGTGTCAGAGAGCAGGTGACAAGGTCCATTGGATTGGTAAGGTGAATATGGGACAAAGACACACCCAAGTGGCAAGTCAGGCTTTTGTGGGTGGAGCAGAGAGAAGGCATCAGTCATACAGTAGATAGCACCTTAGGTGAGTCTGAGAGAGAAACTCCACCTCAATGCTTAACTGTCAAGAAGCACTTTTTTACTAAATGCTTCATCGTCAGGGCTCACTGTTGGTACAATGACCCATGTACAAGAATTCATCTTCTTAACTGGAAAAAAAACTCTCCCTGGTCCAATGACTGTGGCCTTAAAAAGATCCTCAATTTCTACCTCACTGGAGACTTCTTCCACTGGTGCCTTAATTCCCCTGCCACTGGGCCTTAATATCTCTCCAACATTCCCAAACGGCCCTTGAAGAGCATGTGACTGAGGCCTTCTTCCATTTGGTCACATCTGCATCACTAAATATGCTCCCTCACAAAGCAACAGGTAACTTCCTCTTTCCCGACAGGGCCCTTGCCCCTCACTGCCTTACATTCTCAAATTTGGTCATCCAAAATCACTTCATGTTTTTAAGTTAGGGTTTAAGTCTTTACTATATGTTAAACACTATGGTAATACTTTAGAAACATCTTTTTATTACAACCCTCTGAGATAGTATATGTTTTCTATTGCTGATAGTTCTATAAAAAATGATCACAAACTTAGTGGCTTAAAGCAACACTACTTTATTCTCTCACAGTTTCTGTCATCAAGAGTCCAGGTATATGTTACCTGGGTCCTCTGCTCAGGGTCTCACAGGCTGAAACCAAGGTGTCAGCTGGGACTACAATCTCATCTGAGGCCTGGGTTCTCTTCCAAGTTTACTGCTTGCTGGCAGAGTTCAATTTCTTGCAGCAAGATGCCCAAGAGCTGCCTTCTTGCTATCAGATGACAACTGCTTTCAGCTCCATGTCCTCAGATTCTTGCCATATGGCTGCCTCTCATGATCTGTTTGATTTCTTCCATGGCAGTAGGGAAGTATCTCTGAAACTTCACCTTCTTCCTGATAAGGCATACCTGATTAGGTCAGGCTCACACGGGATTATCTCTCTTTGATTAACTACAAGATAATAGATTAATATGTAATTACAAGAGTGATATCCCATTATATTCACTGGTGCCATCCAACACTCAAGGAGAGAGGCATGCACACCATGAGGCGGAACTCTCGAGGCCATCGTAGAATTCTGCTCACCACATGGAGGTACCACTGTGACTCTCATCTAACAGATGTGAAGCATAATCACATAGCTTGTAAGTGGCAGAGCTGAAGTAGAATTCCAGGGGTTTTGATTCTTAAACCAGTGTTCTGATTCAATGTACTAGACTGCCTTTGTTATTTCAACTTCTGCTTCCAACATTGTCCTTAGGCCTATTTCTGCCTGAAAAATTGCATTTCTACCATCTATCAAAGTTTAACATAATTTTCATGTCCCTCATGTAATTCTTTTGATTAACCGACCTTGTTGTTGACCTCATCTAGCCATCATATATTTATGTTTTCCGAATCATCTGTCAGTTAAATGTTTACGGGATACATTAAGTATCAAGAACTATTATTCTGTGTTTATGCTAGAAATATATTGGCTACTTTCTATAAGTGACCAATGATTGTCAAATTTTGCCTAAAAAACATTTTACCCTAGGAAAACTTTAATATAATTTCTATAATTAGAAATAAAAAAATGAAATCTTCACTGTTTCTACTCCCTCAAAAGGATACAACCAACGATATACCCTTAACCATGAGATAAACTATTGGAAAGGTTAAGGTCTTTTGGGAATTGGACCTGCAGATTGTGCATCAATGTGACTAAAAACCTGAGATCAAGCTAAACGTGTTCAGGAGAGTTAATCCAGGAGGAGTCTTGCTTTCTGATGCAGGATTCCTCAAATTCGAGTACATCAGAATCACCTGAGGGCTTGTAAAAATACAGATTGCTGAGCCATATCCCCCAGAGTTTCTGTTCAGTAGATCTATAGTGGGGTCTGAGAATTTGCATTCCGAATAAGTTCTCAGGTAATGTTAATGTTGCTGATCTGGGGAATCACACTGAGAAACACTATTCTGGAGGGCAGAACCAATGGATAAACAGTATAGGATAGCCAGTTTTAGCTAAAAATCTGGAGGAATTAATTTTTAAGCCATTATTACTCTCTAATAATGGCCAGGCTCTTCTATGAAGAAGAAAGCTTTCCATGACTAGAAATGTGCAGACATTTGGATGATGGCTCATTGGGGGTATTGTAAAAATGATTACCTCATAAGCAAGGGTGTCCTAGGTCCAATCTATGAAGCCAGGATTGATCTGAGGGGATAAGTGTGGGGTTGGGGGTTGAGGGAGTGTGGAGTTTTGCCAGGATACAGTCATAAGAAAGAAAAGCCTAGGTGGTGACTCAAACAGGCTTGGTATTACCTGACAGAGAGTTTTAGATTTCACCAACAAGAATGAGAAATTAAAGCAGTAAGTAGGAAGAAAAGATTAGACTGGGGCTACAAATAATCAGACCTGCATCATTCTAGGATTATGTCACTTATAAGTGAAGGGTAGGTTGAAATGCAAAATCAAAGTAGAAGGAGAAATAAATGTTTTTGAATTATGGGTAAAGATATGTGTACGCTGATGTTCATATAGCAGCATTATTCATAGTGGCCAAGACATGGAAACAACCAAAATGCCCTTCAAGAGATGATTAAATAAAGAAGCTGTGGTACATAAATACAATGGAATATTACTCAGCCATAAGAAGAGATGAAATACTGCCATTTGTGACAACATGGATGGATCTTGAGGTTATCATGCTAAGCAAAATAAGTCAGACAGAAAAAATTAAGAACCATATGATTTCACTCATATGTGGGATATAAAACTGAAAGCAAAAAACAAACATGACAAACAGAGACTCAAGGACACAAACAAAAGTTTTGTGGTTACAGGAGTAGGAGGAGGTAGATGAGGATAAAGGGGGGTCAAATATATGATGACAGAAGGGAATTTAACTCTAGGTGGTAAAGACACAATTCAGTATAAATATGACATATTATTGAATTGTCACTTGAAACCTATATACTTTTATTAACCAATGCCACCTCAATAAATTTAATTTTTAAAAAAAAGTAGATGGAGAGAAAGCAAGGCACTTCAGGATAATAATCCACAAATGCTGGGCATCCACAGAATGGCTCTATTGTGTAAGTCTGGTCAAATATTTCCAGATTGGGAGGATGGGTGGAAGATTGGGTAGTAAAGAGAAATCACTAAACAGAACAGAGTTGTACTAGAATTGCTTCTCAAACCTAGCCGATCATCGGTCACCAATGGGTAGATTGTAACAACTCCACATCTCAGAGCAATGAGTTTAGTGAGTGGAAGAGGGACAAAAATCTAATTCCCAGGCACTTTCAGCATTGGAATCCACTAGCCCTGATAATCTCTATCAACATTAACAGATGTTTGGCAGCTGTCCCTCAAGCCATTTCACAACACAAGACTTAGGCCTTTGAGGTATTAATCTAATCCTTAAGCAATTCCATCCAGTCTTCTTGATGGAAACAAATTTATTTTATTGGTAGGCCACTGAATGAACCAGAATGCTTCTACTTTTATCTTTTTTCTGTATTGAGCTATAATGTGGTAATTTTCTTTAAAAACATTTAAAAAGACATTTGCTTTTAAAACAAATGATTTGAAAACAATTGGGTAGTAGTGGAAAGAGGCTCAGACTTTGAAGACAGAGACCAAGATTTGAATCCCAGTACCACCACTTATCTCACAGCAACCTTGGGTGAGTTGCTTCATCTTGGAGTCTTGTTTTTCTTGTTAGTTTATCGTGAAAATGAAGCCAAGTGTGGAGGTGGATACAAATTCTTTAAGGTCATTGTTGTATTCCTAATCCTTGGCACTTAGTAGTTGGTCACAAAACATTTGCTGAATGAGCTAATAATGTATATGTAGACGGTCTAGCACAGCACCTACTTCATAAAAGGAAGTTCGTGTTATCACTGCTGGCTTTTTTTTTTCATCATGCTCAAATATGGGCAAAATACAATTGAAACTGGCCAAAGGGGACTATATTTTGACCTGCAACTTTTATAATTTTTGCAAGGAAAATATATTTATGTATTATTTGTTCAATTAGGAAAAAAGTAGAAACATTTAAAGTAAACTAAAATCCTTCCTCACATCACCTCATGAATGCTCTTCCAGCCAGCTTAGAGGCTCTTTGATTTTTCACTTATAATTTTGTGTGTATGCATGTGAGCGTGCACGCACGCGCGCACACACATACACACACACACACACACACACACGACACTCAACTTTTCATCTAATTAACATATTTTCATTTCCATTAAACAAGTTGCCTTGAACTGCATAACCCTTTTCTGCTGGAGAAATACGTATATCTCTTCTTATTCAGTAGTTGCCTCACCCTCTGACATCTAAATCCTTTATCTTATATTCTGAACAATTCTGATGAATTTATTAAAGTCTTTTATCTTATCTCATGAAGGACTCTGGTTACCACATCTCTTTTTCTCAGTGGTCAGCATGCAGAGTGTGGTGGTGTCTGCAGCCTGGGCATAGAGTGACCTCTTAACCCTTCACTGCCCCAAAACTCTCATTTGACAGCCATCAGTACAAAATTCTCTGCCTGGCTGGCAGGACCCACCAAGCTGGGCCTCACTTGACAGAGCATTCTTTTCTAGCCAAGTGTAGACTCCTCAACCCTTCCTGTGGATGAGGAACTCCTTGCAAGTGGCACCTAAGCCTTCAAACTGTTTATGTCCCTTTGTCTTTCTCCCAACAGTGCCTTGGTCACATAGGAAATATTCCTGTTGGATGAATAAAACCGGAGTTTTGATCTAGTATTTTTTAAAAATTGCTCAGTCACTACTTTTTATTTATAATAAATAGAAGTTGTGGCCAAAAAACCCCTAAAAATTCGTAACCATTTTTGTAACAAGAATTTCCAGTTGTCCACTATTTTTCAAGGCTATCTCTAACTTCTGATTAAATTTTTTAAGTGTAAATGTTTTAACTTCTCTTGGCCATGTACTTAAATCTGTCCTGAGCTCTACTCTAAATGCCCTTTATTTTTCCTCCTTTCTTGATTTCACTTATAACATCTTCAACTTCTGCTCTTACAGAATATGCTGATTTTATAGTTTATTCTCAATAACAACTGAGTCATTGGATGGGAATATTTTATTGGAGAAGATTCAATGTCTTCTCATCCAAAGGATGTTTTATTTGTTTTATTTTGGAATTGCTTAGTAAAGACCGCTGGATCAGTTTGGGTTTGAATCCTGGATCTGCCATTTATTAATCGTGTGGCTGTATACTACTTATTTCACTTTTCTAAGCCCTTATTTCTCATTTATAATATATATTTTAAAATGCTCATAAGTAGTTTGTGTGATGATTAGATGAGAAGACGATGATAAGGACTTAACTCAATGGCCAGCCCATAGTTAGTGCTTAATAAATGATATCTATGATTATTATTCAGGCGGGTATTGTGGACTTTATTCTTTCATTTATTCATTTGTTTATCTAGCTGTTATAACATGGGTATTGCAGCAAAGCCATTTCCCTAGACACTATGGTAAAACAAAAATGATTGAGACACTTTTCTTGCCTTTATTAAATGGATGTATGTGTGTGCACACGTGCATGTGTGTGTGTGCAGGGTTTCTTTTTTTTTTTTTACTATTGCTATATATGTAACTATGCCAGCAATGCTGATATAATTATAAGTTACTGGCAGTATCTATGCTTTTTTTAATGTTTATCATTCACTCAATGAAATATTCTCAATACTTGATACTCTGAGGCACTCAGAATTACTATACTGAAAGGAGTCCTTATAAGAAGTTTCTGTGGGGTTGTAAATAATTAGAATATCAAGGTGCAAAATCGTGGACTACAGATCAGTGATTTGTAGCCTATTCTCAACCAGGACACACCTGAGGGACTGTGATTTACAGGGACACACTCTCTGGTTAAGCATCGTTGTGCCAACATCTGTTCCATCCCTATTTCTCTCACTCAACAGGATTGAATGAGTAAATGTAGTGTTAAGACAGGGATAGCTCTGAACTCAATCTTTTTGTTCTTATGTCTGTTATTAGCAAATTTCGGCATTTTCACTGCTTTCAGATACAAACAGAGTTAGAAAAGGGTCATAAACTAAAATGCCTACAGTGAGTCAGGTGAGCTGAATCTGAGCAATGATGGGAGGCTGAGGAGGAAAACCTTGGTACACAGGATTATAAATGCCTTCTAAATGGGGCTATAATATAATTTGTAAATTATATGCATGTACTCAAAATCTATGAATTTAATGTAATAATGCCTTCTTCCTTTTAGGAAAAAAGTAAATCTATATAGATGTTCTCACATTTTCTTCACCTTTGTGGACTATTTTGGTGTGCTGCACTGTGGAGATCGCTGCCTGGACTTTGGGTGCTGTAGACGTTTGAAGGTCATGGGAATTAGAGAAGTGAAAAGTAGGTCTCTCTTATTCTCTCATCACTGATACCCAAGTTCCCCTTCCCAAAGGAGCCACTATAAATAGTTGTTTTTTAATCCTGTGTATATATTTTTATTGATTATTAATTTATTTTAAAAATACATTAATAGCTACAATGCATCAGACCCTTTCTTGAGTGCAAATGCGATAAACACAACAGACAAATATGGCTTCCCTCATGGGACTTTACATTTTGTTGGGGGAGACAGCTCATAAATAACTAAATATTAAATATATTTAAATGTCAAATGGTAATAAGTCCTAGGAAGAAAAATAAATTAGGGTGAAGTGATAGACAATGACAGGTAGGTAGCATGTGGGGAAAGAGGGTACAGAGAGAGGAACTATAAAAGTTCTCTCTAAGAAAATGGCATTTGAGCAGGGATCTGGGTGAGAGGCTAGCCTCACAGACACCTGGGGAAAGCATTCTGAGCAGAGGAGCTATGACTTGCAAAGCCCCTGAGGTGAGAATGAACCAGAACAAGATGAACATGAGGTCAGAACCAGATCACATGAGGCTGTGGAATCTCGGTGAGGAGTCTTGTTTTATTCAACACATAAAAAAAAAAAAAAAAACCTTTAAGTTTTTTGAATGGGGAATGATGTGATTGATTGATTGATTGATTGATTGATTTTAATTGTGTGGAGATTAGAATGAAGGATGGAAGCAGGGAGGCCAGTGAAGCAATGAGAAGGCAAATGAGCTAGTGTAGGCAAGAGGTGATAGCTTTTCCATGGATGAGAATGACAGAGGAGGGAGATATGGTTGGAATTGAGATTTATTCTGAAGGTAGAGTCAAGAGAGCTTGCTGATTAATTATTCTATGTATATACAAGCATATGTTTACATTTCCACTTCCTCTGTTTTTAAAACACAAATAATAGCTTAGTATACAAACTATTCTGCATTTTGCTTTTTGTCACTTGATATTAAACAGGGATTATGACATATTAGGTTGGATTAAAAACACCAATCAATTTTCTTTTCTCTCTTTTATTAAAATTATTATTTGTACTTAAGTTAACAAGCACATACTTTTAAAGACAAATAGTTCTCCAAGACTTATTGTGAAACTCGTCACCTCACTTATCTCCTTCCCAGAGGCACTAGCTTTACCTCTTTAACCTGATTTTTTGGTAATTATCTTTCTTCTAGATAACATTCTTGCATTTTTACTTCTTGAATGTCTAGTTTTAAACATGATCTCTTGATTTCCGTTTAGGCAGAGAAGTGAAAGAGTAGGGCTCAGCTCTTTTATCCTTCCTGCCCCACCATTTTTACCAACTTTTGCACCCCCTCTTTCTCCTCACATAGCCAAATTTGAAATTCTGGTTAGTTCAATATTCATTGTTAACTGGCTGATTTATGACTATGTAAACACTAATTACTACTAAATTTGTTGCAGACTATGGTTATTTTTATTTGCTAAATAATGTTCTGTTATCCTCAGATTTAATAATTATCTATTTTTTCCTTTGCTTAGTTATCATTATATTTATCATGAATTCAACACCAAACTCTTTGACCATTGTCTGAATCATTTCTCAACATGGTCAGACACAGCAGGTGCATTTTACCAATTTTATCTTCCCAAAGAAATTTCTCTTGGAATCTTCTGATGATCTCTGTGATAGATTTATAACAAAATGGTCAATTTTCTTTCCCATGTCCATGCTCCCTTGCTCAGTAACTGAGTGTACTTTTGACTTTGTTTCTGAGCTTGACCACATGATTTGCTTTGAACAATGAAACGTTAGTAAACGTGACACAGTAGAGGTTTAAAAAGTCCTTGTGCTTTGAGCTCTTAGTAGGCTTGCTGCCATATGAAGAGCAAGGCTCACCTGTTGGATGAAGAGAGAAACATAGCACAGTCACCTGCCAGGCCCCAGCCTCTACTACACCACCTGTCAGACATGTGTGAGGCCTTCTAGAACCAGTTGTTCCCAGCTGAACTGCCAATCAGCCACAGATGCACGACTGAGGTTAGCTAAGATCAGCCAGAAATGCCCAGCAAAATTGAGAGCTCAATAGATGATTGTTTTAAGCCACTGCATTCTGAGTTGATTTGTTGTGCAGCACTAAATAATTGATACAAGCTGCAAGATAGACTGGTTTGCTCTGGGGTATAATTACCATCCTGGGACTCTTCACCATCATCTTGAAGCTGACTTTTACTTTTTTTGTGTATTGGATTTCCTGTTTCCAGTAACCTATATCTTCCTATTTCTTGCTTTCCTCCAGTGACTTCCCAAGAAAGAATACATAAGAAGTAAATTGTTTAAGATCTTGCATGTCTGAAAATGAACTTTTTTTTTTCTATTCTCGTATTTAAACGACAGTTTGGTTAGATGTAGAATTTTAGGTTGTTATAATTCCTTCAGAATTGTGAAAGCCTCTCTCCATTGCTTTGTAGCTTCCAATGCTCTTATCAGAGGTTAAAAATCATTATGTCAAAGGATGATAAGACCACCACACAATATCTGAAACGAAAGGACAAAGATGAATTTACTGCTTGCCATAGTAAGGGAGAGCTATGCTGGTGAGGCTTAATCTCTCCAAGCAGAGCAGACTGCTAAGCTTGTCTTGAGTTTTGGGGAAGCATGGAGTTTGGGACTGGTGGACTTATAGAGGTTGCCATAATCTGTAGAACTGTGGTTCCTTAGGTGTGTTTATTGCAGTGAGTCCATCCCTGACTGGCCAATGCTCAGAAGCGAGGGACCAATGCTAATTGGTTGGCTTGCAAAACCGTGTTCATTGAGGGGAATTGACTTTGATAGATGAAATGAGTTAAAAACCAAGTTTCCACAGCCACTTATTAACATGACTACAGAACAATTGCCTTTATCTAAGTTTGGGGGAACATTTTTCATTTTTATCCTCACTAATTACTGTGTATATGACCTGGATATGTATATATTTTTCTCTTTATGGTTATGCATTATCTTCACTTTGTCTTCAGTGTTTGAAATTTCATAATGTTGTTGCATTAGCTTGAGTCTTATTTCACTTGGTAAATCTTTTAGTCTGGAAACTCAGGTCATTAACTACTTCCGGTCTCTCCTCCCCTCCATTTTGTCTATTCTCTCTCTCTCTCTCATCTAGGCAGTCTATTTTGGAGGAATACTAAGAAACACCAGTAGGGTCATAGAGAATTGAGACAGAATTAAAAGAAGCCAATAAAAGTGTTCATTATTAAGCAAGTCAATACTTTGGACTATTGAGTACTACACTGCTGGGGAGTTCTGAGAGCAAGTGAAGAATATACTCTGCAGTTATCCTATCTGGGGTGCAAGGGAACTAGAGTACTTTCATCAGTTACTGAAAGACAGTTCCTGTCAACCATCCATTGAAGATTGTTATCACAAAGACAAGGAGAATCAATGTCCAACACATATAGGCACTAGTGGCCACAGAAAACCTGCAAAGGGATTTAGATGCTGCCACTTGAGAGGTCAGGCTGGTGTGTAATGAAATGGTAGTCATGGCCATCAAGGAGATTTATGTGGGACACTACTTCTTTCTTTCTTTTTTTTTTTTTTTAGTGCTAACCCTCCTTGATCAATTTCCTAATTATCTTCAATTTTCGTCTCCTATTTTCCATCTCCTTTTCTTTTTGTTGGTAAAATTCCTCAACTTTATATTTCAACCTTTCTATCAAAAATTCTAACTTCTTCTATGTTTTGGGAATGTTCCATTAATTAATTTGTTTGTTCGCTTATTTTGGGGTAGAAATCTGTTCTTGTTGCATGGTTATTGTAGCTTCTCTTTGTGAGGTTTTGATATTTATTTTATCTTTATATCTTCAACATTACTTTTTTCTCTTTATTTTATTTTCTATCTTTCAGGTTAGAAAGATAGATATCTTAGTCCTTGTATCTGACAATATTTAAGAGTGAGACACCAGCTGGAAGCTCTGAGGATATGAGAGATGCTGGTCTGATGTGAGCTTCACTGTAGGAGCATCAAGAGTGGGTTATTTAATTGTGAAACTTCCAATGTCAGCATCATTCCAATACCATGTCTTTCATCGTGGACTAGCCATCTTTCCCCCCAAATAAATTCTTTCGGTGTCCTTCCAGGGAGGTGAAAGTCTAGTTTTCAGTGTCCTGGACTCAGAATGGAGAAAAACAGATACGGCATGTTATGTCTCCAAAGCTAATATGCATATATTCATTTAATCCCTTATTGTTAGTACAGTTCCCTCATCCTCAGCTCCGCTGGTATTCTTCATACAGATGATTTTATTTCTTTCTGAAAATAAACCATCACTCTGTCAGTTAAGGAAGGGGCAGTTTCTAGGATGCTGCATGGATCTGGGAAGAAGTATCGAGATCCAGTCCCATCTAAAACAGATTTCCAAAAAAGCTTCTTTATTGAGACCACACATTTATACCCTCACTTTCACAATTACCTGCTGCCATCAGTTTCTAAATCTTTGGATGGTCTGTAAATTGGATTAGTTCCTAGTTTTCTCTACTGCTTGATTAATTTTAATTTTCTCAGCTCTGCTTATTCTATCCCTATGTATTCATCTGCTTTTCAGCTTCCAAAATGATCTCTTCTTTAACTCACTGCATTTAGAGTTTAAATATCCCTTAAGATATTTTAAAATATCCTTTCACTTGTGTTAGTAGGGTTCCTGGAAGGCGAGAAGGTAGAAGTGTATGCTGAATCTTCTATCTTTACACAGAACTTGTTTTTAATTTTCAATTTATGTGAGGTGTGTTACTGGCTTCATAATTGAACCTAGCTTATAATTCATTTGTGATAGATCTAAAACTATTTTATGAAAGATGGCTCCAATTACAATAAGCTTAAAGTAATGCTTTCTTCCTTAACAATACAAAAAAGAAAGGGTAATTTGTCACTAACCCAGATGAAGGGGGACACATAATTGTAAGTCAAAATTAATAAGCCTGGAATCATTCTTCCCATGCATTTGTATGCCCCTTTTAAAATATAGATTGCATAACAACACTAATAAGAAAATTCCTGAGCCTGTGCAAACTTGAGGTAGAGGCATAGTCATGCATAATCTCACACTAAAATCTGACAGGCGGTGCACACTACGGAATTCATAATTTCAGTCTCCAGAGTAGCTTAAAGCTGGAAACATATGTGCTCGTGAATCTTTGTCAAGTTAATCACTTTTCTCCGCTGCATCAAAAGTTTAATATAGGCTTCTTAACAACCTGTTACTAGAGTAATCTGCTTACTAATCATATGATAAATCACACACAAAGTAAGTTGATGTTGTTCTAAAAGTTAATATTGTTCTGTTAATTGCAGTCATTTTTTTCCAGAGCTCTGCTCTTCTGTATCCTTTTGGGGATGACTAGCTTCCTTACCCAGAACCAAGCCAGATAACGACACACTGCAACTCTGCGAAACAAAAACAAACAGGGAAGTACGTTAGGCAGTTAATCCATCTCCCTCTGAAATGTCTCCTTATTCTCTGTCGGAAATCAAGATCCACTCTCTCCACCTTAAGAAAATCTTCCCTTGAGTCTGCCACCTCCTGAAAGTTGCCTTTGACCTTCCAGTGGTCTTTTCTTACTTCCATCCTCTTTCATCCCTTAACGGTATTTGCTGAGATGACTTAGATCGTCTTTATTGAAAGGTAACTTACAAAACAATTCAAATAGAATGATCCTCAATAGGATATCTTGATTTCTCACCTCAAACTCAAACCATTTCTCTTTTAACCATATTTTAATTGGTAATAATAAAAGCATATATTGAACAGTTATTTAGATATTATGCTAATACTTTATATATATTAACTTTTTTCATCATCACAGTAATCCTGTGAAACAGGATTAATTGTTATACCTATACCAATTAATTATTATACCTATTTTTATAAATAAGAAAGCTGAGTCCAGAGAGTTTATGTAATTTTCAGGTAAAATGCTGGTCAGTGGCAGGCAGTGCATGTATGTGAACAGTATCACCGTCCACCCAGTTACCCAACCAGAAGCGTAGGTATCA
>NW_006442484.1:11613055-11622803 GCF_000325575.1 Pteropus alecto
ACTATCATTTCTTACCCGGACCACTGTACCAGCTTTCCACCTATTTCCATTTATGTTCCTATAGACTATTTTCCTTATAGCCGATGTATGAATTTGATAAATCCACAATCATAATGTGATATTTTTAACAAACTTCTTTCAAAAACTGACTTCCTGCCATCAAAACAGTTACATAAATAAAGATGTATCTTTAATGTCTGGATAACACAACTAACAAACCAGGTCTGATGGACCTATGCAGAACATGCACATACATACAAAAGATAGAGAATAGACATTCTTTTCAATGACACTTGGAACATTTACAAAATTTGACTACATCTTAGGTTACAAAGTTAGTCTCAACAAATACCAAATGATAATTATATAGACCACAATCTTTGATCACAATATAATAGTCACAAATCAGTAACAAAGGTCCTCTGCACTATTTTTCCCTACTCTCCTAACAGGAAACTACAATTTCCAGGCTTCCTTGAGCCCTGGCATCCAGGTAGTCTCTACCGATGGGAGACATTGACAGCACTGTCATTAGATTGGGGGTTGAAAGGGGAAAAGGCTAGCTGTTTCCTGCTTCCTCTGAAGAGTCTTTTTTGGCTCCTGGCTTAGGTCGGACAGTCTCTACTTTGGCTCTAACTCACTTCAGGTGGCTCCAGTTGTAAGCTTGGGAAAGCCACCTCCTTCCATTGTCCCTTCAGACCTACAGATGATAATGGCTTCCTGCTGTTGCTAATCTCTGGATTGCCTCAGTGTTTAATCCAGTTGGCTTCTCAAAACATGGCCACCATAGAATTTAATTCTCTGTATTAAACTCTCCTCTAGTCAAATTTATATATCTATCTATTTATCATTGTTACATAAAATTTCTCAGGGCAAGAGACCAAAGAAAAAGGCTGACAACTCCAGCATTACAATATGAATTTATTAAGTGAACTTACATATGAGGCCTATCTTGGGTGGAAGCAAGAAAACCTAGATATCCTCAGCACCACATGACAGGTGCTAAGGGGTTATATAAAGAGGGCTGGATAGATAGGGTTACTAGGATGTGACCTGCCTCAGGTAAGGGGTAAAGTATGCCTTACATACTTGCCCAAGGCAGGGTGAGGACCTGTTCCAGGAACTAAAATGCTTGGGGAATGGGGAAGGAGTTAGACAGTCTCTGAGGGGAGTTACAGGAATCAATTTCTGTTCTGGCCTGGATCTGGCTGATCTAGCATGAGGGTCCAACAACAGTCACATCATGGAACATTCTCTGCAACACAATTATCTATCATGATCGATATAACCCCACATATTTAGAAATGATATCTAAATAATTTATGGATTAATATTTGGAAACGAGCAACCACACAAACTACATATCAACATTTTGGGATGTAGGTAAAGTATTACTGATAGGGAATTTTATATCTCAAAAAAGCAAGATGTCATACCGACCTTCCTCATAGTTTGACTGACTCGTTTGTGCTGTATACACCAGTGTATTTGTTTTAATTCTTTTTCTTTCTTTCACCAATTCTGTATAATTTCTCAATTTTTGAAGCATCTGTAGCTTTTTAATGAATCTTCACTTGTACTACCTTATTAGCCTTGGAAATAATACTTTTGCCCCCTGCTTGCCTCAGGCATTAACTTTATGCTAGTTGCTATGGTATAAAATTTTATCTCTTGCCCTGGCTTCTCTCTGAAACTTCATTCTTGTGTTTACAATTGTGTACTGGACATAGTTTACATTTTCAGAACGCCAAATTTAACATGGCTAAAACTGAATTCATCATCCTGCTCCTCACTCTCTAGAATCCATTATTCTTAATCCTCTGCCTGACCCTGTCGCTTTCGCAAATACACATCCTTGAAAACTCATACACTTTCAGAGCAGAGACTGCATCGCTTCTGCTTGGCTTTTGTTCCAAGTAAAAAGCCTTACACGTAGTAAATATGCAGTAAATATTTTTTGAATCGTTGAAAGTCTCCACCCTCTCTAATTCTATATCCCTTTCTATTTTTTACAGCTCAGTAACACCGTCTCAAATCCATTCTCTTTTTGCTATTTTTGTTGTGACTGACTAGTCCTCCTGATCTCTCACCTGGAGAGGCAGCAGGGCAGGCTGAAACTCCGAGAGTTAAATTATAACTCATCTCATAAATATGTTTAACAAAAGCCTTGTTAAAGGCAAAATGCTTCCTGGTAAGCAAGATGAGTATGACTTGACTATAAGGTTCTTAAAGCTCTTAACACAATTGAGAAAGAATGTGTTGATCAGATGGAGAATTAGTATGCAAAAAACACCACAAAGGCTAATAATGTCAGCAGAGTCTAGTCAAGCTCTGTTCAGAATGCTTCCCTGTCCCAGGGGCTCACTTCCTCTGGTGATGGATGTAGCCCAGTTGTTGCAATACTTTTTGTTGGATTTAACTTCTCCAGAACCAAACCTAACCAACCTCTAAATTTTGGGCTATCCCACAACTATTCCTTCGATTATCCAGGCTCAGAATGTAAAAATTATCAAAGACTCTTGGTCCCCCCTATTCCTCTTATGTATTTGATTGATCCTTTTTGATTCTTATTTTTGTATTTTTCCTCTCTTTTTTTTATTCCTGCCTCCTCCCTTCCAACCATTTATCAGGCGCCCATTAAAACACAACCAAATTAGTCTTTCAATTAAATCTCTTTGCCTCTTTCTACTCCTCCTGAGAGTTCTATCCAGAGTCCTCATCTTCATCTTGTCTTTCACTATGGGATGACAGAAGATCCAAAGATTCTCAGCAGTCTTTCTATTCTGGTATTTAAAATAGGCACACCTTCCTCAGCAAACCTGGCACTTTCTCTCTCAGCAACATGGCTGTGGGTTTCAGTCAGGTTTTTCTCTGAACAGATTATGCTCATATTTGTCCCCAGGCTTTGCACCCAGGGTACCCAAATCAAAGCCATACTTCAAAGTTCCAATTCCTCCATAAAACCTTGGCTGATGTTCCTGGCTGACAGATTCCTTCCTTCTCTGGTGTTCTTTTAGGCCCAAGAATATTTAAGAGAGGTGGATTTACCACAAAGCCAATGAGGCTTACATTTGAGCACCCCTTACTTGGACAACTCCCTCCAAGACTGTATACCTAATTTTTATTGATAATTTTGTATTTTTTTTTCTTAAAGAAGATCTTCCAAGTTGTAAAAGCCCCGAGTCCCACATAATCCGTCCCTGAATTTAGGCTGTTAATTATATTCTAGATCTGTCCTTGAATTTAGGCCATTAATTATATTCTTTTCCTGAACCAATTTCCTAATTGGTTCATATACGACCAACTTGTTTTCTCAACTTAGGATAAACTTCTTGCTATATAATGTAGTGTATAGCATGGTAGTTAAAAAGTAATTGATGAAATCCCATAGACCTGTATTCAAATATCACCTCTACCAATTCCTAGCTGTGTGGCAAGTCTTATTTCTTAACTTTATTGAGTCTCACTTTCTTCATCTGTTAAATGGAAATGATTAAGATAAGAGCTGAATTATGACTTTCAGAAGCTCAAGGTACTTTTGCCTTCGCGGGCCCCTTACTCTACAAAAAAAAAAGGTTACAAATTATATTTTATAGCTGTGTGAGTATAAAGACTAATATCCAGGGAGGATTATATTCCTTTATTTTCCCTTTTGATTCTGAAAAAAAAAAAAAGCCAAAAAAAAAAAAAAAATGTTAAAAGGTCACAGAAGCAATCTGAAAAAACCTCCAATGGCCCAAGCTGAACCAATTTTAGTAACAAAATCAATATGGTGGTGTTTCATCCAAAGAAGAAAATAATATAATATAAATGGGACAAGGGATAAATATTCCTTACAGAAGAATTCCAATTATTAACTAAAGAAGAGTAAAATAGATGATGTTAGCCATTATTATTTTTTGTTATTGCATGCCTCTTTTATATCTTTCATAATGAATAATGAATATAAATGCTGACTAAATTGATTTAAGTAGAGGATGATATTTGTAGTGTTAAAAGATAAACTGTGGCATATTAAAAATTTTAAGAGTTTATTTGAACAAAAATCTACTGGAATCAGGCAGTGCCAAACCAGAAGAGCTTAGGAGTACTCCATAGACAGGAGACAGGAGAAAGACTTTTATAGAGAAGAGGCAGAGGCAAAGCAAGGAGATTTTTTGATTGGCTATAGCTTAAGTGGTTACTTTATCTGGGAAAGCCTCGTTGGCTGTTTGTGATTATTTGTCCTTAGATTTTGATTTCTTAACCTTGAGGCATTTTATACTTACATTTTAGTTTACTTACATGGGCTACTAAGGTATTAAAGCCACCTCAGTCTAATGACCTCCTTGTTTAATTAACTTAATGGTAGCAATGGGAGTTGAGAAACAAATGTCATCTTATTGTGTATTGTAATTTAATATCAATTAAAGCATTTATTATGTGTTTGCTTGTGTTTCTAGACTTGATGACCAACTTCTATTTACAAGAAGTTATTGCCTGCCAAGTAGGTTCTCAGATACCTTCAACTTAAACTTCCCAACAAAGGTTCTAATACGCTAGATTCTCGGACTCCATACAAAAGATTCCAGTTTAGTGGCTGAAGTGAGATCTGAAGGTATGTTTTGTTTTGTTTTGTTTTGTTTTGTTTTTAATTTCACTCCCAAGGTGATTTTGAAGAGCAGCTAGATTTTTTGGAAATTACCATCATAAGAAAGCCAGTAGGGGACAGTGGTGGCTGAAAGAGTGGCACATAGTGGCTCTAGTTAACCTCTTCTAAAACTTTGTAACATCTACCCTCAATCACTGCAAATAAAAATGGCAAGCCTGCTGTGTGAATTCAGCTTTAAGAAAAGTCCCTTAGGCACTCTCTTACCAACCAGATTGTACCCTAAAATTCCCTTAGTAAAGTAATTCTGGAGTTGCCAGCAGAAGTGATATTGTGGAACTTCCAAGATACACTCAAATTAGGATAGCATAATTTAAAGACTGAATGAGTACTATAGACATTGAGTATTCATTCAGAGGAGGAAGCACTACTATAACTTGAGTTGTTGGGAGAGTCCTCGCAGTGAAGAATAATTTGAACTGAATTATGGAAGAAGGTAGACCTGGGATGTATTGTAATAAGGAAAAAGAACACTGGAATGAGGGATTTGGGAATAAAGCTGGGACTTAGAAGTAAAATTAACTTTGCCATTCACTAGCTGGGTGTCTTTGAAAATGAAGAAATGGAAAATATAAACCTGTCAGCGTCTATTTTAAACAAAAAAATCTGGTATAAGAATATTATTTGTAAAAATATAATTTAAATTAAAGGCATTATTAACAATAGAGAAGGATATAATACTATGATAAGGAATAGTCCACTAGCAGGATAGAATCATCATGCACTTGTACGCAATCATCCTCAAAAAACAAACAAAACACAAAACAAAACAAAAAAACAACAACAAAGCCTTAGCATATGTTAATCCCCCAAACAGGAAGAGTTTAACACATCTCTGCCTGATAATGATAGATTAATCATTTAAAACATTAATAAGGATAATTTTTTTTAATTTGAACAACAAGAAGGAGAAATTGAAGCACAGTGCAGTGAAATAACTTGCCCAAGATCGCATAGTGGTAACAGAACCAAGATCAAACCAGGGAAATCTATTGCCAGTCCTTAGTTAAAGTTACATTTAGAGAGATAAAGCTTTAAAATATATTAACATAAAAAATATTAAAAATAAGCCAGTTAAGCATTTAATATTCATTAAAAGTTAGAAAACAAAGGATAAATTCCAAAACGAACAAACAAAATTATCAAGCCCAAAAGCTGGTTCTTCTAAAAGCCTTATAAAAATAGATATACTCCTTAAAATATTGACAGAGAGAGAAATTCACAGAGAATAAAAATTCAAGAAAGAGACAGAGGACAGAGTGGCAGAAAAATGAGCAAAGAAGGGGACATAACTAGAGATACAGCAGAGATTTTAAAAATTATAAATAATAGCATAAAGAACTTTTTGCCAATAAATTTGAAAACTTAAAGATAGCATATTGTTTTCTAAAAAACAATTACCAATATTACTAAAAAATGATAACTCAAAGAAACAATGTCTAATAAAGAAATGAGGAGCAGCCAAGAATCTTCTAATCATCTTCTCTCCACTTACAAAATGAGTAGGTATAGACGATTATATGCTATATTTTAACAAACCTTTAAAGAAATGGTAATCCAAAATTCTGAGATTTAAAGAACAAGGAGAAAGAACGGGAATAGGAAAACCATGTACTTTATTTTAAGAAGTTATAATTATGTTGACATCAAGATGTGAAAAGAACAATATAAGAAAAGAAATTAAGGATGAAAAATTTCTATGTAAAATATTAGCAAGCAGGCCTTTAGTCGAGTCCCAGAGGAGTCTACTTATCATGTGAAATAGAAAGAAGATAAAAGGGAATCTTAACAGTAAAACACTGGATCTTCCCTACTGCCCAGTTTTCCAGATTATGAAGAATGAGGCATTCCCTAAAATGCAATTTTTAAAATTGGATCATTTATGGCCTTAAGAAGTGAATTCTTATTTTCTAGTGCCAGTACCGTTGATACTTTGTTGTTCTTGATCTTGGGTGGATGCAACATGCCTGAGGTGCTGGTCAGCATTATAATCTCATCAGAATACTACATAGTCAGTACTGTGTGGAATCTAATACTAGGTACCTGAAGCTACAAGAACTTTATTAAAACCATTGACTCCAAGCTCCACCTACAACAAACTTTCAACTAGATTGGTTAGTGCACAACAGGACTGCTTTTTTCCTCCTCCTAGGTTGCATGTCTTATTTCTATTTTTATAGTCAACACTTGGCTAAATAGAAAATTCACAAAAGATACTTTCAGGCTGTCAGTTGTCAAAATCTCTTTTTGTTTTAATTAATTAATTAATTTAGTGTTTACACTTTGAATAAAAAGGCCTTTCATATCAGAGAGATGATGCTTAGCATGTTTTTGCTTTTCCTGCTTTTCAGCAATAATCTGGTTAAGAGTTTTAAGAGCCATTCTATTTAATAAAAAATATATAATTATATAATTTGCTATTTGCATATGGGAGATAACGTTGAATATTCATGTTGAATAAGGGCTTTGGATTCAGAGATGGTTGTATTCAAATCTTGGTTCTAATAGAAAGTGGTCTGGCGATAAATACACCCAGTTGTTAATAGAGGTTACGTCTGGTGTGAGGCACAGGCGAGAGGCTGAAGCACTCTACTCACTTGACCCGTCACTAATTAATATTGACTTGTTATAATGAGCATGTATAATTTTTGTAACTTTAAAAGAAGGGAAGAGAAAGAGAACTAATTCTGTGACCGGAGGCAAACAATTCTGCCTCTCTATACCGCGATTTACTCATCCATAGTATGGGGAATTTTGAGAAATTATTATGAAGAATACATGAGATAATGCATATAAAACATTTAGCACTCTGCCAGGCACAAATGCCACATCCAGTAAATGTTAGCTATTATTATCAGGCAAAGTGGCATCTGGCACATAGTAAGATTTTTAAAAAATTGTTAAATATTTTTAAAAAATTAAATAAAATAGATATTTTTACTAACTGTATTTTAAATTTTTATTTAACTTATAATTATTTTTTTTTTATGCCTGGCTAGTTTTCCTTGTTTTTTGCTTGGTTCTTTGTTTGACCAGGTCAAGGCCCAAATTGAGAGACATTCTTCAAAGTAATGGATCTAGACTCTTCAAAAGTATTAATGTCATGAAAACAAAGATCGAGAAGCTATTAATGCTGATATTGATAATTGAATACTCATTAATGTCTGAAGTTATATTAAAATATTTAGTTACTAAAAATATGCAGATAATGGAGAAACACTGTGATCCATTGCTAATAAAAAGTAAATTGACACAACTTTCCTGGACAAGTTGGCAATATCTTTCAAAAGCAGAAGTGCACATACCCTTTGACCCAGAAATTCCAGTTCTAAGTAATTGTCCTATAAAGATAGTTCCATATGTGGGAAATGATTCAAATAAAATGGTATATTCATTGATTACAAGTATTCACTGTAAGCAAAGTTTAAAAACAACATATATAACCAATGAGTTGCATAAGTAAATTATGATACACATACAGTAGAGTAAAATGAATATAATAGACTGTTTTATATGTACTTTTCTGAAAAGAATTCCAAGGAAAGGGAAGTTAGGAGAATAAAATATAGAACACTGAGCAGATTATGATCTCATTTATGTGGGGGGAAATTTATGTGTGTATGCATATATATGCATTAATTTTAAATGTATCTATTTATATTTTATATGTACATTTATATATATTTGTATACTTCTATATGTGTTCATATACATATTTTAATACATTAATATATGCATATACTTATAAATGCATATATTTGTAATTAGCACTATAACGACGCCTAAGAAAGTTGAGAACATTTTTACCTCGAGAGAACAGACTGAATTGTTGAGAGATAGAAGGTGAGAGAGACTTCTTTATCTGATTTATATGAGACTCAGTACACAATTTTGTGGATTTTGTGTTTTGTGCAATGTACAGCTATTACCTATCAAAAAAATTTAAAGAATAAAGACAATGCATAATATTGGAGAGTCAATCTGAAATCAATTGAAAGGAGTGAACATTTGTTAATAACATGAGTGCAAGCAGATGGAGAAGGAACTTGTACTGAACAATTCTCCAAATATAGAAATAATCTACTGGAGAAAGTCAGACAAATATGGCATAATCAAAAATTTGTTTCTAGTTTAAAGGTTATCTTTTTATGGAGTGAGCATTATCACATGGCTCATTTCTTCTTTTTTGCAAAACAAAGTTAAAAGGGTTAATTTTATAGTATATAAATTAAACTTCAGTTAAGAAAATAAATAAATTTTAAAAGTTAATGGTGATGATGCATCCACACCATGGAATACCACTCAGCAATAAAAAGAAAGAAAGTACTGGTACGCGCAATAATTTGGATGAGTCTTCAAGGCATTGTGCTAATTGGAAAAAAGCCAGTCTCAGGTTACTTGCTGTAAGATTCCATTCATATAGAATTCTCCAAGACGAAACTATAGGGAAGCTTCCAGGGACTGGGAGTTATCACTGTAAAAGGATGACAGGATGGAGGGTTTTTTTGGTGGGGGAAGGTAATTGTTCTGTTTCCTGATTATGGTGATAGTTATGTGAATATATACATGTGTTAAAATTCATAGAACTTTACCTCAAAAGAAAAAAATTAAATTTACTGTATAATAATTTATAAAATAAAAAAATTTTAAAGTTTTTTTAAAAAACACCAAAATGTGAGGGGTTTTGCAAGAGTATAGCCCCAAAGTGGAGTCCAGAATTTTAGCATTTAAATTTTGCTTCTATACCAAGAATCAACAAGGTTTTCCTTGTGATTTGATTTTGTGGTCATAATTGTTCTGTTGCCTTTCAACATGATAACCCTAATCCTTTCCATGATTCTTTCAGAGAGTCAGGGAATAACTCCAGCCCCATCTTTACCAGAAACACAGTGGCTACCTATAGTAATAGCCCTCCTATATGAATGAGCCAGCCAAGTAGACTTTGGTGGATGGTCATGACACACCCAGTCACACCCTTTTACAATTCATTGTCACAACACACCCAAATTGCTGGTATGAAGATGATTCAACAAAAATGAAGAACCAGAGATTCTAGGGCAGTGTCAGATCTAGAAAAGCAATTCCACCACAAGTTCTTTC
>NW_006442484.1:11622831-11667655 GCF_000325575.1 Pteropus alecto
GAGGAAAATCAAGTTAAACAGGCCTCTCTAAATACAACGTGTAAAATACCAGATGCCATCTTTGTTTCTGTGATGACATTAAATATTAGTTGATGTGAGCTATTATACATTCTCCACACTTCTCACCTAAGCAGTCAAAAGTTAACTACCATCTTTGAAATGTAGATAGAGCAAAACACCTCCTATCTTTTATTTCCTCTGCTGGTATCCTTCCATAGCCTACTTGTTTTACACATTTGTCTCACACTTCATCCCAAATAACCTTAGAAAATGCAAAATGGGCTGATGATTTTAATCATCCCTTCACTGAAGAAGAAACTAGCCTGAAGAGAAGGCTGTATAAAGTACTTCTAGTTGAAAAAGAGGTCTCTGGAGTCAGCAGTCTTAAATCTGAATCCTAACTCTGAAATCAGCTGTGTGACCTTAAGTAAGTAACTGAACTTCTCTGGCCTCAGTTTCCTCCCTGTTAATTATAGTTGCTAAAAGGAACTCATCGAATTGATGATAAGATTAAAGGTGATAATGTATATAATGCACCTAGTGCAAGGTCTGATGCTTAATGTGTATTCAGGAAGTGTAAGCTATTTTCAATTGCAAGGTCATTTTCATGTTTGTGAACATGAAGTGATGGGAAGTTCCAGGAAGGTGTTTAAATTCCTTTTGCTGCCTAATTTCTCCACTCTGCTTAGAGTGACCTACAACATTCCCTGGGCAACTCTGCCTGCTTCCCTGCTGGGCTCATGTTCCATTTCCTTATGTCTTTTGCTGATCTGCCAATCAACCTGGTAAACTAATCATCATAGGGATGTTTGTGACTTTATTTGACTTTTCAACTTAGAGAATGGTAGCTTAAGAAGTGTACTTCAGTCTGGGGGCAGCTGGGGCCATTCAGCAGCCTTCGGGTGATAACCTCTTTCCACACAAGTCAGCCCCACAGCGTGGGCTGTGGGCCCCTGTGTCAGTTTGCCATCTCACACTTATGGATGGTTGGGTGGGTGAGTGGGTGGGTGAGGCCACCTTTTTCATGCTCCAGGGTGTTTTTTTACATTGACGACACCTATCTTTCTGCTTCTCTTCCTTTCTTCTCCCTTCCTTCCCAGATCGGAGTGGAATAGGATTCATTAAAGCTTTATACGAATAGAGCCAAAATAGAACTTCAGGAGCTGGGCTTGATCAGAGAAAAATCATTAGTGAAGATCGACTATATGCTCTGGGAGCCTTTAGGCAGCCACTGCTTCCATTTAGTGTTTAATATTTACTGCTTTCTCATAATCTTCGAGCCATCGTATTGTCAATTTTACAAAGACTAGAGGAAGAGTTCTGTAAATATTTATTTTCTACCACATAATATATTTACTATTTGGCTTGAAATTTTGAGTTTCTTATATAAATTATGAATAAAAAGTAACAATTATCACGACTGCTTTCTGGTGAAACATATCTTATTGCACAACAATGTGTTATGCACAAGCATTTGACACAGTACAGTAATGACACAGTATTAAAAATGAAACTACCAATGGACAAAGAATCTATCAGTGTCCAGAACCTGTTGAATATATTATGGTACACGGCAAGGGGGAATTGAGGGCGCAGGTGGAATTAAGGTTGCCAACGGTTTGACTTTAAGATACGGAGATTATCTGGGTGGGCCCAGTGTAATCACAAAGATCCTTTCAATTGGAGGAGGCAGGCAGAAGAGGAGGTCAGAGAGAAATCTGAAGATACTGTGCAGAAAAAGACTCTCCTTTTCTCCGTGAGAAATCTGAAGATACTGTGCAGGAAAAAACCCCTCCTTTTCTCCGTATCTATCTCCAGCTATTGCTCTATTGTTGTCTCTCCCTTCACAGCTTTGCTTCTTAAAAGCACTGTCTATGTTCTCTGCTCAGACTTTCTCCCTTCTCAATCATGATTTAACCCATGATATCTGACTGCCTTTATGTTCTACCGAAATTATGTTCCCTAAGGTCACCATTTACCTCCTTGTAGTTAAGTCCAGTGACCATTTTTTAAAATTCATCTGCCATAGACCTCTGAGAATCCCTCTGTCCTGAGATACTCTTACCCACACTTGACTTTTATGGTCCCACATTCTATTGCTGCTCCTTCTCCTACCTCTCTGACTATTCCTTCACTGTCGCACTTGAGGACAACATTTCCTCTGCCTGTCCCATAAATGGTATTTATTATGATAGACCCTCCACTTCTTCTACATACTCTTTTGAAAATCACCTACATCCACAACCTCAATGAGCAAACATATATTGATGCCCAAACTGACATTTTCAGTCCAAACTTTATTTCTGAGCTTCAGACCTTGATATCAATTTTGCCTTCTGAAACCTCCACTTGGTTGTTTCACAAACACCTTCATCTTAGACTCCAATACTTTGATTTGGGTGCAAATATTTTATTTTGGAGGGAGGTGATTCCAGGAGGAATTCTAAGAGAATGAGAACTGAGACAGGAAAGAACACAAGCCAATAATGAGCAAGTTATTGCTGTTGGCAACTGTGGCTCAGTCTCACTGGGGACCCTCTGATATACTGGGTGGAAGATGCCTCAGGACCGATACAAAAAGAGACAAGAAAGCTGAGGTATTTATTCAGCAATTCCTGTCCCTCACTGTGGATGGTCACCCCTGGGACATTAACTTTCTGGAATTTCAAGTCTGACTACATGTGCTCTGTAGCAAAGCTCATTCTAGTGGACAGAGAATGGCCTCAGGCAGAGAGATACATAAGCTGTCTTCACATGCTGGGGTTGTCTGCAGTCCACTTCAATGATAGGCCAAAGGGATGCGAGTGCGTCACTGACATGGTCCACCACAGGCTTCAAATTAACATTTCTCAAACTGAATTCCCAGTCTTAACCTCCAGGTCTGCTCTTGCTCCTGGGTTTCCTGTTTCAAGAAATGACCTGACTATCAATCTAGTGTCCAAGTAAGAGATTTGAGAAATCTCAGTGTCATGCTAGATTTCTCTCTTTCTTACACCATCCATATCATGTCTGTCATCAAGTCCTATTAATTCTACCTTTTACATTTTCTCAAATCTGCTCATCTTGTGCATTCCATAACCAATACTAATCTCAGGTGACCATAATCTCTTACCTGGATGCCTGCATAATCCCACACACTGATCTTTCTATCTCCTACCTCTGGAGTTTTTCTCTCCCAATCTATTTTCAACATTGTAATCAGAGTGGTTTCTAGAACCAAATTTGATCATGCCACTTCCCTGCTAAATTCCATTCAATAACTATTTCCATGAAGATAGAGGCCACACTTCTTAATATGTTTTGTTAGATTTTCCATGGCCTTGCATTTTCTTAGTCTTTTAACCTCATGCCTTATCCCTTCCCTATTCAATTATTCTCTAAAACACATGTCTCTTTCCCTTACCTACACACATAATTTCTACAGTCAATCCTTTAAATATACCAACCTCGGGGCCTTTGCTGTCTCTCTTCCTCTGGTTAAGGCATACTATTCCTGAGATCACAATTACAAGTCATTTCTTTCAGGAAGTCTTCCCTGATTTCCCCTGCTACAGGATTCCAATAGCACCTCGTGTGTCCTCATCATGGTATTTCTCACACTGAATTGTAGGCTGTTTACCCATCTAGATCCATCTCCCTCTCCTAAGACTGAGAGCTCTGTTAAGTGAAGGGTTATTACTGTTGCATTGTCGGCACATAGCACTATCTGGTACATAGAAACAATACATATCTATTGAAAAAAAGATATCTCTTTCCAATGGCAAAAGCAACAAATATATAAATTTTGCTGGCTGTTTACTTTTTTTCCAAATGCTTGAAATCTGAGAGCTCAAAGAAATTTTTAGTTTTGAATACCACATAGCAAATAAAGGCCTGTCTTCGAAGTCAGTGGGCCAGGAGAAAGAGTTATATCAATAGACCTACCTTCCACCTGCTGCTGGAGGAAATTATCACCACTTTGAAGAGTATCCAGGAAGGTATGTTTCCCAGAAAAATCAAACCAATGATCTTTCCAGAGCTCCTTCTTTTAGTAACCCAGTACAGTCCATCTATTCATCTTTTTGGTAATGATTTTTTTCTTCTCAAAGCACTCAATTCATTTTCCATTGCTGACATGTAATCCAGAAATAATAGAGATTGGTCTAGTAAAACTCATATCTAAAAAGAGAAAGTACCAACACCCTGAAAGAAAAGCTCTGAGTTAAGTATTACCAAAAATAATTCTCAGCAAGTCAGGGGTGGATAAAAAGGCCTATTTAGTTGTAGATGATATTTCTTTTTGTTGTTTATTATAAATATGACCTCCCAATAGGAAGAGTTAAGTTTGAAACACTGTTCTGGCACAATCTTTGTAATTACATCCCAGGATTCAAATGTGAACGTTTTTCTAGTTTTATTTTCTACTCAAAAGTGCTAAAATTTGAACCAGTCTTTGAAAACCCTGAACTCCCACTGTGTGGCATGTGTTCAAATATAAAAACTGCTTTGAGCTCTCAGATGTCAGACATTTGGAAAAGAGTCAAAGCAGATGACCAGAGCCCTGGTGAACATGTAATGTGAGCAAGAAATAAACCTTTGCTGTTTTAGCCACTAGGATTCAGGAGTTTTTTGTTTCTATAGAAGAAGTAATAATTTGCTGTCAACCCTCTGAGTGTATACAAGAAGTGTATGCAAAAATCAGACATTTGGAAAACTAAATATTCAGTCTTATTACTTAAAGTGCCAGTTTAGAGAATGAGGCATAGATATTAGCCAAAATCAGCTTCCCTGAATCGATCCTGCCCATCTCAAACTTTGAGTCTCCCCACTAAAGAGCCAGATCCTGACATATCAAGCTTACCTCATGGAGAAACAACATGATAAATTCTTGAGGGGAGGTAGGGCAGAGAATCAGAACAATAAAGCACAAGGGCTAAGCTGAGCACGTTCAGTTTCTTTTCCCCATCCCCAGTGAGATCAGGCACTCCTCCAAGGGAAGTAGTCCCAAACTTTCCCTTCCGGAGCAGAGGAACTTATTTACCCATGGTGGAAAAACTCACGGTTGAAATAATGGAACATTGATCTGATTAAGCTGAAAAGCAAAAGTTGAAGGGATGTAGAGGGTCCTTTCACCTCAAATTCATTTTGAAAATCACCAGTATTGTAGATACTAAATTCATGCGATGTGGTATCTGTCCTGGGAGATAGAGAGTGCAGAACCATCTGTCTTTAAGAAAAGCAGAATCCTGTACTGTTCTTGGGAGTGTGAGAAGCTAAGTTAAATAAAACCATATCTGGGTTCATCTGGTCCCTAAGACCAGATCTGAAGGAGAAAAAGTCCTAAAGAACAGCGTGGATAGAGGAATCTGAAAGAAAAAAAGACAGTCCTATTATTTTGTCAATACAGAAAGAGAGCTCTGGTCCTTGTTATAGGCATATCAGCCTCAGAGATTGTAGCAGCTGATGATAAAAGCACATTCTTTACCCCATTTGCCTTCCTTAACTGCTGCTTTCCTCATTTACCAAATGAATGATGTTTAGAACTATTCATTTAAATCCAAGATGTTATTGTAGTTTTCATTATAGAAATAGTATGGAATTTAGCTTTAAGTTCATGACAAAGAAGTTTTAAGCTAGAGGAGAAGCATGATATAGGAACAGCTTGGAAAAAACAACGAATGAATCCTATGATTGTCATGTGGAATTTATCAATTGAGTAACAAACATGTGTTTGACTTCTAAAACAACAAAATGCCTTTGGCCTCTGCCAGGTTGTCACACACACACACACACACACACACACACACACACACACACGTAGAAAGTCAGAATAGATAAACAGAAAGAGAGAAAGAGAAGAAGAAAGAGAAAGAGGGAGGGGAAGAAAAAGAAAAAAGGAGGGAGTCTTTTTTCTTTTTTCTTTTTTTAACAAATTTATAAACTATATAAGAAATTGAGTCATTTTTGGTCAAATGCCTTTTTTATGTGTAATAGCTGAGAAACCACAAGTTCATCATGTGAAAGAAAGAATCTGGCATTACCTCTTAAATTGTAATTCTCTTCTTCCCATAAATATTGGAGCAAAAGTTTTCATATCATGTTGTTTCTCCATGAGGTAGCTTATTTTTGTAAAACAGTCTGCTTCAATTGATCCTGGGACATCACTTGGATGAACCACACAGAAGCTAAGAAGCTGTCAAGGTAGGCTTACGTCATTGGTATTGCTGCTGAAACTTGCTCTTTCTTTTGCATAAAACTTTTCTACTACTTGTTTATTTCCTTCACAGTTTCTTGTTTAGTACATAGGAGCCTGAATTGTATTCCTGGAAAAGTATGCTTTGGAAATATTTTCAGATGGCCATGAGCGTTTTTTTTTTTTTTTTTAAATTATTCTGAGATTCTCCAAACTCAAAACATTAATGTTTCTCATTACAAAACAAACAAATGAACAAAAAAACCCTATATGTTTTCTTAAATATTGGTATGGATATTATGAATGGATATTATTTTTTCTCTGGAGAATGCAATTAATTTAATTTTGATGGAGAAAATGATAATCTTTGAATGTTATGTTGCCTCATTCTCATAGATTTCAGTTTGGGTATTGTTTATAAATTTTGTTAAATAAACATTTCAGAGAGCTATGATTAGCTTCTAGAAAGTTTTAGCTAGAGAAGCACAAAGAAACTTGAAAGGCTTCCTCATTAATGAACATTTTTATCAATAGTTTTAGCTTCAGGTTAAAATTTATTATTTATTTGGTATCTGTTTATTTGCAAGCATTCTATTTATACTGTAAATTTTGTTGTGAATTTCTAGCATGGCTCTAATATGTGAGACAGTATCTCACTTGTAAAGTATGTTTTCTGGTGCTTTTAATCCTGAATTATGATTTGCAGTCTTGCATTGTTTCTGACTCTAGTTATTCTTCTAAGATGGGTAAGGAGAGCAATGAGCACCAGGACCCCAGGGGAAAAGACGGGAGTTTATTTTCTGCAGCAAAGAGATTATAATAATTTCGGTCCACTGTGGCCTGTTGATTACAAGAATACAGACAGCTGCTCTTCATGGACCATTTGCTCTATCTGGTGGTCCTAGGATGATTAATCATCTCCACTTGCCTGGCACTTGAGGGAGTTACCGGCATGTGAGATTTTCAATGTTAAAACTGGTACAGTTCCAGATAAACCAGAATAAGTTGATCACCTAGATAGTCCCAAATTCTGAAAGCTTACAATCATGATTTGGAGAATTCAGAGGTCTATGACTACTATAAGAAGCATTGTGGATCTACCTGCAAATGCAGCTCAGTGGCTCCAGGTTTGCCTTAAAATGACACAGGGAGACTATATCTGTTCATGACCCATAGAAAGTCAGAGTTTTCTTTCAAAAGTACAATTGTTTTTTATCTTAACTGCTGTCATGCTACTAAGGGATTCATTCTTGGTGTTAGAGTCTAGCCCTGCAGTCTACGTGGTTGCCTTTTCTTCTTTAAGGCTTTGATGGGTTTGCTAAAGTAAAAATTAACATTCTCAGTCATCTATTGTTTAAGTGAGATCTATCTTCTTTTTTATTTTTTATGGCCTTATTGACACATAATTCACACACCATACAATTTATTCATTTAAAGAGTACAAATCAATGGTTTTTAGTGCCTTCACAGAATTTGGCAACCATCACTACAATCTAAGATTAGAAAATTTTAATTACCCCCGAAAGAAATCCTGTACCTATTAGCAGTCACTCTTCACTCCTACTCCCTTCATTCTCTGGCAACCACTAATCTATTTTCTGTATCTATAGATTTGCCTATTCTGTACATGTCATATAAGTTAAATCAAACAATAAGTGGTCTTTTGAGTCTGGCATCTTTCAATTAGCAAAAGTTTTCAATATTCATTTATGTAATAGTATGTCATTCCTTTTTATAGCTTAATAATATTCCATTATATTCATACACCACATTTAATCCATAGGTGGACATTTTGGTTGTATCTTCTTTGGATCTATTATGAATAGTGATGCTACGAACATTCATGTAAAAGTTTTTATGTGAACATATGTTTTCAATTCTTTTGAGGACATACTAATGAATAAAATTGCTGGGTCATATGGTAATGCTATATTTAACCCTTTGAGGAACTTCCAGACTGTTTTCTAAAGTGGCTGCACCATTTTATATTCCTACCAGCAGTGTATGAGGGTTCTAATTTCTTGACATCCTCACCAAGTAGATGTCATTTTCTTAATTTTTTATTTTAGGAATCTTAGTGGGTGTAAAGTAGTACCACATTATGGTTTTGATTTGCATTTCCCTGATGACTAATGATTTTGAGCATCCTTTTATATGCTTATTGGTCATTTTTATGTCTTCTTTCAAAAAAAAAAAAGTCTACTCAAGCTGACTTCCATTTAGCTAAATCAAATCAAACAAAAACAAGAAGACTACACATAAGGTGAACTAAATTTCTAGCTTTAGGATGCTTAGACTTTTAGGTCCCCTGAGCACTCCTTTTTCTGTCACTTATGAGACAGATTAATCTTCTGACAGTAACACAGTTGTCACAGGACTTACTCTTGGCCCAGGTGTAAGTGAGGTGATAAACAAATCCAAAATCCTTCACCCAGCAATACCACTTAACTTTTGTGACAAGTAAATTTAAAGTTCTCACAGAACTGGTAAGATGCCAATCAATCTGGCCCTTTATCCCTCACTCATTGGTCAGTCCAAACATGCAATACTATTATTCCCCCAATGGCAAGTCAGAAAAAAAGGGTTGGTAAGGTCAAGTATAGGATGGACATTAGAAAGCAGGAGAGGCCTATTATCTCCTTTAGGAGAGGCTGATCATTGCAACCTTAGTTGGTTGCATCTGAAGCTAGTAGGAATGGGATCAACTGG
Source organism: Pteropus alecto (assembly GCF_000325575.1). Classification (NCBI taxonomy): domain Eukaryota; kingdom Metazoa; phylum Chordata; class Mammalia; order Chiroptera; family Pteropodidae; genus Pteropus; species Pteropus alecto. The sequence continues at coordinate 11,631,713 of NW_006442484.1, forward strand.
GTTACCTGGGAGAAGCAGTACTTTAAGCCATTCTTGTTCATCAGTTCCTGTGATTTAGTTTACCAGCTTAGTTAGAAAGCATTACAGAATACCGAGCAAAAAAGTTTGGTTGTATAATGAGAAAGTAAGAAAAGTCATGGAGTATTGAGTGGTGGATGAGCCCTACTGGGGAAAACTTTAGGGTGCTTAGAGATGGAATTAGAAGTACTGGAGCCCATGTCAATGGAGACAGAGAATGCAGGGAAATTGTGTTCATTGTTGATTCTGTCATTCACCCAGACTGCAGACCAGTAGAAGTCTTATCAAATGATCCATCACCATTCTTCTCTAGCTCAAGAAAAGGTAGGAAGATGTTGCTTAAAAAAAGGAGCCCTATGGGATTGATACACCGATAGCTGACAAAGACTTCATAATAATTCAGGAATCCTTCATTTTATAGCAGCCTGGAGGTTAGCAGAAAAGAGTCCTCTGAGAATTTCTTTCCCCTGAAGCTGAATTCCTTTGAACCAAGAAAAGCTGAGCCTTAGGGCAGCTCAGTCACCACTTGGAAGAAATGACTGGCTTTTCAGTTCATCAGTATTTGTTTCCTTGCTCTTAAGGAAAAGCCATCTGTATACTGGACAGTAGGATTTCGTTTCTGTCTGTACAGGGTCTTTAGATGGTGAATTATGACAAATGGAACACCGGGATCTAAGATGTAGGATCTCATCCCTCCACCTTTTTTTAAATGTCAGTTCACAGCGTTTCTCCCTGTTTGTTGCCCCAAACAAAATTTTATCTATTCTTTTTTTTTTCCCCCATTTAGATAATATTGACTCTGTTAGCTATAATTCTATGGCTTGAAGAAGAAATGAAGTTGTGGGCAATAAAAAATAGTTGATTTATCTGAAGCTTTAATCTATTGCAGTGATTCTTTTGGCATTGTACATAATACTTTGGTTTAATAATTTATAATGAAATTTTTAAATGAAGAGGATTTTCCTTCTAAGACTCTACTAATTGTATTAATTTAAATTTGGTAGATGCTCATTAATTTAATTTACTAAGCACCTAATGTATGCCAGGTATTTTTCTAAGCATTGGAAAAATGTTCATGCACATGCCGTAAAAAACAGCAGTAAAAAACAAAAGGCCAACAATCTGAATAGTCCTATCTTGTGGGTTCCTGGACCCAATTCTAATGTGTGTATGTGCACAGGAGGTAGGGCATCTCACACAATGCCAAGCAATTCTTGGACACCAGGAGGATGTCAGAGAAAAGTCAACTGAATTCTAATATTGTCTACCCAGAGATAGCATTAGATTTTACAGGTTAAGGATTTAGTCCAACAAAACTGCCCCTTTCCCTGCCCACCCTACCCCCCACTTCGGATACCAGGAGGAAGCCCAAGCTGTTACCTGGGCTTCTGACCAGCCAGCTACAGATTAAAGGTTCCCATGACCTCCTCCTAGGACTTCAAATGACAGTCACAGGTCCAGTTTGTTACCTGTACTTCTGACTAACTGGCAATAAATCATAAGTTCTGACAGGGTAGGTAGATAGGAGCCACAGAGAGAGGGACAGTGAGGGTTAAGGAGGCCCCAAGACCAGCTCAGCAGAAGAATACATACAATCAGGTATGTGGAAGGCGTCTAGAGCCTTCCTGGTCCTCGCAAGGTCAGAAGCCAGATAAACAGGCAAGACATCTAGTAGTGCTTGGTGCCTTCCTCACCCACCCAACTCCCACCTCCACATCTCTCCCCACCTCCTCCCCAATCAATTAACTGCAAATGATCATTATATGACCTTACTCTGGAGATGCTCGCCCAGTATGGGCAAAATTAGTTAATTGGGCATGTGCATGACTTCCCATTTACAGGCATACACTGCGCATGCCCCAGGCTAGGAGTAGGCAGGTCTGGCGTAGGAGCAGGGAATTCCCACCATTTGAGGTAGGAAGGACAGAAAGAGAACAAAGAAACTATGGCTCATAGAAACTCAGAACCCCAATTACTCAGCACACTCAATTTTTATCAAGCTGCTTGCTTGGACTTTCTTCCAAGTGTACTTTAGTTTGCTTTACTCTGCTTAATAAAATTGCTTCCATTTGCTATTCTTTGCTTGCTGTCTTTCTTTTCCAAGCATCAGATCTCCACATAACTCTTTTATGGGGGATGGAAGTACTGAGCCCTACTCTCAAATAGTGCAGATACCTGATTGTCCGATAACAGTTTCCTTCCAAGTAATTTGCTAGAGTGGCTCACAGAACTCAGAAACATTTTACTTACTAGAGCACCAGTTTATTATAAAAGGGAATAGCTTGGAAACAGCCAGATGGTATGGCGAAAGGGTTCAGAGCTTCCATGTTCTCCCCACGTCCACTGTTAGGTAGCTAGTCAGACATGAGCAACAGGGGGAGCAAAGGAATAGAAGCCCAGCCTAGAGACTGCCCAAAGTACACCCCAATTGTAGTAGAATTCTAGGTACGCACATGCGCACTAGGCAAAGAGTTATATAGCAGCCAAGTGTCAATCAAAATGACCTCACTTGCTAATTACCTAGGAATCCCTTGGAATCACCCATTGCCACCCAGATATGAAGCAGACAAGCCACAGACTGGGAAAAAATATTTACAAAAGATACATATGACAAAGGACTGTTATCCAAAATATACAAAGAACTCTTAAAAACTCAACAATAAGAAAACAATCTGATTAAAAAATGGGCCAAAAACCTTAATAGACACCAAAGAAGATACCCAGATGGCAAATAAGCAAATGAAAAGATGCTCCACATCAAATATTATCAGGGAAATACAAATTAAAACAAGGAGATACCACTACACACCTATTAGAATGATCAAAATTCAGCACACTGACAATACCAAGTGCTAACAAGGATATGGAGCAGCAAGAACTCTCATACATTTTTTGTGGGAATGCAAAATGGTAATATCATTTTGGAATAGATTTGGCAATTTCTTGTAAAATTAGACCTACACTTATCATTTGATCTAGCAATCAAGTTCTTTGGTATTTGCTTAAAATTTTATATCTATGAAAAAACCTGCATTCAAGTATTTATAGTAGCTTTGTTTATAATTATGAAAAAGAGCAACCAAGGTGTCTTTCATAGCTGAATGGATAATTAACTATGGTACATCAGGACAATAGAATATTATCCAGTGCTAAAAAGCAATCAAGTCATGAAAAGACATGGAGAAAACTTAAATGCATACTACTGAGTGAAAGAAGCTAATTTGAAAAGGCTACATACTGTATGATTCCAATTATGTAGCATTCTAGAAAAGGTGAAACTATGGCAAGAGTAAAAATTTCTCCTGTTGTCAGGGGTTTGAGGAGAAGAAGGGGTAAATAGGCAGGGCACAGAGGATTTTTTAGGGCAAAGAAACTACTCTGTGTGATACTATAATGGTGGATACACATCATTATAAATTTGTCCAAACACAGAATGTACAACATGAAGGGTGAACCCTAAGGTATATTATGGACTCTGGGCAACATATACCACTGGAGGGAAATTTTGATAATAGAGGAAGCTAAGCATGTGTGGGGGCTCTGAGAACCTAAAAGTATTCTGAAAGATAAATTCTATTAAAAACAATAAAAAACAAAGGCCAACCCCCCTGCCCTTGTGATGCTGTCAGGAGCCCAGCTGAGCTGGGAGAGAAATAAAGTCCCTCATAATAACCCTTTGAAGCAACAAAGTTAAAAATCAGAGTTAAGCTTTCAGTCATTTACTGCACAAGGAAGAGTCAAAAACTGGAGGAAGTACAGACTCCCCTTGTCACATTACCCCCAAAAATGGCACACTAGTGAGGGTGAGGTGCATCAGTGTAGATGTGGGAGTCTTTGGCAGTTATATGAACTCTGGGGTGTTGGGAGAATGGATAGGTAGGGGAAGGTTAGGAGTGGTACTGAGCCAGAGTGGGAGAAAAGTGACTTCAAAGTTTCTCCCTCTTTCCCCTTTCATTTGTAAGGAAGTCTCAGCAGAGGAACCCGAAGACCTCTGCCCCACGTCTCAGATAAAGAGACCTAGGAATGAAGGCTTCAGAGTTGGAGTGTAAATATTCAAAAGAGCACGAATATTCAAAAGAGGCTCTGAGTCTTGGACTGAACCTCTCCTCAGAGACTAAGATGGGCAGTGAACCAACTCTGCCAGGTAAAGCCTCTTTGATCACCTATGGCCAGGTCTGAAAAATCACACATAGGGTTTTAAACAGGAGCCCAACTCTTCACTAACATTCTAGACAATAAAAGGATAAATATGTAAATACACACTATATTAGTGCTAAATTCTAATTAACCAATTAACTAACTAAATTAAAAAATAGCCAAGGGAAGCATTCAGGGAGTAAATGAGTTTGGGTGTGGGGGTGTGATAACGGTTTAAGACAAGGGAAGGCAAAGGAAAGGAAGCTTCACTGAAAAGTTGGCATTTGGTGAAAAACTTCAGGAATTGAGCCTTGCAGATAACCAGAAGGGTGGGTTATGCAGAGAGAACAAGAAGTAATGATCACCTAAAGTGGCAGCCTATGCACTGGGTTAGAGGAGTGGAGTGAGCAAAGGGAGAGGAGCAGGAGATGGGGTCATGGGATGGAGAGCTAATGAGAGTCTAGATCCTGCAGGGCCTTGTAGCCTCTGTAGGGACTTGAGCGTTTTCTCTGAGTAAGAAGAGAGACCACTGGGGATTTTCAACACAGAAATAACGTGATTTTACCCAAGCTACCCTCTTGAAAACAGAGTTAGGAGAGGAAAGGAAGGGATACTAAGAGCAGAAGCAGAGAGACACCTTAGAAGGCTACTGGAAAAATCTAGGACAGGTGATGTTGACTTGGACCAGGGTGGTGGGAGTGAAACTAAGGAGAAGGGAATGGATTTTGGATATATTTTTAACACAATGTTCCCATTTAATCCATTCTAAACACACATTTTTCCTTCATATTTTAACATATGTAAAATCAGAATGCTTCTTACATTGGTATAGCATCTTATGATTGCTAGCAGCTAGGTGGCAGTCATGATATAGTTTAATTAGCTAAAAATCTGCCCGTAGTAACATCTGGTAATTGCCAACATCAATCCATAGATACAGATATGTTGTGTCAAAGCTTCTTTCAGGTAATTAAATTTTAAAGTTTTAGATCTTTGCTCAGAAACACATCATAAATGTGGCTTCTTCCCTTAACAGTACTTTATTTGCGGCCCTCATCCTTTGGCACCTGGATATTTCTCCAGGCTTCTAGTCTCTTGCCTCCAAAAGCACTGCAGGCTGGTTATGTTCCTGAAAATCAAAGCTGATCATGTTGCTCAATTCGTATAAGTCTATGATACTGTATGGCGGCTGCGGAAACCATTCCAAACTCTTCATTTTCATCTTCACACAAGACCCTCACAATCTGCCTCCCACCTATTTCTCCAGCCTTATTTCCCATCACTCCCTAACTTGTACTTTCTACTTAAGCTACACCAAACCCTCAATTTACTGTGCAGTCAGGACCTTGTTCCAGCTTTACACCTTTGCACCCATTTCCTCTCCTCTTGTCCCAACTACTGCTCATGTTTCAAGCTCCAGCTCAGACGTCACATCCTTTACATAATTTTTTTGACTCTCCAAGCAGACTTATATATTCATCTTCTCACAAAACATGCTGCATTGTCATGCTGATCATCTGTCCATTTATCTTCTCCAACAAGCTATGATTTGGGGACCTCACTCATATTGGCCACACAAAGTCTCTGAATGTAGTAATATATTTGGCACTGAACAGGTATACAATGTTTGTAAGAACCTATTTTTACTATATTGGACTTGACAAACCACATTTCCCTCTGTTGCAAAATGCGATAATAGAACCTACTTCATAAAGGTATTTTAGGAGTTTTGAGGATTATGTAAGATAATAATGCATATACCCGGTACAAAGAACTAAGCGTGGTACATAGTGCTCAATAAATGTTTGCTCTTTTAAAAATTTGTGTTACATTTTGAATATTGTTCTTAATGTTTTTAATTATAATATATTTTAAAGTCCATCTTAAAATTGTCACATCTATTTTTAAGCCTTAGAACAGGATTTGTCCCACCACAGAAAAGAGGTGATAACCCCATTTTATTTCTCTCTTGACGACAAAGTGCTGGTATCTATGATTATTTGAAAATTCTAAATTTAGAGCACTGATGACCCAAAAAGCTCTTCTCAAATTTTATTTTTTCTAATAGCTTCTGAGAAAACACTCCCAAGAGTATCAACTTTTAGTGTCAATCTAGGTAGTTTGTGCAATTTATAGTAGTGTATTGCATTTTATCGCATTGACTCTATCTCACAAGAGTCCATTTATGTCCAAACTGCTTTTTCATGATATATGCATCATCCAATTACTTAGTCTCTTTGCCAATGTGGAAGTAAGCAATTTATTATTAAAGCATTAAAGTCACTAAAACAGACATCTTTGGGTCCCTATTAATTCTAAGATATGTGACTCTGAACAATACTTTAAAATGTACTTCCTTCTAAGACTTAGGAATTTTCCTGACTGCTGAATTGACACTGATGAATTTTGAATCATGATTATTAAATTCTCTTAGGGCTTTTAAAGAAAATTCTTCAACAAATTCATCTTGATTTGTGCACTGTATTGTTCTTTATACTTATAATGGCTCTCCTTCATTCTTTTTCTTGTTTGAAATAGTCAGAAAATTTAGAATTTATTGGCTAAGTGAGATTCTATAAAAGCATAATTTTCAAATTTGCGTGATCAACATGAAATGTAAAGTATACTAGAGGAATATGTTTCTAATCTGCCTCTTCTTTCCTCTCCTTCTTAATGATGACCTTGATTCATGCTTAATGAGAAATATTAACAAAAAACAAACAAGCACTCTCTCATCTTCCTTCCTCTGCGTCTCTGCAGCCTCTTGACTCTGGACTTTTATCGTTCAATATGCTGCTAAAGCAGAGAATGTCCCTGCTCCTAGTTTGGTCAGCCCTACCCTTATGCTCTGGATTGCATGCCCTCTCCTGTTCTCAAGGACTTTACTCTTACAAATAAACCCTTTTCTTCTGCATTACTGACTTCCTTCTCTCCAGGGAATTGTTTGCATCAGTCAACAAATCTTCTTTTGACCTCCCATTTCAGTCTAGCTTCTACTCCTTTTTCCTGCTCCCTAACAGCAAAACTTCTCAAATGAATGGCTTTCCCCACTACGTCACCTATTTTCTTTCCTCAGTCCATTTCAATTAGACCTATGTCCTCACCACTGCATCTGAACTTCTAACAGGTTCATCAGTGACATCTATGTCAGCAAATGCAGCGATTACTTTTTGCCTGCATCTGAATATCTGTGACATTTCTACCAAGTGACCACTCTCTCCTTGAAACTCTGTCTTTTCTTAGCTTCCTTGATACCTTTCTCCCTGGTTTTCTTCTTACATCACTGCCTGTTAACTATAGGCTGGTAACCAAATGTATATATCCAGATTTAACCTTCTCTAGGATCCCACCTTGTATATCTAAATACAAGGAGACATCTCTATTTGGATGTCTAATGAGCATCTCACACATTATTTACTTATTTATTTTAATTAGTTTCAAGTATACAGTACATTAGTTAGACATCTATATAGTTCATAAAACAATTGCCCCAATAGCTCCCTCCCTCGCCTGACCCTCCACCTAGCCAACATATTAATGCTAACTGCATTCCTTATGCCATGCTCCCCATTCCCACGACCATCCATAAGCTAATAATTTGTACTTCTTTAGCCCTTCACTCCATTTTCCCAGCCTCCTGAAACCCCCTCCCCTCTGTCCGTCACCAAATTATCTACTATATTTGTGAGTCTGTTTTGATTAGTTTGTTCTTTTTATTCCTTAGATTCCACATATAAGTGAAATCATATAGTGTTTATCTTTCTCTGTCTGACTTAAATATCTTCTGGGCCCACCAAAGCAATATATTTTTCCATACCTTTCCTTTTAGTCTGTGTGTGTCTTTTAATCTGAAGTGAGCCTCTTATAGGCAACATGTACAGGTCTTCTTTACCTTTCCATTCATCCACTCTATCTTTTAGTTGGAGCACTTAATTCTTTTCCATTTGAGGTACTTATTGATAGGAATGTAGTTGTTACCATTCTTTATTCCTGTTTTTGATACATGTTTTTTTCTTCTTAAAGTAGTCCCTCCAAGATTTCCTGTAATACTGGCTTGGTGGTGATAAATTCCTTTAACTTATTTTTGTCTGGGAAGCTCTTTATCTGTCCTTCAACCCTAAATGATAGCTTTGCTGGATAAAGTATCTCTTGGTTGTAGATCCCGGGTCTTCATCACTTTGAATATTTTGTGCCAAGTCTTTCTGTCCTGCATAGTTTCTTTTGAGGAATCAGCTGCCAGTCTTATGAGTGTTCCCTTAAATGTAATTATTGGTTTTTCTCTTGTTGCTTTTAAGAATCTTTCTTTGTATTTAAACTTTGGCATTTTAATTATGATGTGTCTTGGTGTGGGCCTCTTTGGATCCCTGATTTTTGGAATTCTCTAAGCTTCCTGAAATTTTAAGTCCATTTCCTTCACCAGATTAGGGAAGTTTTCCATCATTATTTCTTCAAACAGCTGTTCAACATCTTGATTTTCTTCAGGTACGATGATGAGATGGATATTTGGATACTTAATAGTGTCCAATATGCTCTTTAAATTATTTTTATAGTCTTGACATCTCATCTCTTGCCATTCTGATTGAGTATCCTTGGCTTTCCCATTCTCCAGATAGGGCATTTGATCCTCTTCTTTATTCACTGTGTTTATTCCTTTGTTTATTTCATTTAATACACTTCTCAGATAATGTGCTCTTCGTTTCAGACTGGTTCCCTTTTATAATTTCCATTTCCATTTTTATGTTTTTTATCTCTTTTTTGGAACTCTCTACACTTCTCAAAAGTTCATTGAGCATCTTTAAAACCAGTGTTTTGAACTCTGCATCTGTTAGATTGGTTGACTCCATTATATCTGGATCTCTGTTTTGTTCTTTCATATGGTTTCTGCTTCTTTGTCTGCCTATTTTGGCTGCCTTTCTGTGTTCGTTTCTATGTACTAAGCAAAACTCCCAAATCTCCTGGTCTTATTAGTGTGGATTTATGAAGTAGGTGTCCAGTGGCACATTCCTGAGAGGAGTTCAGTTGTAGGCCAAATTTAGCCTAAGCCTCTGTCCCTCTAGAGCCACCTGTTAAGATTCAGCAAGCAATCCACAGATGCTGTGCTTATAGGTGCCTTAGAAGGCCACTCTAGAAATCGAGTTGGGGGAGGTGAGGTTTCAGGGAATCCTCTGGGCAGAGCAACCTCTGTTATCCAGGTTGACGATGTCACGGTTATGGTGGCGCTGTGTCCGCACACTGAGAGTGGGAAGGGCTCAACAGGGAACAATGGATACCACCGGCACCTCTGTATGGAGTGAATCTCTGTTCAGCCCTCACTCAGACAAAATCTCCTTGTAAGTCTCTGGTGCCTCCTGTCCGCCGCTGAATTGGCACTGGTACTCAGAGTGAGCAGGTCCATCACCACAAAAATCTGCTCACAGATATGGCCGCTTTAAGAGGCTTCCGCTGCTGTTGCTGCCTCCATCTCACTCAGCCGCTGGAAACCGGACAGTCACATGTCCTCGCCCCTTCCTACCTTCTGTCGTTTCAGGGTGATTGCTTAGATTTCTCCCTAGTTATATGGCTTGTTCATCTAGATCCCAGGCAATTTTTCCTTCCTGCTTGCTCCTTGTTTTCATCACAACTTTGATTTGGTCTCCAGAGGGATGAACAGAGCCTCTATCATCTTGCCATTTTTCCCCCTCCTCATACCTTACTTTTTGTTATGATCACCTTACACATAAATAAACATACATTTAGAATTCTTTTGCTGTTCACTCTGCCCAATACTCTCCTCTCTCATTCTCTCCCTTTATTTCCTTCCCCTACTCTTAAACCAGCCCCTAGTAGATTAGGTTCCTTGGTGATTCCATAGCACCCAGTAGTTTTCCTTTGTAGTAATTAGCACACTTATAGTCAGTTAGTCAAATGCATGATTATCTGGTTAATGTCAATCTTACCCTTTTAGCTTCTAAGATCCCTGAGGCCAGAGATTTTCTGTATTGTTCACTATAACTCAACACAGTGTCTTACATATATTAGCAGCTCGATAAATATATTTATTTCTTATCTTTATACATCTAGATTGTTTCCTATTTTTTATTTTTATAAGCAATTCTACAATGAACATGCATGTAGCTAAACCTTTGGTATGTCTTTAATCATGTACTTAGAAAAAAACCATAGAAATAGAATCACTGATTTTTATTGTGAGAGGCAGATTTTCAAGTCTATTGTTATAGTGTGGTAGTCTTCAAAATGACCACAATTATCTTCTCTCCTCCCTATATGAGTAAGCCACTCATCCATCAAAAGATCTCCTTCCCTTATCCTTGAATGACTTTACCTTTAGAATGTGGTGAAAGTAGGATTGCTAGATGTGAAGCTGGATGACTTTCAGGAAATAACGTTCTGAAAAATCAGATCTTTGAAAAATAAATAAATAAAAGCATTGATTTATAGCATTTGCCAATTTCTGTGGTGTAAATATTTCAACCATGGCTGATTTCAAGCTACCAGTTTGATATCACTGATCATGAAGCATGGGGTAAAATACATAATCAGCCCTTATTAACTTGTACAAATGGGCTTCTGAATGCCACTACTTCTAGATCTAATCTTTGACGGGTCTGTCAGCTTCCATTTTTGCTTTCTTGGAATTCAGCTGACATGAAGGATCCTTGGGTGAGGCTCCTGAAAAATGAGAGGTCAAATTGAAAGAAATGTCACATGGAGAAGAAAGCAAGCCTTGGGCATTCCAACCCTGGCTGAGCTCCCAGCTGAGTGCAGGTGCATAAGTGGCCCCAGGCAACGTTCACGGAGCATAAGACCACCAAACCAATTTATAGAAATGTGAGCAATAATACATTGTTGTGGATTTAAGCCACTATATTTTGGAATGGTTTATTAGTCAGCAAGAGGTAACTGAACATGTATATTGCCAAGTTGTCATAAAAAAAGCTGTTTTGAAAAAGCCTTTGACAAGATACAGCACCCATTTATGATCAAAACACTTAACAAATTCAGTAAAGTAGGAAAATACCTTAATATAATAAAGGCCATATATGACAAACCCTCAGCCAACATTGTACTTAATGGTGAAACACTTGAAATCTTCCCTCTAAGATCAGGAACAAGGCAAGACTGCCTACTATCACCACTGTTATTCAATATAACATTGGAGGTCCTAGCGAGTGCAATCAGGCAAGAGAAAGATATAAAAGTCATCCAAATAGGAAACAAAAAAGTCAAACTGTCACTATTTGTGGATGACATGATTCTCTATATAGAAAAACCTAAAGACTCCACAAGAACACTACTAGAAACAATAACCAAATACAGTAAAGTTTCTGGATACAAAATCAACGTTCAAAAATCCATAGCGTTCCTATACTCTAGTAATGAGTGTCAGAAAAAGAAGTGGAAAAAATAATTCCTTCTGCAATTGCAACAAAAAGAATAAAATACCTAGAAATAAGTTTAACGAAAGATGAAGGACCTATGTAATGAAAACTACAAGACCCTATTAAAAGAAATCGAAGAAGATACAAAGAAATGGAAGGATATTCCGTGTTCTTGGATTGGAAGAATCGATATAGTTAAAATGAACATATTACCTAAAGCATTATGCAAATTTAATGCAATCCCTATCAAAATCTTATTGGCATTTTTTAAAAGAAATGGAACAAAAAATCATCAGATTTGTATGGAAGCACAAAAGACCCCAAATTACCAAAGCCATCCTGAGAGAAAAGAATGAGGCTGGAGGCAACACTCTGCCCGACTTGAAATTATACTACCAAGTGACAGTAATCAAAATGGCATGGCATTGGCAGAAAAACAGACACAGAGACCACTGGAACAGAATCAGGATTCGAGAAGTAAACCCATGTTTACATGGGCAAATAACTTTTGACAAAAAATCCAAAAACATACAGTGGAGAAAAGAAAGCCTCTTCAATAAATGATGCTGGGAAAACTGGAAAGCCACCTGCAAAAGAATGAAACTAGGCTGCTATTTATCACCAAATACCAAAATGAACTCAAAATGGATTAAGGACCTGAATATAAGACCTGAAACAATAAAATGCATAGAAGAAAACATAGGAACTAAACTCAAGGACCTTGGACTTAAAGAGGATTTTATGAATTTGACCTCAAAAGCAAGAGAAGTAATAGCTAAAATAAATAAAGGGGACTACATCAAACTAAAAATCTTCTGCTCAGCAAAAGAAATTGTCAACAATATAAAGAGATAACCATCCAAATGGGAAAATATATTTGCAAGCAATGCCTCCAATAAGGGCCTGATATCCAAAATAGATAATCAACAGGCCAATGAATAACAAATGTTGGCGAGGATGGTGGGAAAAAGGAATCTTCATACACTGCTGGTGGGACTGCAACTTGGTTCAGCCACTATGGAAAACAGTATGGAGGTTCCTCAAAAAATTAAGAATTGATCTACCATATGATCCAGCAATCTCTCTACTTGGTATTTACCCCAAAGACTTGAAAACCCATACTCTAAAAGATATTTGCACACTGATGTTCATAGTAGCATTATTCACAGTGGCCAAGACATGGAAGCAATCGAACTGTCCTACGATAGATGATCGGCTAAAGAAGCAGTGGTACATATGTACAATGAAATATTAGTCATAAGAAGAGATGAAATACTGCCATTTGCGACAACATGGATGGACCTCGAAATAATCATACTAAGTGAAAATAAGCAGACAGAAAAAGTTGAAAATCACATGATATCACTTATATGTGGGATATAAACCTAAAGGCAACAAGTGAATAGGACAAACAAACAGTGACTGATAGACATGGACAATGGACTAGTGGTTACCAGATGGTAAGAGGAAAGGGGATGGAATAGATAGACGGGGGGAAAAAAATTTAAATCATTTCTTCAATTAAAAAAATAAATTAATTAACAAAAATAAAATAAGTTGTTTCAAGTTTTACTTCCATTAGCACTATATGAAAGTGTCTTATTCTTTACATATTAGCCCACACTATGCATTATCATCACTAGGTTGACAAGTTTTCTAAAAAGTATATTGCAGTTTAATTTGCATTTTTTGAAAATGAGTTTAAAGCATTTTCACATGCTTATTGTCCATAAATTGACTATGACTTCTGTCCATTTTTCTATTGATTTGTAAGAGTTTTTATATGTTAATAATAGTAACAGCAACTGAGGCATATTTTGCAATATATATGACTACACAAATGGTGCCTGAGTAGGCCATTTTCTGTGTTTCTTAGAACATGATCATATCCAGTTTGAAGATCGTTTGCTTATTTTTAGTATTCCTTAAATTATTCAAATATTTTCCCTGGAATTTTTTTTACTAGTGATTTTCTTCAAATGAAATCTTTAGCTGAAACTCAGTACAAAATGCACTCCCTCCAAACCCCTTGCCATTTTGATTTGAACAACACTGGCTTAGGCCACTGCTTAAGTGGTAGGTTAATTCTTCAGCCATTTTTGTGTTTGGAAAGCCTTTGGATAAACATGAGGTTATATTTCATACCAATTAAAAATTTTCAAATTTGAAACCACATGATATAAAAATGTTATTAATTTATACTAAAAATTTAAAATTATTTCCAAATGAAGTTTATTTTTTTAAAGCATTTAAAAATTTGCTTTAAAATGCTTTTATGTATTCTGAGAATGCTATTCCATTTATGTTATATCGATTCCTCTGAATAAATAATCTATCTAGAATTATGCAAGTTTTGAATTATGTGAGGTCTTTAGGATGTTATCCCATGAATATAATTCACTGCCATGTGAATTATATATTTGCATCCCATTTTAAAAACCAAAATAGAAAAAAACTGAAGATGGAAGCCTGAATTATGAGCTAAAAGAAATACCTTCTCCCAATAAAAAGCAAAAACAAAATTAAAATTCTCTCTCTTTCAGTTTCTGACATTAGAATTGTGGCAGCAAAACCTTATTATGCTATGTGATCTTTGGACAAGTATTCGATTAAAGGTCTGGCTTTAAGTGTGGAATCTGGAAACCAGGTCTTGGTCTAACTCCATGAAGCAGAAATGTAAGCACATGAATCTAAATCTTGCAGGCACAATCATAAATCTTTATTAGAAATTTGGCATTTGCTTATGCAGCTGGTAGAATTTCCCACCTTTGTGTTTGTTCTCTTCCATCACGAGTGTCTTTGGAGTAGAGGATTTTAGTTTGTCATCATTTTACATTCCTCTGTAGGTTTCTTTGCAGTAAAAAAATATATATCTTTTTATAGATTTCACAGTTGTAAAAGAAATTCTAATAATTTAAATTCTAGATGTTTCAGGATTTACAATTTCTATTGTTTTTCTCTCTATTTAGAGTATATGTCTTGAAATTCTATGATACACTACCCGATGTCTCATTTCTTATTATAGCCTCTCTCTCATATTGAGTGGCCTTTGGCTAAACAATGCCGTTCATTATATTTTACATTAATTTGAATTCTCAAATTTAAAACAATGAGCAATGAAAAATATTATTGAAGTCTCACTTTATGTACACACACTGAAAGAAACAATGTGAATTCTCCACACTATAAATTGTTTAGTGGGCGTTAAAGAATAAGTTTGATATAAGGAACACATTACAATGGCCTAGGTTTATGAGCACTAAGAGTGTTATTTCTTGTAGTACATTATTCTTAATGGAAAATCTGTCTGGATGTTTTATGCATGTTTTGAGTTATATGAGGTTTTCAGGAGCTATTCCTAGCATGGCTCTCCAGTGGCTCAGATGTTCCAAATCCCCTATCGTGAATCTGTTTTATTATTATTGCTGATGTGATTGCTAATAATAAAAGTTATTGGTTCCTTAATCTTGTGCCAGGTACTGTGTTGAGTACTTGTGTATTCAACAATGTATATTACTCCATTCCCCATGAGACTGATGTTATTTTAATATCATTTCCATTTTGTAAGTAAAAAATCTCATGCTTGGCGAATTTAAGTAACTATGTCCAAGGGAATATCTTTGGATTTAGAGTTAGAATGAAGATTTCTTCTCAGTCAGTTTCAAGATTTTTGCTAACCTATTCAGTATAAAATATTTGCTGAATTGGTTAGCAAAATTCTGTTACTTTAGCCTTGTCAAAAGGTGGGTAATATCTTTGCTTCTGTGATCATGGTCTTCCAACTTTAAGTTTTGATTTGCTTCTTGGTTCCTAGGTGACTCATCTGCCTTGTAGGAAGGCAGCCCCATGCCATTACGTGGTGATTGGACAAACAGAGTATTTTACCACTTGGAATTGTTCATGATTGAAGAAGCTGGTTAACTTTTTTTGTTTGCTGGTTTTTCCTTGTTACTTTTAATGTTTGAACTTTTCCATATAAATTGAAAGTGCTCAGTCTTTTTCTACATATCACTTCTTTAAACAACAGTGTCTCTAATCATTATTTTCCCCCTTCTTAAGAGGGTTGCTATTGTTCATTGTAATATAAAAATTAATAGCTTTTTCTTTCCTGCAAACCCTATTTTCTTTTAGAATTTTTTTTTTTTTAAGGTAAATCTACTCATCTTAAAGAGAGGCAATTTGGCTCCAATTTGTCTGAAGCATTTCATGGCCTATGATGTAATTTCCTTCTCTAAATCTCTCAATTTAGGGAGGCAGTGACCCTAGGGCAGGGAAGCAACTCAATTTTTCCAATGTTTTCCAATCTTTGCTTATGGTTAAACACCTAGAATGGATGAAGGTGAGTTGAGCTGGAAATGGGACATTCATACTCCACTCAGTTTTATATTTTCTGTCCAGAAAAGTGTAACCATTTTTATAAATTTTTATTAACCAAAGAACTAACGTCCCATCTATTACCATAACAATCTTTGCAGAACCTTCATTATTAATTCATTTTCTGTCATTCAACCAAAAGTGAGCTTCATGGAGGTGGGGACTTCGTCGTAGAAGACTGCCTGATACATCATGGGAATTAAGCTTATTTTCAAGAAATGGATTATGGTCCAATAACTGAGATCTTAAAGTAGCTTCAGTTGAATTTAAGAAAAGGTGTAGAAAACAGCAACATAGATGGAGCACTAGAAGAAGAGTCGGGAGGGACTGGGTTCTACTTCCAGCTTTGCTCTTAACTGGTGAAACCTTGAGCGAGTCCCTAATGTACTCTAAGTCTTTCTCCCTCTGATTAAACTCTTTGGGTAGAGACTTATGTTTTGCTTTTCTTTCTGAATATTATTAGTTCTGATTCAAGGTTCTTACAGCTTTAGTTGATGAAATAGTGAGATATGATGCACTTTAACAGTCTATACCTGATGTCATAGATTATACATTAGCATATTTCTTAACTAAAATATTAAGGCTATGACATACACTATAGACTTAGTAACTATTGCATTTTAAAATTTATGATATATCGAATGTTACTTGTTAAATAGAATTCAGTATCTTTAAAAAAATTTTCTCTAGGGCCTTCTATATTTAGCTTGTATCTTCTATTCACTTTAAAGTTTCACATTGTTTCTTTACTAATTTAAAGGCTGCTCATTTTAGGAGAGGGTCATTGTTGTTGGAGGGATATGCCCAGAGGGAGAGCATGGAGTAGATTCATCCTGAAAATCAAAGAAGCCAAGTCTGTGATTCAGACTGCCTATATAGAATTGGAATTACACTTGTCAAGCAGCCAGAGGAGAGATAATAAATATCCCGACTGGGTGTCAGCATTTTCTTATCTTCTTGATCACCTGAAAATGCCAAAGGCAAAAGGCAAGTGGAATCCTGCTGTTAGAGAGGCACATGAATGTTTACTCTGCTCTAAATTTAGAGGATGAGCTAATTGGGGCTCTTGATATCTGGATGCCTTTACCCAACAAGTGTATTCCTAAGAAAGACAAAATATCTAAAAGCAAAGAGAAAGCAGCGTTTGATAGTGCTTTTACTTATTTATTTTTCATTTATCGCCTATTTTAGAGACACTGTATTCCAGATCAGTGTTTTCCAAACTTCTTGTAAATTTACAAACTGTAAAATATGAGAAATATACTTTCCATCTCAACCCATTTTGCATACATATACACATGCAGACATGTACATGCTTATGTACACTCACACAGACACACACACATGCAAACTAAAATTGTTTCCTAAAAATAATGTATATCCTAATTACAGTTGAGCGATCTGATATTTTTATATAATGTTTCATTTTTTGAAAAGCACAGGTTATGAGTCAGTAAGTCAGTGTCATGATCCTCTACATTATAAAAAACAAAATCAAAAACACTGCTCTACATGATTTCAGAAGATTCAAAGACAAATTTACGGCCCTTATTAACAGAGAAGCATACGTTCACCAAATAGTCAACATAATAAATGCTATCCTGGGAGCTGGGACTACTGAATATCTACATGCAAAAGAATGATTTTTATTTGTAGATTTTTTTTTTTTGACTACCAACTCAATCTCTTTATTTGTTATAAGTTTATTTTCATTTTCAATTTCTCCTTGAATGAATTTCTGTAACTTGAGTCTTTCTGAGAATTTATCCATTTCATCTAGGTTACATACTTTATTGGCATACAGTTGTCCATAGTATTTCATTTCTGTAATGCCATTCTGGACTTAAATAATTTGAATCTTCTTAATTGTTCTGTCTAGCTAAAGTTTTGTCCATTTTCTTGAGTTTTTCAAATAATCAGCTTTTCAATTTGTTGATTTTCTCCTTTGCTTTTTCTATTCTATTTCATTTTTTTTCCTCCTGTAATCTTTATTATTGCCTAACTTCTGCTTGCTTTGGCTTTATTTTGACTCCTCCTTCCCCATCCAGTTTCTTAAGGTGGAAGTATAGGCTTTATATTTGAAATCTTTTTTCTTTTTTAATATAAACATTTTTAGTTATAAATTCCCCCTCTGAGCATTGCTTTTGCTACATCTTATACAAGTTGTGTTTTTATTGTCATTCAGGTCAACATATTTTCTAAATTCTCTTCTGAGTTGTTCTTTGACTCACTAGTTATTTGAGTGTTTTTAAATATTCACATAGTTGTGAATTTTCCAAATTTTCTTGTTATTGATTCCTCATTTCATTAGACTGTTTTGAATACACTTTATATAGTTTCAATCTTTTTAAATTTATAGGGACTTATTTAATGGCTTACATATGGTCTACCCTTGAGAATGTTCCTTGTGCACTTAAGAAGAATGTGTATTCTGCTATTGTGTGGATTGTTCTATAGATGTCTGTTAAGTTTAGTTTGTTCACAGTGTTGTTCAGGTCTTCTATTTCCTTGCTGGTTTTCCCATTGTTTTATCCATTATGGATAGCGGGTTATTGAACTCTCCAACTATTATTTTTGAATTATCTATTTGTCCTTTCAATTCTGTCCCTTTTGCTTCATATATATTGGGGCTGTGTTTCCAGGTGTATATATGATCATAGTTGTTATATCTTCTTATTGACTATTTTATTATTATAAAATGTTCTTTATCTCTATAACAATTTTTATCTTAAAGTCTATTTTGTTTGCTTTTTACAAGAGAATTTTCAGAAATCAGTAGCCCACCATTTTAATTACTATCACCCAATATTGTTTCCTTATTAATTGTGTAATATATCCTGAGCATTATTTAGTGTTTGTGGTAGTGCTAAAAACAAATTTTTTAAAGTTCTTAGTTTATTATTTTTTCATAAAAAATCTGCTCAATCACCACAGATAAAGTCACTGATGAATCTTTACTCCTTCTGTTGTCTAATCTCTACCTCACTGTTTTGCCAGCACTGACATTGGCCTTTGCAACCCCCTTTTCATTCTTTCTTTTCTTTTGTTCCTTTCACTGTTTTCTTGAGGTTTTTTTCTTCTCGTACAAGAGATGTCTTGCAAGTCTGTGTTTGGATTCATTTTTATTTGCATAATCCAAGGAATCATAAATCATGCCAAAGCCAGTTGTCTTGCCACCACCGAAATAGGTTTGGAATCCAAATACAAAGGTAACATTTAGTGTGGTCTTGTACATTTTGGCTAGTTTTTCTAATTTTCTGTCTTAGATACTGTTGCCTTTCCAAGATAAAGGATGTCAATGACCATTTGTTTCTGTCGAAGTAGTCTATTGGTCATGAACTTCCTGGCTCAGATAGTTACTGTGTGATTCATGATGGTGACCAAAAATATTTTTTTAATGTTGTTAAGCTTGTTCCATGGGAACGTATCTTAATTTCTTATGAAAAGTTTTTTCAAAAATTATTTTTCTAAATAGATTTTCTGCAAAGTTTCTTTGTAATATAATAAAGAACCTAGGATTATTATAATAATTGCTTCACTTTCTAATTTTTGGTATTATTAACTGATATTGTGTTAATATAACTTAACCATTTTATTTAAAATTGCAACTCTCTCTAAAACCCTATTTTTATCTTTCCTGCATTATACTTTTCTATAGCACATACAATCATTTAACTATATATCTTATTTTTTAAATGTATTTATTTTAATTAGTTTCACGTATACAATACATCAGTTAGACATCTATATAGTTCACAAAATAATCCCCCCAATTGCTCCCTCCCTCCCCTGACCCTTCATCTAACCAACGTATTAATGCTAACTACATTCCCTATGCCATGCTCCCCATCAGCTACTAATTTGTACTTCTTTAGCCCTTCACCCCATTTTCCCAGCCTCCTGAAACCCCTTCCTCTTTGTCCGTCACCAAATTATCCACTATATTTGTGAGTCTGTTTTTGATTAGTTTGTTCCTTTTTTTCCTTAGATTCCACATATAAGTGAAATCATATAATGTTTATCTTTCTCTGTCTGACTTAAATATCTTCTGGGCCCACCAAAGCAATATATTTTTCCATACCTTTCCTTTTAGTCTGTGTGTGTCTTTTAATCTGAAGTGAGCCTCTTATAGGCAACATGTACAGGTCTTCTTTACCTTTCCATTCATCCACTCTATCTTTTAGTTGGAGCACTTAATTCTTTTCCATTTGAGGTACTTATTGATAGGAATGTAGTTGTTACCATTCTTTATTCCTGTTTTTGATACATGTTTTTGTCTGAGAAGCTCTTTATCTGCCCTTCAACTCTAAACAATAGCTTTGCTGGTTATAGATCTTGGGTCTTCATCCTGTCGAATATTTTTTGCCAAGCCCTTCTGTCTTGCATAGTTTCTTTTGAGAAATCAGCTGCCAGTCTTATGGGTGTTCTCTTATAAGTAACTATCTGTTTTTCTCTTGCTGCTTTTAATATTCTTTCTTTGTATTTAACCTTTGGCATTTTAATTATGATGTGCCTTGATGTGGGCCTCTTTGGATCCCTGATTTGTGGAATTCTCTGAGCTTCCTGGAATTTTGTGTCTATTTCCTTCACCAGATTAGGGAAGTTTTCCATCATTATTTCTTCAAACAGCTGTTCAACATCTTGATTTTCTTCAGGTACGCCAATCAGACAGATAGTTGAACTCTTAATAGTGTCCTATGTACTCCTTAAATTATTTTTCAGTTTTGGCATCTCATCTCTTGCCATCTCTTGATTGAGTATACTTGGCTTTGCCATCCTCTAGTTAGGGCATTTGACCTTTTTCTTTATTCACTGTGTTTATTTCTTTGTTTATTCCATTTACTATACTTCTCATCTCAGATAATGTGTTCTTCATTTCAGACTGCTTCCGTTTCATAATTTCCATTTCCATTTTTATGTTTTTTTATCTCTTTTTTGAAATTCTCTCTGAATTTATCCACATTTCCCAAAAGTTCATTGAGCATCTTTAAAACCAGTGTTTTGAACTCTGCATCTGTTAGTCTAGTTGACTCCATTATATCTGGATCTCTGTTCTGTTCTGTCATATGGTTTCTGCTTCTTTGTCTTCTTATTTTGGCTGCCTTTCTGTGTTCGTTTCTGTGTACTAAGCAAAACTCCTAAGTCTCCTGGTCTTATTAGTGTGGATTTACGAAGTAGGTGTCCAGTGACACATTCCTGAGAGGGGTTCAGCTGCAGGCCAAATTTAGCCCAAGTCTCTGTCCCTCTGGAGCCACCTGTTAAGATTCAGCAAGCAATCCACAGATGCTGTGCCTCAAAAGTCCGCACTAGAAACTGAATTGGGGGAGGTGGGGTTTCAGGGAATCCTCTGGACAGAGCAACCTCTATTATCCAGTTTGATGACATCCCGGCTATGGAGGCACTGTTCGCACACTGGGAGCAGGGAGGGCTCAACAGGGATCAATGGATACCTCAGGCACCTCTGTATTGAGCGAGTCTCGGGGTCGGCCCTCGCTCAGACAAAGTCTCCCTGTAAGTCCTTGGTGCCCTCTGTGCACAGCTAAATCAGCACTCGTGCTCAGAACCAGTAGGTCTGTTACCATGGAAATCCACTCATGGATGCAGCCCTTTTAAGAGACATCTGTTGCTGCCTCAGCCTCCATCCCACTCAGACGCTGGAGGCCTGGCAGCCCCTTGTCCCCACCCCTTCCTACCTTCTGCCATTGCAGGGTGCTTTCTTAGATTTCTTCCTTGTTGTATGGCTTATTCCTCTAGATCTCAGATGATTTTTCCTTGCTGCTGCTCCTTGTTTCCATCATAACTTTGATTTGGTCACCAAAGGAATGAACTGGGCCTCTATCATCTATGCCATTTTTTTCATCTCCTAACTATATATCTTTGTATGTATGTATTTATTTATTTTCTATCTTCCCTCACTCCCACATAAGTACCATAAAAGTAAAGATTTTCAATTATCTTTGTTTATTTTCCACAGCTGTAGTTTCAAGACCTAGAACTTTGACCACTTCATAATAGGCACTCAGTAAACAAATAGATGTGCTCCTAATATCTCTGTCTGGGATATACACTGAAGATCTTTTATAGCTCAAGTGCTGACTATCCTTTAGTTCCACAAACATTTACTGAAGACTTGTATGCTAGATTCTGATACACAAAGATGCAATTCCTAGCTCCCATATGATAAAGATAGAATTGCAATACAATATTACCAAGACTGTAATATAGGTCTTTACAAAAGCAAAAGCAAGTGGAGGAAAGGAAGAGTGGATAGTGTCTGAGAACTTAATAGAGAAGAAAGGATTGGGATTTCCCCAGTCAAACTGGTGTGTAGGTCTGGAGAACAGAAGACATAAAAGAATTAGCATTTGTTTTTAGGACACTCTAATTTGTTTGCAGTTGCTGGGAGTGTAGCTGTTTGTATGTTATAAGAAATGTGGTTATACGGTAAAAAAAGTCAAAAGATGAAGGGCTTGTCTGTCATTTTAGAGATTTTGACATCTATAGAAAGAGCCAAAGACTCCCATTATTTTTTTGAAGGGAGTGATGTTTGTATTCTTTTATGAAATAGTCAGATGTGGCCAAAAAAGGAGACGGAAGAGAGGCTCAGGAAAACAAACAAACGAAAGAAACAAACAAAACCCCCATAGTTCATTATATTTATAAGTCCTAGAAATAGCAAAGACCTCATGTCATGCAGGGCCACATGGGAAGTCCACCAGGGCAATCAGGAAGCAGAAGACAGGAGCGAAAGAAAGGCTTAGGCCACAACCTATATTGGAGTTTCCAAGAGAAAGGCAAGTCAGGGTGGGGTAAACAGTTTAGAACTGGCTAGTCTGAACAATTTTGGTGGACTCTAAACTGTTAGAGTGGTCCCCCCAGTTATCTAGCGCCTGGCCCTGGAATGATTAAGGCATAGGAATATTGCCTTTTAGGGTGCACAGTCTAGATAGAGGAGCTACAACTCTGAATTGATTAGTTTGCGTATATGAGATAAGGTCTCAGTTGGGGTCTTTGTGATCTCTAAAAATTGGTTTGCCCAAGAGAAAAAGTCTCTCCCTAGCCAGAATTTCTTTTCATGCTGTCAAAACAAATATAGAAAACATATAGAAAATTAAAAATATTTATAATACAATTTGCTTTAGGTTATATAAACAATTAGGTGCTTCAGATGTATCTTTGAGAATTGGTTAATGATGATTATTTTTGTTCTACGCTTTCACCTGAATTAATATGATTCTTTTCTCACTCCAAAAGGAGTTTTGTGCTTCTGACTTTTTTGGGGGATCTTTATAAATATCAGTTAAACACATAAGTTATAAGATGTGTAAAATGTAAGACAGTTTTTAAGCTTGCCTAGTCTGGTTTCATGTACAAATCATTGCTACTGTTCAAAATTATGTTGCAAGAATGTGTTTCACATTGAAAGCTATATCTATGTGCCTTCTGATAAGAGTTATATTAAGGAAGGAGCAAATACAATTTTGAATGGGAAGAACTCTCATTCTCATGCAGAAATCTTGAGTTTCTGTACCATTTTTTATAATTCAAAATATGTTCAGAAATCTTCAAAAAAGGCAGGTAACAAGTGAGTGTAGGTAACATCTGCCTATACTGTTAGAGTCATGGTGACTGTTCTCATTAACATCACTGCCATCAAGACCAGGTGAATGAATGTCTGTTGGTCAAAACATTGTCTCCAATATAGCATTATATGGACTCAGAGATTATTCTTGAATTATATTGCTATTTTTTCTGATGTCGCTCCAGCCTTTTCAGCACTGTTTCTTATATACTATATTACTTTGTTCAAATCTCAGGAAGAAGAAAAAAAGAACACTAGCTTTAGTTATCTACTTACTAGCAATAAAATAGCAGCTAAGGTTCTCAAGTGTTTGCCATGTGCAAACCTCCTTATAAACCTTATCTCATGTAGTCCTTGCAACTCATGAAATAGGTGCTATTATAATTCTCACATTTTATGAAACTGAAGCATCGATCCCATGTCCTTTGGTGAATTTTTAACCTCTCATTTTTATTCTGTAAAATGAGAAAAAGAAAAAGAAAAATGAAGAAAAAGAAAAAAATTCCTAGGAACATATATGTTCTCTTGTGGTCCTTGTCTAGACACTATGTATTTTTTTGCTCAGGAAACAGGCTCAGGAAGAAGGACTTTGAGTAAATTTCAAGATCAGTCTTGTGTGGTCATTCATTACCACAGAATCTGCAAATGTTGAAGTAGAAGACCCCAGTTCTTTCACCAGGAATGAGAGAAAAAAATCCCAAGAAGTGCAAGGACTTCTCAAGACCACATATTCAATCTGAAAGAAGCTAGGGTCAGAAGAGTTCACATTTTAAATGAGTCAAGACAACTTTGGATTGTTGGTGGCTAATATTATAAAATAAGAGAAAACATAGAGAATAAAAGGACAAAGAAGTAGGAAATAGGGGGACATTAATAACAAAAATATGCATTTGTCATAGTTTCTTGGACATAGGCATGGGTTTTGCAGTGCTATAAAATAGGGGTTAAGATGGGGATAACTCATGTGAATATTAGGCCAGCATTACTGCATGAGTACTATGGGGATTAGTTAATTTTTAAGTATTCATTTAGTGCCCTCTCCAGTTCTCTTCAGAATCAATTTGCTATGGAATGGTTTCTATGTGGTGTACCCTCCGCTTCATTTCCTTAATAAGCTACTTCTTTGTTATGTTTTTCTACCACCAACAGAGACCTGGCATCCAGAATCTGGGAGGAAGCTTATTCTGTAAAAGGAGTACTGCCCCCTTTCTCTCAATATATATAACAAAAAATGTTGATGTTCATTGATGAAAATTTAGAAAATACAGAAATAGAAGCAAAATTTAAAAATCACCTTTAGTTTTAGATATAAATATTGGTAATATTTTAGTGTGTTTCCATTTAGTCTTTTTGGAGATTTTTTTATTTTTGGATACATAGATACACATTCAAAAAATTATTGGGGCCAAACTATATATGTTATATTGTCACTTGTTTCCACTTAACAATGTATCACTATTACTTTCCTATTTCATAAAGTAATTTTCTAAAATATTATTTTAATTATCTTGGATATTTGATTGTCTAAAGTACCAAAATTTCTTTAAATCATTCACTAGTATTGGATATTTTTGTTGCCTATAATTTTTTGCTAATATAAAAAATGCCACAGTGAATGTCATTGAAGCCAAATTTTTGCATACTTCGATGTTGATTGTTTATTCAGGATAAATTCCTAGAAATAGGTCAAAGGTAAGCATATAATTAAGCACAAAGAGATAAGTACATATTTAGGGGGTTTGACATATACCATTGAATTGTACTCCAGAAGGGTTGTAGATTTTACTCTCATTAACAATATAAAAAAGAAAAGCAAAATATGTGTTGTATTTTTCTTTGTGTTTGTACATAATGCGTGTGCACATGTGTGTGCATTTCTTCTAGTAGGGTGGAATACTTCTTAACTTAGGTAACTATATTGTAGTAATTCTAGCTGCTATAATAAATAAAACATAAAATTGCAATGGCTATATATTGACAGAGAAGGCCAATTGCAGTCATTAGCAATTCTCATGCACACATTGAAGTTGACATTTTTAATTTTAATTAGGACAATTTAAGTTCTCTAAAGGCTTTCCACCTGCATATTTCAAATGTATGATAGAACTTTTTAAAATACCAATATTATACTTAGGAACGCCTTCCCATTCAATATCATACCGTTAGTTTTTCAATATATTTTTATGTGATAATGAAAAGATGTTAAAAGCCTAGTTAAAATATTCAGTCATGCACAGAGCATAACTTTTCATCTGACATTATTCAATTCATTCATCTGCTGTAGTGTTTAGAATATGACTCAGGTAAATTTATAGGTTCATCGAACGATAATAAAGGCTGTCCTTAGATTTCGTAGACATGTTTCCTTTCGTCGTCTGCTAGAAGACAACCCATTACTTCACAGTAATATATTTAATGTCTACTTGTAGAAGTATGAATAGCTTTACACTTTTTTTTCCTTTCATATTAAGTGAAAGTTAAGCAGTCTTACAAGATGATCATTAAATAATCTCAGAAATGTCCTTTTAGAAGATCCAGTGAGATTTTCATAGAAGTTGCAATGCCATACCTTCTCTCCCTAGATATTAGCTTCAGCATATTCTGGTTGTATAGGAAGATTTAGGAAAAATGGAGTACGATTTCAAGACATAAAACATTGATCTTTTCCGTAACAAATCTCTTGCCTTGCTGATTACTGCCATTTTTTATCCTTGAATTGAACTGTGGTATACAGGGAAAAGAAAGATTAACCTTCCTTCAAATCTTTAAGTGTGTCAAAAGGAAGGAGCTATGTAAGTTCAAGGCATGATTTTGAGTTATTTTGTGGCAAGTAGTAATTTATATGCATTAAAGGCCATGCTGTTCATGAAATGCTTTATTATAATTCACCATTTTTTTTGAGCAACAATAGAAGATGTAAAATGGACAATCAACTAGGCATTGATATTTGCTTCATTGAAAGCAAATGGACAATCAACTAGGCATTGATATTTGCTTCATTGAAAGCAAAGGAGGTTCTGATAAGAAAATATTCAATGGGGTTATTGCCAAAATGTTAGACAACAGATAAAGACAAGAGTTTAGCCCAATTGGAAAACATGGAGCTGATGCTATAATAATGGAAGCCAGAGTCAAATCACTGCTTTCAGATTTTCAACAAATATGCTGAGCAACTATGGACTAAAAAACTTAGTAGATATAAATAGATAACGGTCAGAATAAGGAAAATAAAAATAAATGAAAATAAGGTGAGATACACTGACTAATATAGTTTAATGTATCTTAAGGGATAAATGAAATTAAAAAAAAAAAAGCTCCACTCCAAAGTATGTGCCAAGTTGTTAAAAGCAAAAACAAAAACAAAAATCCTTTTCATTGTCTTGCCCTGGTTGTCAACCTCTGATTCTTTCCCTTAAAAAATATGGCAGAAGGAATGCATTTAGCATTAATATGATGGCTAAGTGGAGGGCCAGGAGAGAGAGGGAGAAATTGGGGAGATCGTTTTATGAACATTATAGATACCTAACCAATGTACTATATCCTTGAAACTAATTTAAATTAATAAATTTATTAAAAAATATATGTTATTTCTGGCATTTTAAACAAAAAGGCCCTTGATACACATAAGTAGCCCGTACCACATATATTCCAGAAAATACCCACCTCTACTCAAATCTTTGTTTTTTGTTGCTGTTGTTAATTCAGAGTTACTCTTTGATAGGTATCAGGCTAAATTCTTTTATAAAAGTTGTGCCTTAACTACTTAGCAGAATTCCTGAAAGCACAAATTTCTATCTGGATTTATCTCAAATGTTACATGGGATGGGATAACCTTTTATATTTTAAATGCTTAAAGATTTTCAATGATTTTTTTTTACATACTGAGGATAAATGTGCAACAAGAACACTAACATTATGAAATCTGTTGGCTTAATACCTAACTCTCTGATTTATGAAATTAGTTTTATGATTCGTTTAGAATATTTTATGCCTTGTGATTTTGAAAAAAGTCCTTAAGTCTCCTTGGCTTGGCATTTGTGCTTTTCTCTCATAAATTCAGCCTTCCCTATCTGTTCAGTCCCTCCTTATTCTCTTAAAAGCTGTAATTGTGCATTCCTCTCTTTGGTTTAGTTGCCTAGACCAGAGCTGTAATATAGCATTTCAATAACTATCTCTTATTATTATCTTCAAGGTACAAGTTGAGTCTCAGAGCCTCAGCCTGACCCCTTGATTCTGTGATGATCCTTCTCTGACTTTTAATTTCCTTCTTTCCTTCATTCAACAAGTATTTATTTAATGCTTACTATGGGAAAGACACTATTATTGGCTTTAGAGCTACAGCAGTGAACAAAACAAATGTTCTCAGGGAGCTTACTTTTGAGCATTGGGACACAGATAGTAAACAAACAAATATATAATATGTCAGGGGGTTGTAAATGCCATTGAAGAAAAATAAAGCAGGGAAAAGGGGTTCAAACATGATATCATAGTGGGGAGAGGGTGCTATTTTTACATAGGTGGTCGGAAAAGACCTTATTACAAGGAGACATTAGAGCAGTATTCAAGGATTGTAGGAGACATAGGAATTTCAAGATAAAGTATTCCAGGGGAAGGCATGTCAAAGCCTGTATTAGCTATCTATTGCTGCAAAACAAGTTATCCCAAAACCTAGTGGCTTGAAATTATAATAAATATTAATTATCTCACAGTTTCTGTGGGCCAAGAATTTGCAAGTGACATACTGGGTGATTTTTGGCTCAGGGTTTCTTAAGAGGTTGCAGTCATGATATGAGACAGGGCTCTGAGGCTTGACAAGAGCTGGAGGATCCAGTTCTAAAATGGTTCACTCATATGATGCTGGCTGTTGGCAGGAGGCCTCATTATCTCTCCATGAGCTGCTTGAGTGTTCTCATAACATAGTGGCTGGCTGGCTTCTCCCAGAGCAAACAGCCCAAGATGGGGCAAGATAGAACCCACATGTCTTATATGACCTAGCTCAGAAGTCACACATCATTATATCTGCAAAATTCAATTGTTTCATATGTTGACCAAAAAAAGGGGGGTGGGGGGTTGGATTCTATAGAAAGTAACCTCTCAGAGTGATCTAATCATAAATTCCTAATTGGGCAGGTCATGGTGAATAGTCGCACCCCAGGTATATAATGTTTTTAGTAAAAGATTTATCTTTGCCTTAAGCAAGACCTGCCCATTGTTTCTGTGCATCTAGGTTATCACATCTTTGAAATAAACCACCCTCAAGAGAGCATATAATCTTTTCAACTATCCTGTAATACAATCCCTGCATTACTTTCAACCACCTCCATGTAATCTTTCTTAAGTTTCCCCCTTAATTTCAAATGAATTAAAGAAGCTGAAAACTATTATTCTCCAAAGCGTCTGAGATCTTGCTTTCTGGCAATTGTCATCAGTTTGGCTCAAACTATGATAAAAATTCTCTACAAGTTCGAACGTTTCTTATGTCAACAAGACAAAGGAGACCTCTAGGCAGTTGATGACCACATGTAAAACTTAACATCATTCAGGATTCAACAATAATTGTGTTGTCCAGTAAACTTGTGACCACCTCAGAAGCAAACATATTGCCTGTACTCATGACTCCAACATAATTGCAATTTAGGTTTTCTCTCTGTATGTGTCTCCCTCTACTAGGCCTCCATTTCAACTGTTCTCTCTTTTCACTTCTTCCAACTGGTCTTTCTTTTGCAGTCCTATCTTCATAGGAGAGAATGTACTTGGGTCCATTAATTGCCCTCCAAAATAGATGGTCTCAGTTGGATTGATTTAGGGGCAGAACTGCCTCAATCTGTAAACTAGTTGCCTTTGGTCAACAAATCAATTTTTATTTTATTTCAGCTGTGGCCAAATGACGAAGCAAGTCAAAATATATTCAAAGACCCACCTAGTGTGACTATACTCGGAAGGAACCAGGAGCTTGGCAGGTATTTAAACTCTTATACATGGGCTTCTGATTTCTCTCCTCGAGGGAAGGTTCAGGATAGCAAAATGACAGGCACATCCTTATAAAAAATTCAGGCGTTAAATTAATAAATACATATCTGATGATAGTTGTGAAGATTATTAATAAATAGTAGGGCCCAGACATAAGTAAGGTAAAATAGAAGCACTGGAAATATCTGATGATATACTGTGGAAAAATAACTGTCCAAAAATCTTTTAAAAATCAATTTAATATGTACACATGACTTTTGTTGAATGGTATGAGAAGTAGCAAAAGGCTTAAAGGTTTAGAATAGCATAGAAATGATCTGTCCTTTAAGAAAATCAGTAAGACTCTACCCCTACCTCATCGTTCTTCATTCTGTGCTCGTAATTTCTTAGCTGTTTCTTTTGTTTTGAAGAAACTTCTATTTCTTCATTTATCAATTTTAGACATATCCTGATTTTTATTATGGTATATGGGGATTGAGTTCTCTTAGCCCTTCTTTTAATTGGGGAATTATATTAAATTCAACCACCCTTAAAGAGTTTTGAATATTAACTTAATATTAGTTATTAGCACTTTAACATGAATAAACCCTTCAAAATTTTCCACATTTGACAGTTAGCTGAGAGCAGTTTGGAAAAAGTTTGGTATCTACACAGAAGAATAAGCCTGGCAGACAAACACAGGGTGAAGAGATGGATGAGAGGAAAATGTGATTTCTACTCTTTTATCTGTTTGTCTTGGTGTTTACCTACAAAGCTCTAAATAATCTGTTACAATCTTGGACATAGTCACAAGATCATAACTACCTATAATGTGGAACAGGAAATACAGCTTATTAACTGGGCACATTGCTACTGTGAATAAAATTTGGTTCTATTGGAATGGAAGGAGAGACTGGATATCAAGTGGGTGACTAGTCAATTCCATGTTCGTGTAATTTAAAATAACTTTTCCTATTTAAAAAAAGTGATGGCATCTGATTTTCTAAAGAAAGATCATGGAAAATACCAAAGAGATTGGTAATGAAGAAGATGCCTCATGAACTGTAGGATTTCAGAACGAGTCACCCCAAAATGTGCCTCAGTGGAATGTAGATTGTTTCAGGCTAAAGGCAACTTTAGCCTCAGGCTCAAGAGAAACTTCTGTCTCTCCCTTAACTACCTAGAAGAACTTAAATTAAAGGCCTTGCCCATAATAATAAGCAATTATCAGAGATAACCTCTTTTGACCTATCTATAGGGCAGAACAAACTTCTATTTACTGAGCAGCTGCTCTTAGCATCCTACATTGAACATTTGAAGCCTCCAAGGTGTATTACCTCATTCCTAGCTGAGGATGTCTTATGTACCTCAGTCCCCCTTTCTATCTTTGAACCTCTCTTGCATGTGGGGTCTATGTACCTCTCACATATGTGGGGTTCCCATACATATGTATGTATTAAATTTGGTTATATTCTCTTCCTAATCTGTCTCATGTCTATTTGATTATGAGACCAGCCAGAAGAAACTTGAGGGTAGAAGAAAATTTGTTCCTCATTCACAGAACAAAACAGCTCTAGGTTCCCTTTAAGAAAAAGCTTTTTCTTTATGTATGTAGAATACTACTTCTAGTAATATTTTTATAGAGAGCTATAAGGTTTTCATAGTAGTGTTAGAGAACATTACATAAATTGATGGCCCCGAGAATCTTATGTAGGTGGGACAGAGTTTGTAACCTTTATTATATAGAGGATGAACTAAGGCACAGAAAGAATAAGTGTCTTCCCTAAGGTCACATGGCTATGAGTTTTAATTCATTCTCTAGTTGTCTTACTTCAGCATCATGTGGGAGCATTTAGGGAAGTAAAATCTTTCATGAAGAGCCTTGGTAATCTTGGGAGTTGGTGCATGCAAACATGGCACCAATGTCAGAGTCATTTGCCTTTTCCTCAAGCTGTTCTTTCTCTGAATCACTGCATATATGTCAGATAAGGCTGGAATCCTCCACCTGCTATTTGGGACTCACATTCACTGTAGTGTAGCAATAATTTCTTGGCATCAAATCTTGTTGTACAGGTAGTGTGGATTTGGAATCCTTCATAAGGCACAATACCTTGGCAGTTATGGACATTTGGCTATATATCAGTAATGTAAATGAGAGTGGCCTAGCTTCTATATTTTTATGCATAAAGAGACATCAATAAGAATCAGATTATTTAGAGCTACAAATTGTTTAATTAATAATAAACAGTGAATATAAAAATAAATAGTTATATAGTTTAGTTTAGGTAAGCTGAAAATATTATGTACATTTTAGTATTCTGATGTCATGCAATTCTTGCTTTCATTTAGTTATTCATTTGAGTTGTGCTTGGATTAGAGACTTTGTAAGTGACAGGTCTAAAAAAAGAAAAAAAAATAGTCATAGTATTGTGCCTTAAGAAAAAATGTGATTATTGAAGTATGTTAATTTTTAACTGAAAAATAATTGACTGTTTTCCTGGAATGATTATACCATAATAATTACTTAAAAGTAAATGTTTCTTATAATTGAACACCCAATAGAAGTTTGTGTTGCACTAGATATTAAAAGCACTTTTAGACCACTGAAATTATTAGCAGTATTTTAACCATAAGACATCTTTAAATTCATATCCTATGTAAAATTGCACATCAGTAATTTTAGGAAATTAAATTTTCTCCTTCATATTCCAAATGCCTGAGTTCCTATCCACAATAGCAATTTGTTTAGGCTCTCTCAGGGTTTAATATTAATAAAGATACATCAACTACATAATACCAGAGATGTTTCTGGTGGTCTTTCCTGTCATATTACAGAGTTCAGGGGTAAATAAAAAGCTTAACCTTTACTTTTTTATAGTAGGTTTCTTTTTATAGATAATTTTAAACCTTTATAAAAAGAGAAAAATACAATGAACTCTCAGGTACCTACCATCCAGATCCCACAATGATAAATTTAGGGCTTATCTTGTTTCATCTATACCCTTATTCCCCCCTTAACCCAATTATTTTGAAGTCAATACCAGACATCATACCGTTCATCTGTAAATACTTTTGTGTATATCTCTAAAAGATAAGGCATCTTCTTTTAAAAACAAAACCACAGTGATGGATTATAAATGGCCCCATATTTTTTACCACTCCTTTCATTGAGAGGTGGATCCTAATTCCCTTCACCTTGAATCTCAGCCGTAGACTTGCTTGACTAGTAGAATGTGACAGAAGCATCATTAAAGCATTTCCAGCATTAGATCTTAAGAAGCCTTGAAGCTTCCATCTGAATTTCTTGAGACACATTCTCTGAGAGCCCTGAGCTGTCATATAAAGTCTGACAACCTTGAAACTGATAGGTTGAAGACACCATACGTAGGTACTCTGGTCAAAAGTCTGAACCGAGCCAGCCCTTTCATTCTTCCTCTCCAAGGCACAAAAAATAAAATCATCTTGGACCCTCTAGAATTGTCCATCTGCCAATTGAATACCATTGAATGATTTCAGATGGTACTGAAGAAGGGCCTAGTTGAGACCTCTGTTGTTGAGGACTCACAGCAACCCTGGCTTCACTTTTCCTTGCCCTATAGCTTAACAATGGCTTGTCCCCAGCATCTAAACCCAGAGTTTGAACATCCCCTAACATAGAAAATTGCCACAAAACATATGATTAATGTCCTCGTGCTTACCAATCACAATCCTTCTGGTCCAGCAATTTTTCTAGATGACTCCCATCTTTGTTTCTGGGTTGCTAATGCCACTGGAGGACCACGTTGCCAGAGGAATGGCTTCCTGAAGCATGACAGACCCCGCTGGAATCTTAACATAGCCCCTGGACTAATGCTCAGATTTTCCCTTAAATAACCTAAGCCAGACTGAGAAGTCAAGGCAGTTTTGAAGGTGTTAACCTACTGCCTTCTCAGATCAACGGTGCCCTGACAAAAAAAAAGCTTATTCAAATATCGCAACTCTTGTGTTGGACTATTGACTCAGCAGCGCAGGCAGCATGAGCCCCGCACTGGATGCCCTTTGGTTTCAGCGCCACATGGAACAGAAGAATTATACAACTACCCTTGCTCAAATTCCTGACCCACAGTTAAGATTTACTAAATTGTTGTTTTAAGCCACTAACCTTGGGATTATTTATTATGCTCCAATAGAATAAAGTGGAACAACCACAAAACCATTATCACTCCTAAAATAATTCGCAATAATTCCATAAAATATCAAATATCCAGTGTTCAAATCATAATCTTTTAAAAAAATTTTTAATTATTTATTTTTTTATAGTGACATTGGTTAACAAAATACTAAATAAGTTTCAACTGTACAATTTAACAATAAGTATATATATATTTACATGGTGTATTCACCTCCCATAGTTAGAATTCTTTCTGTCACCACATATTTGACCCCCTTTACCCTGTCTACCTCCCCACTCTCAGCCCCGCCCCCCCGCCATCTTCTGGTAACCACTATAGTCCATGTCCATGAGTCTCTGTTTGTCCTGTCCATTTGTTGCTTTTAGGGTTATATCCCACATATAAGTGATATCATGTGATTTTCAACTTTTTCTGTCTGGCTTATTTTGCTTAGCATGATTATTTCGAGGTCCATCCATGTTGTCGCAAATGGCAGTATTTCATCTCTTCTATTGGCTGAGTAATATTCCATCGTATATAGGTACCACTGCTTCTTTAGCCAATCATCTATCATAGGACACTTCAGTTGCTTCCATGTCCTGGCCACTGTGAATAATGCTGCTGTGAACATCAGTGTGCAAATATCTTTTTGGATAGGGATTTTCAAGTCTTTGGAGTAAATATCCAGTAGAGGGATTGCTGGATCATATGGTAGATCAATTCTTAGCTTTTTTTGAAGAACCTCCATACTGTTTTCCATAATGGCTGTACCAATTTGCAGTCCCACCAGCAGTGTATAAGGGTTCCTTTTTCTCTGCATCCTCTCCAACATTTGTTATTACTTGTCCTGTTGAATATAGCTATTTTTAACAGGTGTGAGATGGTATCTCATTGTGGATTTGATATACATTTCCCTAATAGCTAGTGATATGGAGCATCATTTCAAATATTTGTTGGCCATTTGAATACCCTCTAAGGAGAAGTGTCTGTTCAGGTCCTCTGCCCAGTTTTTAATTGGATCATTTGTTTTTTTGTTGTTATTGAGTCATATGAGTTCTTTCTGTATTTTGGATTTTAGGCCTTCATCGGAGGTGTTGCTGGCAAATATATTTTCCCATTCAGATGGTTGTTTCTTTACATTGTTGACAATTTCTTTTGCTGAGCAGAAGCTTTTTAGTGTGATGTAGTCCCCTTAGTTTATTTTAGCTATTACTTCCCTTGCTTTTGAGGTCAAATTCATAAAATCCTCTTTAAGTCCAAGGTCCTTGAGTTTAGTTCCTATGTTTTCTTCTACGCATTTTATTGTTTCAAGTCTTATATTCAGGTCCTTAATCCATTTTGAGTTCATTTTGGTATTTGGTGATAAACAGCAGCCTAGTTTCATTCTTTTGCAGGTGGCTTTCCAGTTTTCCCAGCTCCATTGACTGAGGAGGCTTTACTTTCTCTATTGTATGTTGTTGGCTTTTTTGTTGAAGATTATTTGCCTACATGAATATAGGTTTACTTCTGGACTCTCAATTCTGTTCCACTGGTCCGTGTGTCTGTTTTGCTGCAAATACCATGCTGTTTTGATGACTGTCGCTTTGTAGCATAATTTGAAGTCGAGCAGAGTGATGCCTGCAGCCTCGTTCTTTTTTCTAAGGATGGCTTTGGCAATTCAGGATCTTTTGTGTTTCCATACAAATCTCATGATCTCTTGATCTATTTCTTTAAAAAATGCATTTTGATGGGGATTGCATTAAATCTGCATAATGCTTTAGATAATATGGTCATTTTAACTACGTTGATTCTTCCAATCCAAGAACACAGAATAGCTTTCCATTTCTTTGTATCTTCTTCGATTTCTTTTAATAGGGTCCTGTAGTTTTCATTTTACAGGTCCTTCATGTTTCGTTAAACTTATTTCTAGGTATTTTATTTTTGTTGCAATTGCAAAAGGAATTATTTTTTTCACTTCTTTTTCTGACACTTAGTTATTAGAGTATAGGAACGCTATGGATTTTTGAATGTTGATTTTGTATCCAGAAACTTTACTGTATTTGGTTATTGTTTCTAATAGTGTTCTTGTGGAGTCTTTAGGGTTTTCTATGTAGAGAATCATGTCATCCGCAAATAGTGACAGTTTGACTTCTTCATTTCCTATTTGGATGCCTTTTATATCTTTCTCTTGTCTGAGTGCACTCGCTAGGACCTCCAATGTTATATTGAATAACAGTGAGCCTGATACGTTGTAGGTGTTCAATATATGGTTGCTGAACTAGCATTCCAGGGATTAGGGCAGTGATTCACAAACTGTGGTCCCTGGGCTTGTAGTATCAGCATTATCTAAGGACTTGTTGGAATGCGAATTCTC
>NW_006442484.1:11670699-11697865 GCF_000325575.1 Pteropus alecto
TAGTTGTATTTTTCAATTCCTGAAATTCTTGATATGACTCATTTCAGAACTCACTGAGTTTTTTCAGAAGTACCATCCTGAATTCACTGTCATTTAAATTGCATATTTCTATGTCTG
This sequence comes from Pteropus alecto, assembly GCF_000325575.1. Lineage (NCBI taxonomy): Eukaryota > Metazoa > Chordata > Mammalia > Chiroptera > Pteropodidae > Pteropus > Pteropus alecto. Next base: position 11,670,817 of record NW_006442484.1, read on the forward strand.
TAAACTTATTTTCTGGAGGTTTTTCTCTTTCTTTCTGAGATGCCTTGTCACTTTGGTTGTTCATAGTGTTAAATGGACTATTTCTTTGCTTCAGCATTAATGGAAATGTATTCTGCTTTTTATTCCAAAAGAAGATTTATTATATAAAGGTCTCTCTTAAGCCTGTTGCGAAGAAGGTGCTTTTCTTTTGGTTTCTAGTAGGTGGCGTCTAAGCCTCTTGGATCCCTGCTTTATATAAAGCCTTAATAATGCCTTTATATTTTCTTGTAGTTATTTAATCACACTCGCTACCCTGCATTTCAGTTCCTGCCAGTGTTAGCAACAGTTTCAGTAGCATTTGCTCAGATTCCCCTGAGGCTCCGTGGTGATTGGTCTCGGAGGGTATGGGGGCGAGGCCCTCTGGGTTTGAGGTTGGGGCCTGCGGCTCAGCCTCGGTTTTGCAACCACAGCTGGTAAAAATCAACTGTTGTTTCTCTGCTGACCTCTCTCTCTTCTCTGCTTTCTGCCCTGATGAGTGGGCCTTGCCGCTGGCTGTGTGGAAGTCACAACTCTCCCAGGCTGTGCTGTTCAGGGAACTCATTGCATTTTCTCCCTTACCCCTCCTCCTACAGGGAGCTCCTTGCCTGTGATAGGCAGTTTATTTCTTTCTCTCAGTCCACCGCTGGGGATTCTGACCTGTGGTAGCTCTTATGTACAGATCCCACGCTCAGATGTGTTGGTGTGCAGTTTGGATTTTTTGTTGTTGCTGAGTTTTAGATGTTCAGCTTATTGTCGTTTCAAGGGAAGAGATCTGGGGACGTCTTTCACTTCACCATGTTTTTCCAAACGCCACAATTAATCTTTATTGTCTCATAATTTTTAAAAACATTTTGCTTCAACCTGGATCTAAGTAAGGTCCATATATGGCAATTGATTTTTGTATCTCTAAAAATCCTTCACTATAGTTTCCTCTTCCTTTTTTTCCCCCTTTCAAATTATTTAAGAAACTGTATTAATTGTCTTGAGTTTCCTACAGTCTAGATTTTAGTGTTGTTGAATATATTTTCCTATCACCTGTGTTTTCTGCAAACTGATGGTTAGATCAAGAGGATTGATTAATTTCAGGTTTGATGCATGGCAAAGCTATTTCGTACGTGGTGGTGTATACTTTATCAGGACGCATGTCATATCAGGTTGTTTTTTGTTTTGTGATGTCAGCAGCCATTGACAATTATTGCCTAGATCCATTAATTAATTTGGGATTGCAGTCTATGACCATGCTACCCTGAATAAACTTGATCCTATCTGATCTTGGAAGCTAAGCAGGGTCGGGCCTAGTAAGTACTTGGATGGGAGACCACCTACGAAGACCAGGTGCTGTAGGCATGAAAAATAAAAAAAAGTAAAGGATTGTAAGCTGACAAGTTCCTTGCAATCTGTGAGGTCAACCAAGGGTTGCTTCGCCTAGAAAAAAAAATTAGAGGTTGCAAAATGGAGGTTGTATCAGTTAGCTATTAGCATATAAAAAAAGATTAAAGAATCTCAGTGGCATATAATAATAAATATTTATTTAGCTTATTTATCATCACTCATATCTCATCTTGTTAGCCAAAGCAAGTCATATGGCCATATCCAAAGTCAACAGTTGGCAATGTAGTACTGCCTCCAATAGGAGGTAAAGAGCCAGACTGCAGGCCAATATCCTGTGTATGACCTTTCAGGTCTGACCACAGGCAATTACAAGGCTTTATCTAGCAGGCCTCATGGGAAGAAGCTGTCCTCCCCAGGTCCGACTTAGTATATCAAAATTTATTGCAATTACTATTCTGATTTTGCTCAAATTGTCCCATCTTTTGTTAATAGGAACTTTGTGAAGTTGCTCCTGAATCTTTTCGACATGACCAAGTAATCTTTGATAGCTCCCTTGCTTCGGGTATGAGAAGATGCTCCAGACCTGAAATTAGGCATTCAACACTTACTTTGATAATATATAGACAGATCCAGTGGTGAAGTATCAACTTAATTTTTAATATATCTGAAGGTTTTATTTTTAGTTGTTGAAAGATTAAGTAATTTTGTTACCAAGACAACTTATATATAAAATATGCTTTAAAAATTCAAATTATTTAATATGATGCTGTGACTGTTTTCACTGTATTTCTGAAGGAAACCAAACCATATTTGGTGAGGGCTGACTTCAGAGAGAATAAGAAAAGAAGATCACCATCATGTCTCATGTCAGCTTCGTCTCCTCTTCAGTCTAGAAACAAGAACAATGTGACATCTTACTATCAATGACAAGAACTGGAATTCATCTTTGGCTTTAACCAAACCTTCAACGAGTACTAATTGAGCTCTAATATTGTATAAAAGCAACCAGCTGGGCTCTGTGTGAAATACAGAAGAAATACATGAGAAAAATAAAACATGTTCCCTGCTTATATAGTCAAGCTGGAGAGAAAAGATAAACACAGGAAGAATTAGATTATGACCCAGGATAATATGTAATTATGTGTTCAAACAAGTGGTACTAATACTTCTTGCTATTGCATTTCGGAGGAGAGATTAATTAGCTTAGTATGATCTAAGATGGATCTATGGAGGAGTTGTTTCTAGATCCAAACCTTCAAGAATGAGTGTCATTTCCTAAGGTTGAGAATGAAGTGTGTGGAGAAACATGTGAGCAGTTACAAAGGTGAAAATAAAAATGGCATAGAGATAAGTGGGGAGGCTAGCCACCTTGCAATGGAGGGCTCAGGCTGGGAAGTTGGGCAGATATATTTGGAACACATGAACCAGAATCAGTCGCTTGGCAAATTTGAATGTTAGGCTGAAGAGATTGGATTTAGAAAATCATCTGTGCCCTTCAACTCAGCTGTCAAGGTCTTTGCTGTTAACGAGTAGCTAGCATATTTATTTCTGGAAAAAAAATCCAGGCATACGATTTAATTAAGAACTATCAGAGTTTTAAGTGGAAAAGAAAACATACAGAATAGAGACTTAAGTGAATGGCAAGATAATGAGGTAGTAAACTCAAAGAGGGAAGTCCATTTATTTAACAAATATGTATTGAATACATATATGTGAAAGTCATGTGCCAGGCACTGAAGATAGAGAACATTATTCATTAAACACTTATTAATGGCCTGAATAATTGAAGAAGAATTAATACCTTCATGTAGATGACTTAATAATTCAATCCATTAAGAGTAGAATCTCAGGCTATGTAAGTCCAGTGAAGAATATATTTTTTTGTCATGATTGCCTTTTCGAACATCTCCGATGATCCCATGCATTTGGGTGCCTACTCTATCACAAATGTGTAATGCAAAACATGAAAAGTAAATGGATCTCCTTCAAACTGTTAATCTCTTTCTCTATTCTCTTTTATTCCTGGACTTTAAGAGCTCCCAGGGAACAATAACTACAAGAGTTCTGAAAAGTTGAGGACGATGGCTCCAACAACATTAACTGCAGGCCAGCTACTCTGGAGCAGGGGGCTTCATTAAAATTTGTCAGGGAGAATTTGTCATGCATCCATTCCATCAGTATTTACTGATGTATTAGTATTTACTAACTGAGTTTCTTCTATCCTTTAGATACTGACCTAGTTGCTAGGGATGCAGCAGTGAACGGGACAGAAAAAGTTTCTGTACTCACAGAGCTGATATTCTGGTTGAAAGGAAACAAATAAATAAATACATACTGTATTTTCGATTAGTGGTAAGTGCTATGAAAAAGGTATAAAGCAAAATAGGAGCATAAAGAGTGATGAGAGAGAGAGAGAGAGAGAGTGTGTGTGTGTGTGTGTGTGTGCGCGTGTGTGCAGGGGTGGGGTGAATGGTAGGTCCATTTACTGAGATGGTGAAAGGTTGGGAGAGAAGGAGGTTTGGCACTCATTAAATATTTGTTAAATGACCCAATGAATCAAACAATCAGTGATGCTCCAAACTTGGGGTGATGGGGATGATGAGTAGTTGACTTCTTAACTATTACGAGATGATAAGAACATATAATAGTCAGGATCATTCTAGATCACGTTAGAACTTTTAGAATCTCAGGTGTTGGAAGTATAGAAACCTTTGAAGAAATACAGAATATTGAGGAGTGCCATGCAGAAAAAAATTAAACTAGCAATCTAAAAGAATTAGCACTGGACTAGAAGTCAGAACATTTTAAGGACTTGAGGTGAGGGATGGAAAAAAGAATTAGGCATTTCACCCTAAGGCCTCTGACATTTACCTTAACCACGTTCTTCTATGATCTACCATGTTAGAGGTTTGAGGAAGAATGGAAAAGTAAATTTTCTCTTGACAGCGTAGGAATAAGCAATTATACACTGTCCCTTCAGCTGGAGCAGGAAGTTAGAGAATCTCTCCATTCCAGTTTCATAGGCTTTCATCCAAATGTAGCTTTGGCATATGTTGCCTAGTAAGAAAAGCACAACACTTCCTTAATTGGCTTAATTCCATCTCACACATGAACTTTGATGTAGCTACATAAGTAAATCATGTTTATAGCCATCTGGCAGAGGTGTAATTTCCATTCCAGGAAACTATCATTCACTTTTGTTTTCTGTGTGCATTCAAGCAACCGTCAAGCCAAAGTTAATTTTTTGTACAATATTTTATATATATAATTTTTAAATTCTTTACTTTGAAAAAGTGTATAGAACAATTGCCAATAATAGCACAATGATCTCTCATAAACTTGTCCTCTGGATTCTCTAATCGTTAGCATTCTATCATGTTTACTTTATCACTATCTCTTTATAGCTATACATACATATAAATGTTTACAGCTATGCATACATATAAATGCACATACACATACATTATTATTACTACTATTCATATTGTTGAACCATTTAAGAGTAAGTTGCAGATACCATAACTCTTTACTCTTTCCTGGTGTATCTCCTATGAACAAGAACATTGTCTTACATAACCACAGAATAATGACCAAATACAGTAAATTTAACTTTTGATAATATTGCCATCTAATGTACAGTCTATATTCAAATTGCACCAATTGTTTCAATAATAGTTGATGTAGCATTTTTCCCTTCTGACCCATTAAATTGTGTTTAGTTGCCATCTTATGACATATTTGATGCCTCTCTCTCTTCCTATCTCTACAGTCAGGGCTTTTATATTAAGATATGGATCTGTCTTTCTCTTAAACACCAATTATTTAGTACCTGTTAAATGGTTAGGATTTTATTAGGTCAGGGGAGGACAAAAAGAAGTAGATATGAAATTTCCTAGTAGGTCATTTCTTGAGAAGGCAACATTCTCATTCATGAAATGACAAGACTATAAGAAAGGGAGGGAGGGAGAAATGGAAGGAAAGGAACAAAGAAAGAAAAAGAGAGAGAGAGAAGGAGAAAAGGAAGAGAAAGTGGGAGAGGATGCTAGAGAGCACACTTGTAGGGCCATGGTTAGCCATCAACTGTCTGTGTCGGGCCCTGCATCTCTCTATTGGATACCAAAGTAGGAGTGCAGTCTAGTCATCAAAAGTTTTTAAAACTCCCCATGTGATTCTACATTGGTCCCTAGGTTGAATATCGTACTGGAATCTAAAAACATTACAGTGAACAAAACCAGCTGCTCATCCTTCTTCATCCTTCTAATGTTGTCTGGACCTATTACTGTTTGTAGCTTCAAGACATCTAAATTGGCCACAAACACTTCATTCTAAGTGAGGATTCCCAGAGGTGGAAACCTCCATGGAGGATATAGTTTACTGTTCAGTAAATCTGGGAGTAACATATTTCCATTCATTGAGCAGAGATGTCATAACCTCAGCACTACTGACATTTTGGGCTGGGGCTATTTGGGGCACTATTGACATTTTTTATTAGGGGGCTGTCCTGTGCATTATAGGTATCTAGCAGTACTCACTAGATATCCCCTTGTGAGGACCAAAAAATGTCTCCAGAAGTTGCCAAATGTCCTTTAAGAGAGTAAAATCAGCCCATTGAGGACATTAGACTAAACTCCTCAAGGATAGGGGCTATTTCTGATTTATCTATTATTGTGCAGCAAGTAGTATATCTGGCACAGAGTAGGTATGTGATAAAAAGCAAGCTAATTAATCAAAGCACTAGATTTTTGCTAATTTGCTCTGTATTCCTACTATGTTCATATTGAATTATCTCACGGATTTCCCCAAGGAGTGAAGGAGGAAGGACTGGGTTAACTCTATATATAATCTTTATGATGAAACTACATTTCAAAGTTCAGGTCTTATTTGACCAATTATAAAATGCAGACAAATAAATCCAGAACGATATGCAATTAATTTCAGAAAATTTATTATTTTCATTTAAGGAAGAAGATGATGACAGTTTAAGTCTGGTGGGAAAGGTGGTAGGTGGAAGGCAGCTGACACATTACACTGAAAATAGGAAAAGTGTGTGTGGAATATGCAGAAGGCTGGTTTTAAAGCTCCTGGTGGAGTGATCGACTTGTCCTGTGAGGGAAACTGAAGGGTCAATCATGCTAAACTGAAAAACAAATGCACATTGTGAAAAACAATCTTTTAATTGGTTTATTTTTATCAGACAAGAGAGGCATGGAAAAATTGTGTGTATGTAAAATTACCATATTTAAAATACTATCTTAATCTGGTTTAGCATGTTGGTAGAGGGGGAGGATATGGGTAGGGGGCCAGGAGATATGTGGGAACTCTATACTTTCTGCTCAATTTTTCTGTGAACCTAAAATCATTCTAAAAAAAAAAAAAATAGGCTATGGAAAAAATATTATCTCAACATTTGCTTAGTTTAGTGGATTCTAACCACATTTTTCAAAATTTCCTATTTCACATGTCCTTCTCATACTTAATGACCTCAAAAATCATAGTGTTTCAGTGATAACAGCTGCTCCAAGGAGCCATTAATGAGAAAAACTTCTGGCGGGGGAAGAAGCTGAAGTTAAGGTCATTCTAAAATTAGAATTTTTCTGAGAGGTTTGGCTGCCTGGTCTTCAAATTCCTGATTTTGAAAAGTCCCTAATTTATATCTTAATTGAACTGCAGTTAAAATCCATTAAAAACACAATAAAGAGCACTCTGGAAGGTGAAGCAGCACTCCAGGTATTTTTGATTTTGCAAGACTCTGCTTTTGAAATCTATCCTAATATTATCCATATATGCAATAGATCAATGCTTAATATATATGTGTGTGTGTGTGTGTGTGTGTGTGTGTGTGTGTGTGTATATAAAATTTATGGAGGCAAATTAAGAATATTTTCAACAGGACTTATATTTCCCTACCTCCTATGAGGCAGGTTCTTGTTGCTATACCCTATCATTAGTTGATTCTCAATTCACCCCATTTCCCAGCATCAAGTAGCACTCTAATCCACTTTGCCACCTATTAATCCTATTTCATGTTTCTCCTGCCCCCAACCTGGAATAGTTGACGACTACTTTTACCTTTGATATTCTTTAGTGGCTGTTACAGATAACACACATAATTCTGTAATAATACAGTACGAAATACTGTTTTGTAATTTCTGTTCGGTCCCTACATTTCTACATGCTCAACCAGTTTTATTGATTCAACAAAGATGTGTATGTTTCAGGTACTCTTAGGAATGAAAAATATGCAGATTGCCTCTGCTGTAGGGACAATATTTAATAATCTTCATGTCAATACCAATTTATCGGCAAGTTCTATTTTCAAAATCTATCTTTCAAATCTGTCCATTTCTCTATATTTTCATGACTCCTTATCCACAACACTGTCATCTCTCTTAGAACTCCCATAATAACCTTCGGATTTCTCTTTCCTCTTTACTCACCCTTTTATTCATTCTTCATATGTCATAAGGGTTGGGAGGCTGAGTGAAAAAGGTGAAGAGATTGAGAAGTGCAAATTGGTAGTTACAAAATAGTCACAGAAATGTAAAGTACAGCATAATGAATATAGTCAATAATCTTGTAATAACTATGTATAGTCCCAGGTGGATACTAGACTAATTGGGAGATCACTCTGTAAATTATGTAAATGTCTTACCACTATGCTGTACACCTGAAACTAATATAAAATAATATCGAATGTCAACTAAATTGAAAAATCAAAAAGCAAACAAACAACAAAATATATGGGGACAAAAGAAAGGAATGCTGAGGGTCAATATGGTGTCACAGCAGAAACTACACCAAGGTTTATTGTTATAGAGTAGTCCAGTGGAATTTCTCTCAGAGAGTGCTGGGAAAAAACGTTAATAGAAAATGAACCTAAGATTAGGGACTACTTGAAGACAGTCTGCCAAGAATTACCTGTTGCATCACAGGAATGTTGCAGCATTGTCATTTAGTAGATGTTCAGAAAATAGGTGGTAATAATGTTAATTTACATTTATATACATTTACAAATTATTATTTGTATTATTTAAGAAACCGATAACAGTATCAGCATATTTATAGATGGGGAATTGTGGTACAGTAGAGAATAATAATCTTCAAGATTACATAACAAATTGTGGTCAAATTAAGAATTAGAACCCAGTGTTCCTGTTAGATACAGGAGGTTATTCATAATGCTATTATTTTTTCAGTCTATATATCATAAATCTAGCAAAAATGTTTAAACATCTTATGAGCCTGATGCCTTAAAGAAAGTTAATGAAAGAAAGAATAAAGCAGGTGGTGGAATAATTTGATTAATGTCTGCAACAAAATCCTCCCTGGAAAGTAATTTCGAGTATATGGTTAAGGTTTTTCTACTCTGTGACAGGTTTCTGAATGATTTATTAAGTGCTTCAAGCTGATAGTTTATTGGAAACTGAATGGATAAACACAAAGTCCATTGGTATTGTTTTGTCATTTGAATGCATACTCAATTTCAGTAAACGGGAGATTTAAAAGGTAAGGAATACACCATATCATGACTACAGATGTAAGAAAATTTAATTTCTTCGCATCTGATAAAGATGTTATAATCGCACTGGTGGTAGACAACCCTAGTTAAGTTACAAAACCTTTTTGCCTCGTTTTTGTTTTCTAAATACAAATCAGGACGCTGGCCAAGCATTTTTTCTTGGGATATTCAAAAGATGGTTAAGAAAAATCTAGTTTTATAATTACTAACACTTGAGGAGCTGTACTATATGTGCTACGAATTATCTAAGACCTTCACATTTGTACACTCATGTAATCCTGGCACACTCACAAAAAAATAGATGAGGCAAGTATTATTCATTACACCCACTTCTCAGGTAAGGAAACGGCCTGGGAGGTGAAGTAGCTTGCCTTAGAGACACGGCTTGTAACTCCAACAGCTGGGGTCTGATTTACATACAAAAGTTTCCAGAAAGCAAAAGTTCTCCTAAGACACTTTGCTTTTAGGCCCTCTCCTCGACAAAGGGATATCGAAAAGTTTCGTGGACGAACTTTGTAAGAAATAGAATTGATGGCTCTTGTTCTAGTGCAGGGTCATCCGGAGGCTCGGCCACTTCCCTCTTCTTTCGCTCCGCCCAGCCACGGACGTCCGCTTCCCCCTTCCTCTCTCTACCGTGCCCTGCTCCACTTCTTACATGGTCCGCTCCTCCCCAGCATCACCGCTGTGTCTCCACGCTCTGCGCCGCCGAAGCCGCCTGGAAACATACCCCCGAGCAGCCCAGCGTCGCGCCGCCGTGACGTAACTCTTACGCCACCGTCTTGGGGCCGGGGGGGCGGGACCGCGGGGCTGGCTGGCCGGCCGGGGGCGGAGCCAGGACCGGGGCCGGGGCTAGGGTCCAGCTCCGGGCCTCCGCGGCCATCGCTGCCTGTGAGGTTTCTTTTCCTTGCCAGCTTCCCGCCCTCTCGGCCCGAGTGGGGCTGGGTGGCGTCGGCAGCCTAGCCCCGAGGGGCACCGCGGCCTCAGAGGCTGGACCTCCAGAGCAGCGCGATGTCAGGCGCCGCGACGGCTCTGTGAGTCCAAGGCCGCGGCCGTGGCGCTGGGAGGCGGCAGGGCCGGGCCGAGTCCGCTAATGGTGCCGCCACGACGCCATCGCGGGGCAGGAAGGCCAGGTAGGCAGGAGGGCCCCGAAAGCACCCGGAGCCCAAACTGGGACTGAGTGCCCGTGAACAGTCTCACCTCCAGCCCTTGGTGGCAGCCGAAGTGCCTTGACCAATATGGTAACGGTCTGTAGGGCGGAGTGAGGGGGAGACTGACAGGGGAGTGCGAGCTGGATCCAGACTCTGGCAATTAAGAGAGCTATTGCTGCACCGCCCCTTAAGGGCTTTAATTCACTCCCCCGGGAGGCGTCACTGGCTTAACTTTTTTTTCCCCCTCTCTCCAAAAAGGGAGGATTCCCTTTAACAGCTGTTTCCTCACTGCTTTCGTGAATTTCTATTTCCATCTAAAATATCTAGATATAGTGACAGAGGTGGGTGGAAAAGAGTGTAGTATCCTTTCCCTTTACCACGTGAGTGATTGGAAACGTGCCCCCCAAGACTCAGAGCAAATCACTTTCTCTCAATCGAACTCCACTGGAGACGATCAAGGTTAGAATAGACACTTAGAAACAGGCGCGTGTCTAGACGTCCCCTGGGGTGGATTCCTCTGGAGAGAGAGGCGAATGGAGTTCTGTATAAAACTCGGAGAAGCTATTTCTAGTATTTAGCTCTTAAATATGCAGTTTGTTAAATATTGCTTTTTTTTTTTTCTGTACCGTGTACTTCTCTGAGTATAATTTGAAGTCTAGAGAATAATGTCAATTATATTTAGCACTCTTTGGTGTATTTCTTTCATTTGCGTTTATTTTAAAGATGATTAAAAAGTTCTTCACCTCCGTTTAGGTGCGCTGAGTTCTTCACCTCCGTTTAGACTCAGATCTGCCAAGTTTTCGGGCATTGCTCTTGAAGATCTCAGAAAGGCCTTGAAAGTAAGGTAAATTTTGCACCTTTTATTTGCTGTGTGACTTTGAAACAGATATTTCTGTTATACTAATTTTCTCATTTTTATATGGTTATTAAAAACAAAAATTCTCTCCGTATTTTCTAAAAAACAGACTGCAAATGGTGTGTGTATTTATCATGAACCGAATGAATTCTCAGAGCAGTGGTTTCACTCAGCGCAGGCGAATGGCTCTTGGGATTGTTATTCTTCTACTTGTCGATGTAATATGGGTTGCATCCTCAGAACTTACTTCGGTATGTAATCCTTGTCTTGGAATGATGTTGCATTATAATATTCCTGGTAATCTGTAGTATCTCTAGTCATTACTGTTGCGCATGCTTACTGAAAGCAGTATTTTAAATATCGAATGGTTTGTTTTCTTTGATGTTGAATTAGTATCAACTCAAGTTGAAAATGAAAGGAGACTTGTTTTATAGTTTTCTTGGATCTTTTAGGGCTGGTTATTTAGAAAGTGTATTTAGAAAGTTATTTAGAAAGATATGCATATTTTCATAATGTTTGAAGATGTTTCTGTTTTTCTTATTTTTCTAAATTTCAATTCTTTCTCTATAAATATTGTTTTCTGTTTATTGTTTTCTAGAACAATTATCTAGGATTCAAAACCATTTGTCGCCATTTAGTAGAATGTAAGAATGCTTTTGGACAAATGAGCAAAAGTTACCAGAATTTTCATGTACAGGTCACTTGTGCACATGCATGGCTGCATGCACATTTATCTGTTTGCCGATTCAAACATTATTGTTAAGTACAGTGATTGCCCCTAGTTAAATTTTGTTTTCTCTTTTTTTTGAGTTCACAAGTCAGTTTTTCTTCTTATATGGTTATTTAATTCTATTTGATTAATGATCCCAATAAAAAGACAGGCAAATTTATTTTCAGAAATTACTACATTTCAATTTATGTGTTGCAATCTTAAGGCCAATATACAAAAGAAAACTAGCATTTATAAAATGACCTTAAATGTCAAAAAAAGCAGTTTGATACTGCTGGTCATCTCATAACATAGCTAACTAATCATTTGACATATACAATGAATAAATAAATTTTTAGCTTTTTGGAATTAGTCTCTGGAATACAGCAGACCATTTATTTTAAACTCTTCTATGACCTTTCACTCTTTTATAACCTTTTTTTTTTTACGTTAACATTATGTAGTTTACAAAGAAATCTCTTCAGTGTTGACAGAGAACAAGCCTATCTTAAAATTTTTATTTTAGTTTTAAATAGTTAGGTTTTTATTAATCAGATAATAAAATGTAGGACAAAAGAGCTCCTGATTAAATTATAACTTAGCGATCCATATCTAAGCAAAATAAAAAAAAATACAACAAAAGAAGTATACTTATTTTTGAAAAAGTAAAATCTATTAGTAAGAGGATATTTTATAATTTCATTATTCAAGTGTCTATGTAATGGGTCTAATTTTTCAGTCAAATATTTTTATCAAACTTTTGAGATAAATTGTGTATTTCAAAATGAAAATCAGTTTTTGTTATGGAAAAATTTTAACATAAACAAAGTAGAATGGTATAATGAATTTTTATGTATCCATTACTTACCTTTAACAGTTATCAGATTTTGTCAATCTTATCAACCCCTCCGCAACATTTTTTAAATACATTTTTATTTTTCAGTTATAGTTGACATATAATATTATATTAGTTTTATCATAGCCAAATATTTTTCCTGGAATATTTCAAAGTGAATTCTATCTACTTATCTTTTCACCTAAATTTTTTTTCAAACTCATCTCAAACTGAAAAAGACTTAATTTTTTTAAAACAAAATTACTATGCCATTAACATATCTATCAAAATTAATTATAATTTCTTAAAATCATTGGATACCTAATCTATATTTAACTTTCTCTGAAAATCTTTTTAGTTTAAGATCTAAACAAAGATCACAGATTGTATTTATTATAACTGTTAAGTCACTTTTATTCTTTAACTGTATTCTCTCCTTTTTTCTGTTGTCATGCCATTGATTTGTTAGAGAAACTTGGTAGTTTTTCCTGTAGGCTAATTCACACTTAGTCCATTTGGGGTACAATAACAAGACTATCAAAAACTGGGTGAGCCAAGCAACAAGCATTTATTTCTCACAGTTGTGGTGGCTAGAAAGTCTAAAATCAAGGTGCCAGCAGTTTCGGTGTCTGGTGTGGAGCTGCTTCCTAGTTCTTACATGGCGCTCTTCTTACTGTGTCCTCACAAGGCAGAAGAGGTCGGAGAGCTCTCTGGGGTCTCTTTTATATGGCTCTACCCTCATGACCTATTCATCTCTCATAGACCTCATCTCCTAATACTACCACATTGGGAGTTAGGATTTTAACATGGATTTTGGGGGGACCCAAACATTTAATGTATAACACACACATTCTGGATTTGACTGATTGCTTCCTTAAGGTGTCATTTAACTTGATCCTCTTCCTCTTTTATTTCCTGTAAAATTGTAGTTAGGTATAAAATTGTCTTGATATAGTTTCAGTTTTTAGAGAAAAATAACCTTGGTAGTACTGGGTATTTCCTTTCACATTAGAGCATGAGGCATAAAGGCTGCAATTTATACTTTGTTGATGCCAGTTGGAGTACTATAAAATAATTCCTCATCAACCATTAGGTAATAGTTGAATATCTTTACGATTATTGCCTATTTAATATTTCATTAGAGGTTGTAAAGTGGTGATTTTTCTAATGGTCATTTCTTCTGCATTTATTAGCTGGAATTCTTTAACAACTTTTCCACAATTCTGTTTGGTTATCCTGAAACAGGTTTATTTAGGAAAGATTGAATAAATCTTGATTCTTTTCCATTATTAATTTTAAACTAATGTTGCCTAAAAACTTGCAGTAGTAACCATTGAGGGTTTTTTGCATATCATTATACATTCATGGATTTTTGTATAGTTGATATTTCAAACAACTGTAGATTTTTCTTTTGATGCTCAAACAGTCCTATCTTTGACAATTGGAAGGGAACCCCTTCCAATTTGCTCTGGTGTCCTTTTAATATGACCCCATTAATTTTTAGTATCCTATTTGCTTTGGCATGAGATACTCAGGGTCATCTGGTACATTTTCTACCCCATACTTAGATGTAGCCATTTCTTTAATAACCCGTGGTTTCTTTTGGTGCAAAATAGTTCATATCACCATCTGGATTCTAGAGGTGCTCATTCCTCCAGTAGTGTCATTTTTTCTAGGCCTTTTCAGTGCACGTAACTAGGAAATTTTTTTTAGGAAAAAAAAAATCATGAGTTCATTCTTTCTAATTTAAACGAAGGTTACATGTTTTCGTATAACTTCCTAATATCACTAAATTTCATTCAGTTTTCTTCATAAATCATTCTGTTTCATTCATTGCCTTTTACTCTGAGCTATTCAGTCAGCTCTTCAAACAGCTCAAGAATAGCTTCTGAGGAAACTTCCATGACCTTTAAAATGATCTGTTTCCCTTTGGTACTCTCGTGGTACCGTCTATACCCCTATCATGGTTTCTTAGCACATTATGCTATGCATTCTTTATTTGTATCTCCTCCCAGGGAAGCTTGTCTTAGTTTTCCTTAGCCCCTAGCATAAATACTTTTTCACAGTAGGTTTTCAGTGTATGTGAACAAAACTTTTTTTTACAAGTTGTTCCTGCTTCATTTGGGTATACCATCCTTTTTATGCAAGGCAGATACGATATTCAGAAATGAATCTAAAATATTTCTGTAATCTCTTTTGATCTTGCCCTTCCAAATGAACTTCTAGAATTAAAAGTCATGTCATGCCTTATTTTATTAGAGATAAGTAATAAAGTTTAAAGTCATCTCATAGTTTATGTAACTTTTTCCTTTGCAGTATGTTTTCACTCAGTACAATAAACCATTCTTCAGCACCTTTGCAAAAACATCTATGTTTGTTCTGTACCTTTTGGGCTTTATTATTTGGAAGCCATGGAGACAACAGTGTACAAGAGGATTTCGAGGAAAGCATACTGCTTTTGTAAGTTTTAAATTTTAAGTGTTTGTTGGGGGGAGCATATATTTTTTCAAAGTTTAAAGATGTATTGATTTTTTGAAGGACAGTTCAATTTTAAGTTCAGTCGAATAAAGGTAGCATGATAAAAAAACTTTTTGTCTAAAATTTTAAATTTATTCTTCTAATCAATTTGGTATCAGAATATCTTGTTAGAAATCAAAGGTACATAATCAGTTTTTTTCCCTTACCTCATGACATCCTCTGAGTTGTTAAAATTTTTCGAGCTAGCAAAAATCAATTAATGTGGAGAAGATGATGAAACTAAGGAATAAGCAGACTATCTGGAGTCTTTGGTCGTTTGCAGATTGGATGAGTATCATCTAATTGCTTGTAAAGTTTACTGTAGAAGCAAAATAAATCAGGGTTTATATAATAAAATGAAAGCATATTTCAGGGCATGTTTCAGATGTTTGGCTAATCAGTCAAATTATATTCTTTTAATGATGTAACATAACATGCTGACCCATAAAAGTAGAAACTGAATTTCTGAGAATGAAGAATATAAAACTCATGTCAATTCTTTTCTACTATTCCTTCGCTTCTCAGTTCTTTGGGTTTGTGGCTCATCTAATTTTTTGAGACCGAATTTTATTTAGCTCACCGATTTGTCGCCTTCCTTTTAAATTTTTTTTCTCTTTTTAAAATTGTGGTAAAATATACATACATCAAATTAACCATTTTAACCATTTTTAAATGTATAGTTCTGTAACATTAAGTACATTCACTTTACTGTGCAGCCATCGCCAGTATCCCATCTCCAGAACTTTTTCATCATCCCAAGCAGAAACACTGTACCCATAAAACAATAACTCTCATTTCTCCTTCCCCTCAGCCCCTGATTAATACTGTTTTATTTTCTCTCTCTATTACTCCTTTTATGTGTATTATTTTGGGGCATTAAAATATTATTTCTTGTTTTATCTAATGAGTACATTCTTGAGCAATATACTCATTGGATTTTTGTCAGGGCTTTTCAGTAATTGTTTTTGAGGTAAAGCCTGGAAGCATATACTCACATGTGCACAAAAATTCAACTTATGAAAAATATGTATATATTTTTTGCTTCTTAAAATTAATACATATACATTATTGGAATGCATATACATTATTGTATTACATGTAGAAATGTTACATATGTATTAATACATGTACGTTGTTGAAAATTTAGAAAATACAGATGAACAAAAAAATAAAATAATAAATTCTACCATTAAGGGAATAACCATTGACAGTATTTTGGCATATAACCTGCCATTCTTTTGCAAGTGTGCATTTTTGTTTCATTTTTTTACAAAAATGAAATTCTACTGTTATGTCCTGTTTTATAACTTGCTTTCCATATTTTCTAGTATATCATGAACAACTTTCTATGTAATTTAGTATTACTAGAACATTTTTTAATGTTAAGTATTTTTTAATTGTAGTGATAAATGTTCATTATTAAAGACAAATTATAGTAACAAGAGTAAGAGTAATCTATCCATAATCTCACCATTTTAAGACCACTGTAAATATTTGATACTCTCTATGGCTACATATTTATGTGTATATATTAAAAAATTATTTGTAGCAGAAATAAGTTTAGTCTTATAGTTATATCTACTTAAGTTCAAATAAGTTTGTTTTACAGTTATACCTCATTCATATCTGTTAGAAGTATATGAGATTGAACCCTTATCAAAAGCCCAACATTTGCTAATTTGATAGGCGAACAGTAGTATCTTGTTTAATATGCATGTTTTTGCTTACTTTTTATGTATTTGTTGCACAATAGAATTCTTTTGTCCATTGCCTATATCTTGTTCATTTTTCTACACTGATCTTTTCTTTGTTGATTTATAAGTATTCTTAAGAGCATGGGCTCTGGTGTTTGAAATTCATTCTGTCACTTGCTGATTGTGTGACCTTGGGCAAATTATTTAACCTCTTCGGACTTTATGCAGGAGTAATGATAGGGTAGCTGTGCGTATGATTAGAAGCCTATTTATACAGCACTGGCATAGTGGTTCTCACAGTGTGGTCCAGTCCCTGAAACCCATTTAGGGAGTTCTTGAGATTAATCCTATTATCATAATAATACTAAGATGTTATTTGTCTTTTTCACTAATGTACCTATCCTTTATTTTCCCAACTAATCTGAAATGTTATGATATTGGGAAAAAGGCCTAATCTTGGGGGTTAGATTTTAATCCTGTCTGTTACTTAGATGAAATCTCTCAACCTCAATTTCTTTATCAATAAAATGAAGATGATAGTACCTACCTTGCATGGTTGAATACTTGGCTATTATTATTAATAATAGTTATATTTTTATAGGTCTAATCTGGATTTTTGATTCTATTTTTTTGCACTGTGATAGTAGTCCTACTTTATAACATGAGTTTGATTTATGTCCTGTTATCCGTAGTTTGCAGATGCTGAAGGTTACTTTGCTGCTTGCACAACAGATACAACTATGAATAGTTCTTTGGTAAGTGCTGCTTTTCTTGTCAGGAATGTAGCAGGTGGAGTTGAGCCATGGCGGGAAAGATTGAAATAGCTTTGATAACTCCATAGCTCTATTAGAATATATATATTCTAGCCATATTAGAATATACATGTATTAGAGAATATATACACATATATACATCTCAATGTTGGGGTGCTCTCCATGAGACTTTCAGTTTGGTGCTCTCTTTTCTTAGGGATTCTTGGGGCCTAAAAATAAGCCACCACAGAGGGAAAGGGTGGAAGAGGAAAATAGTTAAGGAGTAAAAATTTTTAAGGACAGTCCTTTGTCCTTTGTTTCTTACCAAATTTGTCATTTCATGTTTATTATTAATTATCACTTAGAAACAAATATATTTGCTTGACACAATATGTAAACAGATTGTTCATTCCATAAATTTTTAAGAGTGCTTAATATGTGTTAAGCACTTGTTTTAGACTCTGGAAATACAGCTCATGTTCTAGTGTGTGAGAGTGTATGTTTAGGAAGGAGAAGACCAATAATAAACAAGCAAATAAAGTAATTAATATATTCATTTATTTTAGGTATTGATAATCTAGTCAGAGAGATAGTATGTAAAAATCTAATTTTTTACACCATCACTAAGACATCTCTTTTTAATGTATTGTTCCTAGTGTGGCATTCTGTCTGAGAAAAAATTTTAAGTTATTCTAAAATTTAATACCAATTTATAAAGCAATAGCTTGGTGGCCTTATTGACAGTACAGTTTTTTGTTTGTTTGTCTGGCTTGTAGAGCTCCATTTGCATCCAAGTTACTAAGTGCTGTGAAGTGTTTATGAAGCTTAGAGAAAATGTCATTTCTTTTCCCTGGGATCTTAAGTATCAATAAGATTATTATCAGGTGTCTCTGTCAATGTAGAAGGCAGAGCTGAGGTAAAAGCCTACTTTTGTAACTATTCTTCTGCTGATTTTTATTATCATCTGTAAGATGGATATGTCAAATTTTTCTAGGCCAAACGCTATAATGAAAAGTTCAATGTAACAAAAAACCTATGTCTATTTCCAGATCCTATTGTTTCTTCATTTACTGAATATTTTTCATTGGCAGAGTTCTATACCAGAAGTTAAAAAGAGAATCAAAGATATAAAAAAATTTTATGTTAATTTAAGAAATAGCCTAGTTGGAAAATTACGCCCTTAAATATAGATTATTTGAACAATTGAAGAATTTAGAACCACTTTAAAATACACACTTTTAGAGCATGGTTAGTCAAACCTGACTTTAATTCTTTTGTCTACCACTGGTTTATTTTATATCTCAGCATCTAGAAAAGTTCCCTTAAAATACCATTTTATAAGGTTGTTGCAAGGACTAATGAGAAATTTATGTTTAGCTACTCTGGACTTGGTATCTGGTATATAGTAAAAACTGATAAGTGGTAACTATTTTTTTCTTTTTTATTAATCCTATAGGAGTTCTCAGGAATTTTTAGTTTTAGCTGAATCTTAAGTAATAAGAGGAAACAATTTGGCAAATATGTATACATATTATATTCATGATTATCTGTTCATTGTCTGCTTTCCCCTTTGGACTACATGATCATTGAGGACAGATTTTGTCTTTATTCACTCATGTCTGGAGGACCTAGAACAGCACCTAACATAGTAGGAGCTCAATATGAGTATAAATGAATGAATGAATGAAAAAGAATGGGAGATAATTTATTAACTGAAAGTATCATAATGTATCAGTGCTATACTGTTATATTTCTAAACTTTAAACTGATTCTTTTCTGTCATTGTACCTGTGTGTATCATTTGAGTTTTCTTTTTAAGTCTTGAAAATGCATTTTGGAAAAATTATGCTGTAGAAACGTGGTGAATAGCCGTGTTTTGGGTAGTATCTGTGTCTGCATACTATTCACATAAATTTTAGCCAATATATCAGCTATTATACTTGCTATTTATATTTGTTCTGTTATATTTCAGAGTGAACCTCTGTATGTTCCTGTGAAATTTCATGATCTTCCAATTGAAAAACCTGAGAACACAAACATTGATACCGAAAAAAGTAAGCAAAACTTAGAATTTCATATATTAGAAATAAGTGGAAATTTTAGCTTCATTCAAGCCTTCTCAAAACTTTGAGTGATATTGGGGTCAGCTGGCAGTTCTGCTCCATGCGGTATTGATGTTGTATAGTCTTCCAGAAGTTTGACTGGAAGTTTTAATTAATTAAACTGGAAATAATTTCCTAATACCAGAAATCTCTGTGGTTTCAATATATATATATTTTAGAATGAACAATATCTTCTTCAATCATGATGTCAAAAACCTTGATAGCAAAATATAGTTTTGCTGGTTCTGTGAATTGAGTAAAGAATGCTACCTTCAACATAAGGCACAATATTTATCCATAATATTCCTTTCCAAGGAATGGACCTATAGAGGAAGATTTTACATGCTTGACCAAGAAAGCAATTTTCATAAATTAATTACCTATGAGGAAAAATCCAAATAAAGTTTTACTGTAAATGCTATAATAATATACTATAATCCTGAACTGAGAAGTTGTGTATGGATACGGTTGCAGAAATCTTGTTTGAATATTGGTCTTATTTCAAAGCCTTTAAACTGTTTTCATCAAATTTTCATTAAAATTTCCTGTAACTATTTTAAATGAGCAAAGCTGCCCCAGGTAATAATATAACTGGTTTTCTGTGATTGTTTGAGTCTGATCATAGATGGATTAAATAATATGCACGTATCAGTAAATTAAAACTCATGACTTTTCTTGTATGCAAGAGGAAACGTTTAATGATTTGTACTATACTTTTTTTTTTTGAAGCTCCCAAAAAGTCTCGTGTAAGATTCAGTAATATCATGGAAATTCGACAGCTTCCATCAAGCCATGCATTGGAAGCTAAGTTGTCTCGCATGTCATATCCTACTGTGAAAGAACAAGAATTCTTACTCAAAACTGTGGGGAAACTTACTGCAACTCAAGTAGCAAAAATTAGCTTTTTTTTTTGCTTTGTGGTAGGTCTTTTTATTATATATTTGGAATTTGAATTTTAAGACAGGATACATACTAACAATATATTACTGAAGTGTAAGACTATTCAGTTGCTTAATCATAACTTTAAACTCTGCTATATGGCATCATTAGAGAATTAGAGTGTCAAACTTAATAAATGCTTGTCATGCCTTAAAGAATTTAATAAATGCTATAGCACAACTACTCATATATATTCAGGATTTGGCATTGCCTTATGGTCATAATAATGAATAGAGTTATTTTATACTATGATGTATACAGGGCTAAATTCTTATCTGGATATATACTGTCTGTATACATTTGTTTCTTCAAGTAAGTGTTTTTGCAGTTTTATATTAAATTCATGTAAATGTAGTCAGTATTTTAGCAAGTACTTGTAAACATTTTTATGGAATTTTTTGTAATATTGTTGATAGCTTCTCTATATAGAAACTGAGAAATGTACTTAAGATATCACAAAGAACAATCATATAGCAAATAAAATATTTGAGATTAAGCTGGTTTTGTCTGAGTTAGCGAAAATTCTGAAGTCTAGAATATAAAAAATGAATTTCAGTGCTTTTTTATATATATATCATTGAAAGTAGCCTAATCCATGGTTGTTTATTATGAGCCTTTAGGATTGAAATTTATACTGAACATTTTTCAACACTAGATAATGCAATGCTAATGTCAATATTATTAGCTTGATTATAAAATTTTTTTATTTCACAATTTTGCCTCTCATACTCACTGCATAGCCAATTTTTCTCCATCTTCTACCTGAATAACCTCTATTTTAGTGATACCGTGATCAATATATTCAGCAGTACAAATCAAAAAATCTTTGGGAGTTGTAATGTGATAATTCCATTTGTAATAAAATTGCAGGCTCATATGTTTGGATTATGCTATTAGTTGTGATTTCTGTTTGCTTGTTTTAAATAACTAAGGACTAAAATTTATTAATTATACGTTACCTAATTTTCAAAGGAGACTTGAGGTGAAGCTTAATAAAAGGATCTATGTGGTAAAAGTTAAAAGGGAATCTATGTGGTAAAGGATCTATGTGGTAAAAGTTAAAAGGGAAAAGATAAGAACCAGATTAAACGGGTAATGTGTGGTAGCGGGGAAGCTGGTTGTGGAATGGGATGATTCTATCAGGAACTTCGATTTAAAGGTAGAAAGCTATTTCAGGTGAGCACACAATTCATCTCTAGGCAAATTGGCCATAGTTTCACTCTGGCCTTTAGCCTTGAGTACAGTGTAAGTTGAATGGAAACTACTAGATTCTCAGCTACTTGCTACCTTCTAGCAGCATTCTAAGATCATGTGTCTATGCTGCTGCTTTGAAATGTAATACTAATAATTATACTACTCCCTTAACTACAGGTACTGAGATTAAGAGATGTCCCTTTCTTAATAGAGTTAAGTCATTTTTCAGTGGAATGTGACTATCCAGTCAATGTGTTTAAGTAACAGACACCAAAAACAGGAGTAGTTAATTTACTTGTATTGACTCAGCAATCTGTTTCTTAGTATATATGTTAGTGACACTCATGCACATATGCTCCAGGAGGCATACTCTAGCACATTCATAGTAGCATTGTATGAAATAGTAAAGAGTATCCCATCAACATAAAAATGGGTGAGTTGTGGTAATATGCATTAGAAGATCTGATATCAGTGAAAAATGAATTTTGGGTACACACATACACACACACACACACACACACCAGGCTTCATCAAAAGAGGTCTTATTTTTTGTTTTCTAAATCGGAGTGGGCACAGGGTTGGGAATATAAGAATATCCTAGCCTAGATGAGGAAAAGTGAAGAGAAAAAAATTCTCATGGCTTGAAAACTTACTTTATTATATCCAAAGTTATGAGAATTCTGTATTGTTTCCAAACTGAGAATCAGAGAAACAATCAGAATTAGCCAGTAAATTCACAATTTTCTTGGGCATTTTAAAATTTACAAAGTGAATATAGCCTTTTATCTAGCTAGCTAGCTAGCTAGTTCTCTCCATCATATTTTTCAATAGATTTCTCATCATGCTATATTCATTCATCTGTACATATTTTAATGTTTGAGAATTTCTCCCAAATTAAATTTGATTTAGATAAACTTAATAGAGTGCTGGCAGTACTTGAATAAAGCAAATTTTAAAGTTGATATTAAATTGTATCCTTATTTTAAAATAGACTTGAATGCTAATTTTTAACCAACTATTAATTTCTTCAGGGAAATTGGATAGCAAAGATCTTAGCTCTGATTATAATTGCCCTCTTTTGGTGCCTGTGATTTTTCTTTATAAAGCTGATTTGAAAACCTTTCATAATAACAGTATTCAGGGGTAGAAAAAAAGGAGGGAACTATAAATTGTAATGACAGAAATAAACATATCATTCATTAGATTTCTCTTTTCTATTTCTTTAGTGGTTTTTGGCAAATTTGTCATATCAAGAAGCACTTTCAGACACACAAGTTGCTATAGTTAATATTTTGTCCTCAACTTCTGGTAAGAAATGTATCTTCAAAATGTGCATTATAAATTGAGACCTATTTCTGATATATATATTTGTACATATACACACATTTTTATCGTATAAATTTTTTCATTCATTCTCATTTCATTAGTGTATTGAAACTACTACTTTATTATTTTATGTCATAGCTTTGTGGTATTTATATTTTTTCCCAGTACTTTGCAGTATTTTTTATACCACTATATTAAAGTTTTATAGGCTGAATCTTTGTGTTATAGTTCTCCTCTCTTTCACATATTCTTTCTAAAGATCTTTTTCTAGATCCTTTGACTAAATATAATTCTCTATTCCAGAACTATAATTTGCCCTATGAAAGGTGTTTTATTTTTAAAGTTGAATCACTTTCCAAATCTGGAAGATAAAAAAAGTATTTTTGAAGCTATAAAAATAACTTTAGCACTCATGCTTGATTATGATGAGGTCATAATGTTTCTCTGAATGCTCAGTTTAGATCTCTTATTAGTTTAAAAGGACTGTACTCCATCTGTGGAGTTGAACTATAAACATGATTTCATTTAGAGGCTATTTTTTTATATGATCTTTGAACATTTCAGCCTAAGTAACTACAGTCTTATTCTAAGTTATTTAAAAATGACAGAAATTAGTTTAATGTATCTTTTTTTCATCCTTTTCTCTCCGTAGGACTTTTTACCTTAATCCTTGCTGCAGTATTTCCAAGTAACAGTGGAGATAGATTTACTCTTTCTAAACTATTAGCTGTAATTTTAAGGTAAGAATAGAGTGTAATAGCTGCTTTACTCTGCTTAAAAGTAACGATGTTTAAAATTTTTCTGGTAGTGACAGAGGATAATTTACATTAAAGTATACTGTCTAGGCATGTACTGTCTAGGCAAAGAAAGATGAAGGTAGAAGGTTTTAAATGGTTATTATGCTACGTAGCCCTGTGTTGCATCCTTCACTAGTTTCCTAAACCTTCCTGGGGAGGGTAACTGGAGAGAAGGACTCCAAGGTAGCTTTGGTTCCCTTTCACATGACTGAAAACTTACTGACATTGACATTTAAGTTAATATGGTAACCGAATCCTCATAACCTCCCAAGTTTCTATTTCCTTTTCCTAAAACAAGTCCCCATTTTTGTTCTGGTTTTGGTACAGGAAATCTGGAGACATGGAATATAGCTGTTATAACTTCATTTGGTTTACTTCTCACACCATAGAAATCTAACATGGAGTCTTCTCTGCTTGTCTTAGCCTCAATTTTTCAGTTATTTTCTGTATAATTTGGCAGTTTTGTATTACTGTGTAAGATCAGTATTATCAATAACTATATTTAAATTTTTATTTAGTTTTGTGTATGTCTTGTCTTCCCTACAAGATTGTATACACTTAAAGGCCAAAGCCTTGTTTTATACTTCATTATATCACCAAAGGCCTAGAATAAGGCTTTGCTCACCAATAGTACTCAAAAATGATATATTGGTTTGATAAAGTTTTTTTTTTTGTGAGAGAAAATCAGAAATCAGAGAAGGTAGCCAAGTGATTTAATGAAGAGATTAGTATTAGCTATCAGAGTTGGGTTCAAATAAGAACTTTACTCTTTGTCCCTGGATACTACTCTCTAAGAAGATTGTTTAGAGACTGGTTATGTGGCAATCATAAGAGAAAGCTCTTATTATTATAGGATATTAGGATAAATTAACCCTGATAGTTTCTATGGGTAGTCTGACCCAACTAATTTACTATTTAGACTATATGGTCACTAGGAACTTATTCTTTTGCATGATTGGCTAATGTACTATCTTAATAAAGGTAGAGATGCATAGAAATAGACACTATAAGCTCCATGAGTACAAGAATCACATCTCTCTTATCCTTTGCTATAACCCAGAGCTTAGCTCAATAAGTGACAATTGAATGAAAAGATGACCTCTGATTTCTCTACATCTTTAATTAAGTCTTATTTTTATCTATTAAAATAATGAGATTAATTTAGTTATTTAAACATTTGAGGATAGTTTTACTGTTAATTTACCAATAAGCAAGTGTGAATACCATTGCTAGGTTTATATGGGTTTAATATATATATCTTCAAAAGGAAGATTGGAAGAGAGATGATAAGTTGACTAATTCATTCCTCATTGAAGATAGTGGATAGCATAGCATTGAACGCTGGAAGCAGACTGTGTTGCAGACCCAGCTGTGTGATTTTGTCAAGTTACTTCTCTTTGTGTATTAGTTTTCTCATGTGTAATAACAATAATGTTATTGTCATTATAATTTGAATACCTTCCTTATAAGGTAATATTGTGCATTTCATGTGGATTAAATGAGGTAATACAACTATAGTACTCATGCTATACTGATAATACTGTTAGGTATTATTAATTAAATCACTGATTCTTTGACAGTTTTACCCAGAGTTGAGATTAGTCCTGATCACTTGTAAATAATTTTTATGTTTATGATTAGCCCTTTTAAGGAATTTGTTATTTTGCTCATCAGTAATGACTGTTTTTTCATAGCATTGGGGGTATTGTGCTGGTAAACCTGTCGGGGTCTGAAAAATCTGCTGGAAGAAATACAATAGGTAAGTTTCTATTGCTGCATTCTTTCTGTTAGAGTATACAAGAAAATTTTGCGCATATTATCACATACACACTTACATCCACACAAACAGAGGGTGGGCACTAATAGCCTCTTAAAAAATTTTTCCTTTGGAAATAAATTTAAATACAATTCACAGAATTATTATATAGCCTTCACCCAGATTCTCTGTTAACTATATACATAACTACAGTATACTTATAAAAATCAGGAATTGACATCTATTACAATAATAATATCTAGTCTGTAATCCCTTTCAGACTTCACCATTTTTTTCAGTATGTTCATTTTCTGGTCCAGGATCACTTGTTGGATTTAGTTGTCATGTCTTCTCAGTTTTCT
This sequence comes from Pteropus alecto, assembly GCF_000325575.1. Lineage (NCBI taxonomy): Eukaryota > Metazoa > Chordata > Mammalia > Chiroptera > Pteropodidae > Pteropus > Pteropus alecto. Next base: position 11,696,673 of record NW_006442484.1, read on the forward strand.
TTAATCTGGAACTATCCCTCAGTCTTTTTTGTCCTTAATAACCTTAACACTTTTGAAGGATATTGTTCAGTTCTGTGGACTGTCCCTCAATTTGGATTTGTCTGATATTTCCTTATGGTTAAATTTATGTTGTGCATTTTTGTTAAGAATACCATGGAAGTGATTTTGTGTCTTGATCAGGATATTGTATCAGAAGATGTCAATGTTACTAGTGACATTATTAATGATGTTAATTTTAAGGTGGTATCTGCCAGTTTGCTTCATTTAAAGTTATTAATTTTCCCCTTTGTAAGTAATAAACAACTTGTAGGGAGATACTGAGACTATACAAATATCCTGTTTCTGTCATACTTGTACCTACTAATATTGTCATTCACTCTTGATTATTGTCTTAAACAGTTACTGCTATGGTGAACACTTAGTTTTTGATCTGTTGTTTAGATTTAACAGGAACAAAGGTAATCAGAACCCAGCTTAATGGTTTCCCTCTGGATACTTTAGATATTTGAGTTTTATTGGATAGAACAATACTTTCTAAACTGTTCCTAGTTATCGCCCAGTGAGCTATGTCTTAAATTTCCTCACCTCTATCTCACCTACAGCAGCTTTTTATGTGTAAAACAATATACATATTTGTTGTATTTGTGTGTGTGTGTGTGTGTGTGTGTGTGTGTAGAGGGGTTGTTGACAGGCTTTAACTTTGCTTTTAAAAAAAGTTTGATAATAAAAAACAGATTTAATAAAACATTGGACTTTTGGATAATTGATTAAAATATTGACTATGGTCACTTGGTAGACAGCACAATATTTTGCTGTTTTTTAAAGGCTTAAATAGTTTTGAGAATGAGTTAATACATTAAAAAGAATCAGTATATATTATGCATCTACTGTGAGCCCTGTGTTTTCTCAGATATTTTGGAACATTATAAAGCATAAATTATGTGTTTGCAGTTTTCAAGAGTTTCTTGATTTTTATGAGTATACGAGCTTTACAAAATGAAGCCACTAGAGAATAAAATGGTATCAATTTAATGGTGGTTAAGTAATAAATTGCAAGACAGATAGGATGGAAATTCAGCAGAGTAGAAGGAGGATGCTTTGTGGCAGAGATGGGACTTTAACAGGGCCTTGAAGATGGTGGTGGAACATATATTAAAAATGATACATGGCAGTGGGGAGAACAATATAAGCAG
>NW_006442484.1:11697946-11726508 GCF_000325575.1 Pteropus alecto
TGTTAAATTGGGCTGTGTCAGGTGACAGATTTGTTTCTGTAGGGGAAAATAGGAATTATGCATTTCAAAATTTTTAAAAAGTGCTACTTATATGAATTTTAGTATTATAACATGTATAACTATTTGATTAGATTATTGAGGAGAATGTTTTTGGATTTATTTGTTTACACTTTTCACTCCTTCCTGTATTCCTGGAGGACAAGAATGGGGTGGGTTATACTTACTTAATCTTTTCATATCTGTATACTCATTTCTTGGAATAGGATGTGACACATTAGATTTTAAATAAGTGTGTGTTGAATAAGTTAATGAAAATTGTGCTTTAAATTTTTATGTTGATTTTTACAGGTTCCATTTGGTCTCTTGTTGGAGCCATGCTCTATGCTGTCTATATTGTTATGATTAAGAGAAAAGTAGACAGAGAAGATAAGTTGGATATCCCAATGTTCTTTGGTAAGAATATGTTTAGCTTGTGAGACTACTCTGAGTGCTTAACTAAGAGTTTTGATTTTGATTTTTGGAAGGAATAGGGAAGGCTTTTCTCTTCTCTCCATGCGGTTCTCTAAAACCATCAGATTTTAAAGATTATGAAGTTCAGACTCAATGTTTTTCTCTTACCTTGTCATGCATAACTGTGCCCATATGTGGGAATGCCCATTCTCTCAGAAGGAGGTAGAGAAATTCCACCTAATGCCTTTTCCACATTACTTCATCTGTGAATCAGATGTTTCCCTTACTGATGTGATAGAATTATGCTCCTATAAGCACATGAGAATGTACCTGTTGCATTATACGTTTTACCATTTTCGAATTGTTGGAAGCATAAGATTGGGGAAACTGCCCCAAAATGATATGTGAAATACTGTTCTAGTCTATGTACTTATTTTCATTAAAAATTGTAGGCCATTTAAAGGCTTTGCATTTGCACTTTGTCTTTAAGACTCAAACTCCTTTATGACATGGATTTTTCAAATTACCCAATTATAGTTTCTGGCATCCATTCTTAATTTTGGCAAATAAAATACCTAATATGATTTATAAACTCTCCTTTGCCTAAAGTCAGCTTAGTAAAAAACTTGTGCTATCTATAGGATATCTGTGGATATCTTCCAAAAGATATCTGAATACCAACAGATAAAGAAGTCCGGTGATGAGGGTTCAAAGTATGGCTTACAAGGAATCTGGAAACCTAGAATATAGCTATTATAACTTCCTTTATCTCATACTCATCTGAAAAATAAAAAATTAAATAAGTAGCTTCCAAGCTGATTTACAGAGATTCCCAGGAAGGTTGGGAGGATGTGGAGTTGTATGTGTGGGTCTGGTTCTTGGACTCCTTTGCTGCTTCAACTGGAATAGCTCTGCTTTGTTGGGCTTTTTGCATTATAATTTACTTTGTGGAAAAGATTTTTATTCTAAAAACAGTTTGATTGTCTTCACCTAAAGATTAACAAAAATAAAATATTTGAAAAGCCACCAAATGGACTTATCGCTGAAGTTCCTGTTAAGCATATAAATCAAGAAATATACCTTAAATATGAAAATCATTTTAGTAATACCTTATTTCAGAGTCTTAGAAAATTCCACCTGGATAGAATGATAAGCTAATATTTTTTGGATGTTCTTTGTTAAGATCATCAACTTACAAGAAGAATTGCTTTATTTACTCTTAATAGAAAGAGGACACATAAACATATAACTTGGTTGGTCTTCACATGTGATGTGATATGGAAAGCAATATTGCTTTGACCTGGGCTTTAGAGTAGACAAGATTAGAAAATAAGATGTTATGATTAGAACATGGAGGGTTAGTTAGGCATGGAGAAGTGAGCAGAGCAGAGCAGGGAACAGTGAGTAGATCACTTTATGGAGCATTCGCTTTGTGGGAGAACAGGAAGGTATGCAGACTAGATTCTAGAGGGTATGTAGAACTGATAAAGCAATACCTATGTCTCTGGGTCCAAAAGTTGTTAATTTATATGGGATTTCATAGACTTAATAGTTCAGGGATCAGGAAATAGATTTGGCTCTTGATGATGCCAAATTGTGGCATTTTAATTACAACTTTTTAATGTTTTGCAGACCTTTTAGGTCATGGGTGTCTTCTGTATGTGTGCCATTTTGTTTGATTTTATTTTATTGCTGGATGTCTTAAATTGGGTTTCCTAGAGGCAGGCAGAATATGAGACATGGATTTAGTGTGGGTGATTTATTGAGGGAATGCTCTACAGGAAAAACTGGCCAGGGAATGAGAAAAGCAGGATAGAGAAGGGAAAGAACCACGTGGTCTCAGGTATAGTTGAGGTTTGGCCCAATTCATGGCAGATGAGGGACAAGGGGTCGAGTGGAAGCCAAAGCAGGTAATAGGTCTAGGCATTCCTCAGAAATGTCCTTGAGCCATTAGGATTTCAGCCATAAGGGCTGGCCTTTCCTTGAGCCATTAGGATTTCAGCCATAAGGGCTGGCCTCCTGAATCCCTATTGGGCAGTCATTGACTGCAGAGAGTGTGGGATGGGCAGGGGTAGGAACTTCCTGGGAAAGGCAGACTTATTTACTGTCTTCAGAGCAGGCAAATTTTTCTGAGACTTGCTAGCAGCAGTTAGAGAGTGGGTGCTCCAGTCTTGTTTAGATTTAACTAGGCATCTTAAATGCTTGTTTATTATCCTGCAGCAAATGTAAGTATATATATATATATCTACTGTAATTTAACTTTCTTTTAAGAAAAGTTTATAGTTACCTCGTGAGTCTCAGTGGATCTGTGATGTTAAACTGTATAGGAAGTAAAATAAAAATTACTATTAAATTATAATTTTTTATAGTCTTTACGTTCACATGTATATAGTCATATGTAAACTTACATTTCTATAATAATAGCTAGATTTTACTGTTTACTCTTTGCCCAGGGACTGTGCTATATGTTACATGTTTAATCTTTCTAGTAACCTAATTAAATATTGTTTTATACTTATAGATCAGAAAACAGGCTTAAAAGAGATTCTGCATCTTGCCTAATATTTACCCTACTAGTGAATAGTAGAGCTGGGATCAGAACCAAGGGCAATTGGACTCAGAGCACACACTTTTAACCACTTAATGTTATAGCCTTCCTTTATAAGTAGGTAGTCTGTGCTTAGTTCATACGCTGAATAGCTGTTTTTGTATGTGTTATCTCACCAAGTAGCTAATGATTTCTGGGGAGACAGGAACCAAGAATTTTATCTTTTTTGGAAACTTCTTCCATTATTCATAGTATAATGCATGGCTGCTTTAACATGAATATCAGTTGAATCAGAGAGCAAACCATATAATTCCTCATAATTAATTTTGGCTGAATATACAAACACATACACACACATACACCAGTTATTTAAGTTCTAAGATGCTATATTATTAGTAGTTAAAGTTAACAACCTTTTTTAAAAGTGTTTTATGTAGTTTATTCTTCAGTAGTTGTTCCATGTAGTGGGGAAAGTTGAACTTTGAAGACTCAGTGAGCACCAGTTACTTCATACAGTTTTTTTCTGATGTCGAGTTATCCACAGAGCTGATTTAAAAACAAAGAAACAGAAGTACCAGTTAAAGAGACCTGTTGCAGCCCTTTGTGCAAAATCTAATGTTTTCTAATTAATTTTGGAATTAATAAGTTTGGAGAATTTAAATCACAGATACTAACTTTTGTCTCTTTTATACATATTTAGGTTTTGTAGGTCTGTTTAATCTGCTGCTCTTATGGCCAGGTTTCTTTTTACTTCATTATACTGGATTTGAGGACTTTGAATTTCCTAATAAAGTAGTATTAATGTGCATTATCATTAATGGCCTTATTGGAACAGTTCTCTCAGAGTTCCTGTGGTTGTGGTATGTACTATTTATTTCCCTACGATTTATTAGTTATCAGTTTATGGACTTCGGATAGTTTAAGCATTTATATTTCTTTTGTCTTCTGATGGCTACTCCTGTGCCCCTTCTTACCCCACACACTTAATAATCTAATACAGTAACTTTATTAGAGCAGGAGCTTTGTTTTTTTTATTTTTAATTTTTAATTACCAATTGTATAGAGTAGTGTTTTGCACATAAAAGGAGCTCGACAAATATTTAATGAATGAATATAAATGGTCTAAATTTGTAAAAGTGTTTTTGGAAGTAGAGTATTATACAAATGAAAGGTGTCATTTAACAGACATTCAAACTCACAAGATGCGTATCCCAAGTATGAATAACGTGAGCTATAAGTATGTGGGGGACTGCTTGTTTAAGAGCTTTTGCTTATTTGCTTATGTCTGTTTGGTTGTTCATAGACTTTTTGTTTTGTTTATTCTCAGATGTTTTCAAGTGGCTGAGCCAAATATGTAAACCCTAAACTCTTATTAGACATGTTAATATACTTTGAAATGTTGAAATATGATAATAATCCTAAAATAGTTTGAAGACAATATCATGTATGGAATTTAAGAAACCTTTCAAATATAGAGCTTGCTACTTAGTCCTGTTTCCACATAACAGGAACTTAAAAAGAAACACTAATTGTACTTCAACTCCTAAATGAATTTTATTATATGCTAGTTAAGACTACAGACTAGTTTTCTCTTGCAAAAAACTGCGACAGAAATAGCTTTTGTATGAAGTCTTCCTTGATGCTCTGCTTATACTTCTGTTGCCTCCTCATTAAAGAAATAACTCTATTTGCTTTATATCCTCCACACACACTGCCTTTTATGTAGTACTTTTATGTAGATTTACTTTGTATTGTAGTAATTTATTTACTTAATTTTTTTGCTAATCTAAAATTCTTTGATATCAATTTGTTTACTCATTCATTTTTCCGTCTTTCATTACATGCATTTTAAGTGCTTTTTTTTAACCAAAATATTACATATTTTATTTTGCATATTAATAAGTATCATGTCCCTCTTGTTTTCTGGTCCTATCAGTTCTTTAGTTCTTTCATTTCCCTTGCTTCTCTCCACTCTTTATTCCGAGCAGATAAAACTACTTACTGGTTGTGTTTTGATTGAACTTCATTGAACCACAAAGAATTGTTGATCTTCGACCATTTTTGACTGTAGTTTCATATGGTTCAACCCAATGAACTACATGCTTTAAATAATTATGCACTCATTGTATTTTAATGCAGGTTCATATTCTCTAGTTTTCTAAGTTTAGTTTAAATTAGAAAATTTCAAAGCAAGGCATTTTTACATATTTGAAAGAAATTAAATTTTCTTTGGATGTTAGACTAAGGAAGGGTTTAATATGGTCCTTATTACATTGTTATTACATTGAGACTCATAGTAAACATGGACTGTGCCACCTACAAATATTAAAATGCTATTCTTTATTGAGAGCTTTATTTTTAGTGAATATATGGGATAGTGTTTCATTATGTTCAGCAGAATTTAATGTAGGCTTTGGGGACTCTCAAATCTGAGTTGTAACATGTAATCTCTGTATTATGTGAGATTTTGTAGTTCCATTGGAAAATTTTACATTTAAAGAAGTAATTAATAACATGTTTTAGAATATTTTATTCTCTTTAATTTTCTTAAAATTCAGAGTGTAATACATATAAAAGTGTACAAAAAGGGTCTGCAAGGAAAAGGAAATCTCCCTTCTACCCCAAATTTCCATTCCTTTTTCCCAGAGGCAACCGCTATTTACTTTTAAACCTACAATAAATATTTTCTATACATATAGAAGTTTGTATAAGTCTCTTAATTTTCCCCTCAATTTGTTTTATTTTTAACACACAAATGGGCAGATACTATAGATGTTGATCTGTACTTTCCTTTTTTTCCCACACATTATTTCTTTTGCATCTTTCTATATTAGCACTAAGATTCATTTTTGTTACTTAAATAAGATTCATTTTTTTAAAGCCAGTATAGTATTCGAATTCATTATGTTTTAGTCCATTATGTTTCAATCCGTTATGTAACATAATGGATAGAATATTATGTGTTTTATCAGTTCCTTACTAAGAGACATTTTAAGTTTCCAGTCTTTTGCTTTGTAAATAATATAGCATTGAATATCTTCATATATATCTTTGCATATTATCTAAACATTCTGTAGGATGAATGCCTGTAAGTGGAAAAGACTGAGTCAAATATGTAAACTTTAGATTTTGGTAATTGCAAAATCATTCACTGCAGAAGGAACACAATTTATATTCCCAACTGTGTGTATGAGTGTTTATTATTGAATAGTTAAATTGGACACCGAAAGTTATATATTACGATCAAAGCTATAGGTTTATCCTTACCTATGATTAGATTTTTCAGGACCTCGAGAAGGTTTATTTTTCATATATACTTCTATACTCAAGTGTTTAAGAGTACTTATGGTAGTAACAACACAGTAGCAGTAAGTTAATAAGTAATGAAACAAACATATCCCTTAAACTCTAGGTGTTGTTGATAACTCAAAACCACTATAAGAAGCATGTCAGACTTTTTAGTATTGTATTTAGTATTATGAATCTCTAAGAACATTAAAAAAATTACACACACACACACACACACACACATTTAATCCCAGAACCCCCACTTCACAGAGCAGCTCATGGGTAGTGGGAACCACTAGTATTCTTTACCGCATCAGTAAGAGCTAATTGTCCAGCTTCTGTACAATATTTCAAGTGACAGTTTATCAAGTGATAGCCTCCTTTATTGCTGGACAGTATTATTAATTTTCACATATACTGAGTTAGAATTTACATGCCTACTATAATGTAGTCCTCATTATATATAGTATGGTTTTATCTTGGCCCATAATTCACTTCTTATAAATTCAAATTATTAGTCTTTATAAATGGCTTATCTATTTGGTATAATGCTTTCCTTCAATTTTTTCCTTCAACTAAACAATTATATGCAGACAGATATTTGAAACTTTGATACCAATATTGATAGTTCAAGGAGAAAATAAAATGAAGAGCTTAGGCTTTGGTTAGGACAATTGCCAGAAAAATGGGAAACAAGGAAATATCCTTTAAAAATACTCAGTTTTTTCTCTTTGCTGCTAAGCCACACCAAAAGAGCAGCACACATCTAAAGGCAATTTATTTCTCATGGGAGGGAGATATTTTTGCTTTGATGACAAACATGTTGGCTTATCACTTTCTTAGTCTATGTTGCGAGGTATTGTCCTGCAATTTTAATAAAGATATCTCCTTTGTTAGCTAAGCCTATCATTGTCACAAAACTGTAAGAACTCTTTCAACAGTTTTATAAAAAATGTTAATGAAATGTAAACTGTGCATCCAAAGTTGTATAATATCTGTAAGCAGATCTTGAATATAATATAAAACATCTTGAAATTTTTATACTGATATATTTGGATTTTTAAAATTTGAAGATAAACTTTTCATCTTGGTAACTTTATTATTTATTATGTCTCAGTCAGTACTGAGCTTTTACTTTTGCTCCTGATCTCTTATCACTTATATTGTAGGATAGGTAGTTTTTGATTAATGTTTTTCTTTTACTTTTTTAATATTGAAATATATATTTTCATTTTTCCTTTTTAGGGGCTGCTTTCTTACCTCATCATTGATAGGCACACTTGCACTAAGCCTTACAATACCTCTGTCCATAATAGCTGACATGTGTATGCAAAAGGTAAGACAAACTATTTATTATATATGTATTACTAAAACAGAGCTAATGAAATTAAGGGATGTGGCTAAATTTTAAGGGATACAACCATAAATAATACTTGATGTCTTCTCTCCTAAGGTGCTTTACTACATAGAGATAGAAAAGGTACTAAAGAAGTGGATAATCTTTGCATTTTTAGCTTTTCAGTTTTTTTTTTTTTTTAAATTTCTAAGTTAAGGGCAGTATCTTTATATATAGTTCTCCAGTTTGGAAGCTGATTATGTTCCAGATGTTTTTTGATAAGTCAGTGGTATGGAGTAGGGGATACATTTTATCATATAAGTAGTAGTGTTTTGATTTCTAAGATAAACTCCAAAGATTCCTTAACACTATGCTACTAGTACTATAGATAGAGAGGCATACGAACAGTGTTGTGTCTCAGCGAATGCTCATTTCCACCTAGACTCACCAGGACAGTGGCATCTTCTCTCTTCTAGGAATCCCTGGTCTGGATGTGGGGATTCTTGTGATAAATATTGACAATATTGCAAACAGTGCAGAAAAGAGAATGTGTCCCTCCCAGCAGCCTGAGGGGAGGAGTTTCTTTAGTGCCTCATGGGGTAAATAGGAGAAAAGAAATGTGCCTTTGGCTAATGTTTAAAATATGTAGTGTAACCTTCAATATTTGTAAGCTTTAAACTCCAAGTATTAAGTAACAAAATGGTGTGTGCGTTTGTGGGGGATGGGGGAAGAGGGGAGGAGTTGGGAGTTAATGTAATTGAAAAGGGAAATACTTGAAAGCTCAAAGGCTTATAATATGTAGAAGTATAATCATATCGTTTAAAGCTGTTTTTCTTTAGATTTTTGTGCAATTTTTAAGATAAAGGCAAAATACTTTCAGTGATATGTATCTTCTTAAAAAAATTTGTGCTGATTTTGTTTTATGGTTCAATAAATTCTTTGTCATGGTTAAAAATGGAAAGCTCCATAATTGAGAATTATGTACCCTGCATTTTCAAAGAATGTTAATATTATAAAATATACATAGCACTAAAGTTACACATATTAGATTCTTTCGTAGATTTAAATAATATCCAGGTCCTTCTGCATCTCACAGTCATAATCTTGAATAACAACCAAAATTATTTTATTGAAATTGGGAAGTGCTGCTTATTAGAGGATTGTGGTAGACCATCAGTATGGTAAAATGAACTTTACCATACTGATATTTTGAAAACATCAGCTTTTGTGGATTTGAAAAAAAAATTGAAGATTAATTTTAAGAAATTAAAAAAAAGTTGTCACAGAGGCTCTAGATTTACTAGATGATTGTGTTATTTGTTTAATCAAATATTTTATGATGAAGGCAAAACACAAGAAAGGGAAAATATATGTACATGTAAGTAATTAGAAAAAAATAACCAAATGGTCTTTTCTTGAGTGTCTTTACATCTATTACTAGGCAACCATTTAATGAGTGAGCTGGACCTTTGATGGGTTAAGGGTAGGAAGATACCTTCTGGAAAAAGTAGCAGGGGATGCCCCAGAGCTCTATTAGAAGCATGATAGGAGACCTCTACTTTCATGGGGTTTTTTGATTCTCATAGCCAACCATGTTTATATGTCGTTTTTGAAATTTAAGCATTTATTAATATTATTTATTGTGCTTAAAACAAATTGACTACTTTAACATATTTATAATTGATATTTTCTATAATAGGAAGCATCCTTTATCGCATTCAGATTTATATTCAGATATATTCCAGAATTAGACATTTTTTTTTTTATTTACATAGACCATTTTTTTAAATAAATATCATTTAGAAAATTGTTTTTCTAGCTTCTTGGAAATCAAATTAGAAGTTTATTATGCAGTAAAACATAAATAAGTGCATTGTTAAAAGAGAAATTTGCTGTTAAAAGTCATCTACGTTTTTACCTACCTTATAAAGTTTGCCTTCATTCAGTTATAAAATAGAGTTTTTAGTTGAATATTCATGAAACTGTTCTGTAAACTAGATCTACATTTTAAATTCTCATTAGTCATGTTTTTCATACTTTTTCTGGTCTTGGGTCACTTACGTGCATCATGATTTTTCTAGATTATTAAGTGTCCTGGCAAATATTATAAGAATATGTCATACCAATAATTTGATAACAACAAATTTTTATTTCTGCTCTTCTTGGGTGTTCTTAGGCTGACTCAGCCTGTGTGTATGTATACCATACAAGCAGGAAGTGCATGTTAAAAGTTGTCAGTGATTATTCGTGTGTTATGCATTGTGAGTGACTCATAAACATTATTTTCACAAAATGTCTTTATTCTAAGGGTGCAATGAAATGAAATAGTATATGTTTCCCACCAGAGGGAGTCTTGTCTATGATTCTAAACCTTGTTTTTTTTTTTAATGCTTAAAGGGGCAAGTACAGTTTTTCCTCCCTGTTTGAAAGACAGGAGTTACTATTTTCATCATTATTTTGAAAGCAAACTCCCAGTGTGTTGCAGCTAAGTCTCTAGTCAGTCAGTGCAGGCTTCTTTGACAATTGTTAGGATCGTACTAGAAGCTGTGTGGTAAAGGTAAACTAGTGAAAGGAAAGACTGATTTTTTTTTTTTTTGATAACTTTATGGCATCTCATTATTTTTGATTTTCTTGACAACCCTTATAAAATGATGGATTGGCCAGTCAGACCTGGTGATGTCTGAGGGCTTTGCACCAGCGAGGCTCTGCTTGCTGCTTTTCTTCTCCAGCTCACATTTCTTAGGAAAAGTGTTCCTATTTGTAGTCTTTATTTTATTTAGTCGTGATTTTTTCTTGAATTTTTTTCATTTGTTACTAGATAATCAAGCTAGTTTTAAGTATCAAGGTTAGGCTTTGTTGCAAATTGTTAGTAAAAGATTTACAAAAGTTGCAGTTAAGAGTTATCTGTTTTTAGTAGTCTTAAAAAAAGAACTAACATAACAACATATTACAACTAGAGCATAACATATTTTTAAAAATGTGAGTCGATGATGACTTCAGAAGCTGAAGGCAGAGGAATCAACTTGAGAATAGGCAGTAATCAGTAAAAAAGAAATGGTTAATGTGATGAGTAAGACAAAAGCTTAACGTTTCATAATTCTGTTCTTGGACATACTTAAGCCTAATAAATGAAAAGCATGCTTTCCTGGCTTTTCTTTAGGCTATTTTCCAAGTGAGAAGTATTTTTATTGATAACTTAAGTAAGTGGTTAGTACCTCAAAGTCCTGAATCCTTATATTTAATGATAATATACTTAGTAATGTATTGTCAATAGTCAGTATTATTTTTTTGGTGTTTTAACTTATTCCTGCAACTTTGTTTAAATGGAGAACTCACATTAAAGGGGGAAAATTGTCTTCATGATTTCTTTTTTTCTTCAGATTTCTTGTTTAATAAGGATGTGTTTATTTTAATGTTTTTTTTCTTTTTCTATCTCTTATTTTTAGGTGCAGTTTTCTTGGTTATTTTTTGCAGGCGCTATCCCTGTATTTTTTTCATTTTTTATTGTAACTCTCCTGTGCCATTATAATAATTGGGATCCTGTGATGGTGGGAATCAGAAGAATTTTTGCCTTTATATGTAGAAAACATCGAATTCAGAGGTAGGTTTAGTTATAGTATAAATTTTTAAAAAGTAATGTTTGCCAAATAAACTGGGAATCATATTATGCTGGCCTAGCTTTTAGTGATTTTGTGAAGAATTACTGAAAGATCATAATTTATATATGTACTATGTCAGATAAAATAATTTGTTCAGATCCTTTATTAAGATAGTTTCTTGACAACTACTTTTTTAAAAAAGTGTTTGATTCACAGGGAAAACCAAAGTGCTTACTGTTTTGCTATAACAAATTTGAATGTAGAAAACTTATTGGTATGAATAAAATTCATAGTAAAATCTGATAATGTTGCCTCAAGTTTTTGTTCAATTTTCTTTTAGAGAGAAAGAGTTTTACATTCTACTATAAAAAGAGCTTAGGAAAAGTTGTTAAAGATTTTGCCCTAGTCTTAGTTCTGACCTCACAGTTTCAGCCAGTGGAATAGATCATTTTTAAGTGTTCCTTTCATCTCTAAAGCTTTCCTTAACTATTGACTTTTTTTAAAGGGTTCCAGAAGACAGCGAACAGTGTGAGAGTCTCATTCCTATGCACAGTGTTTCTCAAGAGGATGGAGCTAGTTAGCTGTTGTCTTTAGTCCAGGTTAGTACGTTGGCCAGCATTAGTGTTGAATAAAGTTCTAATTCTTATATTGCTCAAATACGGAATCGAATTTCCGTAATTAGTTCTTTGAGAGGCAATACAGCCTAGAGGCTAAGGGAGTCAAACTGCTTGGGTTTCAGTTCCAGTTTCGCCATGTGTTTATTGGTGGCCTTATTCAAGGTTCTTAACCTCTCTGTGCCTCAGTTTTCTTATTTGTGAAATGGGATTACAATAGAACTTCCCTCAGAAGGTTGTTAGAAGTATTAAATACTTGGTAAATTTGAAGGACATACCGTATTAGTATCTGACTCAAACTAAGTGATCCCAAGTTTTAAGTATTTTATTCATGCTGAGGGTCATCATTTTACTTAATGATTTACTGTTGTTTTTCAAATAGGCTTTCAATTCCTTGCTCTCTCTCTTCTTCTGGTACTCAATGATGCAAATGTTGGGACATTTGATGTTGTCCCAGAGGCTCCTTAAATTATCCTCATTTTTTTTAGATTCTTCTTTCTCGTTGCTGGTCTGAGTGGGTGTTTTCCACTACCTTTTCTTCCCAATTGCTGATTTGATTCTCTGTTTCTTCTAATCTCCTGTTGATTCACTCTAGTGTAGTCTTCATTTTGGTTATTATAATCTTAATTTCTGACTGGTTCTTTTTTATATTTTCTATCTGTTTTTATGTTTCCTGTCTCTTTGTTGAAATTCTCAATGAGATCATTGCGCATCCCTATAATCAGTGTTTTTAAATTTTGCGTCTGGTAGATTGCTTGTCTCCATTTTGTTTGGTTCTTTTTCTGGAACTTTGTTCTGTTTTTTTCATTTAGGATGATTTTTTCCTCATTTTGGCTGCCTCCCTATGATTATTTCTATGTATTAGGTAGAGCCGCTGTGTCTCCCTAGTTTTGGTAGAGTGGCCTTATGTAGTAGATGTTCTATTAGTATCCAGTGGTGCAGTCTCCCTGGTCACCTGAGCCAAATGTTTCAGGTATGCCCTTCTGTTGTAGTTGAGCCTTTCTTTATTGCTGTTGGTACATTGGTGGGAGGGATTGACCCTCAGGCTGACTGGTTCTGAGGACTGGCTAAGACTAGAGTGGAGGAGCTGTTGTGCAGGTGCTAATCCTATGGAGCAGGATTCGATTTAATGGGGCTTTGTTGCCTGCTGAGTATGCCCTTTGGGTATGTTGTTTGTGGAGGTGGTTGGGTAGGGATCTGGTGTCATCTGAAGCTGGCCACTGGCTGTATTGGTTCTGGGGCTCTGGTGCAGGCCAGGACCAGCCACTGCCTGTACCCTGCCTTGAGCCATTTGGTATGAACTACAAAGTGATCTCAGGTGGTTGCCTCTTGTGTTGGGCTTGGAGGTTCTTGGGAGAGGCTAAGCTGCTAACTGAAGCTGGCTGCTGCTAGTGCCGGGCTTGGGCTGCTTAGCAAGATATATGGGTCATGCTGAAGCCAGATGCTGCTTGTTTAAAGTTTTTGAAAGTTTGGGATATTTTAGGAAAGTCCACAGCGTTAGCCAAGACAGGCCGTTTGTATGGACAGGTGGCTTGGGTGGGACCGCAAGTTGGGAGGGGCCTGGTCTCAGGGAAACACCAAGGCGGGGCAAACAGTGTTAGCCAGGTTAATAGTGACTCAGATGTGACTATGATGGTGGCCTATGAATGTAGGCTGGGCTGGGAGAGGGCTCAACAAAGGAATAGTGGCATCTGCCAGCACTTTTGTCTGAAAGAAAGCTATCACACCAGCCCTCGCTCTGAAGCCAGACAATTCAGTTCCTTCTTCTATGTCCCTGGTGCCTTTTGAGCTGCTGCCCCAGCACTGGAGCTCAGAGCAAGTGGTCAGCAAGTAAATCCATGCACAGACTCTTTAAGAGGAACGCCTGGGACTCCTGCAGACTCTGTCTCCCTCAGCCACAGTCTCTGCTGGTTTTCACAGCCAGAAATTATGAGGACTCTTCTTCCAGGCAGTGGAACTTTGCGCTAGGACTCCTTGTTCTTCAGGGGGGACCTCTACTATCCCTCCCTATTTTTAACTACCACATGTGGGCATTTTGCATCTCTGCCCCTCCTACCAGTCTCAGTGTGTCTTCTTCTGTATGTCCTTAGTTATAGGACTTCTGTTCAGCTAGATTTCAGGTGATTCTCAATGATGGTTCTGTAGTTGTTATAATTTTGATGTGGTCATGAGAGGAAGCAAGCACAACATTTGCCTACTCTGCCATCTTGATTGGAACTTCCCTGTATTTTAAATTTTAAGAAATACTATGTTTTATATTTCTTACATGACAGAAAGGGTACATGATATTTTGTTTTACTGAATGAATGCTTAGAATACATTCAACATATATCTTTGTCAGGTATAAAAGTGATTAGGTATTTATTTAGAATGAGAGATAATAAATTACTGAAATTCTGGAGATTCAGGTTCCTTTCTTCTGAGATAACTTTAGGCAATTTAGATTGAAATGTTTCCTGATTGCAGCTGGGCTTCTCCTTCTCACCTAGAACATTGAACAACTCCTGTCAGCTATGTGCACTCCCATTGGCCTTGAAACTTAAGTAAATCCTTCATGGTAAATTCACATCTAACTTAAGGCTAATTGTGTTGGTTTTGTGATTTTCTGTGATTGGTCATTTTTTAATTTTATAATAGTTATTATGATGGTTATACATGCACGTAGTTCAAAGAGTTAGAGTTCTGCGAGACTCACTATACAAAGTTGCTGTCCTCTGCTCTGCACAATCTATCCTACTTCCATTTTTTTTCCCATTCCGAGGAATCACTTTGAACTCTTAGTTGATTCTTTTGATACTTTCTATTTCTTGATTATACTTCTTATACTTCTATTTCTTGATTTCTCAGTTTTAGGCATCTTCAGTTGATTGTCCAACTATGGCAAATGAGGATAGATTACTTTCAAGTTTCTCCCTCCTCTGCTCCAACCTCATTTGCCTGCTACCCAGTCCTGTATCATTCCTTCCTCATCATCCCATAATTTCAGCTCTATAATCAACGTTTACATTGTTATGACTATATAAATGTTACTTTTACCTGAACCATATGGGATTATGGCTGGCATTCCCCCAATCCAGAGACTTCTCTAGGATAAAGAAGAGGCACTTGATCAACTGTGAAAAGTAAGGGGAGGGCATCTGAGTGTCTAACTGTTTTTCCTATAAAATTTGTACCAATATAAAAAAAAATTGTACCAATCTACCTGTTTTCAGTTGTTCACCTTGCAGAGATAACTGGTTATATTTCTCCATTGCTAGCTAAGAATTAATTGCTGTTTTCTTGTCTCTGCTCTGCTCTTTGTCCATGTGGTTTATTCCTTTTTAAAAAACCTTTTATTGTCTTTTTACTGAGGTTTTAGGAATAGAATGGAACTAAATATGTGTTTATTTGCCATCTTTAAATTTTATTTCATTTTTATTATTATTATTATTTTTTTATGGTGACATTGGTAAATCTAATGTTTCAGCCATACACTTTAACAATAAGACATATGTATATTTACACCATACATTCACATCCCTTGGTTAGATTTTCTGTCACCACATATTTGACCCCCTTTATCCCATCTACCTCCCCCCTTCCCTCACCTCTACCCTCTGGTAACTACTAGTCAATAAATAGTCCATGTCCATGAGTCTCTGTTTGTTTGTCCTGTTCATTTGTTGCTTTTAGGTTTCAATCTCAAATATAAGTGATATCATGTGATTTTCAACTTTTTCTGTCTGGCTTATTTCGCTTAGCATGATTCCATCTTTAAATTTTAAAAAATACACACGGTTATTCTTTAAAGCTTTTTGTTGATATAACTTATGTACTTTCTTTCCCTTGTATGCTATGCATCATTCCTGTACTCACTGATATCCACACCCACACAGGCAAAGTTTTAATATTTTTGGAAGTGAGAGCTGGATAAAGGGAAGATAGTGAAGAGTAAAGAAAATGGACTACAGTAGAGTAAAATAGGACAGCTTAGACAACGGTCTTTGTCTTGACAGGGATAATGATGGCATATACTCTGATTAAACCATTTTTACATGATCTTTAAGTAGTATTGGATGTCAGCTTTTGGTGTTGCTATAGAGCCCACTTTCGTGAATTCTTAGTACTCACCTCAAGTTCAAGAATCTGTTTTTTTATTTGTGTATGTGTATGTATTATGTTCGATTTATATTTCAATGTTAAGATAATTTGCCTTTTAAAATATAAACTATAGGAAATTAAAGCTATGACAGTTGTGATCTAACGATGATTTTATGTTTTTATTTTCAGCTTATGTATTTGACAATGGAACATTATACAGCGAAGAGACAATCTCTGGCAAGTTTTTGTAGAAAAATATTTCAGTGCCTAGCCTAGTCTGAAAAACAACAGTTTCAGTTCTTTGGAACTCTAAAATATATTTTCCTCATATCGGTTTTCTTCATTTTCATAATGAAGTACTTTGCTATGTAGCTGTATATATATCACTACAGTTATAGGAAGTTTCAGTCCACAGTCCATATAAAGGACCAACCTGCCTTACACATCTCAAGGAATTCAGCTGATGAAATAATTTTAACTAATCAAGGAATAAAATCCTAATGTCCTGGAGAGTTTATTTACACATATTATTTGTTATATGCTGGACTATATATGAAAATGTTTTCGAGAAATCATTTAAGTATGTAGATCAGTGTTTCTTACAGGTAAAATGCTAAAATAAACTGCCTATAATAGGTACGGATTATATTTTTGAGTTTTGTATAAAATTGCAAATTAACCCAAGAAATATTTAATTTATGTAACAAGTATGTTCATGCAAATTTGGTGGAACTTTAGAAAGAATATCTGAGAAAAGATCTGGTTCATGTACACTACATATACTGTATTATCTTTTCATAGCGTTAGGTGCCTTGTATTTTAAATCTGTGATAAATCATGACAAATTTTTAAAGGGGAAGTATTGTTAAATGAAGAATTATGTATTTCTAAAGGTTATATTGCTGTAAATTTAATTGATAAAGCTCTGCTTAATTTAGAGTTTTGAAGAAATATTTTCTCTTCAATTAAGACATTTTCATAATGGAATGATTTAAATTGAAGCGATTTAAGAGTATTACTAAAATAAAATGTTTATATATATTTGTGTATTATAGATCTTTCAATTTGTTTCTGATTTTTTTCACATGTAAATGTGCCAAATTACTATAGAACTGGATGCCTCTTCTTTAAATAGTTCCAGTTATTTAAAATACATTTTTAATAATTAAAATACCAAAGAAGGCAAAAAGAAATTCTACTTTAAAAATTACATTTGAGTTTTTTCTCTACCACACTTAAATTAAATATAAAATACACCTAATTTTAACTCTTAGACTTAGGTCTTTATATAATATTCTTATTCTGCAACTGCTCCTGAGCAATATGTACTATAGACACCAGTGGATGAACATACATCTCAGGATTCATCCAGGCTTTTGATCAGTCAGAACCAATTTCCTTTTCATGTTTTGTGAAAATAGTTCATTTCTCTTCAGAATTTCTTAACAAATCAAATTTTTAAAAATGCCCTTTGCAGTGTTTACCTTCAGTTTGCCTTACTCACATTCATAAAATTGCTTTAGTGTTACCAGGAGTCTAAAATGAATTTTAGCCATCTTTCTACTTATCTTGAGAACTTTTATATTAACTTAAAAGATTGTTCATTTATGATATTAAATTTAAAAATGAACTTTTCTTTGATACCACCAATAATTCTTATTAAGCTAAAAATAATACTGATTTTGTTAGCTTGACAGGGTAAAGGCATGTAAAGGATGTGGGCCTCTAAAGAATCTTCTTCTAAAAAGAACCTAATGAAGTAACATTTCAATTACTCCAAGATAATTTTGATTGAAGTTTATTATCTAGCCACTTCTACTTTTTATTTTTGCTGTTTGACAGCTCAATACCTTTTGCAATTTATGGGGTAAAACAATTGAAACAGTGGAGATGAAATTCCAATTTTAGGTTATTTTGTAAATATAGGAAAAAAGACAACTTAAAATTTTCGTTGTTTATGTGCCCTTTGTGTTCACATGTTAAACAGATATGAGTAGTCATTCAGGATTCTGGTTTTAGCAAGCTTTAGTTAACATGCTGGATTGATCTTGAGGAGGGCTTCTTCCTCTAGGCAGCTGTTTTTGTTTGTTTGTTTTGTTTTGTTTTTTAATTGAAAAACAACCTCTTTAGAGGGAAGAACTATAGAATTGGTTAACTGAAGTATGACTTACTGCTCTCTTCTCTCAGATTTTATTTATCTTAATGATTTTTGTACTTAGATACTATAGCCATGGAGTGAGCAATTGATGACTTCTTTCTGCAACTTTTTAGTTAAGGATTCATCTTAAGAAATAAAGTCGTGAGTTACTTGCACTAACTGTGATTAGCCAGAAATCAAGGTATCAAGGCCCTAGGATCGCAGCAATCACATTTTAGGCCTTTGAAATGTTGGGGAGAGATTACATTCAAGTAAATGCCATTGTCCTTCATCTCTATTAGAACAGTGTTGGCTATTGATTATATTTTTCTGAATCTAAAGACACAAATAGAAATTTCTAATATCTCATTGCAGTCTTCTACTTTTCTTCCCATACATAATTTAAATCCCATTATTGTATAATGTTTCAAATTATGACCTTGACTGAAGGAAGCCTGCTGTTTTGTCAGATTTTCTGTTAGATGAATATCAGAATCTCTGCTAAAACAAAACTGAAAGATAAGGCAGCCTTAAAATTATTTTGATGAATGCTTTTGGAGGCTTAGGCCATTTAAATGAATGTATACACCTATACTTATTCTTTTAAAAAATTTTTGATTTTTTTAAAAAAATTGAAATACTGGCTTCTATCAGCCTGACTTAATTCTAAGTTAAAGCGATTTTCCCTCTGGCAATAATAAAGTTTACCTTTTCCATAGATGTGAACTCACAGGTTAAATGTGAATGTTCTCTAAGGTATAAAACCTTGTTTTAGGAAGCATGCTAATGCTCCTTTTATAATCAATCATGACGAGCCAATTTGGGATTTCAAGGTATGACTGCTCTGGAAGCCAAGATTTTATCATAATGCACTATGGTAAGGTCTATGGTACTGATTCTCAATGTGCTGGTTGAAGAAACAAAATATCTTTAAAGAAAGATAAAATAAGAATTAATTAGAAAATTTTTTTTCATAATCGCATTAACAAATAAATGAAATGTTGTTATTTTAAGCATTTTTAGTTGTTATAATCCTACTTTATTTCTCTCTGCTTTCCTTTTGAAATATTCTTTATTACTAAATAATATGTTAGGAAGAATTCACAGAAATAGGATGAATTTTATCTGTGACATCAGCAGATTTAACTTAACATGGCAATCATATCGTGTGCTGATTTTTTTTTTTAATGTTAACATGGCATGTATAAGCTGAGCAGTTTACAGAATTTGAAGGTGGTTCTATTTTAGTATGTCTGTAATATACCAAAAGTTTCATTTAGATAAATTAGTACATTTTTAACATAGATTTATAATATTTAAATTGCACATTTCCTTTTTTAAAATAGTATCACCCTTGTGTATCTGTACAAAAATAATACGGTGTTTCATAGTTTATACACTCTTAACTTTAACTCTTATTAGGTTATCTTATTTTCATTTTGGTTATCTAAAAATTTTGTAGTTTATATATCTTAAAAACTAAGCATTATTTTAATGCCATTGCATTTAAAAAAACAATGCTTTTGTATAAAATTTCCTGTATGCAATATATATGAACAATTAGAATGTCAAATAATGAAATCATTGGCATATATTTAAGGAAAAATTACATATGGAAAGTAATTAGTACTTTGGTTAGGCATATTTGCCAAAATGCTAATGTGAAATGGCAAAATATCCAATGAGAACATTTAGAATTTTTGGTAACATGAAGGATTTTATTTTTGAGTTGGGATTTGGAGTGGAGAAACACTCCTGATGAAGACATTTCCTTCATGACATTTTAAGGTTCGAAGAGAAAATCTTTTATTTATTTATTTTTTTAGTAAAGAAATTTTTAAAAAATTTATTATGGTGACAGTTGGTTAACAAAATCCATAAGTTTTAAGTGTACAATTCAACAGCAAGTCATATATATATTGCATTGTGTATTCACTACCTAAAGGTAGATTTCTTTCTGTCACCACATATTTGACCCCTTTTACCCCTATCTACCTCCCCCATCTCTCCCAAAAGAAAAACTTTTAAATTGGAACTTTTAAAGTAAAGCTTCAAAATTGACTTTTAACAAGGCACTTCATGAAATTTTTAGTTTTTAATTTAATTTTACATGTGATTTCTTTCTTGAGAGCTACTTTTATTAACTTTAACTTATATCCCTGTATGCTAAGGGTTCTGTATTTCTCTACTTGGTTTTTCTATACCTAGTTTTAATTACGGCAAGTAATAATAAAATCAGTCAGGCAGGAGTATCCATTAACTTCAGTAGATTCTCGCAAAGCTTGCAGAAGATTTCTATTTCAAGTGTCTTATTTTTGACTCAAGATGAAAACAGTTCTTTAGAATCTTGTTGCTAGTATTTGCTTATTTGGAATAGCTTTCACATTTTCTTATGAAAAAATTCAGTGTCAATCAATTAGACCATGTAACATCCAAAGCAGAATTTTGTTGAAGGCTATCCTTGTCTTAGTTATTGTGGTATAAAGTATAATACACTAAGTTCTTTTGACCTTTGTAGTACCTTAAGTGTGAAATTTATGTATTTTGATATACATAGTCCAAGTAAAGTTCCAGAAAGACAATAAGATTGACAGTGGCTCTCAAACTTGAGTGTGCATCGGCGCCCTCTGGGCCCCACCCCAGAGGTTCTGTTTCAGTAGGTCTGGCAGAAGGCCTGGGAATTTGCATTTCTAGCAAGTTTCCAGATAACGCCTCTGCTGCTGAGGAAAGAGCACTAACTTTAGGGTTGGATTTTCCCTATTTCCCATTAATTGATTTATTTGGAGAGAACCATTTAATCCAGGTAGGCTTACATTTTCTTAGCTGTAAAGTGGCAGTTAATGCTACCTATCTGGGGCTCTGAGAAATGCGATAGCAACGTTGGAAGTGTCCAGCCGCACATGCCAGCATGCTTGATAATAGCTGATTCCCTTGGTCAGTCCTCCCTGCACTATTCTCAGTTAGAAAGTGAGGTGCTAAACTCATTGTCTTCTTCATTTCTCTCAGCTGTCAAATTCTGTGATTCCGAAAGTTCTCTGGTTCAGGAAACAATGCCACATACCATATGTGTGCTAGGTGTTTTATAGAGAGAGTAGTAATAACAGTGATATCACATAAACCATAGTTTCATTTTTGCTTTTGTTAAGGCTTAGCATCTAGAGTCTTTAAAAGTTTTCAGTTGATTATATAGAAGTTCTGTTCGTCACAGTTAGAATCTGACCATTTTGTGGAGGCTGAGTCTGTCAGATAAATAGGCTAACTTTACTAAATGACTGGACTTACTAGAGCCACTACTATATTGCCTCTTAGCATGCATGTTCAATATGTAGTTTTCTTTACCTTCTTGATTTTCAGACAGTACTAAATAAGTTGCAAAACACATCCAAACTAAAATTGTAAATGTGATTTTTATAGCATGTAAATAGTATTTTATTTAAAAAGTCACTAGTATATTCATTGTTATGAGTTTGTGATCTTAAAATTTGGGGATGCTGAAATACTATTAGAGCTTCTGATCTTTTAATTACATCTTGTTGAGAAAATACAACTAGGGCTCTTTTTGCCTTTCCCCCACCATCTAAATCTGCTATACCGTAAATATGGAGAAGAACACATAACATAAAAAGTATATAACTAATTGGTCATGGTTTGGAGACATGTGGAGCTTGAATAAAATATTTGAGCCCATCTAAAATCATCTCCTGAAGCTACTGACTGCTGAGTGCCTACAGAATGAGCACTAGTGGTATGGGTGGGAGGGCTTTGCCCATACATGGTATACTGCAACTGTATTTCAAAAACCTGAACAGAAAGAGGCTAGAAAGAATGCAGACAGGGCATCAAAAATGTCATTTTATTGGTATAATAATGAAATATCTGATAATGTCCCTTACCCCAAAATCAAATACCAGGATACAATGTAACATTCAACTAATATAATCTAAAGTGAGTTTTAATATTCAGATTAGTGTTAGAGGTTAGGCAGCAATATGTGGGGACCAGGTGTGTATATTTAGTTTTAATTTCCTTATAATCATCCTGGTAAATTCTTGTGAAGGTTTCTTTTGCATCTGAGATATTTTCTAAACTAAAATTATAGTATACTGTTGATCCCCTTTGGCTAGTAAATTAAGCTACAGTTATCAAATGTTAGCATACTGTGATTTATATTTTTACATAAAACAGTGCATCATTCTGATTAAGTTGCAACACTGAAATTTTATCTGATAACTCTATATTGAGTAATTAGTAAGTAATTAGCAAATACTCCCAGGTAAGTAGTAGGTAGTCTAGAAGTCATTTTATATAAAAGTTCAATTATCAGACCCAGAGGCCACAGATAATGAAAGAGTACTCTAGAAAGATGAAATGTTTATGATAAATTTAAAAAACAGTCTTTTAGATACATTTTTCTTGGTGTGGATAATTTAATGCAGATTTTTACCTCAAATTTGTTATTAAACTTGATAATTTTATTCCTCCATCTATTTAATAACATGAACATTTTCACATCTTAGAATATTTAAACTTTAAAGATAATTATGAAATTAATTTTCACTACTGTTACTAATTCTGTTATTATAAGAGGCCAAAACTATCCCAGTTTTCCAGGCGATTTGAAGCATTGCTTATTTTTATACTATATAATTTGAGAAAGATGATTTTATAGACTAAGAATAACAATATATGTATGATTTATTTTAATGCATTATTTTTATAAAATCATTTGTGTATTCTACGTATAGTATGTATTTTCTATTTCAGTAAAAATACATACAAAGATCTGTCCTTGTGCAAGCATTTGATTTCTAAAGTTTTATTAAAACATTTCTACTCATTCATTCTTTTATTCCTAAATCTCTAAGATGTATCTCAGGTACTTGATATTACTAGATCTTCCTGTGAAACAACATGGTTCAGCTTTGAGAGACCAAACATTCACAGTGACTGCATCTTATGCTTCTTCAGGTGTAAGGCCAACATAAAAGTGAAACTTTTGAATAATCTAATTATTCTTGGGAAAGTTCCATGTAGGAGATCTACATTGCATCTCATAATAAAGAGTTTTTTCCTCCAAGTTGAAACAGCTCACTATTGAGTGTTATAGCAGTGTTTCCAATAACTCGAATATTTGAAACAGAGGGAATTTAAAACAAATGATTGCTCAGATATTAAAAGAGCTGAGAGGGCAAGCAAAAGACTGAGGTGACAGAAATTAGCAACAGCAAGAAGCCAACAAAGAAACGAAGTGGAGCAAAGCACAAAGCCAGGATCACCCAGAGGAAGCTGAACCATAGCAGAGAAGAGCAGGCGTCTTAAAGGTGATGCAAATGGTGGCAAAGAAGGCAAAGAAGTACTCTGGCTTTTTTTTCTGCCATTGACTCCCATTGTCAGGACCTGACTGGAAGACTGGCCACAGGAGTGCTGTAAGTGTATCCTTTGAGTGTCAACTCCTCTGAGAAGTCCAGCAATCCCAGAATTGGCACAAACACCAAGTAGCTGGCTTGCGTTGGGAGGCCAGATTTTACAGACAATGCATATGTTTAAACAATATAGTCATAGCAAGTGAAGATGTCACAGTACAAGAAATACGTTGGAACCAAGGACTGGTTTTGTTCATCTCAAGACCACTCCAGAAAAGAGGGTTTGGGAGAGATGCCTGCCCTAGACTTCTGTTTCTCATTCCCATCCCTCTTCCCTACTTCTTCTCAGCTGCCTCCTTCCACTTTTCCTCCTCCCCTCAGAAAGCTGGGCTAAAGGGAAAGGTGAACAACAGTATTGCTTTTTTAAAACCAAACAAAAATAGAACATGAAAAAAAAATTTGAGTGCCTGACGGGAAAAGAGCATTCAGGGTAGTACATTCATGGAAGTGTTGGGAAAGAGGAAGTAAGAACAATAATTTCATAAAAGACTCATGAAAGACAGAAAATAAAATCTTAAGGAATTAGTGTTCTCAAAACCTTGCTCTATTTAAAACTCCTTAATCTGCCTAATAATTTTGAAAAGTCAATTATTTGTCAAACTTGACCTTTAGAGAGAAAAAAATAAGTTCGGTAATCATAATCATTGTTTTACAACTGGAAGGATCTCTAGAGACTCTCTGGTAACAGAATTAGGGTAACTATGTGTTTCAATTTGCTAAGGACAATCCCAGTTTATATCCGTTGTCTTGGTATAATCGTTAATAGTGCCCCTTTTTTACTCAAAACTGTCACAGTTTGGACAAAAAAATATATGGCCATATCACCATTCTAATATACAACTAGGCCATAAAACAGTTATTATTGGCAAGAAATAAAAGTTAAAAAGCGAGTATATATTTTTATTTTTATAGCTTTATTGAGATATAATTGACTAAATTGTAATATATTTAAATTGTACAATATGATGGTTTGATATACATTGTGAAAGGGGTCCCACCATCAAGTTAATTAACATACCCATCAAATTTCAATTATACAATAAAGTATTGTCAACTATAGTCACAATGCTATATGTTAGATCCTTAGAACTTATTCAATTTACAACTGACGGTTTGTACCTTTTATCAACTTCTATCATTTCCTCCTCTCCCCAGCCCTTAACAACCACTATTCTACTCTTTTTCTCTGAGTTTATCTTTTTTCTTTTTAGATTTCACATGTAAGTGATACCATACAGTATTCGTCTTTCTCCTGTCCGGTTAATTTCACTTAGCATAATGCCCTTTAGATTCACCCATGTCACAAATGGCAGGATTTTTTTCTTTTTTAAGACTGAAGAATAATCCACTTATCCATTTTTCCATCAAAAGATCTAGAGACAATTAGATTATTTTCATACCTTGGCTATTGCAAATAATGCTGCAATGAACATAGGAGTATAAATATCTCTTTGAAATGATGATTTTGTTTCTTTAGATATATACTCAGAAGTGGAGGTGCTGAATCATATGGTAATTATATTTTTAATTTTTTGAGGAAATTTATTGTTTTACATAATAGCAGCACCAATTTACATTCCCACCAACAGTGTCTTCTCCGTACGCTCACCGGGCTTTTTTTGTGTGTGTTTTTGATAATAGCCATCCTAAAAGGTGTGAGGCGATATTTCATTGTGGTTTTGATTTGCATTTCCCTGATGACTAGCGATGTTGAGTATCTTTAATATACCTATTGGCCATTTGTATATCTTCTGTGGAAAAATGTTTATTCAGGTCCTTTGCCTATTTTTAAATTGGGTTATTTGGTTTTGTTTGTTTATTTTTTTGTGGGGTTTTTTTTTTATTGTTTTTGTTTTGCTATTGAGTCATATGAGTTCCTTATATATCCTTATGGGATATATGGTTTGCAAATATTTTCTCCCATTCCATGGGCTGCCTTTGCATTTTGTTACTGTTTCCTTTGCTGTTCAGAAGCTTTCTCATTTGATGTAGTCCCACTTGTTTTTCTATGTTGCCTTTGCTTTTGGTATCAAAACTAAACATTCATTTTCACAACCAATGCTAAGGAAGTTATTCCTATGTTTTCATCTAAGAATTTTACAGCTTTAGGCCTTATGTTCAAGTCCTTAATCAATTTTGAGTTGATTTTTTTTGAGTGTTGTAAGATAGGGATCCAATTTTATTTTTTGCATGCGGATATCCAGTTTTTCCAACAGCTTTTACTGAAGACTGTCCTTTCTCTATTGTGTATTCTTGGCACCTTTATCAAAAATTAATTGACCATATGTGTATAGGTTTATTTCTGAGCTTTCTATTCTGTTTTATTACACCTGTTTTTATGCCAATATTATACTGTTTTGCTTACTGTAGCTTTGTAATATCATTTGAAATCAGGAAATGTGATGCCTCTAGCTTTGTTCTTCTTGCTCAAGATTGCTTTAGCTATTTGGAGTTTTTTGTAGTTCCATACAAATTTAGGATTGCTTTTCTAATTTTGTGAAAAATGACATTGGAATTTTGATAGAGATTGCATTGACTCTGTAGGTCATTTTGGGTAGCATAGACAATTAATTCTTTAAATCTATGAATACAGAATATCTTTCCCTTTATTTGTGTCTTCAATTTTTTTTTCAGTGTCTATAGTTTTCAGCACACAGGTCATTCATCTCCTTGGTTAAATTTATTCCTAAGTATTTTATTCTTTTTTGATGCTATTGTAAATGGGATTACTTAATTTTTTTCTCTGTATATTGCTGTATATTGTTGCTTTGTTTAATATGTTCTTGTGGGACTCCTGAATGCTGAGCCTTGTTGGCTATCAGAAGTAGGTGGTTTGTAGGCCTGTCCTTTGTGTAGCAGCCATAGATGTTGGGGCATTAGATGTGTGGTTCAATTCCTTTGCTCTTCAGGGAGAAGCTGAGAGTTTGAGCTTCCCTCCTGATTGTAAGGTGCTATGCTGAGAGTGGGGTTTATGGTAAAAGTACATTTCAGCCTTTCCTACCCATTTTGACGTATTTTCTCAATCATACAATGTTTAGGCATGTTTAGTGTAGGAGTCACTCAACTAGTTCTGGATTTCCCTTAGATGGAATTGATTCACGTGTAGCTATATATTTGGTGCGTTCAAAGTAGGGGGGAAAGTGAGGAGCCTCCTATCTAACCATCTTGGTGATGTCCTCTGTATGACATTCATAAGCGGCAAATATCTTCTCCTTTAGGCCAGGCAGGCCTTCCTCTTATCTGAGCACTTGTGTTTGAATCTTGCTGAACACCACAAATATTTGTTTTCAAATTAGCACTAAGGAGAAACACTTAAAATCAAATCTAGCCACATAGACCCAAATCGCCTGCTAAGGAAACCTCAAATATACAATGGATACTGCTTTTATAAAAATTAAGGAAAAAAATCTTAACAAGTATGTCACTGTATCCTCAAACAGAAAACAGCAGGTAACCATGCTTTTGTTAAATGACTGATTACTGCACCATCTCTAAGTGTCTTAAATTCCAGGATGACCAGAAACCAAATCTAGATGATGAGTACTAAAAAAGTAATATGACTCTAGTAGGTGCATCTTAAAATTGCTGTAATGAGGGGAAAGTTATCACTTCCTGGGCCAGAAGACATTTCTGGTATATACCCCCTAAAATGCAAATAAGCAGGCTTATGTAGGGAATGATAAATTACGTAAGTATAGGTAAGGAAGGACTGACTACAAGGAATGTACTCAGTGAGCAGTGTGGAGAATGTTATCAAGTGCTTTAAAAAACATAAATAATGGAAGTTCTATAAATATGATGGAGAGGAAAGGAAGAATGACTTCGACAAACAGCATTTGTCTGAGCTGCACTAAACACAATCTGAAAAAAAATCCCAGAAGTTTAAGTACATTGAAGCACTTCAACAATTAAAATTAGGGCATAACTTTGAGACCTTTTCTTTAGGGCACATTTAATTCATAATTATAGTTTTAGCCCTACTTTCTTGGATAGTATTGAGAAACCACTCAGTCTTGGATGTACTTGTGTGAATCTGAATTTTCAACTCCGATAATTTTTTTCTTGACACTTGCTTTAGATGGATTATTTAAGCAAACCTGCACGAAACTATTTCTCAGTTCAAGTCCTGCTGAGTACTAGTATCCTATGAGATTAATTTAATGAGTATTGTAAAACAAAACAAAATAAAACAGAGAAACAAAAAAAGTTGATTCTGTGGTAAATGGGAAACATGCTCACATGTTCCTGGGCACTTAAGGACCATGTGAAATATTTAATATCCTATATAAACAGTGACTCCCTAAGGGAGATGAGGTCCAATTTTCAAAAGGTCAGGAATCTTTACATATTTTTGTGTCATTCTGAGTTTGGGGTAAAAATGTATCCTCTCCTGAGAAAATGAAGAGGCTAAATGGATATGTTTACCCAGCACAGATGACCGATTTGAGGTGCTCTGGCAAGCAACTTTATGTTGCTAATAAGTACAAAGTATTTTTACCTTCAGCTTGTAGTAAAAACATCACACACATCATGAGATTGATAAGCAGTTCAAAATAATAACTCCTATCTTAAAATTGATTCAGAAAAACTTGAAGAAGCTTTGCAATTACTGCCAAAATGTTTCAGAGGGCTTTGAGTTAATGGGAGCTGGAGAAACGTGGGACAGGTGACATACTCATCACCAAGAATAAGGACTCTATTTGCTGTGAGAGTTTGTAGGGGCAGCACTTTGTTATTTGGGTTTGGTAAGTTTTTGTTTTGAGAGTGGAATTATATTTTGCTGAATTTTAATTATTTATAATCTGGGAAGTACATTTTCCTGAAAGTAAGAATATACATAGCTAATTTGGACCATAATTTTTGGCCCAAAATTATTGCCCTTAACATATGGAATGTAACAAGAGAAATAATAACTTTATGATACATTGGTTTGCTTTGGTTTTTGGTGAAGTTTTGCTTTAAGACCTGTTGGGCATAGCAATGGAGAGAAAGGGATGAAGGTCAGGACCTTGGTTATTTTTTTGTTGTTTTTTTTTTTCTCCGCAGATGATTACAAGACACACAAGTTAACTACACTTTCATTTTAC
>NW_006442484.1:11726554-11745908 GCF_000325575.1 Pteropus alecto
TTAATTTTTGCTTCAACAAGTATGTTAAGCATTCTTTAAAATCTATCTTTAAAAACATCATAAATATATTAAACAGCAGTTCATTAATTGAGAGTGCTAATTTAATTCAACAAATAATTGTATGGATGGCTACTATTTGTATTTCAGTGAATACACTGGTGAATAAGATTGTCTTTAATCTCAAGGAATTTTATGATCTTTTGAGCAGAGATGATCAGAAAAGTATTTTAAAAAATAAAAATAAACAGGCTACAGAAGTTGCCATTATACAGGTTTGAAAGGAAAGGGTGTCTTAGCCCATCATGGTGTCTCAGAAAGTGGCATCTGAGATGGACTCTGAAGGCTAAGGTCAAGTTTTGAGAGGGGTGGTTGGTAGGCAGGAGATGGAAAGCAAACAACTTGTGTACAGTTGGAAAAAATTGTGTTTGAGGAAAAACAAGTCATCCAGTTTGGCAGAAGTCAGAAAAAGTGTTAGGCAGTAATGGGAAATAGAGTTAGAAAAGCAAATCTGGAAGTACTTTGTATCAGTCAGCTTAGGCCATGATAGACTGCAGTAACAAAGGACTCTCTAAATCACAATAATACAACAAGCTATTTTTAATTTCGTTACATTTCCATTGTAGGTTACCTGTAGCTCTGCTCCATAGCATTGTGGACCAAAAAAAATAAAAATTAAAAAAATAAAAATAAAAAATATAGGGGGAAGTTTCTATGAAAAGTAACCTCACAGGGTTATCTGATCATAAATTCCTAACTGGGCAGGTCATGGTGAGTAGTCACACCCCAGGCATATAACTTTTTAGTAAAATGTTTATCTTTGCCTTAAGCAAGCCCTGTCCATTGTTTCTGTGCATCTAGATTAACACACCTTTGAAATAACTACCCTCAAGAGAACAGACAATCTTTCCTTAACTATCCAGTAATCCAATCCCGGCCTTATTTCTCCCATCTCCATGTAATCTTCCTTAAGTTCCCTCCTTAATTTCAAACGCATCAAAGAAGCTGCAAAACTTATTCTCTGGGAGTATTTGAGATCTTGCTCCCTGGCATATGTCCTCAGTTGGGCTCAAATAAACTCATAAAAATTCTCTATAGGTTTGGCCGTTTCTTGTATTGACAAAATCTTTGTTCTGGGCTCAGATGGAAGAAGCAGCCCCTCTCTGGGATACAAGCTATTTTGGCTGAGAGAAAGAGAACATGACAGGACTGTGCAATAGCTTTCACAGTGTTGTCTGTTTGAAAGTGGCATGTATTACTTTTAATCACGTTTCATTTCCCAAAGCAAGTCATGTGGCCAAGCCTGCCATCAATGGTGTAGGGATATACAATCCTCTTAAAGGAGGGGACAATAGATATTTTGAACAATTTACCAAAAGCTTTGAAAGTCAGCATGAATCTTTTGTACTTAATTCTTTAGATGGTTGGGAGCTATGGCAAGTTTCTGGACAAGAGGATATGGTTTGATTTAAAATAAAATCAGGGTGGTTTTGAGAGAGAGAGAGAAGGGGGTGGAGAGAGAGCATAAGATTTATCAAGGATATCTGTTTATAAATGCAGGCTTCAGGATTCCAGAAGGTCTGATTCAGGGGGCCTAGGAATCTGCATTTTAGCAAGCGTCTGGTTGAATAGTTTGTCAATGGTCCACGGACTTCATTTTAAGAAACCCTGGATTAAGGAAAGAATGGAGAGTGAGCAAATACAGGTGAGATTGGGGCAGTGAGAGAGGGAATGGCAAGTTGTCTGTGGGTGCGAGGTCAAGGGACAACGTGAGCACAGAGTAACTGATCAATGCAGAGGCAGATGCACTGAAAGAGGAAAACAGGTAGAACTAGAATTACTGAAGAAGGGAAGAAGGATATGGTAGAAAATGCCAGAAAAGGTAGTGAAAGGAGCAAATCTCCTTTTGAGGTGAAATTAAGAATATCAAGGGATCTTGATCTTCACCTTTTCAGTGAAAAGTATGAGGCAAGCCTATTTGATGCAGTAAACCGTTGCGAGCTTGAGGAGAGCAAAGGTAACAAGAAGTAGCAGGTAATGCAATGAATGTAGGACAGCTATTGAAAAGTGTTGACTAAAACCTACCACATAAATGAGTTTTTGCATTGAACCAGCAGGGGGCGCTATGGTAGCACAGACATTATTAGAGCTCAGCTTCCTTGTCTCAGTAATGCCAGCTCTTGGTGAATAGGACTATTAACCCCACCTACAGTACAGTATTTTGGGAGCTTCGTTTATTACTTTTATAGCTGCGAACCTTCATAGAAAGGACTTTTAAGGTTCTTATTTTAAAGCATCTAGGTTTTTTTTGAAACGTCAATTCCTGTAGTCAAAAAGAAATTAATTTGTAGAGTTTAAGGAAATTATTACCCATTTATTGACTTCAGTTGAGGTGTAGAGTCTGGAAGAGAGAGAAAATACAGAGGAGAGAGGACAGTGCATCTGTAGCATGATTCCTAGAAGGGGAATCTCTGGGTCACAGGATATGGGCATTGTACATTTTGTTAGATGCTGTCTGATTGCCTTCCAAAGAGACTGTGCCAATTTATATTTGTAGCTATAAATGCATGAGGGTCTTGTTTCTTAATACCTCTGAAAACCCACTGTATTCATAAGCTTTTTAATATTTGCCACTCTGATGGGGAAAATACGGGATTTGAGAGTAGTTTTAACTTGCATTTTTCTCTTGTGAGACGATGAACACTTTTTCGCATTTAAATCTTATTTTTACATTTTTCTTTTTCTGTCAACTGTATTTTTATGTTCTTTCCCCAGTGGGTTACTGGTCTTTTACTTATTGATTGGTAGGAGCTCTTTTTATGAGGTCAATCAAAAGATTTAGTAAACAGTAAAATAAATTAATTGTGCTTTTCCATAGATGAATGATGAATGATGTTTAAAGCATTCCCCTCCCCTACTTGCACACTTGATCCACTAATCACATAACTTATTGGCAGGTGGCTAAAACTACTATTTTAAATCACCTTTGGGAGGGCAGTCTGCTGTATAGAATAGTTTGCCTCCAGAGTGCCAAATTCCTTTCATTTTATAGTTCATTTCAATATGGAGAAAAGGCATGAGTTAAATGGTGACAAATCAGGTGAATGTGCTGGTTTTTACTGGTGAAGAACTGCCAAATGGCAGGCAGTGCTCTTGGATTCCCCATGCTTCAAGTGGAGCATTTTTAGAGTAGGTTCTAAATGTGCTGGACTATGGTAACTGCCAAGAGTCAATCGGCTCTCGAGCGAGGGTAATCATGAAAGCCCGACCATTGCTATCCCCGCTACTAGCAGACATTAATTCTTTCACAATTAGATTGTGTTTGTTTTGTAACAGCTCAAGATATAACTCGTATACCACACAATTCACCCATTTAGGGTATACAATTCGGAGGTTTCCAGTGCATTCACAGAGTTGTGCAGTCATCACCACAGTCACTTTTAGAACTTTTTCGTCACTTCCACTTCCATCCACCCCTTCACTATTTCCCATCATTCCCCCCATTCTCCCTAGCCCTAAGCAACTACTAATCTACTTTCTGTCTCTATATGTTTGCCCATTTGGGACATTTCATATAAAAGGAATTATATAAAATGTAATAGTTTGTGACTGGCTTCTTTCATTTAACATAAAGTTTTCAAGGTTCATCCACGTTATAGTATATAGCTGTACTTCATTTTTGCTTATGACCGAATAATGCTCCATCATTTAGATGTGCCACATTTTATTTATCCATTGGTATTGCACGTATTTTTTTTCTCAGTTGAAACACAGGTATTTTCTTACTGGTTTTCTCATGACTACTAATATACTAAATACAGTCACACCATTGCTGACTGAGGTTAGAGTTGTGGTTTGTGGCCACGGAACAGAGCGGCAAACTGGTCCCCAAGATGCTGAACTAATGGCTCTGACCTCATTCACACAGTAATGAGCTAACATCACATGGGCATGTTTACACATTAAGGATTCTAAAGGGAAAGGCTGTTCTAGAACCTCTCTCACTGGAAGAACATAAACTTGTATAAATATGTAGTTTCATCGTTTTACAGGTATGGACCTTGACACTAAATTATGTACATTCCTATCCCTAGGCAACAGGTAGTAGTTGTCCTTGCAAAGAGTAACTCTCCCTAGCACATTCACAACTGTCCTTTAGCCTGGTGAAATCAGAGATGAAAACCTCACCACTTGTATTTTAACCAGGTTGACTCTAATGGCAGGCAATTTTGGAGAGCTTGTTCTTGTCTTTAAACATTTCTAAAGTTGTCTCTTGACAATTTTTTTTCATCCCTTTGAAAAACAGTTGTGGTTATAACCTCTTTTTCCTGAAAGAGTGCTCTCCTTCTCCCTTGAAAGTCTATTGTCCCTTTCTGACTCCTGTGGTTAGCACTGCAACAGAAGCAAAACTGGTCTCAAACACATGAACTTGAGGCAGGAAACCTGAAACACACAATGGTCCTCATGTGCCTTTTAGCCCTTTCAATTAGACCAAAAGATCTGTGCTTACATGCGATTCTGAGGGATACTACAAATGGGATTGGCATTTTGAGAACAAATGCCATACATTCAAAAGATGGAGGCTCACAATGTGAAGAAGGAGGTGAACCACATTCTTTCGGTTTTCATCATCATTTAAGTATGAACCAAAAATGTAGACTGTAAGTAGGAAACCATGAAGAAGCAGTCCTCAGAGAAGTGGTTGGGGAAGGGAAATGGGATGGGGAAAAGAAAATATCAGTATAATAAAATCAAACTTGAGAAGGCAAGCAAACTCCAGCAAAAAGAAAGAAACTGATCTAAGAAATATAATAAAAATGAAAATAAATGTAACAAAATGCCTCTTAGTCCTTTTTGGACTCTAGTTAAAGATATAATTTCAAAAAGACAACCTCCAGAATGAAACTGAATCACTTGAAAGGCTCTCAACAAATTAATGGATTCTTTAAAAGACCTAGATAAGTGAGTTCAGATATAATTAGAAGCTGAAAGGAAAGCTGTCTAGTGAAGCCCAAAGATGCTGACCTCATGGCAGAAGCACTGGGTACCCTCCATTCCCCTCTATGGGTCACTGAGGGTAAAGAGACTGGTAGGAGACTTCGAAGTCTTGGTTAGCTGCTGCCAGGAATCCCTTTCTCCTCTAATACTGGAGGAGCTATGAAGGAAAATAGAGCCACTGTGAGCCAGCTGGCAGTTTGAAACTCCATTTTGAAACATGGGAATGAGCTTTGGATAGAAGTGAGGCGTACAATCCTACTGCATTGCTTCGTCTTGTATTTGGCACAAGACACTGCATGCATCCTTTCCACTTCAACTGGAAGTAGAGTCGGACCTTCTACTTTATTGTTTAAAATAGGGCCAAGCATTAAACTTTCACAATGAGATCAGTTTTATCAACTGCATTCCACCCTCTACATTTGAAAACTTGGAGGCAAGTGAAAACATTTCTTCATCCCATGTCTCCAAAAGCTACTAAATTGTAGCTACTTCTTTCTTGGCAGTATTAAGCTTTCCTTTTCATTTTGGCAGAAGGTTTCAAAGGGAGATGAAAGAAACTTTAGTTTAATCTTCTACTCATTGCTGGCTTCCTCTTATCTTTAGTAAGAAACCACCAGCCTCTCTTTTAAACTCTCCAAAGGTCAGAAACTAAGCAGGGTCGGGCCTGGTTAGTATTTGGATAGGAGACCACCTAGGAAGACCAGGTGCTGTAGGCATAAAAAATAAAATAAAAAAATAAGGGACTGTAAGCTGACAAGGTCCTTGCAATCTGTGAGGTCAACCAAGGGTTGCTTCGTCTAAAAATAAATAAATAAATGAATGCATAAATAAAATAAAAAAAATCTCCAAAGATGTGAGCTTACCTCTGCCAAAGGGACGTCCAATTCATTGTTGGAAAGCTCTCTGGTTTAACGTGTTCCCTTGTATTTTGCTGATATTTGCTTTTTTAATAGCTTGATGTTACCCCACTGAGCAAGGCCAATTCCTCTTTCTCATGATAACCATTCAGATAGGAAAGATGGCACTTGTCTTTGTCCATCTTATCCACGCCGCGCATTTTCCCAGGATCTGCCATGCTGGTCTTCAAGCTGCTGATCTCACCTGCTATCAGTCTTGTACCTTGCTGCTAGATTTATCCAAAAGCAGCTTTAACTTTGTCAATTACTTGTTGAAAAATCACCACAAGTTCCCTGTTTTATTAAAACCAATTTCAAGCCAAGGCTTTTTTTGTCTTAGCGAGCTCTAATTGGTCTGTGAAACTTTATGTCTCTATTTACCAACAAAGTCATTCTGCTCTGGTTAGGCCAACCTTAGCAACAGTTCCCTTACTCACCTTGCCCATCTATGCTTCTAACCTTAGGCTTCCTGGTGGTTTCCTGTCTGGCAAGCTTTAAGTTGGCTTTTCCAATATCATACTTCTATGTGGCTTCACCTTCACCTTCACCTTCACCATAAATATTGTTTATGGATAATGTTGGCTTACAATGATGTGACATGTATTTTAAATTCTTTCTCATAAGTGACTGTCTCATGTCAGATACCCTGGAAAAGGAATTTTGAAATGTAGATTTGCGTATGGGAAGTTTATGGGGAGATTTCTTGGACACTTGGGAGGAAATAAGAGAAGCAAGATTGGATAAAGGGAAAGTTTGAACTGTGATGCCGTTTCAGTAGAGGTTTCAGTCAAAACATGGGGAACCTTGGAGCTGTGGTCGGCCTTCAGAGCTGTCCCCCATTGAGGCAGGAGCCAGCCTTTGTATTCCTGTATGGACCGGTCATTGGATGTGGGCTGCCCTAGGAAGAGATATAACTGAGCAGACAGCTTCACTCTGCTGAGAACAATTTCTGGGGAGGGACTCTCTTGAATCGTCAACAGGCAACATTTTCAGCAGCTGAGAAAATGAGTGTATCAATTCTGAAGCAGAATCTAGGTGGCAAGCCATAGCATCTCTATAATGTACAAGTAATAACAATCTAGCTTGTGCTTGCTTAGGTGCATGAGAGTTTGGGTGATTCTGATGTACTCCCAGTAAGAACCACTGTTCTGGCCCTTTGAGGGTGGATCTAGGGGCTAAGGATTGAAATATTCTTTATTAATTAATACAGCAATGCATATCAAGAGAGGACAGGTTGATATGGGTCAAAATAACTGGAGAGGGTTACAAATGAAAATGCCGTTAGTACTGTGTGCAATTTGGAAATAGTTTTTATCTTAAAAATTAAGAAATTCCTAAAAGTTGATTGTGAGGGAAACAAATATAGTCCGAGTATAGTCCGATTGATCGTAGGCTTTGGAGAGTTGATTAGTTTAATTTTGTAAATAGTATTGCTGTGTATAGTATATTATTGCCATACTACATATAGGAAAATACACAGATCTTAAGGGCATAGCTTGAAAAATTTTCGCTTGGTGAAGATACACATCTACCCAGCACTCAGATCAAAAAAGAGAACCTCACCATACCCTAGAAGTCTCCACATGCTCCCTTTCAGTCCTTTCCCTTGAGAAAGGAAACCTCTATCCTGACCCCACCGTGAATCATCAGCTTGTTCTTGATGTTTTTACAAATGAATTGTCTGGTGTGTAATCTTCTGTGGTTGGCTTCTTTTTCTCAACATTATGTTTGTGAGAGTTGTCCATGTTGAACTGTGTAATTGTGATCCATTCATTCTCATCATTGTATAGTATTCCATTATAGACACACCACAATTTATTTATCTAACAACAGTTGGTTGTTTCCAGTTTGGGGCTATTATAAATAGTGAAGTTATGGATGTTTTTGTGCCTATGTTTCGGTCAACATGTATATGCACCTCTGTTGGCGATATACCTAAGAATAGAATTCCTGAACTCTACATGTACATATATTTAGTTTTAATAGATTTTGCCAGTTTTCCAAAATGGTTGTACCAATTTACAGTCGACCAGCAGTCGTATTAAGAGTTCTAAATGCTTCACATCCTTACCGTCATGTGCTTTTATC
Source organism: Pteropus alecto (assembly GCF_000325575.1). Taxonomy (NCBI): domain Eukaryota; kingdom Metazoa; phylum Chordata; class Mammalia; order Chiroptera; family Pteropodidae; genus Pteropus; species Pteropus alecto. Next base: position 11,734,534 of record NW_006442484.1, read on the forward strand.
TGCCTCTTTCATATTAACTATTCTGGTGGATGATCATGGTTTTAATTTGAGTTTTCCTGAAGGTTAATGAAGCTGAGCATTCTTTTAATGCTTATTAGGTATTGCCCTCAAAAGACTGCTAAAGTCTTTTGCCCATTTTTCTATTGGGTTGTCTTGGCAAAGGCTTCTTTGTGGTATGAGGTCACGAATTTATATTTATATGTAAATATAGAAATAAATATATAAAATATATGTCGGCAAAGGCTTCTTTGTAGTATGAGGTCATGAATTTATATTTATATGTAAAATAGAAATAAATATATAAAATATATGTGATATACATTTATATAGAGAGATGTCCATGATCTGGTAAGAGGAAAATAAAGATTATCATGCAGCTAGTTTAGTATAATCACATTTTTATTTGTAATTATATAAATTTGAAAGATGATACACTAAAATATGAACCAAAGCTCTCTCTGGTTGAGAAGATTATGGATAGTTTTAACTTTCTTCTTTATAACTACTCTTATTTGTTTTTGTCTAAATTTGTTTTAATAACAAGCATGGAATACTTTTAAGATCTGGAAAAACGATGAAGCTGTTTGCATGTGGAAATAACGATCAAAACCCAAAATGAAACAAAAGCTCATCAACATGTGCTGGTTTGGCTCAGCCATCAGTCTCTCTCCAGCTGGGACACTGAGGAAAAGTGTCCTCTCTGGGCATGTTTGAAAGTTCGTGTTAGAAGAAGAGAGTATAAGAATGAAGAATAGCTTTTATTGCTCAGCAGCCATGTGCTGCCTCACACCCTGCTGAGCCTGGGAGATGATCCTGCAGTAAAGACTGGCTAATTACTTAAATTGCCTTTCATTGTGGGAGGGATCTTTCCCAGCGCCATTGACGAGGTTTATTTGGTCTGATTACTGGAGTCCTGCTGTTCCCTGGGATGAGGAAAGCACATTATTACACTGTGCAATTGTAATGTCTTTGTTTACATTTTTGCGGGGCAAACAGGGTTACTTCTAGACTTACACAACCAGTTACTCTAACCAGAGTTCTACAAAAACCAGGACTGGAAAGCAGGTGATACCTGCCTCCTCCCTCCCTTTCCCATTTTGTTTTGTTAGTTCTACTAAAGCCATAAAGCGGATATAGGGGTGTGGGTTAGCAAATCCTCTTGGGACAGGAACAGCACCCGGAGAATGTCAGCTAAGCCACACAGAAAATTCCCCATCGCCACCTTTTTATCTTCTCCATGTACTTCTACCTTGATCTCCCCTTTCCGACCCTTCTCCTTTCTTCTTCACTCCTCTCTTTTCATTTTCATAGACTTTTACATGATTTTACTTAGTTCTTTGTTTTCTTAGAAATTTCTTCCTTAAAAAAACCAGAGAACTATTAAAAATTATCTTTGAGGAGGTGGAAAGGTGAGAAACCAGACTTGCTCTATATGGTTTTTTAATATTGTCTTCATTTGAAAAATCACATTAATGTATTCCTTGCTTAACAAGATAAAACATAATAACAACAGGACCGAACCAAAAACCTAAGGTTTCTTGGTTCATCCTACCTCTAAATAAATCTGTTTTAAGGGGTCAGGCAAAAGGGCAAAAGCTATCATGTTTTCAGTCTTTATTGTTTGAAAATACAGTTGACTCTTGAACAATGCAAGGTTAGGAGTGCCAGTCCCCACGCAGGGGAAAATCCATGCATAACTTTTGACTCTACACTGTGGTCTCCAACTTCAGTCCTCTACAATCAGCCCTTCGCATCTGTGTATTCAACCAAATGCCAAATGAAAACAGTATTTTCTATATGGGGATGGGAATCCACGTTGGGAATGCGAAAATATTGTCTTGTACCCGCCCCCTGGTTGGTTCAATCTGCTGATGCAGAACCCACAGGTTGGAAAGGCTGATTGTATGTATTGAAAAACATCTGCATACAAGTGGTCCTGCATTGTTCAAGGGTCAGCTGTACTTCAGTTTGGGCTGATTTGTTGCCTCAGGCCCGCCTGTGTTTCTATGTGAGTTTGCCATCACTGCGTCTGCTCTGGAAGGTGAGACTCATGAAGGCATAGGACATTTTTTTTTTCTCCTTTAAATCCCATAGCTATCTCTATCCCTGCCTCCTCAGGCCTTATGGACATGTGTGTTCTACACATTTCTGCCCTGTCCTACTTGCATTTAATACTCTCTCGCATGATCTCATTCATTCACGTGATTTCAACTTTGTACATGATTTCCAAATCCACATCCTTCAAATTAACATCTGCCCGAGCCCAGGATTCTGTTTCCAATTGCCTATTAAATTCAATCAAACTTATTTGTGATATTTCATACCCTTAGAACAACTCAGCCTACCAGTATCAGATGCGATTCCTTCCTCTCCTTTACTTTCCCCTCCCAAGCTTTAGCAAATTGTCCTTTAAAATGTTACTTTTATATTTCTATGTCTATTCCCCATCACTTACTTCTGCTTCTGTAATATTTAATAAACATGTATTAATATTTCTATTTCTAGTCTAGTACTTTATTTTTAATTAAAGTCTTTATTGAGATATAATTTACATATAAAAATATTCACCCAAGTGTACTATCAATATTTTTGTAAATATAGAGAGTTATGCAACCATCCAGTTTTAAGACATTTCCATCAACTCAAAAAGTTCTTTGTATCCATCTCATTGTTATCCTCAGGCAACCACTGATCTGCTTTTTACTATCTATCTATCTATCTATCTATCTATCTATCTATCTAATCTATCGTCTATCTATCAATCATCTATCTATTTGCCTTTCCTAGAAATTTCATGTAAGTAGAACCGTGCAATATATAGTCTTTCTCGTGTGGCTTTTTGTCATTTAGCATAATGATCTTGAGATTTATCTATGTTGTAGTATCAGTAGATTGTTTCTTTTTAGTGCTGAATAGTATTCCATTGTGTAGATACTTTAGTTTATCTATTATGTAGACATTTAGTTTATCTGTTCACCTGTTGATAGACAGTTGTATTGTTTCCAATTTTTGCTTATTATGAATAACGCTACTTCAAACATTCATATATGTCTTTGCGTAGATATATGCCTCAGTTTATTTTCTATAGATACTCAGAAATAGAATTACTGGATTACTTGTTAAGTATATGTTTAACTTTTTAACAAATTTCCAAACTATTTTCCTAAGTGGCTATACCTTTAAGAATCTCACCAACATTTGATGTTGCCAGTCTCTTAATAATAGGCATTGTAGTGGGTGGATAGTGAATGGTATCTTACTGTGATTTTAATTTTCCCAATGACTAATGATATGGAACCATTCATATATTTGCTTGGGTGATATGTCTACTAAAACCTTTTGCGTATTTTTAAGTTGCCTCTAATTATTGATCTGTAAGAATTCTTTGCCTGATCTGGTTACAAATCCTTTATCAAATAGGTGATTTGTAAATATTTTCTCTAAATGTATGGTTTGCCTTTTTATTTTCTTGATGGTATCTTTTGAAGAGAAAAAGTTTTAAATTTGTTCAAGTGCAATTTATCAATATTTTCTTTTATGGGTCATGATTTTGATGTCAAATCTAAGAAGTTTTTGCCAAATCCAAGAAAACAAAGATTCTCTCCTATGTTTTCTTTTAGAAGTTTTGTATTTAACCCTATGCCGAAGCTTATGTTCCATTTTAAGTTGATTTTTGTGGATAGTGTGAGGTAAGGTCCTAAAATCATTTATTTGCATATATGTATTCAATTATATTAGCACTATTGCTGAAAAAAAAAAACTATCTTTTCTACAGTGGATTGTCTTGGCATCTTTGTCAAAAATAACTTAATGTAAGGGTATATTTATGTCTATCCTTATACCAATACCATACTTTCTTTGCTACTATATTTTATAGTAAATTTGAAATAAGATAATGTGAATCCTTCAGTTTTGTTTTTTCTTTTTTAAACTTATGTTGGCTATTGTAGGTCTTGCATTTTCATATACATTTTAGGATTAACTTGCTAATATCTTAAACAAATTGTTGTGTCTTCAATTACATTTGACATACATTGTTATAACAGTTTCAGGTGTACAACATAATGATTAGGCATTTATATAACTTATAAAATGATCACCCCAATAAGTCTAGTACCCATCTAACATCGTACATATTAACTTGCTAATTTCTATAAAAACAATCTTGCTTGAACTTTGATAGAGATTGCATTTGAATCTACAGAACAATTTGGATAGAAATGACATCTTAAGAATACTGAGTTTTCTGACTTTTGAACATGCTATGTTTCTTCGTTTATTCAGATCTTTTAAAAACATTGTTTTGAAGTTCTCAGTGTATGGCTCTCACACTTATTTTAATATTTCCCTGAGTGTTTCATTCTTTTTATCACTACCACAAGTGGACCTTTTTTCCCTTAATTTTATTTTTAGATTGTTTGTTGCTAGCATATAGAAATTCAATTGATTTTTTTTTGTATATTGATCTCGTATCCTGCAACCTAATAAACTTACTCATTACTTCCAGTAGATTTTTCTGTAGGTACCATCACATTTCCTACAGATACCTTCTGTGAATAAGTACAGTTTTACTTCTTTCTTTTCAGTCCAAATGTCTTTTATTTCTTGTTCTAGCCTATTTTTAGGTGGAGATTTCAGAAACATTTTGAATATAAGTGCTAAGAATGGACACCTTTGTCTTGTTCTTGATCTTAGGGAGAAAGCGTTCAGTCTTTTATCACAGCCGTTGGGGGTTTTTTAGAAGCTCTTTATCAGGTTGAGGAAGCTCTGGGTTTTGTCTATACTTTGTAAGGAGTTTTTGTTTTGTTTTTTTTTAATTATGAATGGGTGTTGTATTTTGTCAAATGTTTTTCCCATATCTGTTGAGATGATCATGTAGTTTTTATCCTTTATTCTATTAAAATGGTATATAATATTAATTTGGTTTTAGATGTAAAACCATCCTTAATTCCCACTTGGTCATGGTGTATAATTTTAAAAAATTATATATTCAGCTTGCTAATATTATTTTTTAAGAATTTTTGTATTAATTTTCATGAGGGACATTGGTCTATAATTCTCTCTACCCCCAATGCCTTTGTCTTGCTTAGGTATCTGAGTGATAATACTGGCTGCATAGAATGAGTTGGGAAGTGTTTGCTCCTCACCAATTTTTATGGATTGAGTTGTGCCTCTCCCCCAAATTTATATGTTGAATTGCTAACCACCAGTATCTCAGAATACGACTTATTTGGAGAGAGGGTTTTTATAGAGGTAATCAATTTAAAATGAGATCATTAGGGTGAACCCTAATATACTATGACTGGTGTCCTTATAAGAAGAGAGAATTTAGACACAGACACAGAGGAAATCAGTGCAAAGAAGGCACAGAGAGGAAATGGCAATCTACAAGCCAAGGAGAGAGGCCTGGGACAAATCCTTCCTCCACTGCCCTCAGAAGGAACCAATTCTGCTGATACCTTGATCTTAGACTTCTAGCCCCCAGAACCGTGAGACAATAGCAGCCCTAGCAAACTAATATACATATTTTCTGAAGGAGTTTGTGTAGGATTGGTTACTATTTCTCCCTTAAATATTAGATACAATTTATCAGTAAAGTCATCTGAGCCTGTATTTTTTGTGGGAAGCTTTATAATTACTAATTTCATTTCTTGTTTATTATTGATCTTTTCAGATTTTTAATTTCTTATTGACTCAGCTTTGGTAATTTTGTCTTCCTAGAAATCTATCCATTTCATCTAAGTTGTGTAAATTCCTGGAGTTAAGTTGCTCATAATATTGCCTTATAATCCTCTCGATTTGTAGGATCAATATTATATCTCCTCTTCATTTTTCATTCCTGATTTTAGTAATTTACGTTTTACCCTTTTTTTTGTCAGTCTAGTGAAAATTTTATCAATTTTAGTCGCTTTTTCAAAGAATCAACTTTTGATTTTGTTGATTTTTTAAATCTCAATTGTTTATATTTTATTGATTTTCACTCTGATATTTATTGCTTTCTTTCATGTACTTGCTTCGGGTTTGATGTTCACTTCTTTTTCTACTTTTCTGAGGTAGAAGCTTAGATTATTGATTATAAATCATTCTTCTAATTTAAGTATTTAATGCTATACATTTTCTTATAAGCATTGCATTAGCTGCACTCACACATTTTAGTATATTTGGCTTTGTTTTCACTCAGTTTGAAGTATTTTCTAATTAGCTTCGTGATTTCTTCTCTGACTCATGGGTTATTTAGAAGTATGTTTTTAAAAATTGTGAGGGTTTCCAAATTCTTTCTGTTGTGATTTCCAATTTAGTTCTATCATGGTTGGAGAACATATTTTGTATGACTTGAATCCTTTTAAGTTCATTGATATTTGTTTTATTATTTAATATTCTCTCTCCTGGAAAATATTTCATGTGCTCTTGAAACCATTGTGTAATCTGCTATTGCTGAAAGAAGTATTCCAGTAGATATGTTAATTAGGTACAACTGGTTGATAGTTGTTCAAGTCTTCTGCATCCTTATTAATTTTATTTCTAGTTTTATTGCTGAAAGAAGAGACTGGAAATCTCCAACTATAATTACTATATTGTCTATTCCATGTCAATGTTTGCTTCATATATTCAGTCCTCTGTTATTAGGTGCCTCTATATTTATAATTGTTATAGGTTCCTGATGTTTTGATCCTTTTATCAATATATGATAAATATATTTATCTCTTTATCTCTAGTATTTCTTGTCTTAATTTCTATTTTTCTGATATTAACATAGGGACTCTAGCTATTTATAATTGTTTGCATGATATATATATTTCTCCCATTATTTTTGCATCTTTGAATCTATAGTGTTTTTTATTCATGACAGTAAATAGTTGCTACTTGCTTTTTTATCTAGACTGACAGTGACTGTTTTTGATTGAAGTGTTTAATCCATTCATATGTAATTTGATTATTGACGTGATGGGATTTACATATGGCTTTTTGCTGTTTGTTTTTTAAATGTCTCATGTCTTTTTTTGTTTTATTCCTCTTTTGTTGCCTTTTGTGTTGAACACACATTTTTAGTATGCCATTTTAATTTCCAGGTTGTCATAGTAATTATTTTTAAAAATTAGTTTTCTTAGTGGTGCTCTATGTTATAATGAAGTTGGCTAAACTTATAATAGCCTACTTCAGTTTAATAATGACAATTCTGATAAAATATAGCAACTTTATTCTAATATAGTTCTATTTCTTTCTCCCTCTTCTGTGCTATTATTGCAATATACATTATATCTATATATGTCATAAATCCAACCATACAGCATCATAATTATTGCTTTATGCAATCATTTTTAAAAGGAATTCAGAGAGGAAAGAGAGCAATACCTATTTATGCAATCTTTTATGCTTACTCATATATTTATCGTTTCCAGTGCTCTTCATTTCTTCTTGTGAATTCAAGTTACTATCTGGTATCGGTTTTTTTTTCAGCCTAAAAGTCTTCCTTTAGTATTTCTTATGGGGCAGTTCTTAATGTTACAACTTGTTTTTCAATTTTAGTTTATCTTTGAATGACTTTATTTTGCCTTCATTTTTTGAAAGATAGTTTTGCTGGATGTATTGGTTAACACTCTTTTTAGCTCTTCGAATATGTCATTCTGCTGCCACCTGATATACAATACAGGTTGTTATTCTGTGCATAAGAGTCTTTTTACTCTTATTGTATTTAAGATTTTCTCATTGTCTTTGGTTTTTAGCAATTTGACTGTGATGTATGAATCTGTGTTTATCCTACTTAGATTTGTTGGGCTCCTTGAACCTGCTGATCGATCTTTCTCAGTACTTTTGGAAAGTATTCAGGAATTATTATTATTTTTTCTACCTCCTTTCTCTTCTCTCCTTCAGGACTCATTATATGTATCTTGATATTCTTTATGTTATCCCAAGGGTCTCTGTAGGTCTGCTCATTTTTGTTCAGTTGATTTCTCTGTATTCTTCAAAAAGGATCTGTTCTATTAATCTGTCTTCAAATTTATGGATGTTTTTCCTTCTGTCATCTAACAGCTGTTCTCAAGCCCATTTTTCATTTGTTTATTATGTTTTTCAACTCTTTTATCTGATTCTTTTTATAGATTATATTTCTCTATTGATTTCCTATTTTTAATTGTTATAGAATTTTTCTTTAATTCTTTGTGCATACTTATAATAGATATGTCAATGTAAGACTGTCCAAACCTGTAGAAAATTTTTATAAGAGCTTATTAGAATTTATCAGAGCCAAACATAGGCTATGCCTGGAAGCAAGATCCCAACACTGAGAAGATCATTTTCTAGAATGACAGTTTGCAGTTTCTTTTATGTATTTCATTAAAGAGGGAACTAATGAAGATTAAATGAAGGTGGAAGAAAGCAAGATGGAGATTGAATTACAGGATAGTTAACAAGATTATGTGGCCTCTTGAGGGTGGTTATGCTTTAGGTTTGTAAAAGAGGATTATTCTGGCATTTCAAAGGTGTGTTATCCTAGACACACAAGAACAATAAACTGGGCCTGCTTAAGGCAAAAGTAAACAGTTTACAAAAAAGTTATATGCCTAGGGTGTGACTATCCACCCTGAACTGTCTGGTTAGGAATTTATGATCTGATCACTCTGTGAAGTTACTTTCTGTTATGGGACTTGTCAGTTTTATTACCGAACCCTCTTTTCATCTACAGTTGCTTTCCTGACTTCGAATATCTGGGCACAGTCAAAATTAATTTCTACTGACTGCTTTTATTTCTACATACTTTTCAAATACTTTGTATGTTTCATAATTATTTGTTAAAAATCGACATTTTAGATAATATATTATTGAAACTCTAGATTCTGATTTTTACCCCTGAGGTTCTCTTTTTTTTCCCTTCCTTCTTGTAACTTTCCTGTACTTAAACTGCAGAATCTGTCTTCTTTGTGGTATGTGGCCATTGATATCTCTGCTCGATTTTTTTTACTTCGATTTTTATTATTTTAGCCTAACTTCCTAGGGGTCCCTTATATATTTGCATAGCTTAGTGATCAACCAATGATTTAGGCAGAAGTTGTGCCCAAACAGTTTGAGTTTGTAAGAGTTCCACCCTCTACTGATGGGTCTGTTTATGGATTGGGAGTGCATTCAAAGTGGAACCATTCTTATGTCTGCGTTGACTTTTGCTTTCCATTAGGCTCTCTCAAGTCTCCCCTGCACATGTGTGTAGTTTCCCAATCAGCCAAAGATGTATGGAGAGTTTGTCTAGCCCTTCTATAGTGTTCTCACTTCTAGGATCTCCCTATAAAGTCCTGGCTGATCTGCCACTTTCCCCAAATGGGACCACAATGTCATGCTAGCTGAGCTGCAGGTTTTCCCCATTCCTTTTGTGCTAGTTTTGCAAATTTAACTAACAGAACTACCAGCTAAAATTTTGCTGTCTGCTCCAAATCAGGTCTGCCCCCTGGTCACAAGGCTGCTGATTTTCTCAGCCACTCCTGCCTTGGTAATAAAACCTGCTCGTTATTGCCTACTGAACTCTGGTGGGGAATCAAAGTTCCCCAGGCAAAATGCCTCACTCTCCTGCTGTTCTTATAGAAAGTTTGAAGGAGAGATTGAAAGGGTAAAGGGGGTCAAATATAGGAGGGTTGGAGGAGGGCGAAGTGGGTAAAGGGAATCAAATATATGGTAGCTGAAGGAAACTGGACTTTGGGTGGAAAACACACAATAGAATATACAGATGTCAAATTATAATGTACACCTGAAAATTATGTATTAACCAATGTTACCCCAATAAACTTAATTTAAAAAAAAAAAGTTCAAGTGGGTTTTCATGAATAAACAATTTTCAGTTATTTGATATTTTGAGGAAAGGAACTTCCAACATTTTCAGGCTACCACAGCTAGAAGTTTCATGTCTAGTATGTTTATAGTTTTTATTTCATTTTATGTTTAAATCTTTAATCCTTCTGGAATTTTAATTTTGTTTATAGTTCGCGATAGGGATCTTACTTTATTTTTTCTCCAAATGAATAGACAATTTTCCAAACTTTTGGCTGACTCAACCCATATCTAGTCTCTGTTGGTTTGTATATAATTTTTGAATAAGACTAATGTTGTTTGAGTATGTGTATGTGTATGTGTATGTTTGTACAGCTGTGGAGAAAATAGTATGTAGATCCTCAAAATAAGCTGAATCACCTCAATATGTCAAAATAAGGTATTAGAATCTGTATGTGATAGATGAAACTAATCTGCAGAAAATTCAGAAATTACTAATGTTTAGACTGGATTTGGTGCTGTGTCATGTCTGATTTTGGCCTATTTATGACTCTGTGTACTTGGCTTTTACATCTGTCTATATCTTTTCCTGTATCGAACCTCAGCCCAATATTTAGTTTTAGATTTTCTACTATCTTGGTATACTCTGATAAGCTAAGACCCAGACAGATACTAATCAAGTTCACTTCACATGGCACCATGGTTCTGAGAGCTCAGCCCTACCTGGGAGCACCTGTTGACTCTTACTAGCTGCACTGTCCTTGGAGTCAACTACCTAATGTTGTGGGGTGTTATGTGGGGGATACAATAAGCTTGCTTAGGGGAAGTGTCTCTGATGCTGTTTATTTAGGTTGAAAGAACATCTATGGCTGCCTACATGGGCAGCATTGCAGTGGGTAACATACAGGTTTTGGGATTTGGATCCAGTCATCATTTCCTAGCTTGTGAACTTAGAAAGTTGCTTTATTTCTTGGAGAACCAAGTGTTTCATTCATAAAACAGGGATGATCATACCTTGCAAGAAAGATTTTTGTTAAAATTGGAGGCAACATATAAGAAGTACTCAGTATACCAAAAGTGCTACATAATGCTATTATTCAAACACCTAAGTGGCATCCATTAATGATCCCTATCTGGGACATTTTATGTGAAGATTGAAGTATATATGTAAAGGACTTAGTACATAATTGACACTTAATAATTGGTAAACTTTTATGTAAATTTCAAGAAAATGCAGTTATTTAATGGACTCCTTTAAGTTCAACTCTCAATTCAGAGTTAGATTTAATTTAGTCTTATATCTAGTGCTAATTAGCTGTGTGCTCTTGAACAAAATGCTCTGGGCCTCAGTTTCCTCACTCAAAAATTAGATATTTGGATAAATGAGAAACCAGAATATCCCCCCTTTTTCTTTTTATAAACTGAAAAGGATACTTTCTTATGCCTTATAAAGAAGGGGCTTTGAAATGGAGAATATTGCAGATGCCCAGCTAACACTAACAAGTTAGGTTATAACATTGCAAAATAAATGAATTCGTTACAATCGAAAATGGAAGCAAAATGCTTTATGTACAACCAAGTTAATTCACTAAAATGTATTTGTTGTGCACCTGAGTCCTGGA
>NW_006442484.1:11745951-11748938 GCF_000325575.1 Pteropus alecto
TTTTGCTTTCTTCTCACCTCAAAATATTCAGTATACTTTAAATTTAAAAGCAATCTTTCCTCCTGGTGTTAAGGAAGCAGTGAACACATTACTTCAACCTTCTTTCTAACAATATTAGAGAGTAGTCTAAACCCGCCTGCTGTTTTTGTTTTTGGTTTTTTGTTTTTTTTTTTAAGAAAAATAACTTTTTTTGCTGGTCAAAAGATCAAGTTTGTCTTGAAAGAATCTTTTTTTTTAATTGAAAAGTTATTAATGTCATACTTATCAAAGCATTTCTTTGAGTTATATGTTGGTCAGAGTGGAGTGGTGGTGAATGAGAAAGCTACTCTATTTTAGGGATTTTGAAACAAATGCTATTAATGGTTTACTTAGATGCCTTACCCAGCAGATCCATTCTTCATGATTCATTTATTCGTTTTAGTATGCCTACTGCCTGACATATAGTAGCTACTGAAATGTTTGTTGAACAAATAAATGAATAAAAGAAATATATTCTCATAGTCTCCAATGAGAATAGCATAAACTATGTTGAGTGTGTTAGTGGTAGATCTTGTTTTTAATAGAAATGAACTGGGTGGGCACCTGGGCTTTGGGAAGTTGGATTTGGGAGTAGTTAGGGAAGGGAAGAGACTGGCTTGGCACCTGCTGAGGAGGATTTGTGGATAGGGCGGTGTGAAGAAGAGGTAAACAAGCCATTGCTGTGGGCTTTAGCATTCAGTCTTCAGCCCACGTTAGGCCTGGTGGCCTCCTCCATTAATGGTTTGGTATTGGGTAGACATGTGTTGAAGGAGCTGGGTAGGAATGTGGGTAGGAGTCTTGCCTGAGCTATTGGGAAGAAGCAGAGATTGCAAAAGGAAAAAGTGTGAGGTTAAAAATGCTTTTATCTGTGGGATGAAGCAAGTGAATGATGCTTGAACTGTCATTTAGGATTTGATTCTGCTCTGTACTGGTGACTCTCCATGTGAAAGACATCTCTTTCCTTCTAGGGGACCAGTAACTTCACTTTATCCCTGGCAATGTGTATTGCTAGTGGCAGCACAACAGAACCAGAGTCCAGGTGGAATGAAGGAGAAGGAAGAGTATTGGACTAGAAGTCATGGCTCAACTAGTAAGCTGTGTGGCTTTCGGCAAATCATTTAATCTCTCTGGGTCTCTGTCACATCTGTAAGGTGAGGGGTTTGGATTAGGCAATCTTTTATATTTAGCAGTGTACATTGTGTCAAGTGCCAAGCACTAGATGCACAGGATACAGAGTTGAGTCACACACAGCCCTGGTTCTCATTCTGGCTGATAAAGGTTATAAGAACTGTTAATGGAAAATGCCAGCAGGTAAAGAGAGAAAAATGACTAATACTGTTTGCTAAGGCTTGGGAGCTGACATTTGAAGAGTAGAAATTCACCTAAATTTATTAATTCTGTCACCATTCACTCATTCCACAAATATTGGCTCGTATCTACAGTATACGTGGAATGAGGAAGTAGCCATGAAGAAAACAGACAAGATCTTTATCCTCATTCAGTTTAATCCAAGCTGAGGGTGGTAGGGGAGATTGGAAAGAGCGACTATTCATATCTGACATTTAGTGAACATTTAGAATTGTCTCATTTCACTCTTTTAATATACTCACAGTGTAGGTTGTAGCCCTGTTGTACAATGAGGCCTACAGGAGAGAGACCATTGCCAAGTTCACACTTATAAGAAATCATAAGGACTCAAACCCACCTCTGGCTGTCTTTACAGCTTCGGCATTTAATAGTGATGCAATTTTGTTGAAGGTAGGTTTCACAGGCCACTGAGTTGATTCTTATTTTCTCTACTCAGCATGCCATATTTGGATAACAGCTTTCCTATTTTTCTTTGGCGAACTAATCTTTCTCATTCTCAGTCCATGCATTTAAAATAGTTTTGGTCCCTCCCACTATGGGGTTCAGAGGCTGAGGTGAGGTCCTGACTCAGGCTTGGCCTGTCAGAGTACGCATCCTTCTGGGCACAGAGATTGGTCCAGACTCCTGCACATGACAAGCTCCAAGAAAGGGAATCAGTGCCTGGACTTTTGCTGGAAATATTAAAAAAAGAGTCTTGCTCTTTCCCCCAGGATTGTTAAACTGTAGACTGTAAACCCAAAGCAGATGATGTCCATTTTTACTACCACAAGAGGAGAGAGAACTGACAGAGAGAATGAAGCTGACAGAGAGGAAAACAGGCCACAGTTACATTTTCCAGAAAACATCTTGTACTTTTTTAAAAAAAATATCTTGTACTTTTCAGTTCTGTGAGATAATAGGTTACTTTTTTCTCTTACAGTGGTCTGGGTTGCTGTCATTTGCAACCAAGAGTTCTGAAGAACGTAGCCTCCAAGAGTACACAGAAAATTTTAATTTCTCTTTCTCAAAGTTCTTCACAGCACTTGCAAAAGTCTTCAACCTAACTTGAACTTTTATTCTTGGAGGTTAACAGGATGTGGTCTTTTGAGTGAGTCTTCTGTATTCTGCTATGCTTCAGAATTCTGTCCCCAGGGTCATATATTTCTTCCTACTAAGTGATGCTAGGCTTTGCACACCCAATTTGGACTGGGCAGCCTTTGTTCACTCCAGAGCCTCTGCCATCCATTTCTTTTTCTTTGCTTACCATTCTGGGACCGCAACATAGCTCTTTCTGACTTTTGGGATATCACAGTAAGAGCCTATGTGACCTCAGGGTTGGATGGAGGTAGAGGATGACCAGAGGGAACAGCTTCTTCTCTGGCCCTATTTTCCAGTAGTATCCTCTCCACGCTCTGAATCCCAGAACTCCACCCCTGGGTAGCCTGTCTGGTCATTACAGCCTGGGGAGCAAAGCAGGCATCCTTTCTGCCTTGACCAGCACAGCCTGGATAGGGGTCTCAACTATCAAAGAGAAATTATTTGTGAGATGGAATATCACTTGTAAAATTCTGAATCTTTTAGCAGGAAACCCAAAATCCCATACTGACTGAGGGAGAAAGGGA
>NW_006442484.1:11748984-11755346 GCF_000325575.1 Pteropus alecto
AGCAGGAAGCAGATAGGGAAGAAGAGACCTCCCATCCCTCAACATCCATACTAATACTAAGGGGGTTTGTGACTCTTAAAAAAGAGTTAGGCTGGAAAGTTAGTTACGAGGTTTTAGGTCTGCCTGCAAAGACAGTGAGGTCATCCTGTCCTAGAAGGGGTCCACCTTAATCCATCCACAATTAAGCAAGCCAAAAGGCATTTTTTTAACTCACACAAAGAAACAGTAGGCAGAGAATTAGATACCAGTTTAAGCCAGTCATTCACACCTGCTCAATGAAGACCCTAACAATCTTCAACTCACCTGAGCCTCATTATACCATCATTATAATATGATGCATATGCCTGGAAGTTCATTAATATCATTATAACAGACTGAATTCTGGGAACAAACATGCACAGAAAGCAAAATGGTGAATCACTGAGACCTGTCAATCTTAGTTGTCAATGAAGGAAGCCCACCCCTCTAAGAAAAGTAACCACCCCCAGCAAATAGGAATAAAAACCCCAAAGCCTTTGTTACTAGGCCTTTTAAGCCACGCTTCTCTTGCTCAGGCCTGCTTCCATGTCTGGAAGTGTACTTTCCCTTCTAATAAAGCTTTTCTTTTCTGCTGTATTTCGGTGTCTTGCTCAATTCTTCTTTTGAGACATCAAGAACCTGGACAACGCACTGGGAGAGGTTCTCCACTCTCTGGTAACATTTGGACACTTGTTAAAATAGTTACATTCAAGATTATTGCAATGGAGTCAACTCTATTGCAATAGGAAAGAGAGGCAGAGCTCAACTCAGTAAAACAAGGACAAGTTGAGATTCATAGCCAACTAGCAGAGTGGAAAGTGTCAGTAGATGGAAAACTGCTTAGAGGAGATCTCAAAGATAGGGGGATTCTTGCTAAACTGATCAAACAATATTTTTGGTAAAGACAGGCCAAGGACTTAGATATCAAAAGCAGGTGAAGAGGGACTTGGTTAGGTATCAAGAGTGATCAGATATTAAGGAAGTGGGATGATTTAGCAGGATTCTTTGCTAAGACAGGCTTAAGCAGGCCAAGCACAGAGCCCAAGGACAAGGCCTAGCTGAAAGAGGGCTTAGAGGAGCCTAACTAAACTTCGATCAAGTAGAGAGTTTTTGTCACAGTTATGACCTTGGACACACAAAATGCTGGAGGAAGTGCTCAGAGCCACAGGCAACAATTGACTTTTCCTAGAAGTGTTTGGGAGCAGAACATTAATGGGACTGCAAGGAACAGGACCCTGCAGTAAATGTCAGGGGTGCTCTAATTTATTTTTCTCACTGGTCTCAGGAAACCCCCATTATTAACTTCTTTACCAAGGTCTAAAAGACCTCTATTAAAATGCAAATAAGCTTCACTAAGGACGTTCCAATGAGCTCTTTACCAACAATTAACACCTTAGCTGCCCCTCCTTTCCTAGGTGGGAATTAGCCCTAGGAGAAGGGGACATAAGGCAGCTAACTTTTGATGGGAGATGGTGAGAAAATGATCTTTGCCTGGCGTGAAGCTGGGAACGCAGACAAGGCAGGGAAGCCGGTAGCAGCAGGAGAGAGTGTGGATTTCCAAAAAGGAGAGGGAATGACTTTAGAGGACACTGAAGAGAGAGAACTCAGACCAATTTCACTAGTTTTCAATTTCACTTGAGACTGAAATTGTCCACAGTGCTTAGTACCACATTACTAAATCTCTCCTTGTTACTTTATTAGGGCATGACTGATCTATTCAGGGGTCGCACTTTTTATTCAGAAATACATATTTTCAAGTCCAAAGTACACACACCTCCTGCTCCCTTCCCCTCAACAGCTGTGCCCTTTCAGATTAAAAAGCTTTGTTTCCTGGCTGCACCAGCCAGTCTTCCAAACTGCATGATTCATAGCTTTAAACAAAAGGTCTTCTGGAAGTCCTTCCAAACTGCATGATTCTTAGCTTTAAACAAAAGGTCTTCTGTAAGTCCTTCACATGGCCTGCTAGCCAACTGAAGCAGACGATGTACCAGAGACATGACTCACTTTATAAACAATATGAGAAGTGTTAGTCTTTCAGCCTAGAATTATTTTCAGACTCAAATTATGCTTATAAATTTAGACTTTGAGTTTTCTGAGTCCCGGGGTGGGGGTGGGTAGCGAGGGTGTTCCATGAAGGTGCATTTCACCTAGTGGTGAACGGTGGAATTGCAGAGTATATTTTTTTCAAAGTGCTGCTAAATCATTGGCTCACCTTTTTACCCGCCATTGGCTCAAATTTGAAAGTCACTGTTTGCTACTGCACGGTTCATGAAAGGAAAATAAGATATGTTTCAGACATTCCAAGTTGACATTTCTTTTCTCATCTCAGAACGTCTAAATCGATCCTCCAATTGATTCTTCATTCTACAAAGGCAGATCAAATGTTTAATGCTTAAAGCTGGCATATTAATTTTATAACAAATTATAATAAGGTTACTATGCTCTGTATAACATTTTATAGAACATTGGGACCCTTTGGATAATCAATATATTAGGTTCATTTATGACAGTTTTATAAGAAGAGGAGCATAATTTTGCTCTTTTAATATTGTAGACATTTATAATTACTTCATTGTATATTGCTGGTCATATTTGTAATTTACTTGACATCAATTTCTTGGCCAGAGTGCTACCCTCCCTTTCCCTTTCCTCCAAGGACTCTTCTGCATCTGGCTGAACTCTGTTTTCTGGTGTTAGGGTGAAATCAGGGACTTCCTAGATAATTAGTCCAAATCTGAATCCCTTGAAATATGTGAGTATGAATATATTTTAAATAATGAAAACCAAGAAACTAATGTTTTTGAGATATCCTTAATATGATAGAGCATGAACAGATTCTTAAAATGCATCTTAGCCCTTAGCTTTTTTTTGCTAAGAGTTGCAGGAAGGGAGAAGGCTGTGGCTCTGGAGTGCTACCTTTGGGCAGGAAGCAAATGCCTCTGCATCTACCTATTTTGCTAGGCTTCTTCTTCTTTTTTTTTTGACTTGGCCTGGCTTTCTCTATTCTTTTTTTAAAACAGCTCATGGGTGTGCGCTTGTAAAAAGGAACAAACAAGTAGGCTAGGCTAAAACTTTAAAATTAAAATGAAACCACCCCAAATGCAGGCTGTTTTCTGTGTGGTTACCTCTGAACTTTGCTTCTGTTTTATTTTCTCATATTACCTCAATGGAGATTCATTTCCATAAGTTAGAATCCTTTGTTCATCCCTGCATCAGGATGGGCTGTGATGTTCCTTGGAAACATAGATGTCATCACTTAACATATTTGTCCTGGGACTTCAAGGCAACTGGTGACAGATCTGAAATGGTGGAAGCCTTCTGGAGACTGATATTTAGCAGTGCAGAAAAATGCCAAAATAGGTTCTTCTTTTCCTTGAAGTTTTTTTTTTATTCGAGATATTTTCATGGTGCCAAAAACCACATGCTAGGCTGTAATTGAGCATAATTATTGCCCTGCATGTTGCAAAGTGCTGGACTTAAGGCATCCTACAGAATCCCATTAATTTTTTGATTGGGCTCTAAAAATTGGCGCCTCCGACAGGGCCAGAAAGAGTTGTATTTAATCTCAGGTCTTTAAATGAAGTTGCTGGCTGTCCAGTTGGCTGATGTTTCCTCCTAACTCTGAGGCCTTGATTATCACCCAAGGCTCCATTGCCAATACACTTTCTTAGAATTCTGTGGCGGTATCTTCTTAGCCTTGAAATAAGTCCACACAAGAAAACCGAAGTGGACGATGGAAGAATTCATATGAAAGATTCAAAATGCCCCCAGAATACAAAGTAAGCCTTCTGTAATTATCCAGTTATTTTAGGCGAGAGGTTTGGAAAAGAACCTCAATTATTTGGGCAATTACTTTTTCCTTTTTATTCAACACGTGTGATGTCCAAACTTTAGAAATACCACCCAGAAGGCTCTCATGCATCCAGGGTTCTGCTTCTTCCCCTGGTATTACGTGGCACACTATGTGGGAACATGACCATTCTTTCCTAAATGTCATCCTCAAGGATTAGGTATATTTCCCAAAGAGAATTTAATCACGCTTATTGTTCCAATTGTTAGTGTTAAAAAGTCTTTCCAAAATGATTGTGTCTGGTGTCCTGCCTGTATGAATACAATCCCTGTAGCAAAAGTTAATTTTTGCTGATTAAATTTGTCCAGACCTCCAGAGGCATTGT
The DNA here is from genome assembly GCF_000325575.1 of Pteropus alecto. NCBI lineage: Eukaryota > Metazoa > Chordata > Mammalia > Chiroptera > Pteropodidae > Pteropus > Pteropus alecto. Next base: position 11,753,178 of record NW_006442484.1, read on the forward strand.
CTTGATCAGTAAATCTCACAATTCAGGCTGACATTGTGAATAGGGATCAAAACTGGAATGACTGTATACTGTCCCCAGGACTTTTCTTGGAAGAGCATATTTTAAACAATCAAGCTAGATATTAGATTTGTTTTCTATTAGATCTATCTCATTATCCTCTCAATAGAAACAAAGAGAAATCTCTGGTTAACTGAGCGTCCCTATCATGTGCATTATGGTGAATTTAGGTTACTTCCATATCTTGACTGTTACTGAATTTTAGATGGTCCAGTCAAGTGGCTGTGTAGCTCCAATGCCTCTACTGCGGGAATTTTATTGCTTTCACTTTAGCAAGAAGCCTCACTTCTCACCAACTCTTGCAGAGGCTGGGGAGGAATTCCTTCTTGCCAACTAGCAGATGTTATGTCTGCTATGCTATGGAGTAAATAGCTACTAAAGCATTAGTTTTATGGAAAAATACATTTGGAGTTTTATCTCTGAATCTGAGATACTGGAAGTCCATGTCTGATCCAGCTCTAGCCTTTATCTTGCCTACTACAAGACTGTACATATACTGGCTTATCATGTCATGAAGAGTCTCTCTATTCAGTGGCTAAATTCATTCCCTTTGTGATTAAGTATGTGCACTGGAAATATTTCCCTCTAACATATTTTAGGTATTTAACACTATTTATAAGGACTTTTATAATATAGTTTTTAAATATTATGAAATCTAACAATTCAAAATTATCCTTTACAGATTCTGGGTTGTGTCGTCTTTTAGAAAGACTACCCCAAACTAAGGCAATTAAAAGGGTAGAAGGAAATAAAAATAATTTGTTTCTGTATGTATCGATTTTCTGTTGCTGTGTAACCACTAACATAGCAGATTTAAAGAACATAGATTCATTACTCAGTTTCCCTGGATCAGTAGTCCAGGCATGGCTTAGCAGGGTCCTCATCTCAGGGTCTCACGGGGCCGCATTCCAGGTGTCAGGGCTGGGGTCTCATCTGAGGCTCAGTGTTCTCTTCCCGGCTCCCATAGCAGAATGCATTTCTTGGCAACTGTGGGAACTATGGTGGCTTGCTTTTTCAAGGCTAGCTGGAGAATCTCTGAAGCGTCAAGTCTCTGATCTCTAGCTTCTCTTCTAGAGGGTCACCTGATTAGGCCAGACCCTCCCAGGGTAGTTTCCCTTTTGATTAACTCAAAGTCACTGATTAACATCCTTAACTATATTTGCAAAAATCCCTTTGCCTTTGCCACTTAACATAACCTCATCATAGGAGTGACATTCCTCATATTTGAAGGTCCCACCCACATTCAAGGGGAGGAGATTCTATACGGTTTGTATACTATGAGGTGGGAATCTTTGGAGTCATCTTCAAATTCTGTGAACCACACAGCATTCATTTAAAAGCTTAGAATTTATTTATATTTTTTTTATTTTTCAATTGTAGTTGACATACAATGCAGTATTTTAATAGCTTTTAAATGAATGCTTAGAATTTATTTATATTTTTTTATTTTTCAATTGTAGTTGACATACAATATTATATTAATTTCAGGTGTACAACATAGTGCTTAGACATTTATGTACATTATGAAGTGACCACCCCACTAAGTCTAGTACCAACCTGACACCATACATAGTTATTACAATATACTGACTATATTCCTTACACTATACTTTACATTTCTGTGACCAATTTTATAATTGCCAATTTGTATTTTTTAATCCCTTCACCTTTTTCATCCATTCTTCCGAGACCCCTCTCATCTGGCAACCACCAGTTTGTTCTCTGTATCTATGAGTCTGCTTCTGTTTTGTTCATTCATTTATATTGTTCTTTAGATTCCACATATAAGTGGAATATTTCACTTAGCATAATACCCTCTAGGTCCATTCATGTTGTTGCAGTACCTCATACATTTTTCATTCTAATTTTTTAACACTCGTTTGGGGCCACTAATTTGATACCTGACCCACTAAAGGGTCGCAAACTGCAGTTTGAAAAACACTGTTTTAGAGGATAGCTAGTGCAACGTCCCTTATTACAGACCACGAAATTGGGGCCCGTTGTGAGGAAAGGGTAAATTAGCTGATGGGGTCTGAGTGAGTGCAAGTGGAAAACCCAGCCTCCCAAACCACAGCCCATGCGGCACCGTTCCCTTCCCTTGCACTGGATTCT
>NW_006442484.1:11760652-11768579 GCF_000325575.1 Pteropus alecto
AGCGGGCACTTTGTGTGTTGGATGGGGCAGGAGCCCAGGGAATCAAGGGCTGTCAGGCCAATAGCCCCCGTTTTCTGCAGTTTCTGTGTCTGCACTTTCCTGCAGTAGTCACGGATCACATGGAGACAAGCCGCTGTCTGGAGCAGTCCCACAGACCCCTACGATCCCTTCAAAAGAGATATTGCAGCTTGTACAGGCAGCAGTGGCCTGCCCACAACTGTTTTTCCTGAAATGTGCTCACTGCTCTAGCCAAGGTCTGTTGCCTGTGCAGACTGCACAACCCCCGAGCCAAGGAGGGTAGAGGAGGCTGCCTGTCAATGCGCTGCAGTCACTTTGTGGCTTGGGTGAAGTGGGATCTCAAGGAGACAAGAATTCGTCAGGCCAACACAGCCTCAGTTTTGCTGTAACTTTTGTGCCTGGGCGTTTCTGCTGTAGTCACAGATCATAGTGAGACCAGTTGCTGTTTGTGGCGGTCCCGTGGACCCCTGTGTTCCCCAGACACAATATTGCAACTCTTGCAGACAGCAGAGGTCTGCCTGCCACTGATTTCCATGCAGTACTGCCCTGTGCTGGCCAAAGTTTGTTGCCTGTGTGGATTGGGAGATGGGGGTGGGGGAGGAAGGCTGTGACAGTTCACTGTCAGTGAGCCACCTGGGGCAATTGTGGGTAGGGTGGGGTGGGGTCTCAGGGAGACAGTGGCAGTCAGATCAATATAGCCTCACTCTTGCGCAAATTTGGTAACCATGCGTTCCCGTAGAAGTCCCATCTCACAGCAAGACCAGCTGCTATCTGGGACTGGCCCACAGATCCATGAGATCCACCCAAGTTCCTGTTGGCAGAAATGATCTGCCTGAAACTATCTCAGAAATGTGTGCACACAGTGCTGGCCGCCAGCTGTGAATGCTTGGCCATGAATCTGCGCTGTACTTGGCAGCGATCCAGCAACAAAAGTCCCCGGCAATCTGCAAGTTGTGTGGGGTGGGCTGATTAGCACTTCCTAATGGTCCTGTGGGAAGGGTCGGCACAGTTAAGCTGGCACGGTCTGTAGATTGCTTGGTAGGGGGGCCGGACTTGGCACATTGGTGGCTGCCCTTCCAGCCCTCATTCTGCCGCCGGGTAATGCAGACTTTCTCAGTATGGATCCTGCGTGAGCCTCTGACCCACTGCCAGTTTCTTGGATGAATGTCCACAGGTCAGAAAGCCTGTGTGTGGGCCCTTCAAAGGGGCTTCCAGGGTTTCAGTCTCCTTCCGTCTCACCCAGATAGAATTCCCTTCTGGTTTTTACAGTCAGAGTTATTGCAATCTCCTCTAACCTGGGCTAGGACCCTGGGCTGGGGAGCCCCTGAATGAGGCCAGGGACCCCTTTCTTTCAGGGGAGTCTCTGCAGCCTCACTCTCCCTCCCGGTGATCTTCCACCACCTGCAGGTGCGGGTCCAGCCTGATTTGCGATTTTGGCCCTCCTACCAGCTTCCATGAGGCTCCTTTATATTATCAGGTGCAGGTGTACGTGTTACAATCAGCTAGACTTGAGATAATTCTCCACGTTGATTATTTTATAATTTGGTTGCACTTTCAATGCAGACCTGGGAGGAGGCAAACCCTGCTTTTATCTAGTCTACCATCTTCCTCTGGACCTGTACCACAACTTTTTTATCCAATTGTCTACTGTTGAGTTCTTAGGTTGCTTCCATATCTTGGCTATTATAAATAGCAGTGCAGTGGACATAGGGATACATATATTTTTTTGAATTAGTGTTTTGGATTTCTTTGGATAAATATCCAGAAGTGGAATTGCTAGGTCATAAGGTAGTTCTACTTTTAATTGAGGATCCTCCAAACTGTTTCTCATAGCAGCTGTACCAATTTCACACCCACCAACAGTGCAGGAGGGTTCCCTTTTCTCCACATTCTAGCCAACACCTGTTATTTGTTAATTGATTGATGATGGCCATTCTGAGAGGTGTGAGGTAATATCTCGTTGTGGTTTTAATTTGCATTTCTCTGATGATTAGTGATGTTGAGCATCTTTTCATATATCTATTGGTCATCTATATGTCCTCTTTGGAGAAATGTCTACTCAGGTCCTCCGCCCATTTTTTAATTGCATTGTTTGTTTTTTTGGTGTTGTATAAAGAACAACTGTATGTGTTTTTTAGAAATTTTGAATATTAACCCTTATCAGGTAAATCATTGGTAAATATTTCTCCCATAATGAATACTTGGAATTTAAATAGTTTGTATATAGTAGTAAATGCAGGTAAGAATTTCTGTTATAACAAAGTTTTCCTGAAAAACCTCGTATTATGCAAAATCTCACACTAAAAATAATACTTTGGAAATAATAATGGACAAAATTAAGTCAAGGGAAAACCACTCAGAGCCTATGCCATTTTGTAACTAGAGCACTAAAAAGACAAGAATCCTGATAAGCCTACTAGCAAAGCTTAAAAGACAGTTTAAATGCTCAATAAATAATGATATATTATAGTAAATATAGAACTCTTATCTAACGAAGGAAAAAAATGAGTGTATCCTGATAGGAAAATAAGAAAAGATTGAGGCTGCTAAATACAGCAATAATGGAAAGTGTGCAAAGACTGGGGAAACCTCATAATGAGCATGTTACCAAACTAAGCCCAGAGAAAAATGTGGGGTGAACTTGTGTACAGAATTGACTTTCTTTGCAGTTGTGTATTGAGTTATTTTAGCACATGTGGTCAGCTGCTATTACTTGATTGCAAAACATTTAATTTGCTAGGAAACATTGACTATAAAAATGTCTTCCACATTATACTGACACGATTTCTTTATTTATCAATAGTGTTTGAGCTAATTTGTGTTGCAGAAACACATGTTGTAGTAGAAGAGACTAAATAATTTTAATTTCTCCTCTATCGTTACAATACTATTTATTAAATAGTCTATCATTTCTTCTCTAGTAATTTCTTAAATGTTGGTTTTTATTTTTTCCAAGCATACATGTACATACTCAAATAGTTCTTCAAGATTTACAAAAAAATAAGTATTTCTTATGTATCTCCCACCATTTCCTCCTCCTTGAGGCAATCGTTTCAACCACTTTAGTTGATTCTTTTGGAATTTACCTCTGTATCTCTAAATAATATGCTTACATTGCTGTTTTTTTGTTTGTTTGTTTTTGTTTATTTTTTTTTTCTTTTCAATTTTAGCCATTGTCATTGACTTCTATTAGGGAAGATAAAGATTTAGCTCATGTTCACTCTCTGCCTTGATCTATCATACCAGACCACTCATTCTTTCATTCTTTAATGTAATTCTATTGTAATTTTTGTTTGAGAAACATATAGGATTTTCATCGGTATGACTATGTAAATACTAATCATACCTAATCCATAAAATAGCTGGTGATTATTTTACTTTTTTGCCTAACATCTATTATTGCTTAGAGTGAATAATTGACTAAAAATTGGATTAGTTTTCATGTACATATTAATACAACTCTAAGCTTTCCCTCAGGTATGTAAATCTCCTTCAATATATTCAAATACATTAGTACATTCTATTAATTTAATCTTTTAAAAGAATCTACCATGGGTCCCTCTGATCTGCTTTATTCCAGATTGGTTACTTTTTACCTTTGGCTGCTCTCTCACAAGCTGTCATCTTGAAACTTCCCTTCATCATCATCTTAGATGTGTAAATCTTAATATTTTATTTCACCCAGACGTGTGATTGAGAATTTGATGAGAATAGAATTTTAGGTTGGAAATAATTTTTTCTCAGAACTATGAAAGCTTTGACCCATTACCTTCTTGTTTTCAGCAACATGGTTGAGAAATCCAATGACATCCCAAATAATTTTTACAAAACTAGTTTTTGAAATTTTCTTTCTGGAAGCTTACAAGATCTTCTCTTTGTCTCTGGTGCTCCAGAATCTTATAGTGCTGGTACCTTGCTGTAGTACCATTTTCGATCTCCATGCCTGGCCTTTGGTAAGGCTTTTCCATATAGAAATCCTTGTCTTTTGGGTCTTAGAAATTGGGACTTCTTTCTTGGATAATTTCTTTCCCTCCATTTTCTTTGTCCTTTCATTCTGGGGACTTTAGTTATTCAGATATTGGACCTACTAGACTGGTCTTTTCATTGTCTCTTTGCTCTCTTCTGTGATAGTTTTCTCTCTGAGCTTTTTTTTACTCCGTAGCAATGAGTAATATATGTAGGGCTTGGCTCCTCAACACTAATTGTCCCTTCCCTCATCTGTGTAGTAGCACAGGTTGATCCTTATGGTAGTTATTGGTGCTGTTTTCAAATATTTCTGGTTCTCTCTCCTGGGCACAGGGTCCCATTGTAGTTGAGTGAGGCAGTATGTTCAGTCCTAGCTAATATGTTGTAAATGAAAAGAATGTGTGTTACTTTCAGACTAGAGAATTGAAGTGCAAGTGCTAGACTTTCCAGAACTTTCTTTTTCTCTACTATAGTGATCAGCAGTGCTCCAGGTAGTGGTTGCTTCCTCAGTCTGGGTTCCACAGTGTGGATGATGCTGAGCAGAGCCCTCAGTGGACCATAATAGACAAGAACAAAATATAAAGCTGTCAGGATTTGTTTTTTATCAGAACAAACCTAACCTATTCTGAAACAATCTCAGCTCTCAAAGAAAGGCCTAGAATTTCCATTTCTCTTGCCAGTGATTTGTTCAGGAACATGAGCCTAAGACAGCCAGCATTCCTCTGGTCATCAATTTTCCTAAAATGAATCCTTCAGATGAAAGGGACAGAGTTTATTTGATCATTGAGGGAAAAGAACTCTCTCTCTCTCTCTTTCTTCCTTCCCCCCTTTCCCTCTCTCCCTCTCTCTTCTTCCTTCCCTCCCTCCCACTCTCTCTTTCTTTCTCTCTAATTTATCTGCTGATGACACAGATGCTTTAATGAAGGGAATCATCCTTAAAATTAAAAATTCAGCAATGTTGTAGATGACAGAGTTGAGACTCAAAAGGATCTTGGGTCCTTAATGAGCCTCTTGAGCAACTGGGTCACTTGCCCCTGTAGTCTGCCCCCTATTTTTGACTTACAATTGTGAAGGGAGCCATATTTTTATTCTCTGAGCCGCTTTGAGATTGGTCTTTTGTTACTTACAGTCCAAAACATTCTAATAGGTATGTGGAATAATAATACCACCCTCAAAGTTGGAGGGAGAGCTAATTAAGATAAAATGCACATAATAAGCATTCAATAAATAAATTTATTTCTTTATCCTGTGCTTCGTGTGTTTAAAATTAGCCTTGCCTATTAAAGTCATTAAAGGAGAGAATTTTTAGATTAAAGTTAGCAAATAATGCCACCCTTTCACATCTAATTCTCTATGAATGGCTAGGTGTTATTTTGTACTGTTCATTTATGTTTAATTACACTCCCTCTGTTCCAAAAAAGATTTGAGGTAGTGTGCTATTTGATTATCACAGCCTTTGACTTTGGAAAGATTTGTCTAAAGTAAAACCACAAAGAAATCACTAGAGCAGTAACTATAGTAAGTATTAAAATTCTTAGGGTGCTAAGAAGTTGACATAAGGCCACTCTTCCATTTCTCAATTTTGTGCTTGCTTTGTAAACCCATTTCAAAGACGTATCTGTGAAAGAGAGGAGAAATACTAGCCCAAGGTCACAAGTTAGTTGGAAGCATGGTAGATGATTAAGAGCAGGGGTTAGCAAACTATAATGCATGGGCCAAATCCAGCTAGTGGCCTAGTTTGATTCTGCCAAAGCACTAAGAATAGTTTTTGCATTTTTAAAGAATTGCAGGGACAGAAACAAACAAACAAACAAACAAATAATAAGGACATAGCCTGTATGTGGTAACAAAGCCAAACATATTTACTTTCCAACGCTTCACAGAAAAAGTTGCTGACTCCTAATTAGGATCCCAAGCTCTAGAACAAGACAAACCTGGGTTTGAATCCTAGCGAGACCCCTGTCAAGTTACTTAACATCTCTGAGCCTCAATTTGCTCATCTGTAAAACGAGGATAATGCCTCCAACTTTTCGTTCTAAATGTGAGGATTAAATGAAATTGGGTTTGCTGAGTGCTCCTCACAGAGTTAGGTAAGTATTTTAAATATAAATCTTACTTATCTCTATGATTTTTATTTGAGCAAAGCCTTCTGGTACCTCCTAGAGCAGGCTGCTTCCATCCATGCTAGAGATGGAAAGATATCATTATCTCCTGTGTGTTGATGGTGCTGAGTTCTTTCTGCTCACTCTGTCCCCAGCTATCATCAGACAATCACTTTCGCCCTAGCACCTAATCAAACAATTTTGCCATTTCACACTGAGGCACTCCATACTTTTCAGACTATCTGTCAAACCCATATATTTTCATTAAGAGTTGATGATAAACTCTAGCACTGAAAGTTTTCCTAAGTTCATGATTGATGACAGTGTGATGGGGAGCAGAGTGGCTCTCCTTGCCAGCTCAGGCAAGAATCTGCTTGGGGCAATTTCTTGGTCTCTCCACAGCACCTTCCAATACCCATCAACTTCACTGCCTGCCCAGAGCCATCTGGAATGTCCATTCCTCCAGAGACAATTGCAGGGTAAACAGTCTGGGTTTTGCTATCTTTCTCTCTCTTTCTTTCATTGCCATTCTGGAGGCGGAGTATCCAGGCAGAAGGCAAGTCGTGATTGTCAACCAGAAGGTCTAGAAAATTGGTCACCTTATTTTTATGCAGTTCAGTGGTAGGATGAAAAAGCTATGCATTCATTTTTCCTTCTTTTTCTTTTTGTCTCTTCCTTTTGAAAAAATCTGGCTGACACGCTGGAATCTGAGTGTCTTATATCTCTGAAGCCAGGGCAGAGAGAGTCTATTCTAGGAGTTGAGATGTGATGGGAGCTGGGAGAAGCCAAAAGGCCAGGATCCCACCACTTAGCAAAGTATCTTTGGGGATGGGCAGCTGTTGCCCTGTCACAATGTGCAGGATGTGGTCATATCTGTGAGCTCGAGCTCTAACCTAGCCTCTCTTTAGAAGTCAACATCTTTACACTAGATCCTGCACAGATTGGGGGAGTGTTCCTCCCTTCTGCCAAGGTGAGAAACATCTGGAAACACTTTGGAGAGCTCTGCCTGTTCTCTAATGGGAGACAGAGCCATTTTGACAAGAAACTGGAGGCAAAAGGGAGTGGGTGGCACAGAGAATATCATGGTCACACATACTTGGGGAGGGAGCCCAGCATCAAGATTGTGGAGGTGGTAATTGCCGATTTCTGCTTATATGTGTACAATAAAATCTCAGAAAAGCTTTGAGAGCTAAAGAGCTTGGTGACCTCAAGAAGAGAAGATGATGATCTGTGAGTGTGGGTTCTTCTCAGCTCTGATTTAGGAAGTGATTGTCTTATTGATGGAGGAGGGTTTGTTCCCTTCCCATGACACCTCTTTGGTGCAGCTCATGTCATGGGATCCCACTCCCTCTCCATGAATGGGACTGCTTGTATCACCTTTACCTCACCTGAAGACACCAGCCTGATCAGCCCAGCTGAGGGAATGTGTGTCTATCATTGACCTTTGCTAATTGATGCAAACTCTGTGCACAGGCAGTCTAATGCTGTTAAATGTGGCATGGAGTGATGGAAAATGGCTGGGAATTGGGAGTCGATCTGCTGTGTCCCCTTTTATCCTTAAACTTCAGTTATTTCTCAGAAAGACATTTCAAATGCATTGTTTTCCTTTTTCTTATTATATTTTTTTCTCATTTGTGTAACAAGTTATATGGTCATAAGGTGGGTACCAACCTGCCAACACCAGTTGGCAATATACATTTGCCTTTGCTTTCCACACATTCAGAGAGAAGGGAGAGGATTTACTTTTTGGTCTCCATGGCAACACCTTGGCCCTGCTCCCAGGAAGGCAGTAAACAGAATGAAAATGGGGGAGCCTCTTATTGCCCCATTCAGAAAGAGCG
>NW_006442484.1:11768595-11775466 GCF_000325575.1 Pteropus alecto
GGGCAAACCATGAGAGAAGGCGGCAAAGCCCGAAGGCCAGCATCACCTGTCAGAGAGGGCCACCATCTTGTGGGAAATCATGGTTTGGTTTCCTTCCCTCAGAGGTGCTGAGACTCTAAGTTTGGCCTCACCTTTGTTTTTAGCTTGCACATCTTCAAGCTCCCCTGGGTTAGATACCCTTCCAAAGTCCCTTCTACTGAGGGGTTGAGGGTTGATGATGAAAAGAAAGAAAAAGAGATAAAAAACTAAATTCCCTCAACTTCAAAACTGAATAATCCCTCCCAGTCCTCATATCCTTTCTTCTCCTCTCCCATCCAGATTCCCTTTCTTCTGCAACCTGCTGGAAGAATAATGTGCTTTTTCTTGCTCATGTACTCACTTAATTTTTACATATTCCTGACACCAGGTGGAGGGGATGCCTCCTTTCCCCTAAAATGTAAATGACTGATAGTCCTGCTTTTGAAGACTTGAACAGAAACGACAGATGTTCAGAACTGTACTCCTTAGGTGTTGGAATTCCTGGAGTTACTCTTGTTTAATACAAGAGCGATATTGAAATTAATTGAGTTGCAAAGGAAAACATTTGCTAGACATCTTTGTTCCCACCTAGTCTTATCACTTCCTTCTGCAAAATGTAATAATGTTTGTCTTTTTGATGCAGAATTACATTATGTTCAGACATAGAGCATCACAAACCAAAGATGCTTTTCTGGAAGGAATGCAGTGAGTCACAATTCTAGCACTCTTTTCTTGTGGTTCTCAAGTACGTTCATTAAAATGGACATCAAATCATCTGTAGGGCTTGTTAAAAAGATCGCTGGGGCCTGAACATTTGCATTTCCAGTCTTTAGCAAATTTCCAGTCTTGCTGATGCTTTGCTTCAGGGATCACACTTTGAGAAAGAGAGCATGAACGAGATTGTGGATTCTCTATTTTAATTTCCTTCCTTAAGAAAACCCATTAAGTACTCGGTCTCTTAACTGTTTCTGAAAATATTCCCAGGGGGCATATCGTTTCCTTTCAGTAATATAAGAAATAATACAAGTATCAAATTAGGCATCTTCCTGGCCAACTATACAGCTGCTTGCCAGGATGTGGCTGCCCTGAGATGGCCTGGTAAGGGAACTTGGCTGGCAAATAGACTCCACTAGCAAGATAGCTTCCAGAAACCTAAGGAAGGGATGTCTGCTTGTCTTCTTCCCAGACATTGCTGGCATGCCTGGCAACTCCTGACATTTCTCCTTGCCTTGCCCAAAGCCACTTTCTTTGTCTGGTACAAATCCCAGGGAAGATAGGGCCGGTAGGAGGGAAAAGAGGATTTGGTTTTTGTCAAAGGCTCTGGAATAGAATTTTTCTATCATAACTGGTTACTTTAGGCTATGGTCTTCACTGAGTTTTTAGTGGCAAATAAGAAAATGCAAAGCTCAAATACCTTAACCAAAGAAAGAAAATATACCAGCTCAGGTAACTGGAAAGGCCAGGGAAAAGTTCCCAAGCTGTTTTCAGATGAGATCTCTATGCATCTCTCAGCTCTTCTTGGTCCTTATTGGCACTGCCACCGATCACCTGAGTGCCCACTGTGAGCAAAGAATTATATGGACATTGGGAAGAGGGATCCCATTTACGTTCAAAAAATGGAGAGAAAAAGGAAAGATAATGCTTTGCCTTTTTAACGTTTATTCCTTCATCACAAATGTTTTTCCCCGCTTAATTCCTAACCATCTGTAATCAGACTATAAATCTTTCTTCTTCCACAATCCCTGACTCCCTTAGCAAGAAATAAAGTCTCTTTTTCTGAATGCCACCAACATTTTACTTGTGGGAGACGCTGTAATTATGTTAAACATCTGGACACTGCTGAGTACTTCCTGGACACTAACTAGCTATTGGCTTCTTTGAGAAAGTTACTTCAGCGCTCTGTGCCTTCTTTTTCTCATCATAAAACGACCACAACGTGTCCACCTCATGGAGTTGTGAGAGGAACAAATCTAACTATACTACAAGTGCTAAGATGATGGCTGGCACAGAGAAAACCCTCAACAAATGTTTTTCTTTATTAATTTATTTTTCTTCTGTATCACTATCCATTTTCTACTTTGCATTATTATTTCTGATAAGAGAACCCTAGGCTGGGCTCCTTTGACTTCAGAAAATGTCCTGAGCCACAAATCGTAGAACTTTATATTTGTTATATTTTACCACATTTTTTTTTTTTTAAGAATTTATTCTCACATCCTGGTTTGAGAAACACTATCTTAAAAATGAAGCTCTTACTCTATGGAAATCTTGCGCTTGCTGATTATTGCTGTGAAACAGAAGTTTTCTTATTATAACTGGTAAAGGAAATTTCTTAAAGATTATAATTGAAACAAAAACACAAAGCAGTTCTCTATCAAGAGGGCTATATACTGTCACTATCAGAAAATGTGGATTGCAGTGGGGAGCATTTTCTGAGGAAAACCAAGGGAGCCAGAGGCAGACAATTATGGTATGAAAGAGATCGTTAAGGGCTGTTAGCATTGGTGACAACCCGAAAGTCCTTTTTTAGTACTCAGAAAAAAGCAATAGGGCAGAAATGAGAACCTTCTCCCATCAGCACCATTCATTCCAAGTTTGTATGATGTCTGATTTCTGTATGGTGAATTTTAAGCCTCTATGACAGACATTCATTATTTGTGTACATTTTCTATCTTCCCAGCTAGAAAATATTCTTGAGGGCTGGATCCATATCTGATTTAAACCAAAGAAAGCTCTCCCTTTTATTCTGTTTTGGTGATAAATTGTGATTATGGTTTTAAAGCTATGTCGACATTACATATTGTCAAAGATTCTTTGCAAAATAGATGTTTCTGGTAGAGCCTGAGGAGCAAAGATAGAAAAATGGACAAGGGAAATGTGTCAGAGGGAATCGGCAGAGGGAGTAAAGTTGGTGCTGGAGGCTGCTTTGAAGGGCCAGATCCAGGAACAAGGAAGAATGAATTATTTGGGGAAAGAAGTAGTTTAAACATTCCTTGCCCTGAGCAATCTAGAGTATTTTTATTTTTATTTATTTTTATTATTTTTAGTTTTACTCTAAATTAATTAAAAGACTAGACTTTCCTTAAAGTACTGGTAACAAACAAGATTGTCAACATGAATCTGAATCATTTCCTCTTCATCTTACTAAGATTCAGTATTTGGCAGGTACACAGGTGTATCAGGAACCTAGGGGCCCATGATGCAGTCTGGCTTCTCTGCACCTGACCTGAGGTGTCTCAAAACCTGCTCTTATCCGTGTCTGCATAAGTAAGCTTCTAGTAGCAAAATCCTATGGTCATTTTTGCTGCCTTAGCTCAGGGGTTGGCAAACTTCTATAAAGGGTAAGATAGTAAATATTCATGGCTTGGGGACCATATGGTTTGTGTTGTAACTACTCAACTCTGCCATTATAGTGTGGAAACAGCCATAGATGACACAAAAACAAATGAGCATGGCTATATTACAATAAAACTTTATTTATGAACACTGAAATTTGAATTTCATGTTATTTTCACGTGTTATGAAATCTTTAAAAAAAATTAAAACATTTAAAAATGTAAAAACCATTCTTGGCTTGTGGGCCATACAAAAACAGATTGTGGGCTGGATTTGGCCTTCAGGCCACAGTTCTCTGGCCCCTGTTTTAAAGTTCTCCAGTTAATTTTAATGTGCAGCCAACACTGAGAACCCCTAGCCTATACTCTGAGTTTCTTGAATCATAGACTTAATTCATCACTGTCCCCATATGGTAGGTAGGTGCTGGATAAAGGCTGAATGAATTTATCTTTGTGGATCCCCTATGTTTCCTTGCTGATGGATATTTATTGAGATGGTGAATAAAGTAAGGTAACTAGGAAGCAGGGCAGATTATGATTGGTAAAGATGAGGGACAGTGGAGCAGCAGGTGCTGCTGGGATTCAGGGGAGGGAGAGGTGTTCTGAGGGGCCATGATGGCCATGGAAGTTTCCCCTCCCTGCAAGAGAACCTGCTGTGGGTAGGGTAGCTGGCAGATGGTCACCAACTGCTGTACTTTTGGTTTTCCCACCCTGCTCTCAGCCAGTATTAAGCATAACAGGGCCCCAGAGCCGGGTTGTTCCTTCCCTGTGTGGGCCCTTCTGATGGCAGTCTTTGCCTTGGGTCTCTCCATCAGCCTGGCTGAGACTTTCTCAGAACTACACTGTAGTGTGATGCTCCCTATGCCCCATCCTTCTTTCCTTCTCTGTTCACAGTTGTCAGACCTGCATCATGGTCAAAAGGGAGCTATACATGCTCCCTCTCTCCTTTATCTTTCATGAGCATTTCCTCCAGTAAATCTCTTCTGAAAAGACCGGTCTGATGCAAGGGACACTCAGGAAAGACACTTTGTGAAAAGTAGACAGATCTCATTTGATCTCAAGTTTGGGATTTCTTTTCTTTTCTTTTTTTTTCTTTTTCCATCCTCTATTTCTCTGAGGCTAGAATCAACAGGGTTGGCAAATGGCTATGCCGATTTTAATTAATTTGATGAAAGAATCGCAGTCAATGTGAAATTTCTTCCTGAGCTCTCAAGTATTATTGGCTTGAGACTGGTAACTCCTTAGAGAACTATGTTGAACACAGAGCTTCAAGTAAAGATTAATCCTTGTTCCACTCATTTGTGCTAAAAGACATGGAGTTGTCATATCCTTGAGGCATGTGAGAAGCCTTTGACTAGGAGACCTGAGAGCTGTGCTGAGCGTGGCAATCTCAAGACTGACTCCAGCCAGGACTGGTGACTAAGGGATGAGGAATGGAATGAGCTGGGCAGAGTGGAATATCCTCAGCTTTTGTCTATCTTTATTGTCATTCTGTAGAATCTATTTGAGAATAGATACTGGATTTAAAGTTCATCTGTGGGGAAAAATGATGGACAGAAGCCAGACAAAAGTGTCAGAACTCTCTGCCAAGTAACTGAGATCTGGTGCTTACATCCCCAAAGGGGCCTAATGCGGAACACCTGACCTGAGGACTGGGGAGAAGGGCCAGCTGGGAGAAGTGGCCTCACACAGTAGATGAAGATGAGAGAGGCCACAGCTCAGTTCTCACTCTCTCCAGGCACACTTACTTATGTGCAGAGTAAGGGACTATTTTTAGTTTCTGCTTTCCAGTGGGTGAGGGCTCCTAGCATGGCTCTTATTGGGTCAGGCTCTGGGCTGGGAGGAGCTTGCAGTGGCCATCGGTAACAACTACTGTGAGTCAGTCTGGGGTGATAGAATCTGGTAAGATCTGGCGTGTAGCTGCTGGGACTGATCCAGCTGGAGTGGGCTAGGGGTCACTAGCAGCCCCTGGTTTAGGTGATGCTCCTGCCTAGAAACCCCAGGTGATGACAATTCCTTCTGACGGTTTCAGTCAAAGTCCTAGGAAGTGTGTTGATTGAATAGGCTTGGATATGTTCAAAATTGTGTCAAAGTGACCCTATGTGGCAGGGGCACTTTAGCAAGAAAATGGGGGTAATGTTCCCAGTGGGGGGAGAGGTAACGATAGTTGCCACTCTTCTCTGTATGTGACAGGCAGCAGGTCAAAGACCAGGCCTTTTGATGAGATGAGAAAGCAAGCTTATTTGGAAGGCAGCTATTCAAAGCTCAGGTAGAAAGCCAGGAAAGTGAAGACCTATATGAAGAATGTAGAAGAAGACCTAGTATTGCTGCCAGAGCAAAGGGGTCCATCTGCCTGTGCACATCTAAGTCAATGAGATATGTACAGGTTTTACAGCAAAGAAAGTAAGGATTTATTTTAGAGTTGCAAGTCCCGGAGACATAGGCGAGCTATCGCTCTCAAAAACCTGGCTCCCTGGGTATCTTGAGGGGATAAATCATATAGGGGGAAAGTCCTTAGTCATGGAAACTGAGAGAGTTGGGGTTGTGGGTGCTACTGATTGGACAGAGCTGGGATAATTGATCATTGCATTCTTCTCTGGAATCAGCAACAATGTCATCCTGTCTGATCCCCTGCCTGTTGGGCTATTCCGCCTCAATGGTCCTGGTGCTGAAACACACCTAAAGCCAAGATGTTATCTGTAGTTTATTGTCCTCATGATCCATAGACCTGAGGCTTTATTTTTAAAAGATTTGACACTGGCCGGAACCTTATATCCTAAGGCTTAATGATTAAGAGAGCAGGCATACAAAGATGGAAGAATAAAGATGGAAAAAGCGAGTCATAATGCCATTATACTAGGCAAAGCTTATTTGAATTAGAGAAAAAGCTGTCTTCATGAAATTAAGTCTGTGTGCAGTTATGGTATGAAAGTAATAAGAATGAGCACATATTGAATGCTGTATCAGCTAGGATGCTTTCACTTACAAATAACGAAAAATCTTACTCGACAAGTTTAAACAATAAAAAGGCTGAAAGCAGAGTGGCTCCAGCTCGCTTATGTTGACAGCTTGATGAAGTCTTCAGGACCAGGGTCTCTCTGCCTTCCCTCGTTGCCATGTCAGCACTCTGGCTTCAGCTCAGGCTAGGCCACCTCATACAATGGCTATGGCAGCCAAGAGTCACTACTATCATAACCAAATCCAGGGCCTTCTCTTCCTTGAGTCTCTCCCCGCTTTTAAAATTGTGGTTAAATACATGTAACATAAAATTTACCATCCTATGTACCACAGCTGTGGTACATATATACAATGGAACATTACTCAGCCATAAGAAAAGATGAAATACTGCCATTTGCGACAACATGGATGGACCTCAAGTTAATCATACTAAGCAAAATAAGCCAGACAGAAAAAGTTGAAAATCACATGCTATTGTTGTGGCCTGTATAGAATAGACCAAACCAAGAATGCTCTCAAAGGCTGTTTATTAGCCAGTGGCTGTCCAGTACAATAGAGGC
>NW_006442484.1:11775853-11780982 GCF_000325575.1 Pteropus alecto
CGACAATATGGTTGGACCTTGAAATAATCATGCTAAGCGAAATAAGCCAGACAGAAAAAGTTGAAAATCACATGATATTACTTATATGTGAGATATAAACCTGAAAGCAACAAATGAGCAGACATGGACATGAACAATGGACAATGGACTAGTGGTTACCAGAAGACTATAGAGTAGTGGTTATTAGTGAGATGGGGGAGGAGGGAGAGGTAGACAAGGTAAAGTGGGTCAAATATAGAGGAGTAGGGGGAGAATGAAATGGGTAAAGGGGATTAAATATATGGTAGCTGAAGGAAACTGGACTTTGGGTGGTAAACACACAATAGAATATACAGATGTCAAATTATAATGTACACCTGAAAATTATATAATTGTATTAACCAATGTTACCTCAATAAACTTAATTTAAAAATATTTACCATCCTAACCATTTTTTAGTGTACATACAGCTCGGTGGTATTATGTACATTCATATTGTTGTACAACTGTCACTACCATCCCTCTCCAGAACTCTTTTCATCTTGCAAATCTGAAACCTTATACCCATTAAACAATAACTCTCCATTCCCACCATTAAAACAATAGTCAACAGAATAAATTTGAAGACCTAATTGGCTTTAGTAAACAATTCATGAATGTGGCAGCGTCCTATCTAACAGCTCAAAGGGCAGTCTGCAGGGTTGTAGACAACAGGTTTTATAGAAGAAAGAGGGTGGGACAAGAAAGTTAAAAGAGTGGATTATTTCAGGCAAGGTCACCGTCTCTTAGGGGAAGGCAGAGGGTCTTTTCAGGCAGATTACTTCACTAGCACTGACCAGAAAATTTCAGATTGACTGGTTTAAAATTCTCCTAGAAGAGGCTGAAATTGCAATTAGGTTAGTTATTAGATTTTGGTTTGTTGACATAGTTTAGCAAAAGTGACTCCGTTTTGGCTTTTGTTTCATTTTTTAACACCTCTTTCCCCTCAGCCCCTGGCAACCACCACTCTGCTTTCTATCTCAATGATTTTGACTTCTCCAGGTCCTCATACAATCATACAGTGTTTTATGTTTGTTTCATCTATTTTTGTATGACCCATGAGTTAAGAATGATTTTTATATTTGTAAATCGTTATATTTTAAGTAGTTATATAAGTACCTATCCTCAATTTGGCTTCTTGGCCTGCATAGCCTAAAATATTTTGTATCTTCCCTTTACAGAAAAGCTTGCTAATCCTTGGGCTAGATCAATGGTTTGTAACTCATTCTGTGATGCCAACCTACCTCTGGTAGAGATGGAAGGGTAAGGGGTAAGTCCAGCTCTTACTCCGACTCCAGCTTTGCCCAGAGGAGTTTATTTGCTTTGCATAATGGCTGCCCATATCATCTTTCCTTGAAACACAGTTGAAACCTTAGAAAACGTTTGGACTAGATGTATTTTGAAGCTCCTCACAGATCTAACGTCCTGACGTCTTCCCTTTCCAGCAAATTCAACTGAGGGAATTAAAGTCAAAGTTCATTTGAAGACTTTTTGGTAATTGGTGTTTAAAAAAAATGGAAGTAATATATAAAATATAGCAAATATTAACTGCAAAAATAAGAATAAATCTTTTTAAAGTGAAGGGGTTCAGGTTATGCCATACCAGAGTATACCACTTTGGCAAAAGAATTATTTTGAGCTGAAGGCATTTGAGTCTCTGAAATCCCTTATCTGCCTAAAAGCAGAACCTCCCAGAAGAACATAATTGTCACAAATCTCCTTCTAGGGAGCAACTCTCCTCTTCTCTTCTCAGAGAAAAGTGACACCACACTCAGATAGACATTGTCACAAAGCTATCATATCTCTCTCTTATTCTCCTAAGGGCCTATTTATCTTTTTTTTTTTTTTAAAAAAAAAAGTCATTTGTATTTTCATAGGTGCCCTTTCTCCTCACCCCTTCTACGAAGTCATTTATTCTCCCAGAAGTGCTTCTCTACCTGTCCTCATTCATTTTAAGATGGTATGGTGGGGGACAAAAAGTTCTTTCTTCTGCCTTCTAAATTCTCAGCTGGAGCACCTGTAACAAAAGACAGATTAACAAAAGAAAAAAATACACATTTATTTAATATAAGTTTTATTTGCCATGGGACACTTTGTAAGGAAATGAAGACCTGAAGAAGTAGTTAAACCTGAGCATTTCTAGATTCGATAAGGAGTGGAAAGTCATGGAAAAATGTGACAGGACAAAAATGGTATGAGCTAAGTGTAAGTTGGGGAAACAGCAAGGCCTGTTTGTTCAGATTCCTCTCAGGTGTCTTGAAGGTGAGGATGCTCCTTCCCTCCACGTATGGAGAGCACCGCTCCCATGAGAGTTTTATGACCTGCTTCGGAGGAAGGTCAGAAAGTCTTCCTGAGTGTGTCTTTTCTCAAATTCCTTTAGCTTAAAATATTCAATATGCCAAGGTTGCATTTTGGAGTAGCATGTCCTGAACCCCATCTATACAGAAACTCAAATCTTACTGCTCCTTTGGTTATTCATTTTCTTCTGTGATGCCCCCATGCATGTAAGATTAAAAATTTATAAATTCATATGCCTTTTCTCCTGTTAATCTGTCTGATGACAGTTTAATTTACAGGCCCCTCAGCACTGAACTTAAGAGGATAGAGAAAAAGTTTTCCATCCTCTACAAAAGCAAAGGGTATGCTGAAGTATTCTTGGACGTGTTACTGTTTGGGGGTGATTTGAACTTCGGTGTAGCCCCAGTGGCATTGAGTGGATAACGATGCAGAACAATGAGCATTTTTCCTCAGTTCTTCCCCACTGACACAGCAAAGAGTTATATGTCAGCGAAATTTAGAAAAAGATATATTAAAAGTATATTTTAGAAAGACAGAGCATGCTCCAAGGAAAGAACGGGATTTTAGCAAAGATAGCTGTAACCATTCAGTAGTGAAGTCTGTATTATATTAGGGCTTAAATGGGTTACAAATGCATTCCTAGGTGATCGGCAGGTGAGGTCATTTTGATTGGCACTTGGCTCCCATGTAACACTTTGCCTAGTGTGCATGTGCTTACCCATAATTCAGTCTGTTATAATTAGATTCATAAACATAGTTATGTAATGATGGTATAATGAGGCTGAGGTTCTGGGCAGGTTAGGGTAGTAGCCTTGCGCATGGCGTCTGTGGCTGGATTAAACCAGCTATAGTTTATGACCCTCCTGTCCTTTGTCTCTCAGGATACAGGAGAGATTCTCTAACTACCAATAGGGTGTTCTTTGGGCAGCTTCTAGGCTGGGCCTCTATTTCTTTGTTTCCCTGACTCTCGTGTATGACTAGCTACCTAACAGAGGTATTTTGAAAAATTTCCTATAACATAAAGCATATTTTTCCTGACACTCGTGTATGACTAGCTACCTAACAGAGATATTTTGAAAAATTTCCTATAACATAAAGCATATTTTGAGGAAAACAAATCATGAAATATCTTTAAAGAGAGCTGGACCCTGGGCTGAATTTTCAGTACATGTGTACACCCTGCCCCGCCACTGTGGCTGGGCGCTACACCTGTGTCTGGTGCGCTGAGAAGGGCTGGTAGAGTTCAGGAAAGCGGGATCGGGTTGTGAGAGTGTTTATTCTCCTTCCTGCTAGGAGGTGAAAAAAGTTTCACTTTTAAAAAGAAAATGGATTTTCAGATCCTAAGTATGTTTTTTTTTTTACCCCCTTAAGGGCGAAACTTTCACTTTCTTGAGTCTCTTTCATTTTATTTATTCATTTACTTTTTGACTTTTTTGGTAGGCTAACAAAGCCCACTGCCATTCCTATTCACCTTATCTGCATAATAGT
This sequence comes from Pteropus alecto, assembly GCF_000325575.1. NCBI lineage: Eukaryota > Metazoa > Chordata > Mammalia > Chiroptera > Pteropodidae > Pteropus > Pteropus alecto. The sequence goes on from NW_006442484.1 coordinate 11,779,658, forward strand.
CTCATTTACGATTGATGAACGCATCAAGGGAGGCTTCACTGGGCCGTCTTTTTGACTTCTGTATGCAATCAAGCCCATTTGTCAGTTGCCAGGTAACTGATGGATGGGAGGGACTCCTAGACTGTAAAACTCAGGCTTTCAAACACTTAAATGGCAGCAGTTGGCTCTCTTATCAGAACAGTGTCATTATCCCAGAAGCTCTTCACAATAAACTTTTGTACAAAATTAATTAAAGAAAGGCTTGATAATTCCATTACAAGGCATTCCAGTGAAAGTAATTTCAGATACATAATGCACAACTGGCTTTTCCACTTAACTTCCAAATGAAACATTCAGGATATTTAGCACCATTCACATCAATCAGCAAAACCATCAAATCTTCAGGGAGAAAAGATAGACTTTGCAAGGAGGGTGGGGGAGAAGGTCTGTGCGAAGCACGGTGGTCATTAGATTATTTAAATTGAAGATGAGGAAGCTATAGGGCCACTAACTGTCTTTCTTGAAGAAGGATCACTTTTGGAAAAGAATATGATAGAAGTGGCTGTAAAAGAAAAATTATTTACTGGACACTTGTTAAAATGGTAAGGAAGGCTTTTTTTTTTTTTTTTTTAACGACTTTTGTAATATGAGTCAACTCTATTGCAACATGGGAGAGAGATTGAGCTCATCTCCAAATACTACAAGGACAGGTGGGATTTATAACCAGATTGAGGGGACTGGTGGGTAGAAAATTACTAGGAAGAGACATCAAGGGTAGGGAGCCCTCTGTTAAATTGGCCTAACAGGATTCTTGCTAAAGACAGGCCATAGACTTAGACATGAAGGTGGAGATGAAGAACTTGAAGATATCAAGGGCGATCAGCTATCAAGGATTGGGGATGACTTAGCAGAATTTCTGGCCAAACTGGGCTTGCCAAGGAAGGGCCATGAAAGTCTAGGTGAAGGCTGAGTCGAGAATGCTCAGAAGAACCTAAGTAAAGTTTGATCAAAGAGTCTTTGCCATTGCTCTTCAGCTATTTTTTGTGACAGAATAATAGAAAGTGGGCTCATGAGGTAACTGGAAGGTAAACATTAGGCATTGAGAAGAATTTTTAGTAAAGATTGTTATTTGTGAAAAAAAGAGAAGACCATGGAAACCTCAGTTCCTGGACAGCCTTTCAAAGTTCAGTCAGTGTCTCCTCTGCCCGTGTGGGTTGATATGGCCACTCGAAGGACTGCTGTGATCTCACATCTCAACAAATTTGGGCTCGGAACCTCAGGTCAGTTATTGTTAGCATTGTCTGCCAGAAGCCTTGCCTCCAGTTACTTTGCTCATCACAGGGGCG
>NW_006442484.1:11781002-11827736 GCF_000325575.1 Pteropus alecto
GGTGGCTGGCAGCTGCTATTGGTTCCCATGCCAGAAGAGGGAATAGAATAGCTACAGGTAAAAGCAGAGATCTAACGCCAGTCTTTTCCAACACTAGCATTTCACAGCAGTGTCCTCGCTTCTCTGGCTCTGTAATAGAATAGCTCCAGGTAAAAGCAGAGATCTAAAGCCAGTCTTTTCCAACACTACCATTTCACAGCAGTGTCCTCGCTTCTCTGGCTCTGTACTATCCCTTTAGTTTTACAAATCCCTTTAGTTCTCCTATGCCGCGATTCTCTGTCTTTTATTCAACTACCTAGTTCTTTCTTCCCGAGTCTAGTTATTGTTTGTCTTTGCTGGTCCAGTGTTGGATTGCCAACACTTTTGCGAATGTATATCTGAAGTCTGTAAACTCTGAAAATCTGACAGGATCCCTCTCAGAAGCCCACAAATGCCCACATGCCCTATTCCTACAATTCCCTCATCAATAAGGCACAAGAAGGGCATTAAATGATGAATTTGCCCTGTTGATACTAGATTCCTTCTTGGAAAGATGCTACAGGGGACAGGTCACATAAAGTAGAACAGAGAACCAGTAAATATCCCATCTTTAACCTGACTCTCAGAACCTGGACTGAAAGCTATGGGGCCAGGGTGACTCTGCCGTCATGTGAGGCTGTTGTGATACATTATTAATACGTTAAGAATCAGACTAAAACTCACATTGGAACGCAGCCTGGTTTGCTTCTTGCAGCCATCTGGGTGGCCTCCAGCAGCAGCAGTGGGGAATTGAGAGCAACAGCAGCTCCAGCAGCTCATGGAGCAGCAGTGCGTGGAGACCCATGCACAGCTTGGAGAAATATTTACAGCCCTGACCTTTTTTTCTCCAGTATGCCCTGCCTTTAGATTGCTTATCTGCTTCTGACCTCTGACATGCTGTTGACCTACAGGAGGATTTGCTCCAGACTACACAAGTGGCCTTAAGTACCTGATCTCTATCGATTATCGTCCTTTTCCCTGGGCTTCAGGTTCCTCGGTGCCTGCAGTGTATTTCTGAAATCTTATGATGTTTATTCATAGCTATTTAAACCTCTGGCTTGGATTTCTCTTGGTAAAGATGAATTCTCCTTCTATTTAGAAATTTTATTTTTCAGTGCTCTAGTCTTCCTCTCTACTCCCCCTCTTATCCCTAAAACTTTCAGAGATTGGAAGATGACTCTTCCTCTAAAAAAATGTGGGAGCATCTTCAGTCTAAGTCTGTGAGTGGCTCTGTCTCATTTGGCCCTCTCTGTTTCCTGCAATCTTGACCTGATGGCACTGAAGGTCTTGTGTGTGGTGGAAGGTGTGTGAGGGAGAAGGGGTAGGCATGGTACTGGCATTGCCTATACTGAGGAGGCTGGAGGGGGAGCAGCCTTGTTGCCTGTCCTGGCCTGCGCACCTGCTAATTACCAAATTTTATCAAATCTTATTCTACAAAAGGCTTCGATTCAATCCATTTTGCTTCCTTCTAATTTCCTTGTAAGAATACTGGCTAGATGCTTCAGTCATTCATGAAATTGGCTTATGACACGGCACCTCTCACATTCTCTAGCCTCAGCACTTGGCATCTAGGTTCCTTCCAGCTACCATCTTCTTCATTTCCTTTTGTAAGATCGACATTCTTCATGGTGGTGATCAAAGGGGCATCTTTTACCCTCTTCCTCCGTCTTCCAACTTCTCCACCATGATTGGAAAAGTGATTCCCTACTGGGTGGCATGGCCATATTCCCTGTGTAATAATATTAAATTTTTCTCATTAACAATTAATTCATGTCCAGTGTTGTCAATGTAACACAAAGAAATGAAGTATTGTAATAAACTAATTGGATCTAGATGGCTACAGTGTAGGACCAACTCTTGGTGTCTTCTTCACATAAGGGGATGTGTGAGGAGGAGGATGTGCATTTGACACATCTGTAGTCATACTTCAATCCAGAGTGAGACACAGGTGAAGAAATGGATTGAGGTTGGTGATGCTTGGTTAAGGTGTCTTCAGAAAATATTCTCACTTATCAGCAACTTCATAGTTAGAGAAGAAACAAAATTTAAGGCTCTCAGATCCTAATTTCTTTTCAAGCTAGGGTAGAGTTCAAACAGTATTTAGTAGCTAAGAGTATCAATATCAGCAAACACTTATAGCTGAGATCCCAGAACTCAGCCCATATGGTATACTTGTTACAAATTTAGAAATGCACAGGTATGTTTGGGAAGTTCAGTAGGTTTCATTTATTTCCACAAAGGATGGAGGGGCCTTATGGAAAGGAACTATATTAAGAGAGAGAGGACAAGCAACTAAACTGGGTCTAAAGAAAATGGATTAAGGAGGAAGGGGAGGAAGAATGTTTTTGGTAACAGCTTTATTGGAGTATAATTTACATATGATACAATTCATTCATTTGAAGTGTTCGATTCAGTGGTTTTTAGTATATTCGGAGTTATACAACCATCATTACAATGAGATTTAAAAGTTTTTCATCACCCCCAAAATAAAACACATACCCTTTGGTCATCCCTCTAAAATCTCTCCAGTTCCCTCAGCCCTAGTAAACACTAATCTATTTTCTATCGCTGGATTTGCCTATTTTGGACATTTCACGTAAGTACAATCAGAAAATATGTGACCTTTTGTGTCTATTATCTTTCATTTATCGTAATGTTCTCAAGGTTTATCCATGTTGTAGTGTGTATCAGCACTTCATTCTTTTTTATGCCTAAATAAGATTCTATTATATAAATACAGTGCAGTTTATCCATTCATCAGTTAATTGGGTATTCAATTTGTTTTTTTTTTCTACTTTTTTTTGTTATTATGAATAAGCTGCTATAAACACTTATGTACAAATTTTTGTGTGGACTTATTTTGATTTTTCTTGGTATATATTTAGGAGTGGAACTGCTAGATCATATGGTAACTGGAAGAATTTTGAGTAGAGCATGGTAGATGCCTCTCAGATTGTTCTCTGATTCCCCTCTTAGATTCCTGCAGAGTCCTAGAAACAAGAATGTCAAATAAAGGGATACAGAAAACCATTCCACTGTAATCTCTTTCAGCTATGGTAAACACAGGTTCCCTGAACTGTGGACTTGTTTCACAGGTGAAGGTCATGGACTGGGGGTGACTGGGACATGAACAAGTGGCCGAGGACCTCTAGCACCAGAAAAAAATGTGAGCAGAAGTCACACAGTAGTTGCTTACACAGTGTATCAGGCCAATCTACCCCAGAGAGACAGCCAGAAAGCATGGAACCCCAGGAAGCCAGCAGCAGGAGTGGCTCAAAGGACTGCCCAGATCCATATGTGGGAGAGGAATATGAGTGGAGAGAAGTTCTCCATGGAGCAGGCGATAGTTTGTAGTTTCCATGAGTGTAGTCCTACAATAGAACTGTGTATATGTGTGTGTGCATGTGTGTGTGTGTGTGGGGGGAGGTGTTGCTGAGAGGAATGGCAGCTTCCAGGCACAGAGCTTGCAGCCTAGATGACAACCATAGTGTCTCTGATATGCCTAGAAGGACCATCAGAACTGAAGGGGCCATGAGAAACAGGATAGTGGCAATTTCTGTGGTAATCTTTATCATATTCTATCTCCTTCACCTCCATGTTTTGACAATGTGTTAGTCCCTGAAACCTTGACATCTTTCTAGAATTGGGGAGAGTTCTCAGAACGATTGAGGCAGAATTTATCACCGGTCTTGCAAGAAAGTAGTTAGGGATAGAACTTGTTCACTGATAGAAAATGAGAAGATGTAACACTTCTCACACTCTCAGTTTCAAATCTCACATTCTCAAATCTTATAAACTGAGATTTCCATTGGTTGATCCAAAGAAGGAAATGAGTGATGTATCCCAGGGGACAAGAAATAGATCTATTCCGTTGGAGTGGAGTGTTCACGTCGAGAAAAGAGGTGTTGAGGATGTAAAAGAAAATCAGAGCCTAATAGTGAAGGGCTTTGGATTCCATGAAAGATTTTGGACTTTCTTCTGTAGCCATGGACAGGTATTTGAGCCTTTGTCCTGGGCCGGACCCAGGCAGAGGCTTTTCTTGGTCCAAGAGTTGGTAACTTGCCAGAGTTCCTGTTTTCTCAACAAGAAGATTCAGAATGGTAAGATAACCACTTATTTTGGAATTCAAGTGTTATGGCCAAATATAAACATGAAAAATGCTCAATATCATTAGCCATCAGGGAAATGTATATCGAAACCACAATGAATTACCATTTTCTACCCTCTAGGATGACTATAATAAAAAATACAGATAGCGAATGTTGGTAAGGATATGGAGACATTGGAACCCTCATACATTGGGATGTAACATGTTTCAGCTGCTTAGAACAGTTTGGTGGCTCCTTGAAAAGTTAAATATAGAGTTACTATATGACTGAGCAATTTCATTCCTAGATGTCCACTTAACAGAAATGAAAACATATGGTCACACGGAAATTTGTGCACGAACTGTTTATAGCAGCACTATTCATAATAGCTAAAAAGCAGAAACAATTCAAATCAAGTGATGAATGAATAAACAAGACATATATTCATACAATGGAATATATTCATTCACAAGAATATAATAGAATATTATTCATTCACAGAAATCAATAAATTGATGCATGCTACAACATGAATGAACCTTTCATTATGCTAAATGAAAGAAGAAGACATGAAAGGCCACATATTGCCTGATGCCACTCATATGAAATGTTCAGAATAGGTAAATCCATTTCCATAGAGACAGAAAGTAGATTTGTGTGTTCCAGGAGCTGAGGGGAGAGAAGAATTGGGGCTGACTGCTAAGGAGTTCTTTTTGGAGTGATGAAAATGTTCTGGAATTAGACAATTGTGATGGTTGCACGATCCCGTGAATATACTAAAACCCACTGAATTGTACACCTTAGAAAATTTAAAAACAATGTTATGGTCTGCAGGAACCTCACAACTCCTCCAGTCAGAATATGTGATAGACAAACTAATTGTTCTGGTTTGTCTAGGACTGAGGAGGTTCCTGGGATGCAGGACGTTCACTGCTAAATCTGGAAAAGTTCAGGCAAATCAGGATGACTTGGTCACCCTGGTGTTGCTGAGGCAGTGCTCAGAAGTGACAATGAAGATAGGCCAAGTTCACATTTAACAGCAGTTTCTCAATCACAATGCATTTCGCCCTGACTACCACCTTGTGTAGTAGCTAAGGCAAGTTTTACTTATTTCCTGTTTATAGACAAGGAACTTAGGCTCTAAAAGGCTTGGAAGTTTGCCTAAGGTTGTATAGAAAATAAATGACAGGACTACAAGTCAAGCTTGATCCTCATATTCTAAGTCCAGGCTCTTTCCTACACATAGGTAATAATTTGTCCATATTGGCAATGATGGTAAATATCTGGTTCGCCCCCCCTAAATGCTGGCCATCTGGTTTCTAAATCAAGGGTGCCTTCCTCTTCTCTCCTTTCCACTCCCAGAGGCTGCCTCTTGTGGAACCTCTCTTAAATAGTGATGGCGCTTAGCACCACCTCCATGTCCATTTTCTTTGCTCCTCTGAACTCTCTAAAGGCAGGAATTGTGTCTTAGTCACCTCTGTTCTTGGCTCTTATTACCTTACCTGGTACATAGTTAGTGCTCAATAACTCTCTAATGAAGGAAGCCTGACTTCTGTTCTAAAAGACGAACAGGAATGAACATCCCAGATGAGAAACACTACTGTTGCTTATCTCTGTGACCCAACATGTTACCATGTCTTCATACTGAATGATCGTCCCTTTCTGATGTGTTAGGCCTTTCGTAGGTCTCATTTTCTGAACTGTTGGCTGGCACAATCTGTATACTGCTTTTCAGAATGTGTTGTTAGCACACTCCAAAGGTCAAGCCAAGCCAAGATTTCTGTGGTGATTTTATATGGCATGGTTTTGTCTGCAGCTGGCTACCTAGAACAAAGTGCAGTTGTGCTCAAACTGAGTGGATAAGAAAGAGAGAGCGTACCTGGGTTTTAGAAATTACATTGGTATCATGACAAAGGGCTTCATATATTCAAGGCCAAGGGCTCTAGCATTTTCTCACGGGAAGATATATAAAGTAGGAGGTGCCAGCCCTCTCTCCTGGTTCATCTTCTGAGAAGTTATGAAAACTTCCTGGGCCTCAGAGAGTTTTCTTGCCTTTCAAATGGGAACAATTACAATTTCCCTATTGACTTCATAGGGCTTTTATGAATTCAGATTACATAATGAATTGATGGTTTCTAAACTGAGTTCCATAGAGGCTTAAAATTCTACAGAGGTTTCTCGGAAAGAGGAATACTACTTTAATCTGTGCAGCTACATGTTTATTTATCTATATTGATATATATCTGAATCTATATATCTATATTTGTCTATGTTGAAGTGTCGTGTGCATTATTCTTCACAAAGATTTATTGTCCTTTTCTGGATAAGATTATATTTCACTCCCTGAGGATTCCAGGCTTGGTTGCAACACTTCCTCTGGCTAGTTAAATGATAGTAGAAGTAATACATGTCATTTCTGAGCAGAAGCTTTAAGGACTAGAGTATGGGTTGTCATATTCTCTTTTTCCTCTGTTGTGAGACAAGCAGGGTTCGAGACAGAGACTAATTCATCAGCTTTGGTCCTGAAATAAAGAGGATATGAAGCAGAGCCTCAGCTGACCCATGATGGACATAAAACATGAATGAGAAATAAACTTTTTTGTTTTAAGCCACTGGAATGTTGGGGTCACTTGTTATTGCAGCATAATCTTGCCTATTCTGACTGATACAGATTCCAAGTAAGATTATTATTTGAGAAAATTGATTTTGTTGTTGAAAAAAGGTTAGAAAATCACTGTGATAAAAGATGGCAGACTGTAAACTCCTTGATAAAAGAGATTTTGTCTTAAGATCTTATTGTCTTTTGTTTATTGTTCTGTGCCCAGTACGATGCCTGATACAGTGTCTGGGTTATTTTAAACATTTGGTAAATATCTATTGAATGAAGTAAATGAAAGTGGTTTTGAAAAATAAATAATATCTTCACGAGAGATGTTATTGTTGTCTTTGTCACCTTCTACTGTACCTATTCTTTCTTTTGTGAGTCTTGCAAAATGCATTAGTCAGGATTAATATAATCTGCTCTAAAGTATAGTTATAATTATTATTATTTTCTTTGTCTAAAAGGAAATTTTATATTTTATATCAAACCTTCCAAATGTTGAAAGTACAACTGAGAAATAGAAGGAGGCAAGCAAATTTAACTTAGCCTATGAATTGTTCTCCATGGTATCGATTCCCCACAGTACTATCTTGAATCAAAACCAGTTATCATCTGGCTAATTGCATTAGCCAGGAAGGAGCAGACATGGAACTTGAACTTAATCATGAGCATAGGTGGGAGCTAGAGAGGTAGACCCAGAGGCGAGGGCTCGTATAAGGCTGAGATGAAAAACAGTCCTATGGGCAAGCTGCAATAGGCAATGAGTGGTGCAGTTCAATAAGGACTGAGGAACTTTGGAGAGGGTGTGCCAGAAAGCAGACAGGTAAAGTTGCTTCAGGAGGCCAAGGGAAGCAATGCTGGAAAGTCCAAGCAGACAATAAATATCAAGGAAGTCTGTTGTCAGTCTTGACCATAGAACAATTCCAATTCGTGGGTAGATGGGCAGGGTGAGGGCACTGCTTCCAAAAGTAAGACAGGATTCCAGATCCAGAGAGATGGGGTGCTAGGAAGGGTATAAGATTTCAGAACTGAGGCAAAGGTAAGGGTTGGGAGTGAGACTAACAACAAGCGTGACTTGATGTCAAACCCTAGAGTGTGAAATTAGCAGGCCAGAACTATAAATGGGGCTCAAATGGCCCAGGGATTCTAAATGTGGAGGCAGGTAGGCAGAGACCATGAACTAAGAAGAATCTAACACAGATTAACCATTTCAGTACAGGAAATGAAGCTGTTAGTCTTTGCAAACCAATGATACAGCTAATGCATTGCAGTGGATTTACCTTCCCTCCAAAGGAATGTTAGAAGTATGGCTTTGAAAAATGTGCTGTGTGCACACAGAAACACATGCAACACACACAGAGGAATCCAAAAGATTCTCCTTAAATTTGTTTTGCTTGCACTTACTGGCTAATGGGTGGGGGCCGTGGTCAGTAGTATCCAGATACCAAATGCAAGTGTCCTCAGACCTTAAGACTCACGTTTCATCAGTTCTCTCGTGGCTTATTAAGTGGTGACTATCTTTAGATGAGTTATTCTTTTCTCTTCTTTTAAAAAAAAGTTTGGATAGCAGTAACTCCAACATGCACGCATTAAGGGAGAAAGTTGAGAGGGAAAACAAAAGGCCCTTGCTGCCTGGACTGTACTTCTCAGTGACCGTTACCCCTGTTTTACCCTTTCCCTCAGAGTCCTTCTGCACAAAGTCATTCTAAATGCCCTGTTTCATGCCTTTGGCATCCACCTGCAATTGGAATGTTGCCTTTGACCTTCATCATAGTGTGTGCTTCTCCTTAGTGCCGTTTTTCTCTGGTATAGTCATGATTTAACACTAATTACTTCCACCGCAATGTTCTGCGTTGCCTAATCAGATCATGGCCCAGAAGTGACATGTGGATTTGCACCCCCTAATTTAAAACGTGTGCATGAAAAACTAGCATTTAGCTTTGGGCTCTAGGACTCTTCAGAAGCTGAGAAATCTTTTGACCTTGAAGGTCAAAAGGCTCTTACCTTTTAGAGGAGAGTCGGCAAACTTGTGGCCTATAGGCTACTTCCAAGCTGCTGTCTATTTTGCTGGCAGAACATGAAAAACTGGGAAATCCAGCTCCTCCTGAAAAAGAAAAAATTGACCGTAGTCAGCTGGCCCTGAGTTCTGGCTGCCCCTTTTTGGCAGATATGGGTTCTCTGCAGTCTCCGCCTCTCCCTGCTGCCTCTTGCCAGCCACATCGTTTGGTTACTCTTACTGCCCGGGCTCTGGGGGAAGCTCAGTTTGTGAGTTTATGAAATAAACACTTAGCTGAAACTGCTTGTTGGATGGTGGACAAATCATTCTGTCATTTTTTAAAATCCCATTGGAAAAAAATCAGGAGTAGGGTGACCATACCTCTTCTCTTTTTTTCCTTCTCACTTCTCTTCTAGTTCTTCTGGGTTCTCTGGATCCTTCCTCCCTTAACTGATAAATTCCTATCTTTACACTTTGGGTTCCTGCCTTTCTCTCTGGATCTTCTCCCTAAGGTAGCTCGTGCATTCCTGATCAACTCTTGGCGGATGACTCCCAAATCTCTCTCTAGCCTCGTCTTTTCTCTCAAGGTTGCATTACAGGATTAAACTTGGAGGCTTTACCATGAGGCAGTTCTGAATCAAATCCTGGGTCAGCGGGGTGACGTTGGGTGAACACTGAACATCACTGAGCTACCACGCCTATGAGATGGGTTCACTGTAACTTCTTATGGTGGTTGAGAGTATTAAAAATAATTTGTAGGATGTGCTTGGCAATTGCTTCCTAAGTCAAAAGCCATTGTATGAAAGCGCCCTGTTCTTTCTACAGTATTTTACTGCCTCAATCTCGGAAGCCCTTGTTTTTAAAAGTGACTTTGTACATTGAGTTGTCAGTGTTGTCTCCTTTTAAGCTCCCAGGAATGAGGTCCACCAGGAAGGTGGGAATGGATGAACAGGCAGGCCACTCTGAAAAATGCAACACGGTAGAATTTGCTGACAAGATAGATTGCCCTCAAAGCTTTGTGGGAGTCTGAAAGTACCAAGAGTGGTAAACTTGCCTGGTGGCACCCTGCAATCCTGCCATATCAAATCGAAGCCATTTGTTTCTATCATTAGCAGTAAAGTAAGCAAATGAATTCTCTAGAGCTTCCTTAAAAACAATTAGGACCAGTAGATAAACAAAGGCAGAGGAATAGGAGTATCAATGGTGACCTGGAGGCTCTCTCCATCAGGCTTCGCATTGCTTCCGAAAGCACAGTTTTCTTTTAGTAATAGCTTAAAACACTTTTGGAAAAGTTTTATTTTGTTTTGATATACTCTTATACTTTTTCCCCCTAGAAGTTTTACAGAATTGGGAGAGATTTAATGCAGGGAAGGGAGAGAAAGGAAAGTCAGATTTGGTACACTTTTGACACTGTGTGTGGTACATTGCATTCACTGTTTCACATTCTGTGACCTCAGTTTACCTTATTAAGATCTTAGGATGGGTTTGGTCATAGAAATATAAAGTCATAAAATTCTGTACGTAGGCTGATCTAATGTTTTCATTCTACAAATGAGAAGGAAACTACATGGCTGGTTCGGGATAAAATCAGGACAAGTACCAGATCTTCTGACTCCCCTCACATCAGTCTCCCTATGCATGAGACCCAGGGACATTTAGGACACTGCCAAAAGGTTAGGCGGTGTTAGTGAAGAAAATTGTGCACAAGAAGAAAATTTTCCTTCTTGTGTAAAGAAAGGAAATTCCATTCTCTCTGTCCGTGAGCCAGTGTGTGTGTTCTTTGAGCCCAGTGAAATATGGAAAGGTATTAAAACCTATACTAAAATCTATACTAATTTTCTTTTTTGTAAAAACATACATAAGAGGAAACCATACCTTTTCTTCCGCTTATTGAAAATTGTCATATTTGTGCTTGGTACCTGGAACTGAGATAGCCATGTATATGCCATTAGGGGGTGCTAAGATAGCAGCATCAAAAGGTGAAAGAATCTGGGTTTTGAACATGAATATGAGAAGGGACATTAACCAGTCTTGGAAGTGAAATGCTTCCAGATATCATTCTATGTAAGATATTGATTTTTCCTATTTTCAAAGACAATGCAGTCAGGATTTTATGTCTGCAAATGAAAGCATCCTAAGAAGACTCTTTGAACCTCTGACAGATCATTTGCTAAAGGGAAATAACGATGCCATGTCACAGTTGGCTCACACCAGCCACTTGTTAGCATCTTTTTCCAACTCAACGTTCAATGACATCACAGTGGTAGTTTCTGTAATGTTATGTTGGTGCTTTCCCATCATGGTGGGGATGGTTACACCATGGAGATTGGCAAATAATATAAATCAAGGCTTCTTCCTTTCTTTTTTTCTTTTTCTTTCTCTTTCATATTTTTTAAAAAAATTTTGAGAGTCAGTTTATCAGCACACTGGAATATTGGAAAAATTAAAATCATACCGTCATTAAAAGTATTAGAGATAATATGTCTGAGGCATCTATTAATGCACTTGCTCTAAATAATAGGATTTGATAGATGACAGCTACTTTTGCTATGCGTATCAATATACAAAGTCAACAAAAAAGGGAACAAATGTATATGATTTCCTAGCGCAGATACATGTGTGATAGTTGTTAGAACTGCACTTGAAAGGTTTGAAACAAATTAATATTGTTCTTTGTTGAATTAGCCTTTTGTTATTCAGAACATTCAATTTCCACTACGGATTTAGGCTCAGGCTATGGTGAAGAGCTGGCTAGAGCACTTGCCTGGAAAGGAGGCTGGGTGACAGGGAGGCTGGGTGACATAATGTAATGTCACTGGTGTCATAATGCTAGACAAGAGCCATGGCTCTGTCTGTCTACAAAGAGGGGGACTTGTTCCTAAAATGGGGTAGCTAGGTGTCTTATTTTGGGTTTCCTGGAAAACTCACTGCGATGGAGATTTGTATGAGGAATAAGACCCGTTGGAGAGTAAAGGAAGTTAAATTGGGCAGGAGGAAAAGCTGAGCTGTGAGGCAGTGACATCAAAGGCCTCAGCTAATCTCACAGAGAGATCTGAAGCTGGGAGAGTCCTTTAGAGTTGTTCCAAATGAGGCAAGGACCAGTAATTGGATGAGAACTGTCACTGGAGAGGAGGCATTGCCATGGGTGTAGATCTCCCTTTTGTTGAGTGAATCCCAGAGAGGATGCAGTTGCGATTGATCCATTAGCAGTCGATGTTCTTGGTAGCTGGGGAAATGAGTGCCTTGGTTCTGAGGGAGATCTCGTAGTGCATCACAGCATACACTAAAGTGGGATTGGGGTAGACTTTCCTAGAGTGTTTCTTTGTTTGATCCCTTCTGCATCTCAGGCTAAGTCTCACTTCATTTTCACTTATTGGGGCTAAAATTTAAGAGCACAAATCCCAGCTAAAACCTCATTTCTCCTCAATGCCTTCTGTAATAATCCATCCAGACCGCCTTTGTTTGCTTATTTGTTTGTTTATTTCAATAGTATCAGCCAAAAGATCTTTGATGCAAGCAACAGAAACCAACTATGAATAATTTAGGCATAAAAGGAATTTATGAGAACAATCAACAGAAAGCCAGGAGAAAAGCCAAGGAAGGAAGGGCAGCAGAAATAATCCTGGTGAGAAACTGCAGTTGTACATCCTGATAATCCTTAATGTACCCACCTGCCATACCCCCACTTCTCCTGAACTCAGTCCCCACTGTAATCTCCCCCATGGTACTCAATATATTTACCACTCCAGTTGTGTGTGTCTGCCACTGCACATCTAATGCAATGGTATCTTTTAAGTATCTGCCACTCGTTTGAGGTTCAGAATATTTCTGTGAGCTTCCAGCTGTCTGAGCTGAGGCCATGATCCCACACCCTCAATGCCAGAGAGTGAAAAGAGAGGTAATTTTTCTGTTCCAATGACCGTGTCCTGATCACCACCAAGATTCACATTGTGGGAAGTATAAGAATTGGAAAGAAGGCTAACATGCTGAGTCAGAACAAAACCTGATAAATATCTACTCCTCAATGCTCTGCACCAAGTGAATCATATTCTTGTTTTGTTGATGTGAGTTTTTCTACGGCTGATGTTCCAGGAAGTGCGAGGTCTTTTCACTCACATATCTGTGTAGATAGTGACTGCTCAGTCCATTTCTCAAAGAGAAGGGCAAACTTTATTTCCTGACATTAAGGTATGTTGTAGAATATGTGTGAAAGTTTCCTTGGTTCCAAGAAAGACTCATTCAAGCCAACTGAGTGAAAGGGGCTGAGTGCTAGGAAATACTTGAGCTGCTACTGGATCTGGGAACATAGACAAGAAACAGAGTGGTTCCATCAATTGCTTTTGTCTTTCAGGGTGGCTTTGTCTTTCTCTTTTTCTTGTGGTTTGCATGATCTCGTTACTTGGCATCCCTTTTTCTCCCCTGGCTTGATTCATTCTCTGTATCAGAGATCTGCTTCAAATTCTAAAAGAATCAGCCTCATTAATTTGGCTCACTATTTTTCCTCCATTGGGCAAAGAGCTTTGTGGATCTTTGGCTAGACTAAAGAATGAGTCTGGTGCCCATCCAGTGTATTCGATGACTACATGTCTTGAACAAGAATCACCTAGAACTGCTTTCCTGAACAACTCAATTATAATGGGATATTGGGTGTGTTAGGCATCATGTCTAATATATTTCAGGATCCTCTGAAGTGTAATTCAACTCTCTTCTCAGTTTTTAGGGAGTCACTCACTTTTTTAACTAATAAGGGAACTATTAGTTAATAAGTATTATTTTTTGTGCCTGCTATTATGCATTATGTACCTTATTTCATTGAATCTTTATGTCTTTTCTCTGAATTAAGTATTACTCCTATTTTATATATCATAAAATTGAAGACCACATGATTATGAACTCCAGATAAGATGGTGGAGCTGGATTTCAAATCCAGAGTAGGCTTGGTCCAAACCTGTGCTTTTCTCCCTACCCCAGAATATCTCTGTTAACACATTCATGACAATGCCAAGACATTTCTGTCCTAGTTATTGATGACTTTTTGAAGAAAGCTTCTAATTAGGGACGTTTCCAGTAAGGAGCAGTTCAAAAACAAAGTAGAATAAGGTAAGGGGGAAGATAAAAACTAGAGAAAGAGATGTTCACATGCTGAGCTCAGGATGCTATAGAAAAACAGTCTTCTTTGACAGCTGGCCCTTCAGATGGTGGGAAAATAGCCTCATCATCAAACAGTGGGGTGTTACTCCTGAGTAATGAGGAGAGACTAACTTCACTCAGCCCAAGGTGGGCACTCCCCATGAGTTCCTTGCTTTGTTTGTCCAAAACTATTTCACAGACAATTATAGCTATTGGGATCCTCTAAAAAAAAAAACCCTCCCAACATCGATAAAATAAAAATGAAGTTTTTTTAGAGGTAGAACTCTAAGCATTTTGTTGTAATGGCCTCATAGAAAGGAAATTGAACTTGTCAGGAAAATCCAGTTAATTAAGAAGAGCATCTAGCTCTTCTTTATCCATCCATATGCTCTGCATCAGGGATAATATCATAGACCCTAGAAGGCTGTTGGAAAGGAAAATGGGAATATGCTCTTGTACATGATCACCTGGAATCACCTATAATGGTACTTCTTTTCCAGCTCTTTTTCCTTTAGCCTTTGATACCAATGATAACTTCAATATCTCCAGGAAGTCTTCCTTGATTAAACAAACCTAAAACAGATGGTTCTTATCTCCTTCCCTCCCCAACTTCATCTTTTACAAATTCTATGCATCATGGGCATACCTCACTGTTATGTACTTGCCGAGGCTGTGGAAAAGAGGGAAAGGATGGGCTACGTTAGAAGATTTATATAAAAGCATATTTACTGCCTTTATATACATGTTGAAACCACACTTAGTTACTCTAACCACCACAATGTTGAACTATTATAAGCATTTTTCTTAAAAAGAACTTGTGCTTGTTGACCACCATGCTCCAGGCACTGCATCGGTCACTTTCACATATCTGAAATGTTTAGAAATGTAGAATCTAAACACTGGTTCCTGGGGCTTCACTATCCAAGTTCACCATCTTTCTGCTACATCTTCCCCAACCCCAAATCTCTGGGATTTAAGTTCCACATTGCTAAGGATATATTTATTCTTTTGATCTTTACTGTTTTATTCATCAGTAAACTTTGTTAAATTATATTTATCCTCCATTCTCATGTGTCTTGTAGCACTATTTTTGAATTTATTTTCTTCTTGCTGAAATATTTTCTCCAAGAGTCTTTTTAAAAAGAGTTGTTCTACAGTATATCTATTGAAGCCTGGAATGTCTAAAAGTATCTTTACTGTGTTCTCAATATAAATGATATTTTAACAAGATATAAAATCTTATATTCAATTAGAAAATGAGCAAAGAACATTGAGAGACATTATACCAAAGAGTATATACGGATGGCAAATAAGCATATAAAAAGATGTTCAACATCACTAACCATTAGGGAAATGTAAATTAAGACTATGAGATATCATGACACACCTATTAGAGTATTTAAAATAAAAAATAATGGAATTACCAAGTGTTAGCGAGGATATGAGAAACTGGATTTCTCAAACATTTGCTGATCGGCATATAAAAACAGCCACTCTGGAATATATTCAGCACTTTCCTGTAAAGCTAAACATACACTTACAATACAATCCAGCCATCATACTCTTCAGATAAAGAAAACTATATGTTCACATAAAAACCTGTATATGAATGTTTATAGCAGCTTTATTTGTAATAGTGCAAAATCATTTACAATAAAAATGTAAATGATTAAAGAAAACCATAATAAATCCATACTATGGAATACTGCTCAGCAATGTAAAAGAATGAGCTATAGATACACATAACAACTTGGATAGATCTCAAACACATTATGCTGAGTGAAAGAAAAAACAGCTTCAAAAGGTCACATACTATATGTTTCCATTTATATGACATCCTCAAAGTGACAAAATATAGACATGAAAAGCAGATTAGTGCTTGCCAGGGGTTAGGGATGGTGAAAGGTAAGAAGGTGGCTGTGACCATAAAGAGGCAGCATAAAAGATTTTTTTTGATAATAATTTATTTCTGTACGGAGTTACATGAATTATACACAGGATTAAGCGGCATAGAACTATTTTAAAAAATGATTTATTATTTGAACACACACATATACATAATTCTAAGATCTAAGTTATTTTCTTTCCACACTTTGAAAATATTACTCAGACATCTTCTCTTCTCTAGTGGTGTTGATGAGAAGTGTGATATCAAGGTGATTTTTGTATCTTTGTAGGTAATCGGTTGTATTTTTAATCTTAAATTTCTACACAATCTTAAATTGTGTAGATAAGTGTTGAATAATAAATAATTCATCTAGTCTTTGTTGGTGTTCCTGGCATGAAACTTCTTAAACCCTTGGAATTTCCTGAGTGATAGGAGTGTCTTTGTTATGCTAACGAAGTGACTCATGGTGGGCCCCTAGATAGTGTCAGGATGGAGGATGGTCACCAGAAGATTAATCATATCCTTAGAGAGTTGGAATTTTGAGCCAGTCTGACCTCCAGGGAGGGGAGGTGTTGCTGGAGATTGAGTTCAAGTCTAAGGCCAGTGGTTTAATCAATCATGCCTAACTAATTCATGCCCTAATAAAAATCCTGGATGTCAAGTGTAGTGGAGTATCCTGGTTGGTGAAGTAATCAATGTGCCAGTGTTGTCAGGACAAACAAGGCGTCCCTCTGCTTGTGTGCATTTGAGCCAAAGAAAAGATACTTGCAGGTTTTGCAGCAAAGAAATAAGATTTGTTACAGAGTTTGAAGACTCAGAGATACAGGCAAACTATAGCTCAAAAGTCTGGCTCCCTAGATGTTTCAGAGTATAGATTATATAGGAAATAATCAGTAATGGAAACGAAGGGAGTTGGAGTCATGGGTGCTAATGATTGGAAGATTAGAGGGGCGAGGAGGTAATTGATCATTATGTCGAGAATCAGCCATAGTGCCATCCCGTCTGGTCCCCCAGCTGGTAGGGTTGTTGTTCTGCATTGATGGGCCTTAGGCTGAAACACATTTAAAGGTAACATGTTACCCTTAGTCTAAAGTCCAATTGAAACCTATTGTCCTCATGATTATAGACCTGAGGCTCAGTTAATCTTATGTCCTCAGGCTTATGTTTAAAGGAGCAGGCAGACAAAGGATAAGGGCAGAAAAAAAAGCAAGGGAGTCACAATGCCATCATCTGGCAAAACAAGCTTGAATCAGAAAAAAAAAAAAAAACGACTATATTAAAGAAATGAAGTTTGTGTGCGGTTACACTAGGAGAGTGATGCACCCTGGTTCCATAGGGAGAGGGACACAGAAACTCTGTGTTCAGGACCCTCCCAGACCTTAGCCTAGATATCTCTTTATTTGGTTCTTCTTGACGCGTATCTATTATAATAAGATTGTAAGTATAAGTATAGTGCATTCTTGAGTTTTGTGAGTCATTCTAGTAAATTGTCAAACCTGAAGAGATTGTGGAACCCTAACATTTGTAGCCAATCAGTCAGAAGTATGGGTGGCCTGAGGACTTCCTGAACTTGCAGTGGGTATTTGAAGTGAGAACAGTCTTGTAAAGGATCGAACTCTTATTTTGTGAAGTTTGCACTAAGTCTAGGAGGTTAATGCCGGAACTGAACTGTGATACACTCTGTTGGTGTCAGAATTGTGAGATTTTCATAATTTTTTGTGGTATTTATTTTTTCATTCTAGTAATTTTCTATTTGTTATTAAAAGATATTCTTATCAATAATTCCTTCAAATACTTCTTGTCTTTTATTTTCCCTCTCTCTGGGTCTTCTATTCTAGGAACTGGGAGCCTTGCAAGAAGATTTATTAGGGTTGGAGGGGATTGTCCTTGGGTCAACATCTGGTGGGGAATGAAAGGAGAACTGGGCAGAAGAAGGTGTTGATGCAGTCACAACAAAGGACTCAGCCGATCTCACTGAGAGTAGGAATGGCTTTTATTTTATTTTATTTTTAAACTTTTAAAAATTTAAGTTTATTTGGGTAACATTGATTAATACAATTATATAATTTTCGTCTGATATTAGTACTGCTACTCCCACTTTTCTCTGAATGCCATTTGCTTGAAATATCATTTTCCACCCTTTCACTTTGAGTCTGTATTTATCTTTGGAGCTGAGATGTGTCTCCTGGAGTTAGCATATGGTTGGGTTTTGTTTTTGATCCATTCTGCAACTCTGTGCCTTTTTATTGGTGAGTTCAGTCCATTTACATTTAGGGTGATTATTGAAATATGAGGTCTTCTTATAGCCATTTTATCTTTTGGTTTCTGATAGCTCAGTGTTTCCATTGTTTCCTTGTCCATGTGTTTCCGTTTTCTTTATTTTGGTTGGCTTTTGTGGGTGCCTCTAATTCTTCTTGTTTTATGTTATATACTTTAGTTCTGACTCTTTGGTATGTGGTGACCATTACAAATATGTAAAGGATAGTTATATATATATACAGTCATCCCTTTTCTTCTGCGCATGCCTTATCTCCATTCTCCTTTGCCAATTTGGAAAGAAGGAGAGAAAGAAGGAAGGAAGGAAATCTAACAGCTAGGAGGCTGTCCATAGGAGAGCCAAATGACCCCTTGCCAGTAGTGCTCTACATTTCTTAGGGAGTCCTTATCATCCTTTCACCAACACTTCCAATCATTTTCTAAAGAAGCTTTATTCCCAGAGTATCCATTTTTGATGTTATATAATCCACCCCAGAAGTTAACCCCTGATAGATACTAGCTGAGAGTCATCTCCAGTTGTCTGCTGATCTATGTTTAAAAATCACCTCTCTAAAAAGAAAAAAGAGGGAGCCTGATTTATAGCTTTTGCTAATTTCTGTGGTCAATTTCAAGCTAATTATATAAAGTTGTGGAACACAGAGTCGGAAAGAGATGTGTACAGTCAGTTCTTATGAGGTATGTGGTTTTATTTCAGCACATCAATGAGCATCTCAATGCTCATTGAAAGAAAGGAGTATGATTTAGGACATCTAGGGAAGACTTTCAGAAGGAGGAATGATTTGAATGAGCCTTGAAGGTTGGGTATGATTTGATGCTATCTCTATCACTACACATCTACATCCAGAAATTTAGCAATTTCTATCTGTCTCGCTCTGGGACTAGACTATGAGATTCTTGAGTACAGAAAAATATGTCTTATTCATTGCAATATCTCTGCAATAGGTATTTCACAAGCATATATTGAATGAATGAATGAATGAATGAATGAAAATAAATAAATGGAGAGGAGAAGGGAATTTCAGGAAGGGGGAACATTTGTGGTATGGGAAGGACATAAGAGGAAGGAATGGATGCACAGGAGGTTTTGGATTCAGTCAGCTGTCCATTCTTGCTGGAATAGTGTTGGGATATGGGGTGTTCTGGTTACTATGGCTATATAACAAACCACCCCCAAATTTAATGCCTTAAAACATTGACATATCTATATTAATCATGAATCTAGAATTCAAACAGGGCTCAGCTGGGTCAGCTCATCTCTACTACACTGGGCATTCCTAAAAAAAGAAGGCTAGGGGCTGTGATCATAAAGGATCACTGACTCATCTCTTTGGTCATTGGGCTGGGATGACTCAAACAGCTGGTGGTTAAAATAACTGGGACTGCTTGGATATCTATCTAATTTTATGGGGTCTTTCTGCAAGGCGTCTCCAGGATGGCAGCCTTGGGACAACTGCACTTCTCATGCCAGCTCAGGATTCCAAAATGTATATTCCAGAGAATGAACAGGGAAAGCTGCATCATTTTTCTGACCTAGACTTGACAGTTATATAACTTCGCTATGCCATAATTTATTGCTGAAAGCAATCACAAGCCCCCACTCGGATTTAAGAAGAGGAAAACTAGACCCTACCTCTCAGTGGAAAAAGTGCTACTCACATTGTAATAAGAGCATGTGGGACTGCAGGTCCGCTTATACTGGATATTTCTCAATAAATGCCTGTAGTATTTTTCTTCTGTGGTTGGGAGTCCATGGATGCAGAGAGTTGACTGTATGCACCGATCTACACCATTTTATATAGGGGATTTAAATTCCTCGGATTTTGGTATCCTGGGGGTGGGGATCCCCTGGAACCAATCCTCTAATACAGAGGATACAGAGGGACATCTTAAGGTTTGGGAGAGTCAAAAGTTACACTCAGATTTTCGACTCTCCAACTGTGCAGAGGTCGGCGTCGCTGACCCGCATGTTGTTCAAGGGTAAACTATGTATCTATGTATCTATCTATCTATCTATCTAGTCTGCCACACATGGTATATGCAAGGTTGGAAAGTTGAGTGAAGGCAGGTTGGAACGGGTCTTGAATGTCATACTAAAGTTTGTCCTTTTTCTTTTCTGAAAGTAGTTCACATACTCGTTGCTGATATCCTCCAAGATTTCACGTGCTTAGGTTCATCATCCCCAGCAAGCCTGTGAGACTGATAGGCAGCAGCAATTGTGTCTTAGATATTTTTTAAAAATTTTCCTAAATTGTTAGGGCTTTGCATCTTATGGCTCCTCAGCACAAGAGACCAAAGTGTCTGTCTGCCCAAGTGAACAATGATGGCCAGTTAGACCAGACCGGCCATGCTTCTTGCTTGTTTCCCAGCCGGCACAAACCCACATGTTCCAGTACACTTGAGCTGGTGATGAGGTGGCCTGTGATGGGCTATACCAGAAACAACACTGACTGTCAATATTGTCAAAGAACATCTAGATTGACTCTGGACTTATTGCCCAAGAGCTCAAAGAAGAGGCCAAACCTGCTGTGTTAATTCTTGAAGAACATATAACATTTGATGCTGATTCCATCTGCCAAGGAATGCTGGATCCAGACCAAATGCAATTTTCAGTCACGAACCTCAAGCCACTAGTCGTTTCCATTCAAAGCCTTGGTCTCTCTGAAGGGTCTTCATTCAGCCAGTTTGAAAGGGTGGGAGATGAGGACATAATTGGCTTTGATGGTTTTTTTTCCTGAGAGATGGAGAAGCACTGCCACTCGAGTTTTGGATTAGTGTCGTTTGTCCCTATCCTCCATTCTTTACTGACTTCTCTCTTTGCAGCAATGGGAAATTTGCCTATTGCTATAAGACGGTCATTGGAAGGAATTATGGGAGAGTTTGTTCTTCATATTTGTCATACCACAGACATTCCCCAATGGAGAGCAGATGGTTGTAAGAACAAGAAGAAGACATAAATAATACAAAGACTTTCATTTTGTTTCCAACTTGAAATGGGTTATGTTCAAAAGTTTGGAACTCAGAACATTTTGTCATAGAATAACAGTGCTGGCCAGGCTCACTCTGCACATTTCATCTATAATGAAGCTGAGGGAGGAAGGTAGACATCACCTAACAGACAGGTGAGCCCAGTTTAGGTGCTTGAGGCAGCTACCTTAAGCTGGCCCCGTTGTCCACAGTTTTTTTCCTTTATGTACTTTTGAACACAATCAGCAGATTTTTTATAAGCTACAAGCTCTAATAGCAAAGGTGATGAGGGTCTGGGAGCATGGGTGTGGCCAGTGCTAAGTATAGTGATTTGTAGGACAAGGTCTGTCTGCCATTTTAAAAGGCTTTGTGTAGTTGACCTCGGTCCAGGAAACTGCTATATTTTTTCATTTGTTTGTTTGCTTGTTTGGTTTTTTAATGCATCAAAAGGTTTCACAATGAAGCCTAAGAGGGGAGAGCAGCTGGGATGATGTCGCTTGTTCTGAAGCCTGTCAAATAGCTGATTAACCACACCAGCACATACAGGGATGCTAATGTGACTAAGGTTGTGCTTGCAATCTCTCTTAGAGGGGCCATTCCATTTTACGGTCAGAAAAAAGCATCATAAGGCCACAAAATATATGTTTATGCTGGTCTATTGCCACTTGATTGCCACAGCTTTGCAAACCACTGGAAGCTCATATTTAGTGAAGATGAAGAATGTAGTCTGTTGTTGAGTAAGTTTTCTGTGTTCTGTGGTCTGTTTGGAAATAGGAAGTTCTTTTGGTTGAAATATCTGGTTATTATAAAGATTCCCTGTGTGCCATACATGCCTCCCCAGTTTTCAGAGACTAAGAATATTGTCTTGCCTGTGAGGACAGATGCCATCTTTAAGTATCTGTAGCACTTACCACTGCCTTCATTAACTTGGCAATTGCTGTCTTATAATATTTAACAATTTACGTGCTCTTGTCTTGACTTGCAGATAAATCTCTTCAGAGGAATGACTGCCTAATGCCTTATATTGCCCACAGTGCTTTTTGGAAAGTATATGCTGAATTGGCATCCGTTGATTTAATTTGAGTGGAATTCAGTAAGATGTACTTAGCATTCCAATAATTCTAGCTCACACCACAATGGCACCTGGAGTGTTTAGAATGTGCTTCAGTACCTTGTAGGGCCCTAGGCTCATCAGCATGAACAGTAGCAGCTAATGGACTGTGGACATGCCATTAATGATGATTAACTCCTGCCTAGCACTTTCTCTGTGCCTGGCATTGTTCTAAGTGCTTTGCCTATATTATTTCATTTCGTCTTGCAAATAATCCTTTGAGGTAGGTATTGTTATTTATCTTCCAGTTGACAGAAGAGGAACTTGGGGCCCAGAAAGAGAAGAAAATTGTCCGAGGTCACCCAACTAGGGAACAGCAGATTCAAACCCAGGCAGTTCAGCTGCAGAGTCTGCATTTTTACCTATTGCACTAGAGCTAATACTCCCATGGGTACATACTATCTGCCAGACACTTTTTATGTCAAATTACTTAATCCTCACAACAAACCCAGGAAATAAGTACTGTTATCTGCATTTTGCAGGTGAAGAAACTAAGGTGCAAAGAAACTGCGTGGAAAGGCCTAGATGCAAACCTAAGGGTTCTGGCTTCTGAGTCTATTGTTTTAATCATCATGCTGTAGCATTCTCAGAAGAGTCAGCTGATGAATAGGTTGTCAATTCTGAATTGATTTGTGTAGATTTCCATAGCAGAGATGATGGATGATCGACTATTTTGTAAGAAGGTAACACTGAAATTTCCATTAAGACCGAAAATCATGATATTCTTGAACAATCGTTGGGGC
The DNA here is from genome assembly GCF_000325575.1 of Pteropus alecto. Classification (NCBI taxonomy): domain Eukaryota; kingdom Metazoa; phylum Chordata; class Mammalia; order Chiroptera; family Pteropodidae; genus Pteropus; species Pteropus alecto. Next base: position 11,803,820 of record NW_006442484.1, read on the forward strand.
TGGGGACATGCAGGATTTCTTCATAGGCGGGCTGGGAAAATAGTGCCAGGCAAGAAGAGATTGATTTTTGCTTGGAGTATTTTAAGATAAGGAGATCAAGGCACAGGCGGATATTTGTTTCTTCTTAAGGGTTAGGATATGGGAGAAGCATGGAAAGCTGCTTCCCTGTGCTCTGAGCATGCAATGTGCAGGACGTTCAACTGGGAGCAGCCCAAGTAGTAGAAAGGAAGGAAGGAAGGTAGGAGGAAGTCTTTAAGCTACATGTTAATGGCTCAACAGGGTCCAACCTGCCGTTGCTCTTACATTCATATAGACAGTGAGCAATGCAAGGAACGTGAACAATCAGGCTGCAGGCTCCTAGCCATAGACCAAGTCCTGGGTAGACTAGAAAGAAGGCACCTGATGGGTGAATTACAGACATGTAAATAGGAATAATGACACTCAACTTGAAGGGCTATTTCGAACATTGAACAAGCATGGTATCTGGTCACAGTAGGTGTTTAAAAGTGGGAGCTATTACTATTGTTGTCACTGTGAGAGTGATCTGGCTGCAGCACCATCATCCCACTGGGTGAAAACCAGATGATCCAACTGACTTGGCATATTGTTTTACAATATTATGAAACATAACATGCACAAAGTCCATAAGGCATAAATAACTGCATAATAAAAAGTTATAAGGCAAAGCATCATGTAATTACTATCATGTAACTATTATACACGATAAGGTTAAGAAATAGAATATTGTCAGCATTCGGAAGTCTCCACCTCTCCTATGGGTCCTTTTCATAAGAGGTAACCCTCTACTTTCATGAAAAGGACATCTTTGCTTTATAAATGAATGAATGAATGAATGAATAAGTGAGCAAGTAAATAGTTTTATTATGTATCTTCATATAACATATATAACCCCATATACCGTATATATCCCCAAATATTGTTGTTTTGTCTGTTTTTAAATGTTATATAAATGGTCTCACATATTCTTTTGTGTCTTGCTTCTTTCACGCATCGTTATGGTTATAAGATTCAATCACATTGTTTTTGTAGCAGAGGAGCATTTGTTTTCATGACTGTGCTGCATATTATTTCTCTGTTCTCCTACAGACAGACATTTGGGTGTTTGTTAGGTTGGAGGAATTACTGACAATCTTGTTATAAGTATTCTTTTTTTTTCTTCATCAAAGCACTTTATTTTTTAAATTAAAAAAATTTTCAATTACAGTTGCATACAATATTAGTTTCAGGTGGTTTTATACAATCTTATATATGCATTCTACTGACATGAGCTGAGTTATATGCCTAGGAGAGTAACTGCTGGGTCACAGTATGTATGTATATCTAACTGTAGTAGATACTGCCAAACTGTTTTCCAAAGTGGTTGCACCAATTTACTCTTTCATCCACAATGTAAGAGAGTAACTATTACTCCACAGCTAAACCGACAGATGGTGTTTGTTGTCTTTAAATGTGAGCCAATCTGGTAGGTTGTAGTTGTATTTAATTGTAGTTTTAGTTTGCGTTTGCCTGACTACTAAAAAGGTTGGGTAGCTTTTCATTGTTTATTGTCCATATGGATTCCTTGTTTGTGAAGTGCTTGTTTATCTCTTTGGCTCGTTTTTTAAATTGGGTTGCCTGTCCTTTTTCTTAGAAATTTTCATTTCTCAGAAAAATCTGTTGAAATTTTAATTGAGGGGATTATGGTGACTCTATAGACCAATTTTGAGAATAAATGCAAATTTTATCCACTTTGAGTTTGTTGTGGAAATTACTCATTACTGTGATAACAATTACTTTTTTTGTGTTCCTCATTTACCATTAGCTACAGTGTTTCTTGCCTCGCAGAACTTTTTTATGTTTATAAAAGGTTTAACAAACTTTTCCTTGATGGCTTCTAAGATTTATGTCATAAAATTAAAAATCCAATTTAATTTTTAATATTCTCCAGTGTCTTATTCTATCATTTAATAATTTCCTTAATGATTAAAATTCAAATATTTTCATCTTTGATCTACCTGGAATTTATGTTATAATAAAGTGTAGAGGTAGGTATCCAATTTCTTTTTTAATGGCTAACCTATCGTCCCAATACCAATTATCAAACAGTCCATCCTTCTCTACTGATTTGAAATATTGCCATTATCATAATGAAATCTCTATGAGTATTTGGACTTATTCTTGAACTTTTTCTTTTGTTTCATTATCTGTTTGTTTATCATATCATTGTCCCATAGAAATATAATATAAGCCGCAAAGGCAAGCCACATATAATTTAAAATATTCTAGGAGCCACATTTAGAAAAGAAAAGATGAAATTATTTTTAATAATATATTTTATTTAACCCAGTATAGCCATATATGATCATTTCAACATGATATCAATAAATAAAAATTATTACATTTACATTCTTTTTTTCATACAAAGTCTTTAAAATGTGGCGTGTATTTTATACTTACGTCTCAGTTTGAACTAACCATATTTCAAGTGTAGCTATCCACACGTGGCTAGCAGCTACCATATTAGATGGCTCAGGTCAATATCTTTGTTAAGGCAGGTCCAGAGCAGCCTTAGCTCTGTGTTTAGTTTAGTCCTACTATTGAGGTCTGGCTCTTTTGGGGTTGGTTTAGTGAGATCCCCTCACTCATTGGTTAGGCCTTCAACAATCTGTCAGGTCTGTCTAGTTTGGCTTACAGCCTCTAGCAGTTGTTTTTTCCTCAGTAGTATACCCCGTCCAACTCTTGGAGTCTCACCTCCACGTGTCCACTTAGTATTTAGACAAAGACTCAAGAGAACCTCTCTACAGCTTTCCTGAACTCTTCCATAGCTCCCCCCTTTCTAGCACTCTGCTCTGTAAAGCCCAGTAGCCTTCACCTCCTATGTGCCAGTCTATCTCCTTAACTCAGCAAGACCACTGTGCTCCTTTTGGAGTCCCCTTTCCCCACTATGGTCTGGAAAAGTGCCGAAAGGCAGCAAGTCTGAGTGATGCTGTGTCTCATCTCTGAGGGAGCACAGTTGTGCTGCAAGGGATGGGGTTAGGGGGCTGCCAGGCTGCTACTAGTTATTCTTGATGATCAGAAGCAGAAGTCTTACTAAAAGAGAAAAACAAATTTGGGGGTTTATTTATTAGTTCTATCATTTAGTTTTTTGTATTCTTTCTCGTTTAATAGAGTAAATATTTAGGGCTATGAACTTTTTTCCGAGGAATCCTTTAGCTATCTCCTACGAATTCTTATATGCAGATTTTTGTGGTCATTATTCTCCAGATATTTTGCAGTTTTGGTTTAGGTTTTCTCTGACCAAGAATTACTTCAGAGATTAAAAAAGAAATTGGTACGATGAAGTCTTATGTTTCAGTTTCTGCTTCTGTTATTAATACTTAGTTATATGGCATTATAAATAGCTATCCGTAGTGTTTATTATTTCGAAAATGACTGAAGTTTTCTTTGTAGCTCAATGCATAGTCACTGATCTTACCATGAATCTTTATAAACAAGAAATTATTCACTTTTTAAAATATAAATTGTTGATTTGCTTTAAATCAGTAAATGTTAACAATTTGAGCATGCAAAATAAATTTAAATTTACAAAAATATAATATATATGTATGTGTGTGTTTGTATTTAATTTCTTTTTTCTTTTTTTTTTTTTAACTTTGGGTGCCAGTGTAAGATTTTATTTTAAAGAAAAAATTTAGTGTTAAAAACTGTATGAAAGCCACTAGCCTAAATGACCTCAAAGGTCACATAGAATGTGTAAAATGCAAATATAAATTTGCGTAGACCCTAGAGTGACCCCTGAATAGAGTTGAAATCAAAGGGTACCTAAAGTATTCTGTCCTCTCACTTTCCATTCCTTTTCTTTCTTTTCTCTATACAATATGCTATTTTAAAAATCCAGACACAGACCCAGGCCAGGTGTTATACCAGTCTGTTATCAACAAATGAAAGGACATTAAACAGTTTTTAATTGGTCTTAGGAAAAGCAAAGGTGAAATGAAAATTTAATTCTCCTGGACCTTTGTTCAAAATGCATTTTCCATCTCTACTGTAAGGAGTGAATTTTAATTAGCTTGATTCTTACTGTTTGGGCATGCATTTGTAATCTTCGTTCACACTTTGGGGAAAAAAAAATTGATGAAAGAAATTGGACAATAATGAAAATCTTGTCTGAGCAGAACAAATCCGAATTATCAAATATATTGTGGGATAACTGGCATGCTGCAGCTGGGGAAAGAAGAAGCATCAAGATGGTTGACTTAAAAAAAAATTCCTCTTCCTAAAATGCCACTATTCAGCCTGGCACAGTCTTGTCCCACACAGAGAGATAACATCCCAGAGTAGAAAGTGCTTAGTGCCAGGCAGACCTGAGTTTGAATCCTGGCCTCTGACCCTTTATGGTACGTCACTTAATTCCCCTGATCTTAATTTTTTCATCTGTAAAATGGGGGTAATAATGTTCACTTTGTAGCCTTGTGAAGATTGAAAGAAATTATGTGAAATTCCCCGGCATGTAATAAGGGGTGCAGAGAATGACCAAGGATGTCAAAGGAAGTATCTGTGCCTGAGGAATACTTGTGAGCATCCCTGCTTAATTTCTATGGAGAAAAAAGAAGTGGGCAGGGAACAACCAGTGTGTCTATGTATGCTGCTGCTGCTATTGCTGCTAGGCGGGCTAGGGTATGTGTCTTCCCAGACCACTTTCTTCTCAATAGCTTTGGGAGAGCAAACAACCTGGGTCTTTTGCAGAGGAGTCCATTCAGGATTCTAATCTGTGGTTATGAAGCCCTGAGAGTCTATGCTTACCCCATGAACTCGTGGGACAAGCTATATTGCCCTTGAGGTCCTTTAGCTAAGCACACTTCACCAATAAGGAAATGAGTTCAGAGTTTCCCAGCTAGCAAGTAGGTCAAATAGCACACATGAAGGTGGGGGAGGGCTCTGCCAAAACATACAATTAGGGTGCTGTGGAGAAGTGTCAGAGAGGAAGAAGATATAGTTCTTGGTCTTGGAGCTTGTAATTTAACAGAGAGAACGAATGGAGAATTTTTTTCCCTTGAGACAGTGTCAAAATTAAATATTTCCTGAGGTCCTCAAACCATGTGTCTAGAGTCAGGTTCAGAAAAGACAGTCCCTATATCCTTCTGTGCATCATTCTGGATTCATTTCCTGAGTACCTACTGTGCTTCCAGAATTCCCTCCCTGTTAGGAGCGGAGATTCAAGATTCGACAGATCAAATCTCTTACTCATTGTGTTATGGCCTTGGGGAAGCACCTATCCTTTGGATTCCGAAGCATTTTCATCTTTTAAATGGTCACATCACAGGGAAGGGGTGTTGGTTTTGATAATTTGAGGACATTTTTAGCACAAGCCCAGTGAGAGGCCCTCATGATGGACAGATCAAGGGCATCTATTTTCTTCTTTCAAGGCAGTAGTTCTCCACCTGGGCCCATTTTGCTCCCTCAGAAGACATTTGTCAATGTCCAGAGACATATTGTTTATAACTACGAGGGAACAGGAGGATGTCGGTGTAAAACATTCTGCAATGCACAGGATAGCCTCCCTCCTTCTCCCTACACCATTCCCTCTGATTTTGGAATTAGAAAATGAAAATGGGCCCAATAGAGGCCCAAAAGAGGTTTGTTTCTCTCTCTCTCTCTCTCTCTCTCTCTCTCAAATGCCATGATCCTTAATGCCATTTTTACTCTGTGGCCCTGTCTGGACTGCCTAGAGGCCTAATTCTGCAATTCTTGACGTCTTGGCTGCAGCTCCTTCCAAAGGACGGGCTTCCCAACCAGCGGCATCCTGGCTGATGGTGGCATCTTCATCCATATACATGCCCCCAATTAAAAACTCGACGCTGCTGCGGGAGAGGGGCCCCAGCTGTGGAGTGAATCTGAAAGGAGGAATCCCGGCTCTTCTAAAAAAAAACAAGGCGAGGCAGGGCCCTGTGCGGAACACCGGGAGGCTTTGGGGAGACTCAGGGCTTTTAGAGAGACCTTATTAGTTTGCTTCGGGCAGACTTCCCAAGGCAGCTGCTTCAGGCAACGCACAGCCCAACCATTCACTACGAACACACCAGAACCCTAAAGGCAGAGGCCGGGCACCAAGGAAGCGAACGCTTGCTGCCCCAAGGCCGGCTAGGCCAACTAGCCCGCGACGGAGGCGGGCTCCCGGGTCCAGCCGCCCCTAAACAGGCGGTGGCCCAACCTTCGAAGTGGCAGAGGGGGCAGGGCAGGAGAGGGGAAGTTTGTCTTTCCCAGCCTCAATCCTGGACTCCAAGCCCGGGGGCGCACTCTGATTTCCCCCGGGCTGCACTGTTACCCCGGGTACGCGCGTTGGGGTAACCTGCTACAGATGGCTGGGCGGCCACCAAGGTGACCGCGTGGGCGGCGGGGGAGGTGGGGCCAACGCTGCCCAGTGCTCGCGAGCCAAGATCTGATTTCCGAACCATACCTGTGAGCTAAGTCAAACCCCGCCGCTGGGCTGAGTCCTCAGCCCGGCTGCTGGGCACAGTCAGCGGTGGTTAATGATTGATTGCTGACCCGCCGAAGAGGGTGCTCCTGGAGGGTGGACTGGTACCGGCAAGTGCCAAGCAGCAGAGAGGGGCGCGCAGTGCTAGAGGGCAGAGCGCTCCCGGGGTACGTAGGAGAACGGCCGGCACACGGGGCCTGCGGGGCGCATTCCCTGCCAGGAGATTAGAACCTCCTTCCTCTGCGCTCTCCCCGCCTCGCTCTGACACACACGCCCCCAAACTCCACCTCCAAGCGCCTCCCGGGCCTCTGCGAGGTTGGACCGCTCCAGGAAGTTTCTATGAAAGCACCCGAAAAACTAAGTTGCCTTTTCCAGGTGAGCCCGAGTGAAAGCCCTTCTGCGTCCGTCGCAGCCAGGAACTATTAGAGGAGCAAAGCTGAGGTGTCGTGGCTTTCTTCCTGATGGCTTCACCCAGAGGCTCCAGCAGTGACTGCGCCAATGTTATTGATCATAGCCATATCCCCGAATTCGAGGTAGCCACCTGGATCAAAATCACTCTCATCCTGGTGAACCTCATCATCTTCGTGGTGGGCATCCTGGGGAACAGTGTCACCATTCGTGTCACCCAGGTGCTGCAAAAGAAAGGCTACTTGCAGAAGGAGGTGACGGATCACATGGTGAGTCTGGCTTGCTCGGACATCTTGGTCTTCCTCATTGGCATGCCCGTGGAGTTCTACAGCATCATCTGGAACCCCGTGACGACACCCAGCTACACCCTGTCCTGTAAGCTTCACAATTTTCTCTTCGAGACCTGCAGCTATGCCACGCTGCTGCACGTGCTGACGCTCAGTTTCGAGCGCTATATTGCTATCTGCCACCCCTTCCGGTATAAAGCTGTGTCCGGGCCCTGCCAGGTGAAGCTGCTGATTGGCTTCGTCTGGATCACTTCTACCCTGGTGGCATTGCCTTTCCTTTTTGCCATGGGAGTTGAGTACCCCCTGGTGCACGTGCGCAGCCACCGGGGTCTCTCTTGCAACCGCACGCTCACCCGCCACCAGGAGCAACCCGAGACCTCCAATATGTCCATCTGTACCAGTCTCTCGAGCCGCTGGACCGTGTTCCAGACCAGCATCTTCGGCGCCTTCGTGGTGTACCTCGTGGTTCTGGTCGCCGTAGCCTTCATGTGCTGGAATATGATGCAGGTGCTCAGGAAGAGCAAAGAGGCCTCGCTGGCCGGGCAAGGGCAGCAGGAGCAGCTGAGGAAATCGGAGAGCCAGGAGAGCAGGGCGGCCAGGAGGCAGACTATCCTCTTCCTGAGTGAGTTCTGGGTGGAGGGCAGCCTGAGAAAGTCCCTAACCCCCCTCCATGACTCCCTGTGGCCCTCTTCACCGATGTCTTGCCTTAAAAATGTATGCTTAAGTTCTTGAAGCTGAAAAGGTATTGATCCGAGCCTCTGGTTGTTTCTTCTCTGTTTGAGGGATTAAGGTTATAGTGAAAAAAAAACACACTAGACCAGGAGTCAGAAAGTCGGGGTATGTTCCAGAAGAGCACCTCTGGAACCTCTGGCAAGTCACAAAATATCTTGGGTAAAATGGGGATAATAATACTGGGAAACGTGGGGGGTCAAATTAGGTAATGAGGAAGAGGTAAAAGTCCTTTGAGAAAGACCAAGTACTTCAGAGTTAAAAGAGAACATTGTTATCTAGCTCATTTTTACCCTGGAGAACCCTTCTCAGACAATTAGATTTTGTTCCCATTTTTCTTCTCCTTTGGAGAAGCATGGCTGTCAGGAACACAAAACTCTCCAGGCTGCTATGTTATTTCCCCAGGGTGATCTCCTACCCAGTCTTAAGAAACTGGAGCTCTCAGTCAAGCACTCCCCATGGAGGGGCTTGAATGTCTGCTGTAGTGAGTCTATTCTTTATCTGAGCAGAGAAACATGGCAGGTCCACCTGCTTGTTTGTCTGATTCAGAAAATCTGGCTCTGCAGATTTTTGGGACTTGATAGATCATCTAAAATACTCAATTCCCATGCAAAGAAAGCGCTTCATTTTCCAAACTTTTGCTGCGACACAAATACTTAAAGTCAGTTCCTTCAATCGGGAGAGAAGGAGCCCACCATCTATCTGCAGACCCCCAAGCCTTCAAAGGAGGGGCCTGGTGGCTGCAGCCTGAGAGTGTGAGTGGAGGGGGAGGGATATAACCAGTGCTTCCCTTCTGCCCCTGCCCCTTTTCAGTGTGGCTTCAGGGGAAGGAATAAATCATGGTACTGTTTGTTTTGGTGTGGGAAACCTGAGTAACAGGTTCCGGGACCAGGAGTTAGACAGGAAGGAAAAATTGAAGGCAATTGAGGAGTGATGGAAAGAACCCGGTCTTGTCCCAGACCTTCCTGACTTCTGGTATGATTCCTACAGCCGACTTGACTTCACTCTGTGTGGGAAATGAAAGGAGGGAGCTTGCACTTTTTGGATGCCTACTCTGCATCAGGGGCTGTCCTAGGTGATTTATATTTCCATTCCATAGAGGAGGAATTTGAGGCTTAGAGAAGATCTAGTTCAAACTCACATACATGCAGCTCCCAGATTCTCACTTTGCTTCTCAGGACAGGAAAATGACTGGCTGCTTGTGGTTTTCACAGTCTCCTGGTGAAGGGAAAATGAAATAAAGTAGAACTTTGACAAGGAAGGTACTATCTAGATTAGGCTGGTGGTGTTTATCACTGCCTCTTAGGGCCAGCCTTTCTGGAAGTTGGAGTAAGCAGGTAGTTTTGTCTGGGGGCTTGAGAAGGGCACCCAACTGAGCTTAATCTCTCTTACCCACTGGCTGCTGCCCAAAATATTCCAGAAAGGAATGAACATTGTATTTGCTTAAAACTTGAACATCTGTTGAAAGCCTAGTTCTCCCTTCCCCAAACACCCTTAGGCATATCTTAAACTTTTAGTAGTAATTTATATTTTTAGTGTGAATGAATTTACTTTCCTTTTCCTTTTTTTCTTTTTTGTTGAGTTCAGGGCACTGTCTCCTACTCTAATTTAGGAACATCAAGGCTGCATTTCACCAAGGAAAAATAATTGATTATTGATCTCTCTTTGTTGTGTATTGGACCGATCTCTGATTTTTTGTGTTTCTCTGCATAGATGTCTTTTCTCCTCTCAGGGGGTATTGTTCCACGTTAAAGTCAGTCTTCATTTTGAAGCATAAAATCAGAATGACACAGATTTTCATTCAGAGATGAATAGGACCTTGGAGATAGCTCATGCAGTTAGTAATCACCTGGAATGAGTTAGTTCTCGCTGCTGCTCTCATTCCTTACTTCTGGTTCTCTTCCTCTTATAACAACTATGTATTCATCACCCACTGTGTTCTCCGCTTAAAGATTGTTGAATGGCAATCAGGTACTCAATGTGCAATAATATCTTGGGGAAATTTTACCCTTTGTATTTAGCCCATTTCCTCTGCAGTAGGTTTTCAAAGCAGTTCTTGCAAATGTGCCCCTCTCAATGAATTCAAAGAGCTTTTAAAAATAGGAACCTCACTAATTAACTCAAGTTAGGAAATAAATTAATGGAGTGAAGAAGAAGAAATCATGGCCTGCATCCATCAGATTAATACAATGCAATTTACTTTGTGGGTTTCATAAAATTTAAGCTTTGGGGCATTTTTAACCCAGAACAAATGAATATATAAATTGTTTACAAATTGCTGAATTTAATATAGTGAGTTAGCTGTCTTTTTAGCATTTCAGTTAACAGATGTAGCAAATTAAAACAAATATTTGCTCATTTCAAACATTTTGCATTTAATGTGAAATGTAAATGATGACATAGCACAAGATGTCTTTGGAGCTCTTGAGGCAATAAAAAAACAATTAAGGATTTCCCCCCTCGTTGTTAAAAATGCTATCTTCTGCATAACAGAAGTGAAATTCATAAATCTACCCAAGATGAGGAAGTCTATGTAGAAACTATTATTTTTCTTTTCTACATCTTTTGCAATTGTGTGTGCCTCAGTCTAGTTGAGGTACTAGGCTGGTGAATAATGAACACAAATTTGGAACTCTAGGAGAGAAAGATGCTGGGACGTCTCCTAGTTCTCAAGCAATTTGTAGGAGAAAACAAAATAATGTAAAAGTGTACATTCCTGGAAACATGAGTGTCTCTTCATGACTCTTGTCAGCTCTGTGAGAAATCAGTGCTAGACTTAGTACTTTTTGCAAGGTTACAGCTAATATGGCCATGTTAATATTTGTGTGATGCCCGAACAGAGGTTGCTGATCTGGATTCCTGCCTCTGCTGGAGGAAAGAAGCTGGTGCATTTGGCTCTTTGTTCCATAGTTGTTGAGAATATGCAAAATGAGCCTTCTTTTCAACGAGCTTTTCCAGATCTTCCATCTTATCTTTGTCAGTTATCACTTGGAGCTATTCTTAATGCATGTAGCATCCAGGTCCACGGACACTCATGTTTGTGTCTATTGCACATGTGGCTTGCTGTTAGATGCCACCTACTCAAAATGGAACAACAGGATAGTTTAAAAGAAGTATACTGTAGCTTTGTGTGTCTGTGCATGTGTGTGTATGATTGTAAGTTGATGCAGCCAGTATGGAAGAGAGTATGGAGTTTCCTCCAAAAAATTAAAAATAGAACTACCATATGACCCAGTAATTCCACTTTGGGGTATTATTTAGCCAAAAAAAAAAAAAAAAAGAAAACATTAACTCAGAAAGATACGTGCACCCCTATGTTATTTATAATAGTCAAGATATGGAAGCAACCTAGGTGTTCATCGATAGAATGATGATAAAGAAGTTGTGGTACATATATGCAATGGACTATTACTCAGCCATAAATAAGAATGAAATATTGCTATTTGCAATAGTTTGGATGGACCTAGGAGGTATTATGCTGAGTGAAATAAGTCAAACGGAGAAAGACAAATACCTCATGATTTCACTTATATGTAGAATCTAAAAACAAAAGAAAGAACAAACAAAATAAAATGAAAACAGACTCATAGAAACAGAGAACAAACTGATCATTGCCAGAGGGAAGGGGGCTGAGGGGATGGGTAAAAAAGGTGAAAGGGATTAAGAGCTACAAACCCCAGTTATTAGAAAAGAAAGAAAAAAAAATGTAGTGGTCTCTAGAAGCCAGGCAAAGTAAGGAAATAGATTCCTCCCTAGGACCTCCAGATAGGAATGCAACCCTGCCAACACACTGATAGTAGTGCAATAAAACCAATTTTGGACATCTGACCTCCAGAAGATAATAAATTTATATTGTTTTAAGCCACTAAATTTGTAGTAACTTATTATAACAGCAATAGAGAACTAACAAAAGCAGTCTCTTTAAAGATTAAAATATAAAAGAATATTGAACATTTGCAGGAGTAATATTAAGGGAAAATGCTATTAAGCAATAGTAATAATAGCGACAATTTATTGAGTATATACTATGTGCAAGGCAGTTATGCTTATATCAATTCATTGATGAAGGCACCAGAATTAATTCTGTTTTCTGGAAGATAAACAGTTTCAAGTACTTAAATATACTTTCAAGGGATAGAGAGTAGGTGGTGAAACTGAGAAAGATATGGAACTATGAGAAGAAAAACTTAGAAACGTGATAAGTCATTGAGTTAGAAAAAAGTCAATCTTTAATAAAAACAACCTTTAGTTATTGCTGTAACAATAAACTTGGGCTATCCGAACAGTCAAAATTCCCTGGTTCGGAGCTGGTGAAAAATCTGTATAGAATGTTTTGTTATCAACTTGTGTATGTACGACATGTATGAAATTACCTTAGAGTATAAATACAAAGTAAAAAGAAGTTAAATTAATCAAGAATGCTTAATTAAACTTATTAAAAATTTCTCTAAAGTGCTAAAAAAATAAAATAAGTATACTGTAGTTTTAATTAGCAACACTTAAGAGCATAAAGTGATTGGGAATTGGTTATAGCCACCTCTAGAGATCTATAGGGCAGTGATCGGCTTTCAAGTATAGTTACAAAAAAAAAAAAGTTTTACAGGCAATCATGAAATTACAAAGTTAAAGAAACATCATAGAAAATTCAAGACTCTATAATAATGGCACTCTTGCATTCTGATTTGCTCTCCTGAGTCAGAGGGAAAGGGAAGGAATTGTATGTAGTGGCAGGAATCGCACATTAATTTGGGTGACTCCTGGGAGAAAATCTTGAATATGGACACATCATCCATCATGTGTATTTGATCTTCACTCTTAAGCTCTCTCAGCTGAGCTCCTTCTGGTGCTCATCATGTGTATTTGAATGGCAAAAAGATTGAGAGTTCCTTCTATAATCAACTACTCCAAAAAGAAGGTTAATATACATTTAGATATTTGTGGGGGTAGGCCAAGGAAAAGGAGATCTGAATCATACTCTCTGGGTTTTTAGACCCCAGATTTAGAGGTCAAGTCATGTATATATACACACTCACTATGAAGAGGGAGAAAGAGAATGGGGGAGGGTTGGGGGAGGGAGAGAGAGAGAGAGACAACTGAGATGTTGACAGTAAGTCCTCTTTATCTGAGGACAATCAGTACTTGAAACTCTTAGTTCTTTAAAATGGAATCTAAAATTTCATGTGAAAAGAGATTTGATTGGGACTTCATTATGAAAAACAAAAGTGAAAATTATGAAAAGAAATTTGTCTTATATTTTATCAAACAAGTTTTAATTATATGTTAATTCTTATAATTTTTCAGAATGAAACAAGTGTGCCTTTTTTGAGGGCATAATTTTTCTGACAAAATTATATGATGGCCTTTGTGTCTGATTTTCTCAGCAAGATTATGTAGAGGGCTTTCTCCCAAGGGCTTCTCTTAATGCTTTGCAATTTATAACCCTTACATTAAAGCACATGTCCTGGCATCATTCTTGTCAGTTTTTCATTCTTTCAGGATTGACTGGCCTAAATTGGCCAGACTTTCATTTGTGAGTGGCTTGACATCTGATTCATGTGTTTCTCCAGCTCCCCTTTCATTGACTTCATGAATTTCTGCACCCCATGTGCAGGCCAAACCCCCAAAATAAAATCAATCTTTATATCATAGCGTATATCAACCCATTACACGGAAATGGATGACTTAAAATGTTTCTAAAGTGCCAGAAGAATTTTAAACAGCTGTTTTCTTGACTAGTTTAAATACTAGTCTTTACAGTCATGTTTATGTTAGTCATTTTCTTAGCAAAGGCTTCTTCTGTGGTATAAAGGGACATGCCAACTCAGTGTCTCAGGGAAATATTACCAAAATTAAATTAGTGACTTTTTCAGTATAAGATATTATTTTGATTAAAATGTTTGAATATTTCAGGAAAAAGTTTTGCCTCAAATATTCAGGCTGCTACCTCTATTGTCTTCTTCCCTTTATTGGTATAGATGTAGCTGTAATAAATGGTATTTCATGCTTATTTTTCTACTTGTGATATCTGTCATAAATTGCAAGTGTCCTGTGACCAGCTTGGTAGACAAATATAATAATGCTGCTTTATTTTTATAATCAGGCTGTCTCAAAGATTTCATTTCTCTGCTGGAGAGATGCACAGTTCTCGTGGAAGGGAACGTTGGCATCTCAGTCCCCATTCATTAGCAAGTCTGTTCATTTGTCTTAGTTGCATGCCTCGTGGGGGCTGCCAAAGTATAACAAGGTGGCAGAGACCTCAGCTGAGCAAATCGCTCAGTTTATTAACGCTAAAACCATTCAGAATAAAAGCCATTTGCAAGTTGGGACAGCACAGAGGAATATTGAACTGGGAGTCAAGGATCTCTGACCTGCCTCAGCAGACAGGGTCCTCTGATCCACCACTTGGATGACACGGTCATCTCACTATCTTTTCCTTCTGCCCACCTCCCCCGATGGTCGGCAACCCTGGGACTATCCAACTGACTCTCGACCTCTATTCCTTGGCTGCTTACTGAGCACTGGAGAGAAGACTGGTTATCACTGCTGCTGTAAGTTCTTGTAAACAAGTAAGTGTTCAGGGCCTCACCCAGGCCCTGCTGTCTAGTGGGCAGCTTCCTTTGCAAGGACCTTCAAAGAAGTCAAGTTCCTGGAATGCTTTTTATCTTTGCTTCCAGCAAGTCTGCTTTCTAGGTGAGGGACCTTAACTTGATATGTCATCGCTGGAGGAATATCTGCATCCACTCTTGCTTTGTCCAGGCTATTCTTCATGCTGTAGCCACTGGAGTCTCATCGATAGCCCCATCTGCAACCTCATCAAATTCAAGCTTATCAGTGGCTTCCCATGGCTCTTGTGTCAAGATCTTTATGTCAAAATCCTTAACGTAAGGCCATTCACAGTCACTGCCTCTCCAACTCTATCAAGTGCAATTCTCCCCTTGTATTAGTCTGCTTGTACTGACATAACAAAATACTACAGACAGAGTAACTTAAACAACAGGCATTTATTTTCTCACAGTTCCAGAAACTAGAAATCTGAGATTAAGGTGCTGGCAATGTTGGTTTCTAGTGAGATGTCTTCCTTGATTTGCAAATAGCAGCCTTCCCCCTAAGTCCTCACATGACCCTTCCTCTGTGCATACTCCAAGAGAGAGATCTCTGGTATCTCTTTGTCTTCTTAAAAGTGCACCAATCCTGTTGGATTAGGGCCCCACTCTATGATTTCATTTAACCTTAATTACTTCTCTGAAGGCCCCATCTCCAAATATTGTCACATTGGGAGCTTCGACATATGAATGTGTGTGTGAGGGGGCACATTGCAGTCCATAACAACCCCTTAATTGCTCTGCTTCACTGGCCCCCTGCATTTCCTCCTCTCTCCTATCTCCTGGCCCTAGTACATGCTTTTTCCTCTGCCCAGAATGCTTTTCTGTCTTACTCCATGCTCTGCCTGCCTCCCACCAGCCCTTCCACCAAGTTAACGTCTTCCCTGGGAAGCCGGGCCCATCCTTCCTGAGTTGATTATAACTCCCTTGAAACAAGACTCACAGTTATAATTTTACATTTAATTGTGAGATCACTCAATTGATGTCTGTCTTCCTTTTAATTCCTTGAGGGCAGGAGTTATCCATAATTTTGCTCCCTAGCACTGTACCTCCATCCTAGCACACAGTGCCTGGCACATGGCGGATGTTCAATGAATATCGTTGACTGAATAAACAAATGAAAGAGACTCAACTTGAAATTGGGAAATGATATTCTGTTTTTCCTTGGGCGTGCATTCCTATGGAAATTCATCATTCTTCCAAAATTTTCTGATTAGTTCGAACCTAAAGATACTCTCGTTGAAAGGGATCTGATTCCTCCCAGGACTCTGAAAAGCTAAGCCATCATTGGAGGACACTTAAGATTTTATCTCCACTGAGCAAAGGAACAGTCTATGTTAATCAGCTCCTGAATAGCAGCTTTTTCCTTATGTACATGCCAGAAGTAACCATGAAAGGAAAGTGATTAGGGTGGCGTTAACAGTTCTTGTTAAACTCTGTTTAAGCGGATGTTAATACAATGAAATAACTAAAAGTTATTTCTTAGCAGGCGCTTTTGCCACTTGTTAACAAGGAGGTACTCAAGGTGATGGAAAGAGGATGCAATGTGAGCAATATTTTGAAAATAATCAACCAATATGTTTTTTATCTTCCTGTTAAATTGCATTCACTTGCATCCATAGCCCACAAGCCTGAACACTGAGGCTCATCAGCTCAGGGAAGGAAGAAGCAGATACTGCCTAGTACAAAGGATCTATTTTGAGTCTAGAAGCTGGATTTCTTGACCTCTTCAGCTAGGCAATTGTCTTGAAAGCCGGACTTTGTGAAGAGTGAAAAGGGATTGCTCAGCTCTGTAGCTCTCCCTTTAATGTATCATGAGCCCAGCCTGGTGGACTAGATCAGTCACCGCACAGCCAGTTCAGACAAGACCAAAGCTCAGGGGTTTGAAATTTCTCCTTGGAAGCCACTGAAGGGTTCTAAGGAGTAAAGCAGCACAGCCAAAGCATGGTGCTGTCCTGGGGGCATTGGAATTTGAGTCAAAATTCAGGCCTGGCTATGTTCCCAGAGTGAAAAAGAGACAACCTTCACTGAGACGCAATCATGGGAGAGCGGCTGAGGCCCATTAGTTCTTCCTGCCATCAGCCAGCCCTCTGACTCTTGGTTTTCCTAGGCTTTGCTGCCTCCATTCAGCTCCTCATGGCTTTTTTCCAGCACAAAGGCCCCAGCTGCCCCAACATTGCTTAGACTCTGGTCAGGAGGAAGCTCTAGGGGGTTGAGCTGGGTCGCAGTCGCTCTAACTCAATGGCTTGCTCGTTTCTCAACAACAATTTCAAGTCCCCACTTCTTCCTTGAAGCCTTCCTCTACTGATCTTCCCACAAATGATGAGCCATCTTAGTCATTTCTCAGATGAGGGCATAGGTGTTTTCTCTCTGACTATCCTGGGAGCTCCCTGAAATCAGAGACCTTGCATACTCCTATTTCCTCAACCTCCCCTACTGGGCTGGGCACAAAGTGCCTGTGCACTGTTTAGTTGGTTCAGGGATTAAAATCCCATACAGTGGCTGCTGCTCCTGGAAAGGAGGGAAACTACACAAACTCCGATCCTCAGCAAGTCACTTCTACCCTGTCTGCCTTTCTTTCTGTGGTAGGCAGAAACCTGAGATGGCTCCCGAAATTCCTGAATGCTGGTGTGTACATACTTCCTCCCACTTAATCAAACACTAATTGAGGTGTTGCAGTGAAGGGATTTTACAGAAATAATTTAGGTACCAAATCAGTTGACTTTAAAATAGGGAAATTTTCTGTGTGGGCTTAATCAAGTCACATGATCCTTTAAATCTAGGTTTGGAGGTCAGAGACGGGAAGTCAGAGAGATTCAAAGCATAAGAGGAGGAGAAATTCTCCATTGCTGGCTGTGAAGTTTGAGGGGACCACCAGCAGGAGATATAGCTTCTAGAAGCTGAAATCCAGCAAGGGAGTGAGGACCTGAATGAGCTGAGAGGTAAATTTCCCCCTAAAGCCTCAACATCTTGAGACCCCGATCAGAGATGCCATGCCTGGAGTTCTGATCTACAGAGCTGTGAGCTAATAAATAGATGTGTTAAACCACTACATTTGTATTAATTTGTTATGCAGCAATAGAAAACTAATATATTCTCTGAACTCTGGTAAGGCAGCTGCAAGGTAAACACATGTCCTGTCTTAGTTATGTCTTCCAAGAAAGGCCCAATCTCTAAACCTTCTCTTTGAAACATCCCATCCTCCAAGAACTGCACCCATGAACCAGCCATTTCTTGAATCATCAACCATTTATTGAGCAGCTGCTAAGTGCTCAATGATTAAGAAGTTTACCAAGTTCCAGGGCATCATGAAATTTTCACTGGACTTTTACGCTTTTGTTTAAGAATTCAAAAATTGCCATTTGTGTCCCACCAGCTAGATTTTTGGAATCCAGTATACTTTGGTTGTCAAAGAGGAAGACTTTATTGAATTGATCTAGTTATCATCCTTTTGGTAGCATTTTTTTTTCTTTATAGCCTGGCACTTAGTAGCTGCTGAATAAATGTTTGGTGAAACAATGAATGTCTGGGCAGCTTTGCTGCTTCCCAGAGCCTTCCTCACTGGAGGTGAGAGTGCCTACATTCTTTATCATTGAGATCCAAGTGGAAAAAGGGAGGAAGATGCCAGCCCCAGTGCTGGAAGCAACTCTGAATAAGGAGATGTCTCGGGCTAATAAATCTTACCATTTTCTGATGTTAGGGTTTCCGCCAACTGAGAAACTTAACAAAATTTCCTGTTTACACGTACTGTGTATGAGAGCTATTCTGGCAGCCAGAGGTTTTTTAGACATCTCATCACACTGCTTTACACATTTCGAGGGAGGCTGGTAGTTGGAGCAGTGGTGTTACCAGAATCTGACAGACAGGGATCAGGAGGCAAGGCTGCAGCATCAAATTGCTATTGTACTCGTTAAATGTCTAACTGGTTGTGAAACTAAAGGCATGCAGAAATGAGATTCAGGCCCAGTTGGGAGTGATGAGATTCATGGAACTTATGGAGAAAAGCCATCCTTTTTTTCTAGTGAAAGGGAAAAAATATCCAGCTTACCTTAGAAATAAAACAATACACTCAGGGTGTTTGGGCAGAGCTGAAGTCATTTAGTCTCTGGCCATATGTATTGCTCTTTGGAAGATATGATATACTCACCAAAAACAAAGCTTTCTGGGAAATTTGTGTTGTATTTATGCTGTATTTTTGAAGGGTTAAATATCACATTGAAATGACAGCTACATATTTTGTATACTTAAAGGACAGCTGATAGGTTGTCATTGTTTTTCAAGGTCAAGTTTGTCTTGACAGAGGAAGCAAACAAGAGGACCTGGTGATTGAAGGTTGCTTTCCAGAGGATGAAGGAAACTTATGTACAAACAGGCTGTTTTCCTTCTTGAGCCTGGAGTTTTCCTCATTATTGAATCTCTTGAGGGCTCACTTTCTCCAGGAAGCCTTCTGGGACTGGCTTTACCTTGCTCTAATTACTCCAACAGGTCTTTGCATTTCATTTGGTGCTTCATTCATCAAGTATTTATGAAAGCCTAAAATATACATACTATTGTTTGGCCTGTAGAGATTAAGATGCTGCTTTCCCCCTTTAAGGAGCTTAATCTTTCTCTAGTTGGGACATCAAAGTATAGAGGTGGAGCTTTGTAGAAGGAAGCCTAAAAATACCCTTGATGAAGAGTTGGGGGTACTGGCTGTTTATGAAGTAAACTGGTTCTGGGCTCCAGAATTTTGAATGAGGTGGTTAATTGGACTTTACCTACCCCAGAGATATTGTCTATCATGTTGATATTCACGGTGCAGTCCATGTAGCATCACTATCAACATCACCTGGGAAATGCTAAAGTGTAGAGTGTCAGGCCACATCTACCAAATTAGAATCTGCATTTTAACAGGTCCCTGTAATTCTTATGCAAATCTAAAACACTCTTCTTTAACTC
The DNA here is from genome assembly GCF_000325575.1 of Pteropus alecto. Classification (NCBI taxonomy): domain Eukaryota; kingdom Metazoa; phylum Chordata; class Mammalia; order Chiroptera; family Pteropodidae; genus Pteropus; species Pteropus alecto. Next base: position 11,823,256 of record NW_006442484.1, read on the forward strand.
AAAAAGAATAGAAGAAGATGAATTGGGAATGACTAAACCCATCTCATATAGCTTGCTCTGTAGCTTGCTCTATAGTTGTAACTGGTGGGAATTTGCTCCATGATATTTGGGCACAAGAAACCTCATATTACTAAAACTTAAACCTGGCTCCAAGCCAGGTTTTGCAGCATGGTAAAATTCAATCTCAGTGAAGTTTGGGGGAGGCTTCCTCTTCTCATGTTATATGAAAATTCACAGGGGCTTATGAGGTGCCATAAAATGAGGCATTTGGTCCTTCATTTGAAGTAGTTGTTTTGTTCGAAGTGCTTCCTGTTGCTCCTTCTGCTCCAAGACTCTGCTGCCAAGGCTGGCAGGGCACTGGACCAGCCAGCCAAGGGGCCAGCTTTTATATTTCATCTCTATTCCTTATAACATCATCATCATGAGGGTAGAATTTTATATCCATTTTCCAGAATTATTCGAGGTCATCACCCATTGAGATTTGAGCTGGGACATGACCCTCAAGTCCATGTTATTTCTCGAAGCAGAGAGATGGGCTCTTAAAGAGAATGTGCTCTAGCTCTGGGACTAGTTTTGGGTGGTGAGGGATGGGGAGGAAAGAAACCAAGTGCCAAGTCTGGTGTACATTTGTCTTGCTTTTAGGCTGCCTGGCAGCTTTTGAGTACCTCTCTTATGTTTGGGGATTTCCTTTCTCTTGGAGTCCTGCTTCTCCAAGGTAGTGGTCAAAAACTTGCTTTCTCAGCATCCCTTGCAGCTAGGGTGCAGCATGTAACCTGGGCTGCATCAATCATCTGCATTGACATAAGACTCTCATTTGTAAGAGAGTGATGGGAAGGAGCAGCAATCACGTGGAGTCTTCTTAGGGACAGGGCCACTGTATGGACAGAGTGGCACTGAGAGAGAGTGACGACAGGAGAACTAAGAGCAGTTCTAGGCCAGGTGTTGGCAGTGCCTCTGTAGTAGGGTTTCCATTGGCACAGTCGGGTGGTATAATCTAATGTATTTCTTGGTTGCCTCTTGGTTGCATTTCTTGGTTCTCTGACTCGCCTAAGGATTATGTGGAAAAAAGTAACAGCCTCATTTCTATTTTAAATTGGAATGGGCTTTGTTATGTGTACTATGAACTCTTATGTTCAGATAATAGGTGATAGAACAATTGGACTGGAGTGAAGGACCCAGAGGAGAGCAGTGGATAGTGAATCTAGATTGGATAGTAGGTGGGGTCAAGAATGGAGGAAGTCGATAGTTAGTCAAAGGATGTGGATTATATATGGAAGCAATGGGGAGCCATGGAAGGCTTTTGAGAATAGGAGTGGCAGAAAGGAGAACAAGGAGACTGAGATGGCCACAATGTGTGTTGCAAACAGGAGAGGCAGTATGAAGAGTGCAATTGTGGAAATGGTATGGTGCTACAGGTTTTGAGGACAGTGAATCAACAGGTTTGGCCATGAAAGGTCATGAGGGATGGTCGATGTCAACCTGCTATATATTGGAATCATCGGTGGAGTGTTAACAATGCTTCACTTCATTCACAGCCAAATCGTCAGGGGCGGGACTCTGGGCATCTTTATTATTTAAGCTCTGCAGGTGATTCCAGTGTGGAGCCAGGACTGAGAGTAGGGTAAGAGGGAATTGGAAAGGCAGGCTGGGCCTTGCCTTAGAGACCTTGAATTTGGTGACAGTGCCGAGGTTTTTTGTCTGTAAGCCACAAAACCTGATCTTGACTTATTAAGAAGAAAAAAAGGACTTTTCTAGAGGTATTAAGAGTAGCTCACAGAATCTGAGGAAAGGCTGAAGAACTAGACTGTCCAGGGATCTAGAGGAAGAAATTTGTGGACAGTCTGTTTGTGTTCCACTGTCAAGGAGATAGCAGCTTCAGGCATTCTCCTATCTTTGTTGTCACTCTATTCATGGTCAGATTTCCAGGGGCGAGGCTCTTATTGGACTAGCTGAGGTGTGTCCACTCCCTGGTGAGACTGAGAGTGGAACAGCATGATGAACAGTATCAGCAAAACTCCATGCAATGAGAGGCATGGTCCACACAGGAGAATTCATGCTGTGCCCAGGAAAGCAGGTGACAGAGCCAAGAGCAGAAACAACAGATTCCCTGCAGGGGCCTCATGGATCTTGATGATTATAACACCATCGTTGCTGAGTTTCTTCACCCCAAGCGGACTTTTCTCCCACTCTGTTCTTGTGTGGTTCTCTCTTTCTGTATCGCCTTTCTCTCACAGAGTCGTTGATGATGTTTCCCAGGGTTCAGGTCACATTAGAAGGAATGGGGAAGGGACCAGCAGCAGAGACTCCCCCTTCCAGAATACAGCTTTCAGGAGGCTGGTTGCTATCAAATCCACCGGGCTTGTTTCCTGCCTGGGAACCTACTTATTCATCCAGGTCACTGACCAGGTATTGGATTGTGGCTTTTCATCACCACAAAATCAGTTTCTGTTTGAACTTCGACCCAGAGAACAAAAATCTGCATCCTACCTCTGGGCCAGATGCACCTCCTGCCTCCTCAGGCATTTTCAGGTTACGTTTTCATATGATATTAGCTTGAAGCTGAGACTCCTTGTTTCAGATGTGAAATCCCACATTTGATGCCAAGGATATCTACCATGCAAAATAGGGAATAAACGACCTACATTCTTTGCTTTCCGAAAATTTAAAACATTCTTTAAGAAAGAAAAAAGTCATTTGTGAAATGTTTCTTTGTTTTTAGAGAATGTTTGAGTTTCATGTTGAAATTCTGATTAATCATTGAATTTTGTTATCAGCTAGATTCTGTCACTGGGGTACATAGTTGCTGTTTTCTCACCCTGCATGTTGGGAAGCAAGGAAGCTGCTCTCCAAAGCAATTCCTCACCGTCTTTTTTCTTGGTGGTGACTTCTGAGCGGGAGGCACATGCACCTTGAGGCTTCCCTGGGGAGCCTGGGGAGCTACATGCACTGAGAATAGACGGAGAGAATATGACATGTGTAGACTTCCGAGTGGATGCGGCCATGAGTATGTAGACTTTTTCTTAAATGATTTTCTTAAATGATTTGAATGACGGCGAGAGTGTTGTGTTAGTTTCCTATGTCTACTGTAACAAATTACCACAGACTTGGTGGCTTAAAACAACAGAAATGTATGCTGTCACAGTTCTGGAGGTCAGAAGTCTGAAATCTGTTTCACCAGGCTGGAATCAAGGTGTCAACAGGGCTGCACACCCTCAGGAGGCTCTGAGGGAGAATCCCTCCCTTGCCTCTTCTAGTTTCTGGTGGCTGCCACCATTTCTTGGCTTGTGGCTACATCACTCCAATCTCTAAGGCTAGTATCTTCAAATCTCTCCCTGCTCTATCTTCACATCACCTTCTCCTGTCAAATCTCCCCTTACCTCCTCCCTTCTATGAGGATAATCTGGTGGAATTTAGGGTCCACACTGTTAATTCAGGATAATCTCTCTCTCTCTCTCTAAATCCTTAACTTAACCATATGTACAAAGACCCTTTTTTCCTTATAAAGTAACATTTGCGGATTCTAGGGATTAGGTCCTGATGTTTTGGTTGGACATTGTCCAGCCTATGCCAGTATAAATTTAATGTGATAGGTGAGCACAGTCTCCTGATCTACAAAGAAATGTAGTGGAACAGCTCAAAAGATATACATTCTAATCTCCTTTCCATCACTCACAAGTATGTGAGACTTGGGCAAAGCATTTCTGAACTTCAGTTTCATTATCTCTACATTGGACATACTCTGACTCCACAGGTTGATTTGAGCTTCAGTGGGAAGTATGTACAGGTCTCCAGTGTAGTGCCTGGTATAAAATAGGTTCTTAATAAAATCTAGTTTCCTATAGTGACTTTGTCACATTACAGAAAGAATTCTGGCTGAGGACTCAAGAGAACTTTGTTTTAGTCCCTGCTGGGCTACTGATGTATCATATTGAGTCAATCTAAACTTACTTCTTCAAGGAAGTGTGAAGGGGGTGCATGTGAGGAGTCCATCTTAAAAGTCTCTACAGAAATAACACCAAAGGGGCATCTGGGTTCTAGTCTTAAGCACTCCACAGAAGAGAAAATCTGCTAAGTCTCCTCTGTATTGTAAAGATGCATAGACATTTGCATTTCATTTCATCATACGTCATTGCCTGATGCGATATAAAAATGTTTTAAGTTCCTTTCATGGAGTAAAAGTGGCAGTCCAGAAAAGGTGATTCTTGATGGCTTTTCAGGAGCCTCTGGAACATTCTCCGGTAGCCCCAGCTCTGTGTTCTTCTCAGATGGAAAGGTTTAGGCTCAGAAGCAACCTGCGGTCCTTATACTTCTGAAATTGTTTGCCTTTGACTTTTATTCTGTGAGAAGTTACTGGAAGAGCAAAGGCAGCTCCAGGCCCTGGTGGCCATTCTAGGTGGGAGCTTTTGATAAATGAACACAATGTTTTCTTTATGTACTTGTAAGGCCAGGGCATTATTGGCTGTGGCAATCGATATATCAAA
>NW_006442484.1:11827748-11841488 GCF_000325575.1 Pteropus alecto
CCAAGCTTTATTTCCAAAAACACACAAAACTCTGCTCGGGGAGGGAAAGATGACTTTAACTGTGAAATAAACAAAGTTGATGACTTAGATATTACTTACGTCGTGCTAGTCGATCTGAGATGGAGGCACCGTGGTAATCAGTTATTCCCAGAATCCACATTCCCAATGCTCATTAAAACTTGTGATGCTGAAATCATGTTCTTTTCATTTTGCCCATTTTAATAATAATAACGAGAATGTTCAAATGACATTTTAAATTTATACTGCACTTGTCTGCGAGGTGCTCTAAGCACTTTAAAGCTGGTATCTCATCAATTCTTATCACAAAGCAGTGAAATGTTGGTAGCAGGTAATATTTGCAATCACACTAAGCTTAGTAAAGAGCCCCTGGGGTTGGAAGAAATTTCAGTGATGTGGGATAGTGTTGCCTTATAGGTAGCAAATAGGTAGAAACTCTGGGTTCTGGTTGGGCTCTCTGTGTCCATCTCTCCCTCCTTTAGTTTCCATCATTCAGATGAGATAATAGAAGTATAATCCCCTCATCCAGCAACAGTGTTATATATATGATTGTGAGTACTAATTGTAGTAGGTGACTTTTTTTGTTTTTTGAGTACTTGCTGTGTGTCAGCTGTTCTAAGAGCCTTTTCTATATCCATTCATTGAATTCTCACAAAAACTCTATGAGGTGGGTATAGTTATTGACCCTACAAATAAGAGAGTTTAAGGAACTTGCCTAAGATAACACTACAATTAAGCAGCAGCAGTAGATTTGACCTAGGGTAGATTGGCTCTAGAGCTTGTGGTATTACCACTTCTCTAGAATTGCTTGAACTTTTATATTGCAACACAGCACGCACATGTACACACAGGTATATGAGCACACACATGCATGCTGAACAAACAAATTTTCACCGAACAATGTTCACCCATCCTTACCTTAGAATGTGAAATGCATTGTGGTCTTTTCTAACCTTTTCATTAATAAGAATGTCAGCCTTGAGCCACTAAATTGAGTTTATGATCACTAATAAGTCTTGACCTACAGTTTGAAAAGCTTTGCGCTACACCATATTCCTTCTTGAATGCTCATAGGAACGAGCTTGGGAAGAGAGATGCAGGGAGTTTGTGTGATGGGCAGGCAGGCATGAGGGTACTAGAGGAGACTAGAAAGTGTGAGGTGTGGCTCCTTACAGCATCACCTGCTGGGGTGACCATTTTGTGACTGAAGAAGTATATCTGGGCCTGTGGGTCGGGGCAAGCAGCTGCTGCCTCACTTTCCTTTCTTGCCTTGTACCTAGTGGTCTTCCATGTCTTCTCAGCCTGGGCACCTGGTACTCACCTCTAAGTCAATCACTTTCCTTTCTTGCCTTGTACCTAGTGGTCTTCCATGTCTTCTCAGCCTGGGTACCTGGACTTCACCTCTAAGTCAAACGTTGGTATTTACTGAGCAGCCATTATGTTCCAGGCCCATAGTAATCAGACTCTGCCCAGGAAAGCCACAGAGAAGGCATGTTCTTGACTTCAAGGAAACTGCAAGCCCTCAGAGAAGGAAGTCAGAGAGGTGAAGGGAGAATGGAGGGCAGCTGAGTGGTGTAGGAGGCTACACAGCCTCGGATTCAAGTGTTATTTGTCTCTTCCTAGTCATGAGATCTTGGACAACACACTTGATCTTTGAGAGCCTTTCTGTCTGGCTGCAATTGACACTTGAGCGAGACAATGCTGGTGAAAGTGTTTGGTGGAGCATCAAGTGTTATGAGGAAGTTAGTAGCTGTTGTCATAAGCAGTGTTGCCATATCCAGATTGCTTAGTGTATGGGGCAGTGTCGGGGGGTCGGGGGAGGCATGGGCATGCTGCAGCAGTCAGGGCAGCATTTGAGCTCAATCTGAAGGGGTGTTTGCAGTTCCTGGCCGGAAGGATCATGGTTGCAGTCAAGGAGTGGAAACTAATAGGCGTACAAGGTCCAACCAGTCACATATCATCTATGCTTGGGTATAATCAGGCCATAGCTCCAATTCACACAGGAGGATCCTGAGCTACTTTCATGAGTTTTACATGCCCTGTTGGCCTGAGGTCACTGGCAGACAACCACTCCATTTGCTTAGGCTAGGGGTCATCAGATTACATACAGGCAAGGCCTGTTTCTGTAATAGTTTTATATTATTAAAGAACTATAGAAAAAAAAGAATATGTGACAGTGACTATGTGGCCCTGTAAAGCCTAAAATATTTACTATCTGGCCCTTTAAAGAAAACGTTTGCCGACCCGTGCCTTCAGCTCCAATGTACATGATCACTGTTTTATGTTGGAAGCCTTACTTAGCTCTGAATCACCCTTTAGTCATTCTCTCTGCCCTCTGTCACATCCTAAGGGCACACAGTGCCTATGCACTGGAGGGGAGGGAAACACACACCCATGCAACTGATCATTTCCTCCTTTATGGTTGTCAAGAATTCACCTGCTTTCCTCTCAAGGCACATTAATATGTAGCACTGAACATGTATATGTGCAGTTCTTTTGACATATGGCATATCAATGATTAGTGCCAAATGCCAAAATGCTGGGCTACAGCCATGATGCCATTTATAATAACATTCATAAGACCATTCCCCTGTGAGGCAGCTTTCCATTTTTCCAACATAAATAAACTGCGAGGCCAAATTGCAAATGTGATTCTTCATCCTGTTTCACCTGGCTATTTGTAATATTCATGCGATGTGAGATTTGATCTAAATAAATCATTAAACCTGGAAAATCATAATGTAGTCAAGCCTATCATTTATTTTTAAAAATCAAGAGAAAACCAAAAGTGAGTGGCTACATTTTTTTTTTTTTTGTAACAGTATCTTGATGACAAGCTAATAGGCAGCTCAAAATGAAGTATCTTGGGTAGAAATAGCCTTTTGACACATGGAAGCCACATGCTAAGAGGTTCTTGGCAAATGTCTTTGAAGGAGGACAGATTACTTTAACAACTCTGTTGAAAATATAGTTGTCCTATGCAGGTGGCCCAGATACGGCTCAACTTAACAATGGTGGGACTTTTATTACAGGAAAATTAGATGCCTTTGGATAGGTTTAAGACTCTCCTTATCTTTTCCATATAGCAAAATGCTACCACTTAGAAAGAGAATAGAAAGTTGCGAAGGAACATTCTGATTGAATACCTTCCAGAAAAAGGATAGTTTGGGAAAAACACTTTAATTTGCTTCAGATGATTGTTTGGAGGCTCATTTCTAAAGTGGTTCCATTCTGATACAGGCTTAGATGGCTCTGAAGAGAACTGTGATTTTTAAAAAAATTCTGGGGAACACAGAGTATTCATTTTTTTTCTGAGTCCTCAAATGGAGATCACACTGCACAATCTGGAGGCGGCCAGGATAAATTTTGTTTGCTTGGCCTAATGCTTGTTTGCTTGTTTTTTAAAGAGTTCGAGCACCACTAGATAGCACGGACCGTCTTCAGTCTGCCAGGTGTCCCACTTCCTGGGATCAGGCTGTTTCACACATTTGTTTACCAAGGAAGTGGGGTCCAGGAGGCATGGTCAGGGTCTGTGAGTTGCACCAAAGCCTGACACCTGCTTATGCCCTTCCTGCCCCGTCGTCTTGTGATTACAGAATGGGGCCGAAAAGATTTGTAGGCAGCAGACAACTTCTTGAAGCTCAGTCCTGGTTCTAGAAAAACAGCTTAGAGACCCACTATGCTGACAGCAGGTCACAAACCCCTGCCTTCTCCTAAGGACAGAATCCTTTTGCTGGTATGACCACTGGAGGAAATGTTGGGCAAAGGGCAGGTGACAGTTTTCTGACAGTGATTAATTGCAAAGAATACTGTTGTGGCAGAAAGGTCTGAAAAACCCCTTCCATCTGCCCCACGATAGCCTGCGCTGTGGTTCTTGGCCAGACTGGGCCAAGGGGTTGCTGAGTGGAGAACTTGGACTCTGGAGCTGGACCGCTGGGTTCCAATCCTCTTTTTGCCCCTTCCTAGGAGTGTGAACCGAGAGGCGTGGGCAGCTTAGGTGAGAGGCATGGTGAGTTGGGTGATAGATTGATAGAGGAAAGGAGAATGGCAATTGAAGTTTCCCTTGACATTAATTTGAGTTCCAGGAGTGAGCAAGTAAAAGCCAACTCAGTGCTTGGGTTAATGACTTTACAGATACAAGAAAGAGATCTACTAATTAACAAAGCTTGACAGCCACTAATGTCAGGGTCAACTGGAAGAAAGGAATTCCTGGTGAGCACAGCTAAAGCATTTCAAAGCATATTCTGGTTTAAAACTGTTTCAATCTTCAGGATGAAAAAAAATGAATGGTAGGGTTTTCATTCAAAAATAAAAATAAAAAGAGACTAAAGTGGCTCAGATATAGCTGCCACCAGGATGATGTTAAACAAAAACCTTCAAAACCAAAAACTTCCCTGAAAGGAAGGGTTTATTGAGTGATGTGCTAGCCAGAGACAGGGTCCTGGGGCATGCAGTCGAAACCACCAGCAGTGGGGCTAGATGGAGAAGACAACCATGTCCAGCGTCCTGGGATTGACAGGCTCCTTTATACAATGAATTTGGGGAAGAAAGATACAAGTTTTGAAAGGATTTACATTGGCTATAGATAAGGGGTGGGAGGAACATGAGTGACAGTTCTGGTATACACATAAGGAAGAAATACTTGTTGCTTCTGGATCGGTTGTGGACAACAGTTCAGGAAGTTCATGAGTAAGCAGGATTCAGTGGTGGCTGGTCATCAGCCATTCTTTTTAGAAAATTGCTGCGATAGATGCCTAGAAGTTGATTCAAAGTTTTAGTACACATTCAGGAATGTGGGCAGTCTTTTGTTGGGTTTGGGCCTGCCGCAGCTAATTACCTTCCCTTGTCTCTTCCTCTCACCCTATGGCTTGCTGTAATTTAATTTAGGACATCTCAAATTTTTTTCTTGTCAGGGGAGATGAGAGACACACGTGCCCTGTGTAAGGCAGACTTTTAGCAACTCCAAGGGAGATCCAAGTGCTCTAGACTAATATTCCATCTGGCCAGCCCTGCTTTGTCCTCCTGAAGGACACTCTGTTCTCTGCTTTTTGTCTATGTGAGTGAGGCCTTAGCAAACAGAAATTACTATTTAAATTGAAATCCCAGACAGGCTGACCTATCTATAGCTCATAAGAAGCCTACCTGAGCGACTATTACTATTCTTTATTCCTTGATTCTTTACGAAAATAAGTGTGGTGTTCCTGATTCATACTAGCTTCTGCTCTAGGCCCAGCATTGGGTGGGGGAGGAATACCCCTCACTCCTCCGTGTTCCTTAGGAGCTTCCAGTAGAGGACACAAGAAGGGTATCAGAGCAACTAGGAGGCAAAACCCCATGAGATCCAATGGTCAGTGCAAGCTGTTTTCTGTTTACAAACATGTGAAAAGTTAGTTTATAAACTCTTGGTTTAGAAACTGGATTCATTTTCCAGCAGAGACCTTTTCATGCACGCATGTATTTTTTTTTCAGATAGTAAATATTTACTGAAGGCCTGACATGGAAGGAACTGAGAATGCCAGGAAGAATAAAACTTTGAATGTCCCTCAATTCGGGGAGATCTCTGTACTTAGCAAACCAGTTCAGGGAAATGCTGTGTTGGTGCTGGACGTTGGAAAGGGCTGTGTAGGGATATCAGGAAGGACACTAATGAATGGAGTAACACACCTGAATTATTCACTTCTTTTTCTTCCCCTTCTTTATCAGCTCCAAGCTTCCATTTCTTTAATTCAACTATTGTGCTAGATTTTAAAAGAAAGGCAACTTGTCTAAACTAATTTGTTTACATGTGACTAGGACTTACGGGGGGAGGTCACTAACCCCCGAAAAGGAGATTTTTTGTGTCGTAATATACAGATTCTCCCAGTTTTGACCTAGGAGATTCTTTAGCAGAAGAACGTCTTACCATGTGCTTTGACTCAGGCTTATGAATTTCACCTGCTTCTTGAGATGATTTTGCTTCACTCCCCATTACACCTACTCTGAAGGCGTTTCTTCTTCACAGTGCAGTTATCTCTTATTTATAGACTGGGGTCTAAAGCCAACGCGAAGGCAAAAAGCCTGTGTAGTCACAATTACCCTTGAAAGTCAGAAAAGCAACATATTGGAGACAAAATTTCTCTCTTTTAGTAGATCCAACCCAAACACTTTTTCCTTCTGTGATGGAACAAATCACGAATGTTCAGTTAGAAAGCAGGTGAAATAGTTGGGTAGAAGAAATAGAAAAGCGTAAATATCGAAACACTAAATTGCACTCAGAATGGTGATTGCACGTGCTCTTAGAGGCGTGTGGTGGCTGGAACCTGTTGAGACAAGTGTAGATTCCCATGTCCCATCTCAGACTCACACTCCTTGTGGCGTGGATATTCTGCAATTTGGTCCTTATGTCTGGGCCTGAGGGGCTCCAGCCCTGAGCCTACGCTTTAGAAGGCCCTGCATATCACAGACACACACACCAACTTAGTAAACACACAGATGCTCTGCCACTCGGAATCTCATTCGCTACCCATAACTTTAAATATCCACTCACTTGACTGGGATAAACACTACTCAGGTCCCAGGGAAATGCTCCCCACATCCCTTGCCCTGTGTCCGTGAAACAACAGGTGAGCACGTCTGAGTGCCATAAAGTTTTTGGACTACGCCACTGCAAATTGCAGAGTCCAATGTTGCTGTGGTGTGCAGGAGAGATTTGCATAGCAGAGTGCTTGGGTAAGAGAAAAAAAAAAATTGAAGTTGTCAAATTCTTAGATAGCAAAGATGCATTACATTCTCATATAATGACTATTGGTTTCCCAGTGGTGCTAAGCACCCATTTTCTTGCTTCTCTTTTTGTTTCAATCTTTGGTACTCATGAAGTCCCAACAGTTGCACATTGGTACTTAAGAAACATTTTTCAATGTTAAAAATTTCATATCACTCTGAACTCTGTGTAGGTTTGGGTGATAAGTGACGCTTTACACTGGCATCTAGAAAGGCTTTGTTGCTACAGTTAGCAATGGGCTTATTTAAAACATTGAATAAAATTCAACTTGGATTGAAAAACAAATTAAAACCAGCTTTATTTAAGTAATTCTGATGTGAATTGTTGGTATGTATTCAGTATAATTAACATTTCGCCTTCAAATTTTAACAGGGAATTTGAATTTTTGTATTTACCGTAATTTAAATTTTTGATGGAAAATATGTTCCAATTTTATACATTGAATACAATCACATTATTTTTTAATCCTTTAATCAGTGTCAATAGTATACACATTAAAGCACTTGATTTTTAACGACATAATTAACACATTTGCTGAAATGAAAGCCAAAAAAATTTTATAAAACAAATGTATAATGGTTTATGAATTATTTATGTTTTTATTTATCACTCAGTCAACCTTACTGGAGTATGAACAGAATGCCCAGACACATGAAATGATCAATAAATTTGTTCATCTCTGATATTTTGCAACTTTCGGTCATATAAAAATTATAACTTTAAACACATTAAAAACTTTGTTGTTATGAAAGTTCATTTATTTATCAAGGAAGGAGGATAGAACACATCTTATTGAATAATTCGGTAGCTTGATTTTTCACTTTTAAGTGTTAATATGGCTTCCATGTGTATTCTTTTACTGACGTCAAGTCAGAATCACCCAAACTATTTAATTATTTTCTAGTCTCACTGGCAAATTATGAATTCTGTTAGTTACTAGTATATAGGGTTATGAGGTTTGTTCTAACTCCATGATGGAATTAGAAACTCATGGAACCTTCTAATCTCATCCATTTGCTGGAGTCTGGATTATACCTACTTGCAGAATTCAGAGATCAGGTATTTTGCAGCTTCTTTTGAAAACTTGTTACCGTTTGGTATGGTAATTGTTTCGAAGCTCACCCTTGATAAAGTGCCCAGAACTATCTATCAGCTGAGAGTGCTGTGAAGGAGAGAATGGCAGTTTCTCTAGTTTCCTTTAGTTTTGCTGTAATTTAGTTCTGAGTAGCAGGAGCCCTTCCAGATTAGAATAAACTGAGAACATTAGAAAGGATCTAGTGATCAAATGTTGAGTCAGTCCTTATTATAGGAAAGGAAATCTTTGAGTGGGCGACACATCCCCTTCGCCGAGAACCTGACGAGTTGCACACAGCTCTTAGGTCACATCTCTAAGGTCCATCTAGCTCTCCAATAACCCCACTCCCCATTCCTCTTTTTAAAAACTGGATGGCAACATTATAGTTTTTTAAAATTATAAAACAGTCATTTAAAACCATTTTCGATTCATCATCCTGACACAAACGTTTTTATTGTGACATATTAATTTGCACATACACACAATTACATTATTCCATGTATATATTACTAACATTCAACTTCTTTTGCTTGCAATGTTATTTCATATATATATATTTTTTGTGTTCCCATAGTCCTCATCCTTTTTATTTTAGGAGTCAGTGTGATGATTTTGAATGGCTTTTTTTGTTACATGGAAATTTGAGAATAAAAGAAGGGACTGATTTATACCCCTTAGAGAACTCTGAGTTTTTATTAGTCCTGTGGCATACAAATCACTCCTTAAAACTCCTGCTGATTTCAACTTGGCAAGGAAAAATGATTTGGTAATCAAAAGTTTAATTAATTAATGCATGTATTAGAGTTAGCATACTTATTTTAGGTCAAATTTTATAGACTTAATAGACTTAACTTTGGTATATGAAGCTCCTGTATAATTGACATGTATAGGACATTCAGGCCTGTTTCCTAGGTCTTTTCTTTCATTGTTTTATGAGGCTTTTAAGCTGTGTACAGAGATTTATTATTGTGTATTGGCTTTTATGACAAATTTTTGGTGATACTTGTGATTTATTTTTCACTAATTTATTCTCAGAGAACAACCTTGAAATGTAACTCTCTAATAAACATTCACCCTGTGGGAAAATGAGGCCTGCTCTGTGATGATCTGCCTTCTAGAAACTTCTGAGTTAAAAAGTAGCCGCTGCCAGTATTTGTACCAGATACTGGTCAAGGGCAGGTTCCCTGTACTAATGAGAGATGAAGGAAACAGGGGATGGTCTGGCATAGCTCACTACTACAAGTGTTCATTCAGTTGCAGGAATCAGCACAGGAAAATTTAGGGAAGAAGTGGCAGGCCAGGAGCGGTGGGGGATTGCTTTGAGGAAGGGAGGGGTTGGTACAGAGTTATGACTCATGTGGGCAAGTCTTGAAATAAAAGGAAGACACAGTGAATTAAAGCAGATTTTTAAATCAAATTTTCAAAATTCTCTTCATTGATATATAGGCCTCTAAATTCAAACAGAACATACATTTTAATTGGGAATCTGTACCAGGTGCCCAGCACAGAGCTGACATACTGCATTCACCCTTTCATTCACTCATCCATCGATGACCATCCTCTATGTGCCAGCATGTGCTGTACCTCAGAGGCACAAATCCATTAAGAAATGGCCTCTACCTTCTATTTTCTTCTATTGTAATGGGATAGATAGAAACATAAGCTAGATGTTACAATTCAGAATGAAAAGTGCTGGCTAACATTTTCAGTAGGGCTTTGTTACTGACAACATGCCATGTTAATTTTCTAATGCTTTACATATTCTCTTCAGTTTGGACTGCCATCTTTGCTGAAGGCTACTTCTCACTCTCTTGCTTATGGAGATCCTCAGCTGCCGGTCTAACTGCAGTCCAGGGTCATGAATTTCTCACAAGGCGTGCATAGTAATAATCAACTGAATATGTGTTCCAATTAGACTGCAAGCTGCTTGAGGACAGGAGACCTCTTTCAAAACCTTAACTGAGCACATTGCACATGTTCTAAAATATTTTTGAAGAATTGAAGTAGAGAAGAATTATTTTAAAACTCTTTAGAATATCAGAGTAAAAAGAGTATGGCTTGGTTTTTTCTTAAAGCTATTAACCCTTTAATCTCTTTTTGGGGGGGAAATGCCTGCTCTCCAAATGTCCAACATAATGCAATCTATTGATAAGACAAAGCTGAGTTTATTATTTGTGCAATAAGAGAGAACAATAAATACCTCCATAGCTTCAGTGATATCTAAGAGTGGGAAGGCATGGTTAAAGTTTGCCAAGAAGTGGATGTTTAGTTTAAGGCAGATCTAGATTTTACAAAGCGGGGACTTGATGAGGTTGGGTAAAGATTCTGATATAACAGTTTAGGATTGGTGGAAAACATCAAAGCAAGGATCTTTGAGGCACGGGGTCCAAAGAATTTTGGGGTGTGAACTGTCTGTTGATAAATGCTTTCCATGGAAGAGTTGATGGGTCATTCAGGAAGTTCCTATAATAAACAATCAAGTTTCTTGTCTAAGCAGGAGTCTCCTGGAATAGTAAGATCATAATGATGACAACAGAATAGTAAAGTCATATTCATGTACATAGTAAATTATGTGTAGGGTGGATGGCTTTAGATCTCACTTGTTAGCCAAGCAGGAGGGAAATGATTGCAAGAAGACGAAACAACAGGAAAGGCTTTCTCTAAAGTTTTGGGAGTCTGGGTTTTTCCTTAGGCACATGCAAAGGCAAAGGAGGCCTCTGTCCATGAAAATGTGTTGCATGGATGAGATGAGATTTGTTCACAGGTTGCTTGGTGGGGACTCTATGGGCTTGTCACATGTACGTGGTCTCCTGACTTGCCATCCTAACTTGTGGCTATGCCAGGCCTGCTGCCATTCAATGATGCAGTGAATTTTCCTTTGTTTCTGTGTCCTATCTTTCCCTTGACATTTATTCCCCGAAGGATGTTTACTAATGCAGAGACCCACCAGAAGAAAATGTCTGGTAACCTCGGAATACTTTATTTCATCTTTCAATAGGTCAGAAAACATCAGTGCTCTTCCATTTCATGCCGACTGGTACCAACTCAGCTTTAAGTACACTGCGAGAACCATTCCTTTCTTTAATTGTGTGGCAAAAGCTCACCCAACGAATATGAAATTGATTTTCCTCCCCTTCTGTCCAGACAGTGAAGTCCCAGACACCTTTTCGGTACCCTCATGGTGAAAAGAAAGGTCAGCCCCTTATTATATGGGGTGATGCAAATTTCAGAAAAAAATAACTTTACCTCTCCCAGCAAGCCTTCTGCAAACCCCTGCTGCTTGCAAAGTGCAGCTTTTCAAATACCATCACAGATGGTTTTAAACTCTCTACTTGCAGTTCGAGTTGAGCACTAAATGGTCAGAATAAGCGATTGAGTTTCTGAGTAATAGCAGGTGGGCAGTGACTGTAGCCAGAGCTGCCATCAACACACAGAGGGTTTCTGCAAACCTTCCTCCCCAACCAAAAATTTGGCCCTGGTGCTCCCTTCCTTAATGGAGCTGTTTGAATTTCCACTTGGTTGTCTTGGGTTCATGGGCTTCTCATCAGCCCTTTTTCTATTATTTTTACTTTTCAAAAACATACCGCTTCAATTCTCATTATCTTTGTTCCTCAGTTGCACTGAGATCAAGTGTGTTTTTAATGAAGCATTGATCTTTTTTTTTTTTTTAAGTGTTTTTCAGCGGGCCTAGATAATCGGCATTTATTATCATTTTCTGTCTGCATTCTGTCTAGATCATAAAGGAAACTTGGAATTATTTTCTCTTCTCCTAGAGGCCCAATGTGGTCTCTTTTTTTTTTTTTCTTTATTTTCCCCCTAGACTGACTACTCTCTTTTTTCCCTAAACCTTTGTTTAATTCTGTAGAAGCCCTTCATAATCTTTAAGACAGCAGTGGCTGGGCTGACTCAGAAGGCTTGGAAAAGAGAGAAAGAAGCCAAGACGGAAAGGATCAATGAGAAAATTTGGTCTCTCACCTTGCTGTAGGTGACTGTGGCATGAAGCTGTCAGTGCTCTCATCACCTTATGTCAGTTTCAGTATCCATTTTTCCTGGGCCAGGACCCGACTTGGTTAAGGAAGCCCTGAAGTGATAGCATCTGGGACTGAGGTTTGTAGGAGTGTGCCGGCATCAAAGTTGTCTGAGAGGTGTCTGGATGGAGCTCCTAGTCCTTAGGTTGTAACTGTGCCTGCTGTGGCGTCCACTGCTGACCAGCATAGAATTCATGTTAAGCAGATGTCACCCATGTTGTCTTTTCTGCAGTTGTCCTCTCATGGTTGTGTTTCATAGAATCTCAAAGTAAGTGGATTTGACCTCCATCTTTCTGCTGGCACCTGCTTTGTAATGGATATTTGATTATAGAAGCTCAGCTGTGAGGTTTGTACAGTTTTTGACACATTCACCTTGTGAACTTCCATTTTCTTACCTGCATTGTTACCTGTATCTATGCCCAAAACTTTGGCAGGAAGGCATGTATAAAATACCTGGCACAGTGCTAGGCACTTGGCAGCCTCTCCATAACTGTTTAGTCCTCCCTCCTGTTTTCTCTGCCTATACCCTCCGAAGCCCCAGCCAGGCTGCTGGGTGCTAGTAGGTGCCTAGAGAATAGATGCCAAATTGAGTGACACAGAGAGGAGAAGAGACAAGAAAGCTTACTGCATTGCGTTTGAACCTCTTCTTCTCTGCCAGTCAGCTGATCTAACATAATTAATATCTCCAGTTCTGAGACTTCAAACGGCTCCAGCAGACCGTAGGGTTTAATTTTTAGTTTGCTTATAAAATACCATGGAACCAATTTGGTGAAAGGTGTTTAAGTTTTCCTTAGCGGTTGACTCAGTTTGCCATACGTGCTTGGTTTCTCTGATTTTCATCCTAGATTTCAGCTTTTTCTAGTGCTCAGGTAAGGGCCAAAAGAAAAGAACTGGTGAGACCATGAGCTGGCCCAGCAAGTTTGAACAGAGTTGATGAGGATAGAGGTGGAGGTGACCAGGAGGCTGTTTCTCAGAGTGGGGCCAGGGGAAGCATGGGAAGTGAGATTGCCCCTATGGAGGGGGTGTGTGCACAGGCACTTGTGAGTATGTGCGTATGTGTGTGCAGGTGCATGTGTGCATGCAAGTGTTTGTGTATGTGTGTGTATGTGTGTGCATGTGTGTGTATGTGTGTGTGTGTATGAGGGGGGAATACTAAAATATACAGAGGTGAATAAAACACCTCTTAAATGTGAGGAGGGAAACCAGGCTGCCAAAATTCTGAGTCTGACTAGCCAGGCACTTGCCAGATCCTTACCTATCTCCAGATCTTTGCTGTTTCATCTTCGAGGAAGGCTTTGCCCTTTAATCTTCACAGGGCTTACCCATTTTTTTTCCAGCCTCTGATACCTTCTCGCTGCTACCCTCTCATTACTCTCTGTCCCCATTCTGCCTTATTTTCTTCATAGTAATCACCACTTCTTGGCATTATATTACAAAGCTATTTGCTTATATTTTCCCCCATTGAATGTCTGTAAGCTCCATGAAGGCAGGAACCTTGTTTGTTTTGCTCATTGCCCTATTCTTAGCACCAACATATATATGTTAGGTACTCAATGAATATTTGTTGAATGAATGAATATGTGGGTAGATAAATGTTTTGAGTGTCTGGGGCAGGAAGCAGCAAGGTGAGAGGTTATTATGTGAGATAAGCTTGACAGCCCACTAAGTGGGGATGAATGCTATCACATTAACCCTCTTTTAGTATATTCTTTCTCTCCTTCCTTTCCCCTCATCTCCCACTGTATTTCAGTGGTTATACTATTTTTCTTAGGACTTACTTTCGTGCTGTTAAATAAATATGTTTATCAGCTTTTAATGACATCTTTTTACCTCTCAGCTATAGAAGATAATGAGTAGTA
>NW_006442484.1:11841552-11900550 GCF_000325575.1 Pteropus alecto
GGGTCCTATTTTTTTTTTTTATTATACATCCTAATTTGTTTTAGACTTAGTCTTACTTTTAAATAGATTCAGCGTTCTTCCCAAGGCCTTTGCTATTGTTTTTTCATTCATCTCTTGGATAAGTAGAAAGTTCTTCCTCTAATAGTTTCTTCAGGATAAACTCATGGGAACAAAATGTCTTAAATTTTTGCACATTTAAAAATACTGGTTCATTACCCATATAATAAATGATAGTTTTTCTGGGTATAAAATTCTTAAGTCATACTTTGTTTTTTTTTTGAAGACTAGCTGCAAAACTGCTTTCTAATAGTAAATGTTGTAATGGCAAAGTCTGAGGTCAAACTCTTTTTATCCCCATCATAAGTGTGGAGTGCCTGGCTGCCCAAAGATTCTTTCTTTATATTTGAAGCCTTATAAATGTACTAGATTGTATTTATCAATTTTTTTCCTGGATACTTTCAATGTATCTAAGTCTTCTTTTATTTCTGGGAATATGTATATCAAAACATATCTTTAAGTATTCTTTTAGTTATTTCTCTCTTTTTTTTTTTTTGCCAATCTTCCTTATCTATCATCTTTTCTTTAATTTCTTTAAGTTCTTCATTTATTTCTATTTAATTTTCTCATCATTTTTCCACTTTTTAAAATCTTTCTGAGTTCTTAGGAGTGTCTTGTTTTCATTATGCTGCTTTCAGTTTTGCCTTTATTTCTATAATGGTTTTATTTAAAAAAATTTTTACTTCTTTCAAGATTTCTGCTAGCTTTGTTTCAAATTCTTCTGTCTTACCACATTTTCCATAAGCTCTTATATGCATGCTTTACTGTGTGTGTGTGTGTGTGTGTGTGTGTGTGTGTGTGTGTGTGTGTGATTGCTTCATTAAGTTTTACAAAACTTATGGCAGAGTGTTTAGTAACATTTTTTGTATCTGCTCCATGGCAATATTTTTCTGGCAAATAGCCTTTGTTATTATATTTTCTGTTCTTTCTCTTACTTTTCTTGTAATATTTTTTTATAGAGCTGGTACTAGTTCCTTTTCAATGATTTAGTTTTGAATTAGTTGACATTTTTTTCCCAGATCAGCTATTTATAATTTGTAGGAGGTTTGTTTAGGAAATAGATCAGTATTCAAGGAGGAATTTTCCTTCGTTCTGGTGTTTCATATAAGTCTTTTTAGCCTTTACCACTGTCTAGCCACTGAAGATCAGCAATTGTAGAGCTCCTCACAATACCAGATCTCTCTCCTCCCCTGTCATATGGAAAGACTACTTTCTGCACACGTGACATATCTGTGTGGCTCCTTATTCAATGCATCCTCATCTGTTCCTTGGAATAAAATTGGGTCCAGAGAGGCTCAAGCTGACAGCATTTTGCAACCTATTTCCACTGTTCAAAACAAGGGATTTTGATTCTGTACCTCTTGGTGTGCTCACCTTAGAAAGTACCTTCCTTGCTCCTTCTGTTGCAGCAGATGAATGTCTCTTTGCTGCTGGTCTCTACTTCTACCTACTTTGTGTTCACAGTTCCATGTCTCCTGGGTTCATCAAAGGTAGAGTTTGTGTTTGTGTTCTTGCTTTATGGATTTTGTTGAGAAAGGAAGGATGAATGCTAATTGTGTGCTACTATGTTCAGTAGGGAGAAACTAAGCCCTTTTTGAAAAATCCCTTTCTTCGTTAATATAAAATCTGTTTTCCCACACTTCTAGTTCCCCAGGAAGCAGCCGTTTCCTTCTCTCTTTCTGTTCTTCTCCATGTTTCCAAGTGAGATCAGATTCTTTTTCACCAGAAAGCCTTACCATGGCCATCTGCCTCTAAATTTACAATGTGCTTATAGTCCATACTGAATGTAGCATCTACTGTCTTGCCTTGCATCATTTTTCTATGTATATGTATATTTCTTTAATTAGATTATAGGGCATTTCGGGCATAGTCTGGAATAGGAGCACTTTGTGTCCCTTTTAGTCATTCTGTGTGGTAGGTGCTACATTCATGCTCAGGGATTATTCCCGTACCCTATGATTTGCTATGATATTTAGAATATTTATTATGCCTTATTAATTCTGAGTTTGTGTATTTCCCTCTTGGGTGTCTTTCTTACTGAATGAGATAACTGTGTACTTGGCATGTGTCATATGTGATGTATACTCAGTCATGAAGACTTTATAACATACTTCATTTGATAAAGAACTATGGGTAAGCACTCTCCTTGAATTTAGATGACATTGGTCAGTGTCATCAGAAATAACTTTAACTTCTAATTATCTTGAAGATTATGTAGGTCAGTTCTCCTTTTAAAACCATACTCCTTAGGTAGAGCCTTTGTCATTATGTGATGCTGTTTATTGTAGACTACATCCTATAAACTTTGGTCACATTCCAAAGTGCCAGACTTAAAAGTAAAAGTGACATACCAGGCCAATGATTCTCTTAGGGGCTCTTAACCCTCCTTAAGTAGAGGTATTTAAAAACCTGGGGTTTTAAGGTAGACAGTTTGAAAAATAAAACAAATTAATGAAAAAAAAAAAAAACCTCTATGTGATCCTGATAAAACTTCTCCCCATCTCCACTCCCACTCTTAGACTTATAAAGATAACTGATTTAATCCAATACCTGTGCTTTAGCTATAGGAAGCAGACACAGAGAAAGAAATGACTTGTTCAAGATAGCACATTTCCCATGTATTTCTCCTGACTTGCTTTGCTGCTCTTGCCCTTCATATGATAATCCACAAACCAAAGAAGGACAGTTTCTCTGAAGGATGGATCTGATGTATCTGAAAGTCAGCTCATATTAAAGTCAAGCTGGGCTGGGTTGAGGGAGAAGACACTATTTTAGAGAAAAAAGGAGCTATTAGAGCAGAATGGAAAATGTGCACTTGACACCAATCAATGAGCCTGTACTCAAGCTGAGATGTCCCAATATGATAAAGGGCTGGAGAAATGAAAATGGTAATGCAAACCAGAGCAGCCTCTTTGATCCCAGGCAGTTGGAGACTCAATGGAATAAACCATCGCTTCTGCAAATAAGAAAAAAGAGGAAGGAAAGGTTAATTTCCAGTTTCTGGGAAGATATGCTTAAAACATGATGGATTTGAAAATTCTGCCAACAATTTCTCTTTCTCTGTCTTTTTTTCCTCTTCCTTTAATTTCTGTATTGTTGAAATACTGGTCTTTTTAATTTCATTTATTATCAGTAAGGCATCTACTGCTGTAACCTCAGATGAGAAAGAGATGCATAACTATAGAGCACAGCCAGCTCTGGATAGGTTAAGGGTTAAAGCTTCAGGTGTGTAGGTCTGCAAAACCAAGTACAGGCTGCCAGGGACATCCTGGAACTCATTGGCACAGCCTATGCATATCTGGCAGAGTAATGGACTAGGGAGATAGATGGAACACCTGAGAGGCTTAGCCTTTACTGGGTTTTGGGATGTATAGCTGGGATGCATGAGGAGCAGAGTGGGTGCTGACTTTACCAAGAAAATTTCAGAACCATCTGGCTCCTTTGATGACTCTTGCCCTGGAATAATAATAATGTAGGATGCTTGTGAGTATTATTCTCATTCTACAGATGAAGAAGATGAGAGATTAATAAATGAACTGGGTTGGCTGCAGTTACAAAGTAGCTCTGGACAGAGTTGTCTAGAGCCCTTAACTCTGGGCTCACCTCACAATCCTTTCTATGGTATATCCCAGTGTTCTCTCTGTCTCTGTGTCACTACTAGTAGATATTTTGTAAGTACTTACCAAATGCCTGGCATCATGTAAAAAGTGTTATGGCATCAATTCCAACCTAAGAGGAGCTTACTTAAAAATATTAGTCAGTACATTTTCAATTTTGAAAGTGATGTACCACATTTCAGAAAATTTGGAAAATAGCAAGAACAAGAAACTTTTAAAAATAATCTCAGCCTACTAACACAACTGCTATAATTATTTTGGTCTATGGCCTTCTGGTCATTTTCTTCATACATTTAACTTTTTAAAAAAATCTAGTGAAAATTATATTGTACATATGATTTTATTTCTCGCTATTTTTACATGGCTTTTTAAGTAATTTCCCCCATAACCACTTTCATGGCAGTAGGATATTTGCAAAGAGCTTAATCACAAAGCGTTTACTAACCTTAGTATTAAAGCAATTTTATTGTATTAATGCAATAAGTGTCTGTTAATCAACTTATGCTCAGGCTTTCCTGGCACCCCAGTGATAGTCGAGGAATTTGCAATGTTCGGAACCACTTCAGAGGAGTCTCACACGAGTTAATGAGAGCTCCAGGCTTCTTTTCTGGCCCTTCTTACATTAGTGGGCCATCTGATGGCATAGACCATGCTCAGGCCAGCTGGAACCAAGGTGCAAGGCAGTTAGATCATCATAGGTCCTTCTTTTTTTTCCTTCTCTAATTTATCTTCATGACTGTTTTAATCACCTTCTTGATGAGGGAGGGATTCCTGCCCTAGGGTTGTGGGAATCGCCAAACACACAATTTCTGACACTAGACAGATGAGAGCAACATGTACTCACAGCCTGGGAGAGGAGGACACTTCATGCAACTCAGGGTCACACAGGGCTGTACTCAGGAACAAAAGAAAAAACTAAGGGCTATGGGAGGCGCACTTTATAGTACAGTCATCTCTCGTTATCTGCGGGGCGTACATTCCAAAATCCGCAGTGGATGCCCAAAACTGCAGGTAGTACGAAACCCTATATATACTATGTTTTTTCCTATGCATGCAACCTTTTCACTTACAGGAATCATTTACAGCTTCTCCTTGGCATACCGAAATTGCCAGCATCCCTACTTTTGCACTTTGGAGCCATTATTAAATAAAATAAGGGTGACTCAAACACATACACTGCGATACCATGATAGTCAATCTGATAACCAAGAGGGCTACTAAGTGATTAATGGGCGGGGAGCATCAGCAGCATGGAGATGCTGGACAAAGGGATGAGTCACTTCCTGGGCAGGATGGAGTGGAATGGTGAAAGATTTCATCACATTACTCAGAACGACAGGCAATTTAAAACTTATGAATTGTTCATTTCTGGAATTTTCCAATTAATATTTTTCCAGTTGACTCTGAGTAACTGAAACCATGGAAAGCAAAACAGCAGATAAGGGGAAACTACTGTATCAAGAACATGGGGTGCCCCCTGGTTCTTGTGGGAGAATGTAATTTGCTTGTTTGAATAACTTTGCAGCTGGCACAGAGCCGAGACCCCAAGACTCAGGGATAATCAGGAACTGCACCAGGTCCATTTGATAAAGATGACTGTTTGGTGAGAGAAAGCGCTTAATACTGAGCCTTAATTTTAGGTCCTACACCACAATGATAAAAATTGCTTCCCTCCCTCCCAGGCCCTCCATTTTCTCCAACTCTTCTCTCCTATGTTTGTTTGTTTGTTTTTTAATATTCTAGTCTTGGCTGGCTTATCTTTAGGAGGCTGTGTAATAAATACATGGTTTATAGTGTATACTCTAAGAGAGACAGCCTGAGTTCAAGTTCAAGCTTGGCCATATATTAGCTGGATGTCGTTAGGCAAATAACTTCCCCTCTCTGTGCCTTGGTTTCCTCATTTATGAAATGGAGATGATTATAATAAAGCTACTTACCTCATAGGGATATTGTGAGGAGTAAAAGTTAATATATATATATAAAACTTTTAGAACAGTGCTTGATGTGTGCTTTGTAAGTACTAATATCTTCACTTGGGTTCAGTCCATAAGTTTAGTTGGATTAAGTTTATATTGATAATGTTATTCTGCTCTTTTCAGCTTTTCTCTATTCTTTTTCTCCAAGGCTAAAGTTAGCATAGACTCATTTCCAGGAAATGTACTCTGTTCATTTATTCGTTTGTAAATTTATTCATTTGTTCATCTGTTAAACCAATAATTATTTAGGAGCCTTTGCTGTGTAGCAGGCACTCTTCCAGGTGATAGAATCTTCGGGGGAACAAGACAGACAAAACATCTCAGGATATGAGGCTTACAGACTATTGTGGGAGTGGCTGGGGGCAGAAAACAGTCAAGTAAATAAACAGAAAGATAATTATGGCCAGCAATAAGCTCTCTGAAGAAAGAAAAGGAAATGAAAGGGAGACCATCTGAGGGACAACTTATTTCCATTATTCAAGGAAGCTAAAAGAAGGATCGGTCCCCAAAAGGCCATAGATGCTCCATTCCATCAGTTGTTTGGTGATAGTGACAAAATTTATTGATATTGTCTTCCAAAGAACACATATGTTTTCTTTTCCTTCCCCGATATTCCTTCCTCCTCATTTCTCTCCCACCCCGCCAGAGAAGGTCTTGTCTTGTTAACCAAGTTTATGCATCAGGTTTGGTTTAGTATCTGGAAAATGGACAGAGAAAGGCAGGGGCAGAGAGGTAAGAAGAGGAGGAGGACCTACTTTAGGAAGTTAAACTTGGTTCATAAAATAGGAAGCTTTGCAGGAGTGCATAGAAAGATTAAAAAACGTCCTCCTGTTATTTATCAGTTATTTATTGCTGCATAATGAGCCACTCCCAAATTTACTAGCTTGAAACAACGATTTATTATTTCTCATGATCCTGTGGCTTGCTAGTTAATTGTTCTGTTCTGTTGGTTTTGCCGAGGCTCTCTCAGTCAGCTACCAGATGAGCAGTGCTGGAAGAACCCTAATGGGCTTATGTTCCTGGAAATTGATGCTGACTGCAGCCTAAGACACCTTTGTTCTTCTCCTCCTAGAAGCCAGATCGGCTTCCTGTATGGTGGTCTCAGGGCAGCATTCTAAGATGATAAAGGCAGGTATTGCAAGGCCTCTTTAGTTCTAGGTTTTAGAACCCATACAGTGTCACTTCTGCCACATTCTATTGCTCAAAGGAACTCACAAGGCCAGCCCGGATTCTAGCTAGCGATATAGATGTTAAATAAAAAATAACATAGTTCTTGTTTCTGAAGTTATAATAAGAAAACTGAAGAAGCGAACCTACCTATGAAGAGAGACATATCCAGTAGTAAATCGTCAATTATATTGATTTTTCCTCGCCTTGGTTGACACCACTTATGTAGAGGCAGGCTTCTGGTGTTTAGCTTTGCGGAAAAAGTTTAACATTGCAGGCCTGATGTTGCTAGCTATCCTTAGAAAGGCCTGCTTGCAATTTGGTCCTTACCTGGCATCTGAGAACTTGAATTTCAGGAGGTTTCCTTCTTTTCCCTAACTGATGAGGATGACTTACTCTTTCTAGACAACTTGTTTAAGCGAGATGGTTTATGCTAAACAACTTTTTTTCTTTTGGTATATATTAGGCAGAGGGTGCCCCTATGACTAGCCCCCAATAGAGACTTTGGGTGCTGAGTCTCTAATTGGCTTCTCTGGGCAGAAACATGACACACATGCTGCTGCATTTTGTTACTGGATAAAGAGTGGGCTCTGTGTGACCCCTTGTGGGAGGGAGAGCAGAAGGAAGCCTGTGCATGGATCTTCCAGACTCTATCTGTATCTTTTCTCCTTCTGATGGGGATGTGTGCCTTGCTGCATCTCCTCTAAAGCATAGCCATAGCCATGAGTACAACTATATCCTGAGTCCACGAGTCTTTCTAGCAAATCTCCCAATGTACGAGTGGTCTTGGGGACCCTTATTTCTTATAGATTTTTGTCTTCTAGGGAGATGGGAGCCAATTCCCAGGAGTCACGGGGCAGTACCAGAAAATCACCTTGGGGTTTTACCTGGACAGGAAATGATGTCACATTTCCCTGGAGCCAGGAGGTCCTAGCAGATCTCATAGCTGTAGACCAGTGTTTGAAATGATGATTAGATTTGCATATTATCAGGATTTATTTAAATTTGTGAGTGTAATTTATTTAATTGGTAATAAGTAGGTAGTAATTAGGAATATGTGAAAGTGATTGGTTTTCTCTGTACAGCATCTTCTGCTAAGTGAAAAGGTACTGATTGAGACACACAAGCGCGCGCGTGCACACACACACACACACACACACACACACACGAATTTATTAAAGAACACCACTTTGCCCTGACCAGAACTGGACAGCCACTTGGAACAAATCTGTAAGTACAGATTACTGGTCCTGTCACCAAACAGGTCCTCTTTGTTTCCTGCTTCTAAACCAGGCTGTGGCTATCATCCACTGGAGTCAGTGGCTGCTGGAACATGTAACTAAAACAGAGGAAAAGTCAACCACAGAACTCTTCACCTTGCCTTTCCATGCCCTATCTCTTGCTTGTCATACTGGCGGTGTTGGCAGCAAAGGTGGCCTTGAGAGCAGTTACTCTGTAAGCTATCACCAGTCCTTTGTTGTGACCATTGCTGTTTCCTGGGGTGTCCCTGGGTAGCAAAGAACCTGGTGGCCAAGGAGGAGGCATATGAATCTCTGTGAACACGTTTAAGGTAGAGTTTGTCCAATATACTATGATAGAAAGAACACTACTAAATATTTGAGAATGAAAAGAAGCTTGTATAAAAAGGAGAATAGAGGACTTAGGATTTAAAAGAGGTGCGTTCCTTTTCTTTTGCCACTTAATTAACGAACCCCTCTGATTCTTAATATCATAAACTCAGAGCAGTTGTGCAAGTAGAATGAAATAATATATATAATGCAGCTAGATTGGTGCCTAGTATAAGGTAAATCTGAGTCTTTTTCAGGTGATGAAATCTAAGTGATATGCTTTCTTTTTGCTTAATATGTATAATATTGGCCAAACTTTCTGTATTGAACAAGTATTTTCTTTATTATGAGACGGTTTTTTAAAAAGTTGAAGTTTAAAACCCATTTCCTTGCCATGCTGTTTCTTTAGATGAGCTTTTCCTGGGTCACTCATGCTTAGCATGCTGTTGACGTTGGGTCTCTCTTTGTCATTGTACATTAACATCAATAGGGGCTTAGAAAGGACCATGTCTTAGAACTGAGTGACTCAAGAACTGTTTGTCACTGACATAGGTAAAGTACCTCAAATGTTTTCTCAATTTTTCAGTAATTATAATTTGAATTGAATTGAATTGAATTGAATTGAATTTATTTTTCATCTAGAATCATTTTCTCTTAGCAGGGTCACTGCCAGGATGTCTAAAAAGCACGGGAGGTGGGGGGAGCCTATTCTTTTCTTTCCGTAGGATTGTCCTTTTTCCCAACTTTGTTTTCCTTGTGATTTAGTTTTTGTTTTTCTTCCAGCTAGTAATAAAATGCACTTTGCAGGAAAGGTAAGGGGATGCTTCACCAAGTGCTGTAGCTCTGAGGACCATTCACAGGGCTAGGGTCAACCGAGTTCTGTGGAATCTGCTGAGAAAGTCTCTGGGGCGCTGTGCTTCTGGGCTGCTCCTTGCCTGCAGGGCGAGTATAAAGAGGGCAGCAGAACTCCCAGGATGGGAGGCCTGGGTTCTTTTCAGAAAATGCAACACATAAGCAGAGTGAGCTGAGTGAGAAAATTCCCACGGTGTGCGAATCAGTTGCTGAGTGTCCTCTGGTGTTCTCTTCGAGTCTACAAAACTTTAGATGGAGAAGAACTGGTAGAGGATTTCAGGGCTTTTTTTTTTTTTTTTTTTGTCTCTGAAAACTTTCAGAGAGCAGAGAATGGCATCTGCACTCAGACAGCATTGCCCTCTCAACAACTTCCTCGAGCCAGCACCCCTGACTTGCTCTGTTACTATATTAGGTATATCTGAGTTCTCTCTTCCACATGAGACTATGAACTAACTCTGCCTCCATGGCAAGTCTGCCCAATATCTTCATGTTTATTATTTTTTAATGTCTTTAAAAATATCTGTTAAAAATGGTGTTTATATACGTTTACTAATTGACAACGATGCCCTGGTAGGAGTTATAGGTGTTGGAGAAACGTTAAGCAACAGCAAACATGACAAGAAACTTCCTCCAACCTCTTTTGGAGCCAAGTAGAGCCTTTAGCCATCTCAGTTTTTATGGAAGCCCAAAAGGAGTGACTTAGTTAGTCCATAGGAAAGTATTGAGCACAACTCATACCTGGCAGGGCATTGGCTACTGTAGGACATTCGGAAGCTTTAGATATAATCTCTTCATAGTCAAGTTGGTGAGATATATGTACTGCCCATGGAACTCTAAAGGATAATAAAGGCTATGTATAATTTACCACTAAACTGTATGATGCCAAAGTCAGTGAAGTCAGGGAACACAGTGGCCCAGACAGTTAGGGAGGGCTTCTACAGGAGACCAGACTAAAACTAGGATTCAAGGGTCAGGCAGTATCTACACTGATTAACTCTTCATACCCCTTTAGAGTGAATCTGCTTCTACTTCTCTTAAGGCTCAGATAATTTTTCAGGAGTCTATAGATAATTTACCAAGTAGCCCTGAGCTAATAAAATCTAGCTGTTAAATTCCACTCCTTTCTTGACCGGCCCCAAGTAGCTGGTAGTATGTCTCCCATTTCTCAAAGCCTCAACTCCTTCTATATTCTCCTTAGAAGTCCTGTCCCCTAACACTCAGCCTGATGCTTGGCATGATGGGAGATTCTTTTCTCTGATAAATCAAGCCATCATGTTTGTGTAAGCCCCACAAAAATGAACAATCTTCAAAATTAAATTCTACTCAGCCATCATTTATCAAGTACCTATGGTTTCTCTATGAGTATATAACCCAAATGCAACAGTAAATAGTCTCC
The DNA here is from genome assembly GCF_000325575.1 of Pteropus alecto. Classification (NCBI taxonomy): domain Eukaryota; kingdom Metazoa; phylum Chordata; class Mammalia; order Chiroptera; family Pteropodidae; genus Pteropus; species Pteropus alecto. Next base: position 11,852,186 of record NW_006442484.1, read on the forward strand.
TGCCGTCAAAAAAGATTACCTTTTAGACTAAGAGAGAAAATAGCTAAATTGAAAGATAGAATGTTAGATAAGCTGTAACAAAAAAGAACAAAATTAACCCAATGGGTGAAGGCTTCATGGAGGTAGTAGGAATGGGGTGAGTCCATGGGGAGCATGTGAAATTTACAAATATAGAAATGCAGGATGAAGGCAGGAGTGGGGTTGGACATTCTGTCTGGGGGCCACTTCGTAAACAGAGACACAGAGGTGACGGGAGTAAGGTGCAGTTCAGGTTTGGCTTAGGCTAGGAATGGGCACAAGTGTCATGGCAATTGAGACTGGAATCATGAATGGAGTTTAGAACATGAGGCTGAGAGGTTGGGCCCTATCCTTGAGGTGGGGGAGATGCTGGCAGAATTTTAATCAGAAAGGGGACATGAACTTTTGGCTCATCGTTTTGGCATATGTTAGGCATGTGTGTGGAGTGGAAGAAGAGAGGCTTGTGAACTGAGGGTAGGAGGTGATTGGCACAAGGAGGACAGGTCAGGGCTCTTTCCGTATGGCAGTAATCTGGGCAGGCAGTAATGAACACTGAAAATAGGGCAGTGGCAATGGGCCTGGAAGGGAGGGATAGGTGAGAGAGAGAATGGGAACCTTTTGCTTATCTTTCCTTTTCTGCAGGTAAGATAATACTGTCACTTAGGCAGTCATTTCAGAATTGTAGGAATCTAATGCTTTTGCCCACAGAGAGAATGCTATTCTTGAGATTTTACAATGAAGGCAAGAGTCTTCCTTGCTGGAAAGTTGTTCATTCGAGTAAAAGACCTCAAAGAGCTTGTCTGGGACTGTGGTGTCTCAGCTACCATTTCTCCCTGTGCACCTCCTCTAGATGGTGCCTCCCCCTCACCTCATTTCATTCCCCTTGCAGATGCAAGGGAAAAAGGGTAGTCTCCCATTTTTATCTTAGAGTACTTTACAGCCCCTACTGACAAATCCTATTCAAGCTAACATGAGTGGCTGGGGGCAACTCATACATAATTTCCCTCTATTTAGTGGCTTTCTACACCATGGGGTCTACATGATTTCTGTTCATTTAATTAAAGGTTATATTGACAAATTGTTATCCTCGGGAGTGTGGGTGTGCAGGGAGCGCTTTTGGAATACATTACAGGGTAATTCCTTTTGCCCTTTATTGCCTCTGCAGGCCATGTGAAATTGAATTGCAAATAACATATTTTAGAAACAGGCGGAGACACTGAGGCCTATGCTTCCTTCGACTTTAATAAGACAGTGAGCATGTATGTATATATGTAAAAGACCCTCTGTCTATGCAGGCAAAGTGAAAGAGGCAGAGCTAAATAACTAGGAAGCGATTTCTCCACCCCAGACAGTAAGTTCAGTAGCCTTCACTCCCGCAGGGAGTGTCTGGATCCAGAAGCTTGCTCTGCCTTTGAAACATCCAGAGGGCCCATTACTGATAATGGCTCCTCTTCTGAGCATCAGCTAGAGACAAGTCCCACTTACATGCAGACTGGAGAAAGGCAGTTGATGCCATCTTTCCAATCTCTCTCTCAAGAGGCAGCTGCAACTCCCAAAGTTCTTATGCATGAGGAAAATGCCAATAGGCAAACACTTTTAGGCAAAGTTGCTCCTGAAGAGCAGATAACAAAAGTCTATAAACTTCAGGAGACGCACAGTTGTTAGGTATTGGGAAGTGAAGGGGTAGGTATGAGCTGAAGGCAAACAGTGCCCATGTGAAATGGTGTGGCTTTTTTGAACACTTAGAATACTCACCTTCGCATGGGCAAGGGCTGTAGTCGTGACTGGATACGGCTGCCTCTGGTCTAGGATGCATTTGTTCCTGAGGTTGAGGGACTGGGTGTTAATATCTTTCTGCTCCATAATATCCTCACAGTCCATGAGCATTTCTGTGGAGGAGAGGCGTGGGGCCGCTATCTTGTTAGCAGTGGAGATTGAGAATCCTGAGGAGCGAGGGGATGAAGGTAGGCCGGTGTTAATATTAAGTTGTGTAGTTAGGGTAGCCTCCTTGAGAAGGTGACATTGACATGAAGTCTTGAGAAGGCAAGGAAGATAGTGATGAAGATGTCTGGGGGAAGACTATTTCAGGCAGCGGTACTGGCATTTCCTAAAATAGGAGTGTGCCTGGGTGATAGAAGAATAGACAATGTGACTGGAACAGAGTGGACAAGGAGGAGGGGTCAGAATGGTGGGGTTGGGGACAGATTACAGTGTGGTCTGTGGGTCTCTGTAAGGACTTTGGCTTCTACTCTGACAAAAATTGGGAACCATTGTGGTTGTTGGGTAGTGGAGTGATATGATGCAGATATGAAAATAGGCAATCCAATATAATGAGGCCAATGTACAGATCCAGCTATGTGAAGGAAGCATATGTGAGGGAGCATAGAGAAGGGACATCTCTTCCAGCCCAGGAAGAGGAGACAGAGAGGGTAAGGGAAGGCTTCCTGGAGGAGGTGTCAGCATTTGGCCTGGCTCTTAAATGATGAGCTGACCCACAGCCTCCTAACCCCCCGCCCCTCCTTTGTGTACCTGTTACCAAGGCTGCAAGTGGTAGGTTTCTCTCTTCTGGATTTTTGTGCTTGACTGTGATTTGTCTGGGATCTGTGTCCAAGCTCTTTGTAAAGGACTCAATCCCTGCCTTATCCTTAGGGCATTAACCCTGACTTGGAATCCAATTCCTCCCCATTGCCTCCTGGCAAATCAGTGCCTGTGTGGATGTCTCATGCAACCTGATTGCTTTACATGCTAATGCTTTATTGAAGGTTGAATCCCATGGCAGTGAAGGTATGGGGAGAAAGGAAGCAAGGAAGAGTAGAAAGGAAATAAAGATGTCTGTTACTAAACTGGCCACAGCATCACAAGAAAATATGGCTGCTTTCCTGGTCACATGGGACATCTCTGGACAGTTCATATAGAACCACTGTGCCTTGAGTTAGTTCATCAGGGCGGAGATGAAGAGAGAATTTATTGCTTGGTATCTTCTTTTCTCTTGTTTATTGGTAAAGCTTAACCCATGAGGATTTTTTTTTCAAACTGATTTACTTGCATGAGGAGCCCAAAGTGACCTGGTGATAGTCATAACTTCAAGTTCAGTGGAACACTTACTATGTCCTCTGGTCAGTGTGACCACCCTTAGAACTTAGTAGAGCCCAGCATGTGGAGATAGGAGACACAAGTTCACAAATGGGTCAGGGGGTGTTGGTGAGGGAGCTTCTTCTACTTTTATCACTTGGTTCCTGGATCAGTTTTTTCTAGCTATTGGGAATACAGTGTCATATATCAGCCATTGGTTCAATACCTATACCACCTATTGAAAAACCCTATCAAGCCTTGTAGGGTTTTTTCTCCATGAGTTGGTACCTTAACTGAGCTTTCATCAGGCTGCAATGCCATTCTGTCAAGCAGACTGCCTCTTAGGGGATGCTAAAGATTAGTTAACCCCTGGTCGTTGTTGTGCTTCCTTTGTTATACAATGGGTGCCTTGGTCTGAGACAGTGTTACTTGGATAACCATCAATAGGCAGGCATTTTGTAAGCTCTTGCTCGGGATTTCTGACAGAAGCATTGCAAGCAGAGTGGGCAAACTCATAGTTGTATATATCTCTTCAGCAAGGATTAACTGATGTTCCTTTGGATGTGAAAGGGGTTCAGTGCCATAAACTGGCTACCAGGCTGGTCTTCCCCAGGAATTGTGCTGAATTGAGAACACACACGCAATGCTGACAAACTGTGCATTCAATCATCGTGGAAGCCTTGGTGGGAAGGGGCCCATGATGGTAGGCCCATGCATGGCCACCATCTCTGGCACTAGGGGACTGAGGAGAGAAGCTAGCTCATATCTACTAACATCGTCTTGTCTAACTTCATTCAAAAAAGCTTTCTCTGGATTGAATTCTTCTTCATAGGCTTTAGTGTGAGATACAAAGGTTTTCAAGCTTTTTGAGCACTTCTGTCTATCCATCCAGATCTTCTTTTTTATTTCCAAGTTTATTCCTCCCAGTCCCTGATCTATCAGTCAAACTATAAACTACTTCTAGAAGTTTACATCTGCCCTACTTTTCCCCTCACACTAAGTGGATGGCTGAGTGTATGCATGCACCTCTGCCTCCTGGGAGGCCACTCTCGTGTTGGTTGTAATGCAGCAGCAGTTCATTTCCATTGCCAACATTTCCTGCAATGCACCGGTGAACCAGGCTGAGTCCATTCCTCCTCCATCAGTTGGTCCTAGAGAATCCCCTGTGAGGATATAGATACGGATTGGAAAAAAACCTGTTGGTACCACAGAAGTAGTTAACTGACCACAGAATTTACCTTTTCATGCAATTTATTTTTGCTTGCTAGCTCTGCTTGAGTCTGGTACCAATTTTAACCATATAGTAGATTGTTATACTAGCTTGGCCTTACATAGGAGAACTCAGCTCATGATGGACAGCTCAGGTCACATAGTCACTAGGTGTTTTAAGGTCAGATGTTAATTTCATTTAAGACTCAGTGAATATAAGGAGCTGTTTTTCAAAGAGAATAGTTCATTGTTGCAGAGAACATGGCCTTACTTAAGAACCCTGCAAATCTTGTATTGGAATTGGCCCAGCATCCTTATCCACCATAGATCCCTCTAGTATTATCCAATTTGATGTAACATAAATTCAATTGGTGGGACAGTTTGTGCCATAGCCTGAACCCACTGTGTAGTCATCTCTTCCTCTGGCAGCCTTCTGAGTCATCAGATAAATAAATTTGAGGAGTTTTACCAAGTGTGCTAAATGCCACATTAAAATCCAAAGAATTCCATCAAGTACTGTGCTGTTTTCATCATTGTAGGTGTAGAAGGTGCAACAATTTCTCCTTCACTTTAGAGGGATGTTCAGGATGTCCAGGAGCTACTGGAAGCTCTAAAAATGCCAATGATTTGGCATGCCCCAAGTTTGGTAGGGTTTATCTTCCATATTCCAACATGTGTGTGTCCTCTTATTAAAGTCTCTAAGGTACTTGCCACTTCCTACTCCCCAGTGCAACTAGTATGATGTCATTGAAATAATGGACTGATGTGTTCTGCAGTATGTTGAGTTCCCTGAGGACTAGATTATGGCAAGAGAATTAAAAGAGCCCTAAAGCTATTATAGTGAAGGTGTACTCTAGTCAAAATTACTTTTGATTCTGTCTCTAACAGATATCAAAAAGAAAAAAAAATACCATTCATTAACTCATTAGCTACGTGCCAAGTAGTGGAGTTCATGCTGATCTGTTTTAGTAAAGATATTACATGTACCCTTTTATTAGGATTAGTGCTTGGTTAATTTTCACAGTAGGCTATGGTCCATCTACCATGATCCTCCTGGATTCTGCAGAGGCCAGTCAGGTGAATTGGGAAATATGATGTGGACCACTGTTTCTGCCTTTTTAAAGCCCTTGGTTGTGGCATTAATCTCTTCATTTCCTTTAAGACTGTGGTATAGCTTTTAATTTATTATCTTGGCAGAAATGGGGCAGTTTTAGGGGACTGTATTTGGCCCTTATTACCATAATTGCTCTTACTCCATAAATTAGGGAGCAGATGCAAGGGTCCTGCTAGCTACTACGTATGTCTATCCAATTACACATTTAGTGACTGGGGAAGTAACCATAATGTGGGTCAGTGGACTCACTAGGCCCATGGTGACTTAGGCTAAAACTGTGCCTATCACAGGGCTTCCGTAACCTTTACTCTGATCAGAGGAGCATGGTGGCATGTGTTTGGTCCTTTGTTATTAGTGTCAGATCAGATCCTATGTTTAATAGTTCTTGAAATATCTGGATTTTCCCCTTTCTCAAAGGCTAAGTTACCCTGGAAAATGGTCATAATTTTCTTTGGAGGAAGAATTGAAGGTTTATTTTCTCTATATACTTACACTGATGTTGTAGAGTTTTTCCTCAATGAGATCTAGCCTCCTCTTCAACCCATCTCCCACTACCCCTCATGGCCACAAGACTAGTAACCAGAGCCAGGACTTCCCACAGTATGAGCAGGGATAAATGGCTCCCTCTTCCAGGAAGTAATAGACTATACATCAATGGACTTGTAAGACTTGGCTGATGTACGCTTTGGGGATGGAGCTTCGGGTCTATGAACTGACTTAAATCTGGAAAATAGAAGAGAAGACTGTGATTTTCTATTATGGTTGATGTCAAATTTCTGTGTGCCAACTCTTGTATATATCACTCTGTGTGTGCGTGTGTGTTTATTTTTGATTATACAAATCAAGTAACACCCTAGTTAAGCTTCCCAGCATGCCCCTTGGAACACTGTGACCTATTACCCATCACAATACATCGCTCTAGGCACCCCAAATGCTACTCTCGCTAGCCTTGCTGCACTTTATGGTAATTACGTTCAAATTGCCTTTCATTGTCAAGTGCTGCTTTCTGGCCTTTGCCTTCTCTGGAATCCCAACATCCTCTTCAGAGATCTTGGTTCTATGGCAGCATACTCATGGCAACTCCTTCCTGTGGAAGTCAGCCATCATAAAACATCGCCACGGCTCTTGTGCCCCTTTCATTAGTGCATTTCCTATTGCCTTACTGAAGGAAGTGTCCTTTTAGCTCTCCAGAGAATTTAATCATATGATGGAGTCCCAGGTTTTACATACTAAATTCATTCTAACAGTTCTACCTCTCTGGGCCTTCTGACTCTATCTTAAGAACTATGCCAAGGAATTTCCAGTGTCTTCACCCCATTTACTCTAGGCCATCAGCATGCCTGTGTGTCTAGGAGTCATCTCAGCGCTATGTTAAGATAGGCTGCAGGTGCCCAGGTGCTCAAGGAATCCTGAGTCTGAGATGGGTGCCCTCATGCCAATCATTATTCCTTCTTTCTCCTTCGACTTTACCCTGTGGTCTATCACCCTCGATTCAAGTCTGCACGTATGCAAAGTCCTACAGTTCTTTTGGTGTATAGTCTATTACTTCATAGACTAGGGCCTGTGTAAGTCTGCTCACACAGCAGTAAGTCCTGGCCCTGGTTATTGACCTAGAGGCAGTGAAGGGTAGTGGAAGGTAGATCCTGAGGAGAATAAAAGGTATTTTTCCACGCATCTGTTTTAGGTAAGATCAGTCCATGGTTCCTAGGCAAGTTGATAGGGAGAGGAGGGAGGGAACTATTTTCCTCTGGCAATGGAGAGAGGTTTCTTCTGCTGGCCCAGAGGGTCCAAGATTCTCAGACTTAAAAACACAAAAAATCCAAGTTTCATAATCCCATTCTTACCCATTAAGGTTGATTTTGACATAGTAGACAGATTAAGACTGCATATTTTATCTCCTTTGCAAATCTGTCGCATATAAAAATCACATCCTGGGCCTGATTTTCAGTACAGTCAGCACTGCAGATGAGAGTCTCTTTTAAAATGATACAGAGTCTTAATACTTTTAAAACATGCCTTAAGCTGACAATTAGATGCCCTGATTTAATTTTCTTTTTTCCAGGCCTCAATTGCCTTCCAAAATAATCATTTCACATTATTACCTTTTTAGTTATCATTATCTCCTATCAATCCAAGGATGTAGCCATTTGACCTTCCAACGTCTTGCACTTTACCTGCACCTCATCTCAACTAACTGCAAGTGAAAGCTTTGCTAGTTGTGAAGCTTTACTAATAAGCTTTGCTAATTATATCCCAGATACCACAAGCTGGGATATGGGCTGTTTTTTAAGACAGATAGATGTCAAGAACTATGATTATATTCTAGTTGCAGGCCAACAACTTAGCCTGACAGAGTTTCATGGATGCTGGCAGAAGACATAGTCCTTTTTCTTTGACCCAGTAGGGCCATGTCCTCTGTAAGAGACTTGTGGAGAATTGTCTCTCAACAGCAGGCATTCCGACTCCAAAGTCTTATACTGAGGGTCTCCTGGTTCCTTTTTTTTTTGCTCATGGTCCCTAGAAAGCAAAGCCTGAGGCAGAGTTTTATCGCCGTAATGTTTTATTGAGGAATATCATCCCAGGGCACTGAGAATGTGCTAGGAAAGGAAGTGAGGTAGGGATGGAGGGAAAGCGTATGATACTTTACCAAGCTGGCCACAATATCACAAACAAATGTAAAGTAGCCAGTTTTTCAGTTGTGTAGAACAGATTGTTATGCCTTAGAATAGTCATTGGTAGGAGAAAGGCAGAGGTTAAATCTGCCAGTTCCTTTCCACAGAGGCATTCACTATCTGACCCATCCCAGTTGTTTCTGCCAGCCTCTTGGGCAGCCTCTGGAAAAGCAAGGCTCAATGCCCCACATCTGATTCTGAGTGTGGTGGGAAAAACCACAGTCCCAGTGGTCCCTTCTCCTCTTGGTCTCCTGCCTCTGATTCTCAAGATGTACCACTTCGGCTTCTCATGGACCTAGAAGGAATAATAATACTGGCATTACTTATTTTGAAAAATTGTTGTAAAAGAGAAAAAATTAGAAAAAACATAAGTGCTATAGAAAAACTAGTTATTATTTATCTGAAGATTTCTTAATCTTGAATCAGAAGAGGGAGAGAAAAGATTTGAGCCAGCTTTTGCAGCATAAGTAGAAGTTATATAGGTGAGGGCCTGGCGAAAGACTTCTCATGCAGAGCACTCAGCAGGAGCCAAGGACAAAGATGGCAGATGATACAAAGCAGGGTTGGAAAGCCGAGCCAAGGGCCAAATCTGGCTCTCCATTTCTTTTTGCAATTAAGTTTTATTGGAACATAGCCACACCCATTCATTTATGCTGTTTTTATATTACAGTGGCAGAATTGAGTAGTTGCAACAGAGACCATATGGCCTGTAAGCCTAAAATATTTACTATCTAACCCTTTACAAAACCTGATATAAAAGAAAATACTGAGTATAATACAGTGTAGGTAATTAATTTATGCGAACTGCTTTTCTCCTTTCATTTTCCTTTTTTGTTTCACAAAGAATTGATAGCATAATGGCCACTTAATAAATACTGATTAAAGGTCTCACTCTTTAGAAAGGTACTTGATACCATGATTTAGCAAATAGAAAGTTAATCCCAACATTTTTACAACTTTAAAATTATGACCATTACCTACAAAGAATAAGAGGCAGTTTATTCTGCCCCCTTTGTACTAACCATATTAATAACTGAGACACTGTTGCATACATAATTGGGTATAGATCAACTATTTGAAATCTGAGTGTTCTAGGAAATCTAGATTAATTGCAACTCAGCTTTACAGTGACTCTTATACAGCCACAAACTGGAACACAAAGACTGTGTTTCCATAGACACGAAGCGCAAGTCTGAAACATTTCCTAGATTCCTTCAGGAGAAGAATCATAACTTATATGACTTGGAATCCCCACTCCCTGGCAAATTGCCAGGCAAATTTATTTGTTAAATTTAATTAAATAAAATTAAATTTATTTAATTTATTTGTTAGAGTGTTGTATAACCATTGGTTGGCCCCAAATACTGGATGAGCTACCCAGTCAATGCTATCTAGCAAGAACAGCAACATGGCAAAGATGGAGAGCTCAGTTGGGAAGGACCTCATGGCTATGCTGCTTTAAGGCCAATTAACTGGTGCCTGACATCTTCCAGTAAATCTAAATGAAATGCATTCTTGTGAATTCTAATTTCAAGTGAGTTTAATTGAACTTGAGAGAGAAGCAACCATTTAGTGAGTAAAATGAAAATGAAGTAATTGAATATTTTTCCAGGACTGTATTTGAAATGTGTTTCATCAGATGTTGTTTCAGAACCCAAATGACCAGCTGTATGTGGTTAATATTTGGAAAGAAAGATGGAGTATTTAAATGTCAGCTTGTAGCCACTCGGAGGGTAAATGCAACAGCCGGCTGTTCAGTTACTGGACATAGGCTCTACTTGGCATTCAAAAAAATTTTTTAAGTTGGAAGTTAACTAATATGATCAGAAGAATTAGGATTAGTCTGATGATAGAAAAATAAAAACTAAAATCTTTTCCCACTCCCATCCTCCCCTCTCTCAATACCCCAAAAAAGAGAGCAGCACTATTGATTTGAAATTGTAGACATTTCGATGGGCTCAACCAACTGATTATCCATTAAGATGATGAATCTTTTTTCACTATTTATTGAAAGCCCACAGTATACCTGGCACTGCAGGAGACAGTGATTGAACAGGACTCGGTCTACGGCCGTAAGGAAACTTCTGTTCAGTAAGTGAGATGAGAGCAGAGAATAAATTAGTATAGGAAAGGTAAATGTGATACCTACCATAAGAGCAAGCGCTGAGTACTGAAGAGGTGTCAAGTTCTGACTGTGAAAATAAGGATTCCTCTTAGGGGAGGTGGTATTTGAGCTACAAATATTTGCAGAAGGAAAAGAAAGCATGGGACCTGTTTGGAAGATGATGAGGCATTTAATGGAGCTGATGTGAAAGATTTGCAGAATAAGGTAGTATGAAAAAAGATGGATGTGGTGCAATTATGGAAGGCCTTGAATGGATTTGTACTCTATTCATTAAGCAGCCTCTAAGAAAGGAAAGGGTTTGACCAGAGATAGGGACTAAAAATGTAGATGTAATGCTCAACAACACTAATCATCAGAGAAATGTAACTCAAAACGACAATGAGATAACACCTCATATCCATGAGATGTGAAAATAATGATGGCAAGGATGTGAAAAAATTGGAACTCTTGTGTGCTGTTGATGAGAATGTAAAATAATGCAACCACTATGGAAAAATACTGTGGAGCTTCCACAAAAAGGTTAGAAACAGAAATAACATTTGGTCCAGCAAACCTACTTCTGGGTATATAGTCAAAAGAATTGCAAACAGGATCTTCAAGAGATATTTGCACACCCATGTTTATAGCAGTGTTATTCACAATAGCCAAGAGGTAGAAGTAACCCAGAGATCCATCAATGGATAAACAAAATGTGTATATATATTTACGTATAGATAGATAGATAGATAGATAGATAGATAGATAGATAGATAGATAGATAGATAGACAGACAGACAGACAGACAGACAGACAGACAGATAGATAGACAGACAGACAGACAGACAGACAGACAGACAGACAGACAGATAGATAGATAGATAGATTCCTGAAGTGGTGGCAGTAGCAGATTTGTAATTCCAAATCTATGTTTTTACATAGGTGTAATGAAATATTATTCGTCCTTAAAGGGGAAGGAACTCCTGTCACATGCTACAATATGGAAGAACCTTGAGGATATCATGCTAAATAAGCTAGTCACAAAAAGACAAATACTGTATAAGATATCTAAAGTAGTCAAATTCATAGAAACAGAAAGGATGGTTTTTGTCAGGGATGGGGAGGCAGAAAAAGAGGAGTTGTTTAATGGGTATAGACTTTCAGATTTGCTAGGTGAAAATTTTCTGGAGATCTGCTCAGAACAATGTGAATATACTTAACACTACTGGGCTATACACTTAAAAATAGTTAAGATGGTAAATTTTCTATTTTCTATTTTTTATCACTACAAAAAAAAATACAGATGTAGCAGTGTGGTGTGAGATGGATTGGGGTTGGAATGGAAATGAAATAGGAAATTAGTTTAGAAGTTGTTGCTTTAGGCCTAATAAAAGGTAACTTGACAGGGACAAGAGAAAGTCGAGGAGTTATCAAGGTAGAATTAGCAAGATTTGGCACTTGTTGGATACTGGATTGAGGGAGCAGGAGCCAGAGATGACTTGAAGGTCCTCAACCTGTGCTGATAAGAAAATGATGGATCTATTCCCAGAATTAGTGACTTATGTGGAGAGGCAAGGAATTTGGTATTGGATTAATTCTGACTGCAGCCTCGTGGTGGATTGTGTAAATTGTGTTTTAAGAGCTGTGAGAAGCTCTTTTTTTGTTTGTTTTACATTTTCTTTCATTTTTCCAGATGTTTGGTCTTTTACTTATTAGCTGGCTTTGCTCAGTGGTTTATTCCTAACTCTCCAAATTAAGGCGCATTATGGAATGTGGATCGCAGATGGATTCTTTCACTGAATCCCTCAATGTGAGGTTGAATATTCTGCAGGAGTTGTGAAAATTAAGGAGAAGTGAGGTTTCCTTTGCTGAAAAATACTTTTTCTCTTTTAAAATTTTTTTCCCATCCCTTTCATTAGAACTTTATTTCTAAGCTGGTCAAATAATCACAATGCCCTTGTGTTTCCCCCTCCCCCAAATTCAGACTTTTATTATTTATTAATTTTTTATTTTTCTTTTTCAATCACAGTTGACATTCAATACCATTATATATTAGTTTCAGGTATACAGCATAGCGGTTAGACATTTATATAACTTACAAAGTGATCCCCCTAGTAAGTCTAGTACTCACCTGGCACTATACATAGTTATTACAATATTATTGACTATATTCCCTATGCTGTACTTTACATCCCCATGACTAATTAGTAACTACCAATCTGCACTTCTTAATCCCTTCACCTTTTTCACCTAGCCCTCCAACCCCCTCCCATCTGGAAACCATCAGTTCCTTCTCTGTATCTATGAGCCTGTTTCTGTTTTGTTTTTTATTGTTTATTTTGTTCTTTAGATTCCACATATAAGTAAGATCATATGGTATTTGTCTTTCTCTAACTTATTTCACTTAGTATTATACCCTCTAGGTCCATTTTTGTTATCTCAAATAGTAAGATTTCATTTTTTATGGCTGAGTAATATTCCATTGTGTTTATGTACTACATCTTCTTTATCTAATCATCTATCAGTTCTTAGCTCACTTCTGTATCTTGGTTATTGTATAGCACTGCAGTGAACATAGGGATGCAGATATCTTTTCTAATTAGTGTTTTAGATTTCTTCAGATAAATACTCAGAAGTGGAATTGCTGGGTTATAAGGTAGTTCTATTTTTAATTTTTTTAGGAACTGCCATATTGTTTTTCATAGCAGCTGCACCAATTTGTAATTCTACCACCAGTGCACGAGGGTTCCCTTTTTTTTCACAGCCTCACCAACACTTACTTGTTTTTTGTTGATTTATTGATGATAGCCATTCTGACAGGGTGAGGTGATATCTTCAATGTAATCTCTATCAAAATACCAATGGAATTTTTCACAGAACTAAAACAAAAAGTTCTAAAATTTATGTGGAACCACATATGGAACCCTGAATAGCCACAGCAATCTTGAGAAAGAACATAGTTGGAGGTATCACACTATCTGATATCAAACTATATCACAAGGATATAGTAATCAAGACAGCCTGGTACTGGCATAAAAACAGACACAGATCAATGGAACAGAAGAGAAAGCCCATAAATAAACCCACATCTATATAGTCATTTAATCTATGACAAAAGAGGCAAGAACATAAAGTGGGCTAAAAACAGTCTATTCAATAAAAACTGGACAGATACATGCAAAAAAATAAAAAAATAAATGGAACGTGAACTACCTTCTTATACCATATACAAGAATAAACTCAAAATGGATTAAAGACTTAAATGTAAGACTCCAAACTCCTAGAAGAAAACATTAGCAGTAAACTCTCTGGCGTTGCTTTTGGTAATATTTTTTCTGATACATCTTCTTAGGCAAGGGAAAGGAAAGAAAAAACAAACTAATGGGACTACATCAAACTAAAGAGTTTTTGCATAGCAAAGGAAACCAGCAACAAAACAAAAAAGCAACCTACTGAATGGGAGAAGGTATTTGCCAATGATATATCCGATAAGAAGTTACTATCTAAAATAAATAAGGAACTCATACAACTTAACACCAAAAAACCTAACAGTCTAATTAAAAAATATGCAGAGGACCTGAATGGGCATTTATCCAAAGAAGACATGCAGATGGCCAATAGACATATGAAAAGATGGTCAGTATCACTAATTATCAGAGAAATGCACATATAAACCACAATGAAAATGCCCTTGTGTTTTTTTCCTATGGCATCTCAGTCATCTAAGTTGGAAGCAGCCTCAGAGGTGTGAGCTTATTTCTTTACTTTAGGCATTTCACAGGACCAGAGGTTTACAAATGTATTCGTGTCAGTGCTTTATAAGGTCACCACCTCCAGATTCCTGGAATGGTGGCAGTAGCAGATTTGTAATTCAAAATCGGTGTTTTTACACTCAGGGGAATTCTGTTGAGGATGGAAAAGGAGAGCCTTGAAATAGCAGATCTCACCCCCACATGGATTGGTCTACAAAGATAATCACCTATTTGGGCACTGAAAAGTGTCTTTTTAGTACATGTGCTGCCTAAGTGAGCGCTGCAAAGTGCCTTTTTAATGCTTGCCCTACCAGGAGGGAATAAAAACATTTGGGGATATTTTCAAAGGCCAGAATCTGGAATTGTAATTGTGAGCAATTTTATGGGCTTTATTGTGTCACCTAGGTCAGAAAGAATTTTATTACTGATATTTGTGGGCAAATGTTTTCAAATACTGAAGTGAGGTTGAGTTTTGTTTAACACATTATGTAAATATTTCAGCCCTGAGAGGCTTAGATTCTTAGAAACTTCACCTCAGGCTTTGGAGAACAGGTTATATTCTAAGACCAGAGTTTTTAAAACAATATTTGACTCTAAATATAGAATAGTAAATAACTTTTTTTTGAAATAGCAAATAGAATACATTTTCATTATAGAAATTTTAGAAAATATAGATGAATAAAAATAGCCCAAATTTTCAACACCCAGGAATAGCCACTGTGACCATTGTGTCATCTGTCCTAGAATCATGGAGGTCATGTCTGTGCATGCAAGTGTGTGTGCATTTTTAGTGTGACCATACTGTGCATATTAATTTGCAATCTGTTTTTTTCCCATTAATATATCAGGTACATCTTTCCATGTGACTGAATTTTCTCTATTATATCTTTTTTTAAAGGTTGCATAGTCTTTATTTTATAAATCCTCTGTGCTAGACATTTAGATTGCTTCCATTTTGCACTGTTGGTTTGCACCGAGCTTAATGATTAACAGCATTTCCTTTTTATCTCAAAAGTGTCGTGGTTTGGGCAACAAAGAATATGGCCACCCTAATTATTAAGAAAAACTGTGAAAAGCGTTATAACTTAATTTTGGTATATGTACATTGACAATTCTTTCGCATAAACCCCTTAAAAATAGAATGTTTATATAAAATGTTTAAAGGCATTTGATACATATCAACAATTGCCCTTTGGAAATGTTATAATGACTTATAACTCTGGCCAGTACTAATTTTCTCACTAACTATATATGTATATTTCTTAATATGTACTTTCTGTTGACTTTGTTCAAAGTCATTTTTCTCTTTAGCAAGAGAAAAAATAAGCATAGATGATGTAGAGTATGAGGTGTTAGGAGTGGAGGGAGGAAGGGAGAAAGTGTGGAAATCACTGGAGGTATGTGGAGAATGGAGAGGTTAAAATCCTACAGCTAATTGGTGGTAAACTGTATCACAGCCTTGATGACAGTCACATTACCATAAAAATGGCAGCTCCATTTACTGAGGGCCGAACACTTTCAATAAAGTATTTACTTCTCAAAGCAACTCTTCACATAAATATCATTTCACTGAAGAGAGAATTGGGACTCAGAGATGTCGAATAAGTACATAACAGCTAGTAAGCTGCACTACTGAAATTCGAACCCAGGTTGTGTCCACCTCCAACACTCAATTTCTCAATTTCCTTCCATTTGACCGTACTTTCTTTCCTGGTTCCCTGATTTCCCCTGTATTCTGGATTTCCTTTTTTTCTTTTTCCCCCATTAGGCAATAAGGATGGAGAAGTAGAGGTGCTGATAAAAGGAACCCACAGTCTGAACTGCCCATGCTGGAAAGTTGCTGTCCACAGTTATCCCTAAGGAAATGGGAAACCCATTTCCTGTTAAGAGCGACCTGAGTTTTCTTACAGATTGCTAGCATATAACAACTTTCTTGTTGATTCCTTTCGTTGTTGTTAATTCTTTAATAGTCTAACCAAGAGACACCATGAAGAGAGAAAGTGCTGAGTTGTTTGGCTCCCTTCATTGAATAGTTCAGTTTTTTCACCAGTTAGAGGACAAATTGAGATTCTTTGCTCCTTTGAGAGTTTCCCTTCTAATCAGAATATTAGAAAATAATGGTAGAGCCGATAGAACAGATGCCATCAAATTTTTTTCAGATATGCCTTTGAAAATCACAAGCAAGCATTTATTAGATTCACACTTAACGGGCTAAAGATTTTGAAGCAGAACATCAATCGGGTAACAGAATGGATTTATACAAAGAATAATAAAACATTGACTTATTTCATTGCATTTTGATGGAATATCTCCCATGGAAAATTATCCTCCATTCGCAGTCATTATCAAGTTAAATGTTATGTTAAAAAGGAGCCACTGAGTTATGATGTACAGAAAATGGTTGAAATGGGGCCCCAAAATGGGGCAAAGTTGAAGGAAACACTAAAATGAAAGTTAGGTTATCTTTGCATGCGGTCCTATCCAACAGCCTTTACTCACTTCTCAACCTTGGATAAGAATGTTATACCCACAGTCATACTCAGAGCTCACCCTCCCAGGCCTTCCTAATAACCTTAACAGGAAGTGCTTCCCTGTAGATTAAAGCTGTAATTACAGGATCTGGGCCAAGAGAGACTGCCTTATTTAAACACACAATATCGACACACAGAGCAATAAGGCTGCTGTGAAGGGAAGCTGGACATCTCTCCCGATTGGACAATAACTTGGAGATCCTTCTCTCAGTGTTGTTAATTTCCCCTAAACAGTGGATCTGCATTGACTTCCACCAGTGTCCCAAGTAGGGGTCAGTGTTCAGCTCTTTTTCCTGCTCAGTCTGCATCTGTTTACAGCCTGGCCATTAACTGATTAGGTTTAAACCTTAATATTTGACCCATGTCCTTTTGTTCTTCTCAGCCTTATGGACTCAAAGACTTTTTATCTGCTTATCTTGTCCCAGTATTCACACGTTTTTACACTCAATGTGTCTCTGTTTGGTGCCCCTAAACTCCTCATTAACAAGATGTCTCTGACTTGCCTTTCTCTCCTCAAGATCCAGAATCACAGATCAATCTTTTTTTATTTTTAGAAGTCACTGGGTTTTCTTAGATGAGGGAAAGACTAGAGTTCAGGCCTGGGGTTGCACAGGTACTCTGCCTGTTGAAGGCAAGCAGATAGTCCAGTGACAGCAGGGCTTAGTTCTAGAATGAGGCAGAATCTTGCATGCATGGCTTTCATTCATTTCTACGTTTTTGATGTAATGATCATTTTACTAAGTTAATAATCTAGTTCTAAACCAAGAGCATGTCAATTTTTATTCTCTTACCTTTATTTGAGCTGCCAACTTTCTCCCGTTATTCATATACAACATATTTATAACAGATTTGACAAGCTATGCTATATATTATCACATTAATCTATGTATTTTGGCTTTCTATCGCTGTGTAACAGACCACCCTAAAACTTAGAGCCTTAAAACAGCCATGATTTGTTATTTCTCATGATTTCACAACTTGGGCAGCCTTGGCTAGCAATTTTTTCTGCCCCATCATGGTTCTATTTAGCTAGCAGCTGGGCTAGGCTAGAGGCCCAAGAAGGTTTCAGTCACATGTCTGGTGCCTCGGGCTCCTCCATATGTCTTCTTCTTGTGACTAGCTTAGCCTTCTTCACAGCATGGTGGTCTCAGTATAGCTGAGTTTCTTAGAGGATGGACAGCTTCCAAGAGCACAGAAGTAGAAGTTGCCAGTCCTTCTTAAGACTTACTCCTGGAACTGACATAGCATCTCTTCTACTGCATTATATTCATCAAAGTAAGTAAAAGTTTAGGCCAAATTCAAAGGGAAGGGAAATAGGCTCTAGGTCTGGATGGGAGAGGCCCTGCGGTTGGGATTATGGTAGCTGTCTTTACAGATTACAACGCAATACATTGATTTATACTCCTGCTCAAAATCTTTGGAAACAACAATACTTTGCTACCAAACTGTTATCACCTTTTGCATATCAGTGAATGTATGTTTTCAAAGCTCCTGATTTTATTACCCTAGATTCCTTATTAGTGGTAGTTTCCTAATCAGATGGAGGCAAACTAGTTTATAATAATGGCAGTTTCTCCTTCTCTTGCCTTTACAGAATTGAAACTCATTCACATGTCCTATAAAAAGAAATATTTACAGAGTGAGTGTTTAGTGACTATTAAAGTAACCTACAGAGTTTTCATACATACAACATTTAGTTCCACAAGAACGCACCTGCATGGTGCATGGCCATGCAATGTAGCAAAGGAACCAGCTTGCCTGAACTTGAATATGAACTCTGTCACAGATGAGCTGTGTGTAACCTTGAACAAGTTTCTTAAGCTATTTGTGATTCCATTTCTTTATCTACAAAATAAAGGAAATAAGACAACCACATAGAGTTATTATAAAGATTAAATATAATCACGGCAGTGGTAGACATTTAAGTAGTATACAGAGTGTGTCAACCATTGTTGTTATAATGCAGGTTGATCAGCACAGGACATTTAGGGCAGGATGTGTGGGACAGTGGAGCAGCCAAGGTACAAGGTCAGCTCTCATCTATCCCCATCTATCAGTGGGTTCTGGCCTACACCTGTGACCCATCCTATTGCCTCATCCTGCTCATTAGTGGCTGCGTGGCACAAATGTCAGGAGTCTAGGCAGCCCTCTTTGTTGGTTTCACTTCCATGGAATGATGGATTGCTGCTGTGCCTCTTTTATGTTGTCATAGGAGAAGTCTATCTGTATTGGTCAGGCTGCAATGGGCAGTTCTGGTCTCACAGTTATGTGGCTCATGTCAGTCTTTTAGTGTTACCCCAGAGCCCACTAATAGGCTGATACTTGTCTCTTTAAGAGATATTTAACCCTCAGCCATCACTGACATTATTTTACTCCAGGACCCAGTTGCTCTTCAATCTTTTCCCCACTGGATATCACCAGAGGCTCCAAACTGTATCCAAGTCCACCACTGAGAATTTTCACTCTGCATATTCTCCCAGGGTATATGGCACAAGCCTCAGGGTGTCTGGAGGGCTGCTCCTGAAGTAGGAAGGACAACCTTCTGCATACTATAAAATCCTCAGATTGGAGGTGGCTGGGAATGTGCTGTCCTGAGAATCCAGCTGCCTTCTGTTAGTTGGTGGATCAGAGTGTAGGAGTTTTCCTGACCTTGATAGGAATATCTCCGCTCAGCCACACATATTTAACCCCAAGGAATTGAATATATAATGCAGATCTTGGATCCTGCCTAGGTTAATGACCCATCTTCAGTCTCTTAGGCAACTCTCTAAAGCTAAAAGTGTACTTTTTAGTTCAGTTTCACCTTTGCTCACGATCACTGGTGTGTTGCCTAGCTTCAGGCGTGTGGCCAGCTCCAGAGGCCAATACGCCAGTGAACATACCATTTGTCCATAGGTATATTCACTGGCATTTTGGCCTCTGGAGGCTGCATGGTAAAGAGAATTTGGTATCTCCCTTATCCAGCTGCTTAGTAGAGTAGAAATCCTGATGACAATTTTCCTGCTTTTAAGAAGTAAAAAATACTGGCTAAACCATTTAAAAATATTTCAAAAGGCACTGATGAGCTAGCAAAAATAAGAACCTTGGAGGCCACAGACTAAATAAAAGTGGGTATCAGAGAGTTACTGTGACCCCTTACAGGCATTTGCCAGATTATGTGAACTTGACCATTAGTTTTTACAACCATGGGAGACAAGCAAAAAAGCCCCAAATGGGAAGTCCAATTTGTCTGTCTAAAATGGGAAGTCTAATTGGAGACTTTGACTATTCCAACCTATATTAAGTTAGGACCCCAAAGAGCTATACCGTCAGAATAAGGATGGAATAGAAATAAACTCCAGAGGATAGCAAAGAACATTGACTGTCTCAACCCTTCATTCTTAATGGAAGGAAAATATTCTCACATAAGAGTTTGTATGCCTGAATGCCCTCATGTAGGTTTGTAGCCTGAACTCACACTGTATGGGTGGTTTGAAAAATCTCAGGTGGAAAACTGAGTTATAAGTTGAAGTCCGGTTCGGTCATTTCTCAGGCACCCGGCAGAAGGAAACAAATCTTCTCTGGAGAAACTCACCTATAACCTAGTTCTCAGGGAATTCTCACAGATAATGTTATGAGGAAAAAAATAAGCTTATGCTTTGGAAAAAAATTATAAAACCATATATGGGAAACAAAGAACTAAGAGTGAGAGCCTGAAAACCAACAGACAGCTGAAGCATATCCTCAGTGATTTCAAGCATTGGCATTATAAGACATAGATTATAAAATACAAGTTTAAAGGAATAAAGTGAATTAGAAAATGAGAAAGGAACATGAAATTTTAAGTGATCAGGCAGATCTGACCCCCCCAAAAATAAAAATTTTGTAGGTGAAAATTATAATGGTCAAAATTTAACTATTATATTTAGCAGATTTATTAGCCAATTAGACATAGCTGAAAAGAAGTTTAGTGAGCTGGAATAAATTTAAAAAAATTATTCATAATGCAGTCCAGAGAGGCAAAGAGATGGAAAAATAGTTATGAGCCATGGAGGACAGCGTGAGAATTTCAGGAGAAAAGAGAATATTAGGGAAGAGGCAATATTGAAAGAGATAATGGCCGAGACTTTTCCAAGACTGAGGAAATTAAGCAGATTCAGGAAACCCATTAAATCTCGAGAAGGTCAAATAAAAAAACTCACACCTAGACACATCCCAGTGAAAATGTATACCAAAAACAAACATAATAAAAATAGCTAGAGGATAAAAAAATATATAAAACTTTCTAAAAATCAGCCCATTTTTAGGTCCTATTTGCTTTCTCTATTGGCCACAGGGAAACTGAATGGTAAGTAGGTAAATTGCTCCCTTTTTTCTGGACTTTCTTAGTTGTATGGTTATAGTCTTAATTTTTCTTGAGGATTTTTTAATGAACATTTTAGAGAGTGCCACGGACTTCCCTTGGCTGATCACTGTGACTTACATGTACTGAGTGAGGGACACAGTTTGGTGTGAGTGTGGGAGAAGAGTGGATAGGAAAGACAGACACCTTTATTTGATCAATAATCATTAAACAAAAGTACTGTTACTGGGTGGAACAAATATTTGTTCTAATTTCTTTCATATCCTTTTTTTTAAATGTATATATCTACTACATACAATACAAGAAATGTTGCCATGTTAGGGATAGTTCTGATGAGATTCTGTGGTGAACTATATTTCTGAGCAGGTGGTCCTCAAAGCACCTTGCTTATAGCTGCCTGTTTGCCTCTACTCTGCTTTCTGTCCTGCCCAATCAGCAAATCACACTGTCCACTAAAGACCAGCTCATTGCGGGTGCAAAGGCCTTCCCTCAGCTGAGAGGAGCCAAAGGAACTCAGAGGTGGGGGGAAGAGAGAGAAATGGGAAATGGAATATTTGAGGGGAAGGAGGCAGTCTATTAATACACATGCATTTTTTTTTTTTTTTTTTGCTTCACCTTAGCAATGGAGACAGCGGAGAGATGGAAAGGAAGTCAAGGAAGAAGAGGTTATTACAAGGAAAAACTCATTAAGAATGGGATATCTTTCATAATGTAAAGAAATACAGTTTTCAGGCCAAATTCTGCTTCTCCTTGGAAATCTCTAATCATAAGCTTTGGATTTAGACTGAGGGAGTTTATTCAATATTTAACATATATTTCATGGACTTCCATTATATTCCAGGTGCCATTCCAGACAGTGAGGGGTATAATAGTGAGAAAGATGGACAAAAATTTCAATCTTACGATCTAGTGGAGGAGTGGAGGGCAGACCGAAAGCCAATAGAATATAGAGTTGATCAGTTGCTGGTAAATGCTACAGAGAAAAATAGAGCAGGGGTAAAAAAAAAAGTGGGGGGGCATTGAGAAGGTGGGAGGAGGGAATGGTGACTATTTTAAAGATTTCAGGGGAGACCCCAGAGGCAAGGTGACATGAGCTGAGGCCTGCAAGAGGTGTGAGAGTGCTAGTCTCAAAGTAGTGGGTGGGTTTACTCCATACTGGACAGAAGCCCACATGTCCTCTACCCTCTCAGCTAAGGAGAAGCTTCCCTGATGGTAGGCCCCAAGGTCCAGGTACTTCTGTGCTGGGGAGTTCCTGCACATCACCCCAGGGTGGAGGAAGTGGAGAGATATGTGTGGGGCTGGTGGATGGAAAAGCTCTGTGGAGGGCCATGACCACGTAAACCAGGCCCAAGAGCTGAGTCGATAACTGGGCACAAGCTCAAGTGTGAACCACAACTGGAAAGAACTGCTTTAATTTGTGGACCTTGAACCAAGCTGAGTGCCAAATTAATTTCTTTTTTTCCCCACCGAACTGAGCACTAAACCAAGGATTTTTCAAAACAGCAACATCTAGTAGCCGGTTTGAACGAGAACCAAGCCTATTCATTTTCTAAAAGTATTGAACTGGAACAATATACGAATATTAAAATATCTTTCAAACTAAACCAGAATTTAACTGATCATTCACAAGTGCCTGGCTTGAGATGGAAAAAAGTATCATTTAGGAGAGACAATTCTGTGTATATCAGATGTCTGGCTTGAGAGTCTGCCCTCTTCACCACTAAATTATCCTGCCTTGTGACCTCTTTTTTCAATTAAAATCTTGGCCTTAATTTTTATGTTTAACTTTTCATTTATACATGTTGTTTGCCTACTTATTCAACATTTTCTTGACAATAGGAGCTGCATTTTGTATTGCTTAGAGATATTTACACAATTCCTGGTACATCATAGGTATATGTGTGTGTGGTGGGGGAAGAGGTGGGTTAGTGGTATTAAACTCCTAAGCTGGAGATTATTTTGAAAACCAGAGGAGACCATGGAAGGATTTTAAGTTGAAGGTGGTGAGCTCAGTTTTGAGTTTTAGTTAGATCACACTGCAGGGCAGCAGAGCAGAGAAGGGAGTAGGAATGGAGGCAGGGAGATTAGTTAGGAAGTGATTGCAGTCATGTGGGTGAGAAGTGACAAAAAGCAGTGGTGGTATTTGAGCCTCAAAGTCAGAAATGTCTGGATTCAAAGCCTGGCTTCACGTTTCCTTGCTATGTGACCTGGGGCAAGTCACACAACTTCTGTGCCTCATTTCCCTCCCCTGTGGAGTATGCAGGCTAATAATGCTTGCTCTCTCATGTGCTTGTAAAGTTTACATGACACATTATATGTAAAGTATAGAGCACTTAGAACAGTGTCTGACAATAGTAAGACTCAATTAATGGTCATTAGGGAGCAAGGAGAGAAATTAACAAATAGGTGATATATGTAGATAGACAGAATCAACAGGATTGGGTATGAGAAAGAGTGAGAAGGAGGACTTAAAGATGAGACTGAGGTGTCTGATTTAGGCAGTTAGGTAGATGGTGGCTACATGAGTGCAGGGAACTTGGGAGAGGAACCATATTGGAAAGGCTAAATTTGAAACTGTCAAGTGGGAGATGCCTTGACCTCACAGGTCTGAGGATTAGCAGAGCAGCATAGAGTGTAACTAGATACAGACAGGAGAGTTATTTGCAGAGAACTCGGGTGTGTTGACTTCACCAGAGAGAGGCTATAGAGTGAGAAGACAGCATTCAGTCAGGTCAATATTTAAGAAGCAAATCAAAGGCAATGAGGCTATAGAACTGATGGAGAGAGGGTGGCTGAAGAGGTAGGAAAAAAACCAAGAACAACAGGGGTCACAGAAGCCAAAGGAGGGAATTCCAAGTAGGAAATGATCAACAGTAACAAATACACCAACACTTCCAATCAAAAACAGACTGAAAGTGTTTCTAAGTGGCAATATGGCTTCATTGGCCCCATGGCTAGTGTGGTTTCTCTAGAGAGGAGTGCCGTGGGGAGATACAGGGGCCAGAGGACCAGCTGGAAAGTGAGGGAGTGGAGAGCCTGGGTAGGCTACTCTTTCAAGAATCTTGGCCATGAAAAGATGGGACAAGATACAGGCCCTCACAGAGTTGCTTTCCCTGAATCAGATTTTGGATTCTCTGGCCAGACCAGTGGATGTTACAGAAATGGTCCAAGTTTTCTTTTTTTAAAAAAAAATTTATTAAGTTTATTGAGGTGACATTGGTTAATAAAATTATATAAATTGCAAGTATACAATTCAGTAATACATCATCTGTGTATTGTATTGTATATTCACCACCCAAAGTCAAATCTCCTTCCGTCACCATATTTGACCCCCTTTACCCTTTTCTACCTCTCCTTCCCCTCCCCCGCCGCCCCACTCCATCCCTTTCCCTCTGGTAACCATCATACTGTTGTCTGTGTCTATGAGTTTTTGTTTGTCTGATTTGTTTGTTTGTTGCTTTCAGTTTTATATCTCATGTGTGAGTGAAATCATATGGTTCTCGACTTTTTCCATCTGACTTATTTCGCTTAGCATGATATTCTCAAGATCCATTCACGTTGTCACAGATTTCATCTGTTGTAGCAGTATTTCATCTTTTCTTATGGCTGATTAGTATGTACCATATCTTTACCCAATCATCTATTGAAGGACACTTTGGTTGTTTTCATATCTTAGCCACTGTGAATAATGCTGCAATGAACATAGGGGTACATACATGTGTACAAATAAATGTTTTCAAATTTAGGGGGTAGGTACCCAGAAGAGGGATTACTGGGTCATATGGTAACGCTACTATTAATTTTTTGAGGAACCTCCATACTGTTTTCCACAGTGGCTGTACCAATTTTCTTTCCCACCAGCAGCGTATGATGGTCTTTACCACACCAATGCCTCCACATCCTTCTGAGGGAGACCTTCCCGTGAACATCATATCTCAGGCACCCATCTCCCAGGCTCTCTATTGAACCAAGGTGATATGAACATGTTCATCATTGCTTCTTTTCCTAGTAAAATCCAATGTCCATGAAGGCAGGCATATTTCTTGTCCTTTTCTGTTTCCCCCTCACTAAGTAGTGCCTTGAGTTATGTTGTCATTAATTTCCTGTTATTCATGTTGTTACTCTGTCACATAGGGCTCACAGGATGGGGCCCAGAGGAGAAATTTCCCTCAGGCCTTAATTCTAGGCATGATTTTCCCTGAGCCACGTAGTCCTTTTCATCACGTAGATGCTATGCCTTATTTCATGTTTCCCTGTTATGCTCCTCTGTTTAGTCACCAGAAAACTGAGTCAAATTCGCGTCCTATTTTAGCAGATGGTAGCATCTTCAGGCACATCTTTTCATGTGAATTCATTCAACACATCCCTAGCTTCAGCTTATTTTTCCTCACTTTGTTTTTTGTTTCCCTGATTTCCTCGTTTCCTATAAATATTTTCTAATCCGGAATGCATTTTTCCAAGTTTCTTCAAATACTTTTTGAAACGAAGTGAGTTTACACGTCAGTAATGGGGAAGATGAAATGGTAACTAGAAGAAGCTGTATGGAACCACTTTTTGAGACTTAAGTAAAATGAGGACAAGGCTGAGATTACGGGTAGTGAGAGGGGATGTGATCCACAGCTCTGCTGGGTTGCCAGGAGGTTTCAGTCTTGTTGGAGATAAATCAGAGACACTAGAAAGAGAACAATGATTTAACTAGGCTATACAGGGGTATGTCACTATCAGTGGTTCCGGTGAGGAGGTATAGGGATATGAGAAAGGAGAGATCTTCATATGTGGCTGGCATGTTCTTGAAGGCTTCATGGAAGACTTAGTATAAATTCCCCCTTAAAGAAGGAATAGGATCTAAATAGTGCAAATAAATCTTATATTTGTCAAGAAAGAGTTGAAAATGGCAGTGGCCCCTGATCCAGGCAGCCGGACATCTGGGTCAAACCATGCTGGGAAAGAGGCACAGCTGGAGTTAGGACTGCTATGGCCTGTAGAGGTCAGTTTGTGGACTCCATTTGGAAGCCTCGGGGTGAGGATCTCTGCCAAGGTCAGAATAGGATAGGACCTGTTCTCTCTAGCCTTACTGCTTGACCTACCTTTCCTGGTCACGTTCTGGATAAGCATGCTCACTTCTGCCTATTCCGATCTGCTTTCTTTGCTGACCTCCGTGAGTAGAGGGGCTGGGTTGTATTAAAATTCTACTTAATGTGCACACAGCGCACCTTCCTTGCAGACTCATCAGCCAGCAATAAATGGAACTTCTTGACAGTTTTAAATTGCCTGCCAGGGAGCAGCTGGTGAATGTTCCTCTGGAGAAGCCGTCTTGGAGAAGTTTTATCAGTATCTGGCTAGAAAACGTGTTTTCTCTCTCTTCCCTTCCCTACCTCTCCCCTCCTTATATCTCCCCTTCTCTCCCCTCCCTTTCTCACTCCACTTCTCCTCTCCCCTCCCCTTGTCTGTTGCTTTACCTTAAAATTTTTTTCTCTTCTTTGGTCCCTAGCCACTGAAAATTAATTTAGGGACAAGGTTTTCTCTGCACAGCTTGCTGAGTTACTCATTACTGTCTTTAAGATTCAAAAAAACAGCTCTCTTTTCCAAGGTTCTTTTAATGAGCCATTTCAGCATTGGACATCCAATTTTCAGCCCTGCCAGACAACCACCTCTGAGAAGACCTGGGAAACCAGTCTTGCTTCCAGAGACGGACAGCTATTGGGCTGCAGGAGCAATATAATTATTCCCTATTAGTGCTCCATGGAAGTGCAGATGGTGTGCAGAGTCCTGATGCCATCTTGCTCACCATTCTCCCCATCACTGAAATATTTTGGTTTACACCCTTTCATTTAAGAAAATAAGGGTGAGGCCTGGCTCGGCGTGTTTCCCAGTCTCTTCTGCTGAACAGGTCAATATCAGAGTACAGCACTGTAAATTTCCTGTATGAACCCACAATTACTTTTTATTTATCCACACATATGAAGACACATGTTAGCCTCCAGCAGGAAAATGTGTTAATTGCCACTCCCTTTGCTGCTGCAGGAAGCTCTCAGTCCAAAAAATATCAGTTACCTTAAAACAAAGGCAGCAGCCTAGAAAATAACCCAGTGGTAATTTTATTAGGGGTCACCAACAAGGCAATTAAAATGGAAGTGTAGATGTCATCAAGGAGGAGATTTTAGGCCTTTGCCAAGCTCAGTCATTCCCTCTACCAAACTCTTTTTGCTTTTTCTCTACTTGTTCCTCGCTCCATGACTGTTTGAGATTAGAAGTATTTCTGACATACTGTGCAAATATATGCAAATTCTATGTGAGTTCTCATCAACTCCACTTTGCCTGGCATAGCTGGGCTGCCACTGCAGCGTTGGGCTGCCGGCCTCCTGGCATCGCAGCAATGTGGCCTGCACGCCTGGTGCCAGGCGTCATTAGCGGCTTCGATGAATCTGATCAGGGAGCTCTGACAACTCTATGGTGTCCGTCAGTAAGTCCTGGGCTCCCGGGGGCTTGGAATAACACAAGGTAATGTCAAAGGCAAGAGGGAGAGAGCTGACTTCCACTGGTTTTTAAAATATCCGGTTGATTCGTTAGTTTCACTTTTATTTTTATGCAGCCATTGTAGAAATTTGCTATTCTGACAGAGACAATTATTCGATGTCCTCATTCATGCATCTCTTCCAAAGCTGATCATACAAGCCAGTGATCACTGCAGAGATTTTTCCAGAGGAATACATTCTGATGTAAGAGTGGTTAGATGTAGGGAGATCCGTGTATAAATACACATTAAGTGTGTCGCCACAGGATTAACATCTCATTTGCATATGAATTCCAAATACCCAATATGTGACTCCCTAAATGGATATCCTCAAGCAATTGGAAGTTTCTCCTGACCTTTTTGATTGTCATCAGTCTTCTTCCTCTCCTGTCCTCTGAGGCCTTTTTCTCCCCTCTCTATTCACCTCTACTGCCAGTTTTTTGAATGTGAGAGGAAGAGTGAGTTCTGATTTGGTGGGAGAGACCAAAAGAAAAAGATGTGGGTGAGTAGAAGAGGATTTTATGAACTCATGTGACTACTGCCACCTTTGAACACAATTCTTAAACTATCTCCAACTGAGAGCAGAGGATCCTTCACTGGAGTCTGGAATCTGAATTTTCTTGCCCATACATCATTATGCAAACAGTAAAAAGATGAATGTTGGACTCCTTTTAAGGCTTATGTAATTGTCATAACCAATTAAGAATTATAATTATTTCCCGCTTTGGAACAAAGCTCTAACACTCTGCTTAGTCTGTTACAGTCTGCAGTGAGTATGAATAAATTCCCGTTGCCACTCCACCCTGAAGCAGCTCAGACCGATCTTCACCCCATCATGTGGACTGTTTGCCTAATGACTTACTAATGGTTATTGAGAAATAGATACTCTCTGTCAATGTCTGAAAGAGAAGGGGGAGGTTTGAAAGGCTCAGCAGTATCCAAGAACATAGTAATAAAGATTCCTCTACACTACGCCCTTTTGAAATGCATAGCTCTTACCTGGAAAATACCCTATATTCTGGGTCCCTTAAATAGGCTCCAGCCTGACTTTATTGTTACAGTAGCATCACTTTAGCTCACTCTTCAATCACAGGTGACAAATTGTGTCCAATTTTTAATATTAAACTAATGTAATAGTCTTTAGCAACTGGAGCGTAGACCCATCATTCATTTCCTCTTGTCATGCACCTAAACATGTACTTTGTGTGTCTCTTGACTGGCAACTACATGTCTCTCAGTGGAACTTTGGTTTCTTTTACCTGTGAGAGAAAGAGCAAGCCATGCCCAACTGCTCTGCTGTCAGTCGATTCAGCTTGGGCCCTGGTTCCAGAATCTCTAGATTGTAACTGTTTGTCTTCTGGGCACTCAAACGCTCCTTGGGCTTAAAGGCCTCAAGAGACCATCTATCTTTTTGAAATGCTCTTCTGGCTTTTCTCCCTGAGAAGAGCCCGTCTCTCCCAACTGGCCCTCCCCACAGATTCCCCATACTGATTTTAGAAAGGTCTCATCCTTCTCAATGTTAGATTGGATAATGGTATCTTGTGTGGCAGATTTTCTTAGTGTTTCCACATAAAATAGAATTAAAGCAATGACTTAAAAGAAGTAATGAACATTTGGTGAATCCCTGTCATGCCCATAGAATTCTAGCACGACTAAAAACTGTGTACATGGTTCTTAAATTCACTTGTTGAAATGTTTAGAATAATGTTTCCTTGGTATAAAAGGAAAACAATTGAAATGCTCCAAGAATCCCCCAGTGCCAACTTTTGTATGCCGCCTGCCTCTATTTGTAGTGAGGTCACCTCAACATGCCTCTCCAAATTTGGTGAAATACTGTCCAGCTTTCTTCATGTGATATGCTACTTATTAGGTATGTAAATAGAAAATAATTTTATTTATATGTAGACATGAAATACAAATGAATAACTAAGGAATAACATTACATAGAACTCAGGAAAATGTGAAAAAGTATGGGGCTGACCAAAGTGATCTCTTGGGTAACACCTTAAAAAGGGCTGGAGAGCAACTAGGAGTCTAAAGATAAGGACAGATAAGGATGGAAACCCCTGTCACGCTGCTGGCAGGGCATAGGTCTCAATAGTGACAGGTAGCATTTATGAGTGCTTACTGATATCAGCACTGGTCTGAGAGTTTTACATGTGTTCTCTCTCTTGACTGATTTAGATGTATGTAGTGAGGACTGGAAAGGATAAGAATTTGCCTGAATAGACAGCACAGCTAGAAAGTCCCAGGGGCCGGGCGAACGCCAGCAGTCTGCAATGTATTTCTGACACTATCTAGAATTAGATCAGATTTCACAGGTGAAAGGCACAGTCCCCTACAAGTCTACTCTCACTTCATACACCAGTCACATGCTCGGAGGGTCCCAGGCCACCCGCATCTTTGACCAATTGGCTACAGATTCTGGTATTCTTGTGACCCTCTCAGGTTCGACAATTTGCTAAAATAACTTACAGAACTCAAGAGAGCTCTATCCTATGATTACAGTTTTATTATCAAGAATACAATCAAGACCAGACAAAAGAAGTGCATAGGGCCAGGTCTGGGAGGGTGCCACGCACAACACTTCCATGTCCTCAGAATGTGTCACCCTCCCAGCACAGTTAACCAGGACTCTGCACTGAGCTTCGGGTCCCGAGTTTTTATTGGGGTTTCATTATGCATTCATGATTGGTTGAATCACTGGCCATATGAATGAATTCAATCTTGGCTCCTGCATGCACTCACGCATGCACACATGCGCACACTCACACCTTTAAGGTGAGACTGATATTACCGGCACTAAGCCCCAACCCTCAATCACATGATTGGTCTTTCCAGCTTGGCCAGCACCCATCCTGAAACTATCAACTGTCCAACTATTGAGGCCCATACCAAGCCACCTCAGCATAAACTCAGGTGTGGTCTGAGAGACCCACCTTGAATAAGAAAGACACTCTTGTTATTTTCCTTGGAGCCAGAAACAAAGGCCAGCAGAGTTCTGTATTATACAACACAGTCTAACTTTAGAGGCTTATCACACTGTACAGAGGACTTTCAGCTCTTTTTTCTCTGGTCCCTCCATCAAGCCTCTACAGTATGCCTCCTGGATAAACAGGCTTCTTCTGCTCCAGGTCTTGCCTGAGGCCTTGCTCTGTGGGCAAGTAGAAGGGTTGCCATTTGAGAACTAGAGGCTGAATGTTTAGGGTGCTATCAAGTTTCCTAATGAGAAAATATAAATTTCCCTTGCAAAGACAGGAAGCTGCCCATTTGGACGGCAAACATTTCTATATGTTTAAATGGAATCCACAAGTCACAGGGACTTTTCCCAGAGACTAGGCGCAGCATCTTGTTAAGTGCAGTAAAAATCATGTTTATATGTCACTGGGCTGTCACCTGTTGTTGTCAGTGGCTAGGGCCCAGGAAGGCCCTCGGTTTAACATTTTACAGAAAGAAATGTTGGTGAAGGAGGGTCGGGGGTGGGGGGGCAGTCACAGATGGCCTGGGACAGAGACATGCCTGCTCATACCTTATGTTCCCACTGTCCAGTTGTCCCTTGTCACTCTGTAGACCATGAGACCCACAACTCCTAGGGTACAGGGTTCTGGGTGCTTGGATTAGCCATTACATTTACAGGCTCCTCATCTTCTCAGGAGAGAGGAGGCCGATGTGGAAGGAGGGGCTTTCCAGAAATCCAGAGTGACTGGGCTGTGCAGAGAGGAAGCAGGAATCAGAAACTTCTAGAGAGGGTCAGAGAGATGGGAAACTGGAGGGCATATGTTTCCTGAATCCTTCTTGATTACTCCATCTACTCTTCAGCATGATTTATTCCCTTTCACCTCCAGGCCTCCACCTAACAGCCTGGGAGGCAGGTCGACTCTTACCCGCTGTGAAGGGGAGTGGGTGATGAACAGCTTAATATGTGTTGCCTAATTTACAAAAAAAAAAACAAAAAACAAAAAACAAAACCCTGAAAACTTTCTGATTGTTAAAATAATATATGAGCACTAGAGAGAAAGTGGAGAGAAGTACAGAACAGAAAACAATCCGTAACTACTGTCTATTTTATAACTCAAGATAACCACTTTATAAATTTTGTATTTTTCATCTAAAACCAATGGCAACCTCATCCCAAACACCACACACATGCTAACACACACTCACACATGAATATGCTCACACATATTCATGCATGCACATACACTTGTACATGTATACACACACCTCATGTGCATCATACAGTCACACATTCACACATGTCCCCCTGTATGATTGCTTATTATTTGAACTTGGTAATCAAATAGATTCAGACATGGCGATGTGCTTGTAAGTAGTATTTGAAGAATTTTATTTATATTTATATTGTAACTATGTTTTCATTCCTTATAATTCTTTGAAAACAAAATTATGAATAGTTGTGATCTTGAGGAAATTTCTTGAGCAAAATTCTCAGGTTTTTCATCTGTAAATAGGCATAATGATCCCTCCCTCACAAAACTGGCTGATGGAAGGTCTTAATGGAATGAAAGTTGAGGAAGTGGCATGGCAGGAGCCCTGTCACCATTAAGTTCCCTCTTTTTGACTCTGTCATCATTGGCTCTGACAGTTTAGCCCAGCCCCGCCTTGTCTTACCTGATTGCAGACACCTGCCCAGATCCTGAAGCATCTCGATGGAAAATGCTGGGCAAAACCCAGAGGAGAGAGGCCTGTGTATGACTGGTGAGAAAGGCTCTCAGGAGGCCATGGGTGTAAGGAAGGGCACCCGGGATGGATAGGAGAGAGGCATTTCCCAACAAGTAGCATTAATTTTTAACAATCCATATGTCTCCCATGTATGACTCAGAGGTCTTGTGGGGCCATTGGTGTAGATCAAATTAATGGGCTCATGGTCAAGTTGGTTGGTCATGATGGTTATACAAGTTGATTATTTCGACTCCTTGCAACTTAGCTACTATGGTGGCTTAGGCTGCTCTTAAGTATTAAATTCGTTTTGTTCTTGGTTTTATTGTGTTTACTTTATTACTACAATAGATGTGATAAAATGGATAAGGAACATTGAAGTTGAAATATATGAAATGAATGAAGAGCATAAACATGATGATAATTTTTCAAATATGCCTCGAGATGATCTTTATCTGATCGTATATCGCATTCATTTGATCACCATGCATACACATAGTGCATCAGGGTAGCTTCCCAAAAGCCATTGTTAAGAGGAAATAGAACGATTATGTTCAATTTGGCTTTTCATTTATTCAGAGTAAAGGGTTTCTTTACCCAAAATGTGTTATCTGCAGATATGCTTAAAAAAAAAACATCTCTAAAAAATAAGCCTCATATCTCATTATCTAAAAGGAAAACAAAAAATATATATAAAAATTAATGAGTTTACCTTTACAGTACATGGTGTGAGAATTTCCCACATCATGTTGTGAAAGCAGGGTTTGTCTGTTTCTGATGTGGAAAAACATTTTAATACATTTTCAGTCCCCAAACCAAACCCGATATATTATAACATTATAGTATTTATTGTGAACAAATCAAATTCTTTTTTACAAAGTTAACCTAGAGCAAGTTAAACTGTGTGCATTGCTTGGTAAATGCAAATAAGTACAAATTGAACTATATATTATAAATGTTATTAAATATAATTAAAATAAAATTTATAATGCATTCTTTAATACTGTACTGATCTGACTGAAATATTTTAAACTTCAAATCGGTTTTGTATGATATTCTAAACAAAAATGACAAAATAGTTTTTAAAATTCTGGAGGCAGTTGGTAAGATTATATATTACTGCGAACAGGGTTCACTAGTCAGAACATGAAGTGCTGAAGAAGGGCTCGGGATCTCTTCTGGCAAGCTTATGGACTGGCCGACCAGAGCAGTGTTATATTTGGGGAGATTGTGGTGATTAATTTTTTTTAAAGTAGCCATGCTGGGGTGAGGGCCAACTGCTGTCTTGGCTATTAATAGCAAGCACAAAGCAAAGTGCTTACTATGTGCCAGGCATCATTAATCGAACATTTCTTAGTATTAGTTGTTTAACCCTCCCAACCACTCTATGTCATCTCTATTTTACAGATGAGGAAACTGAGATATAGTATTCCAAGTAAAGTGATGACTTCATACATTGAACCACTGTGTCATGTGCTTATCACAAAGCACATGTATTTGTGGTTGACTTCTCATGATGCGTGGCTTATCATATTTCTTTATTCTTGCCTCTATGGTTCTGCACGTATAAACTTTGCAGAAGCAGCTGAGCTGTAAGTAAATCTAAAGCATATAGATATTAAGATAAGTGTTGAACCATTTGCTGGAAGAATAAGCCTAGCTTTACATGGGATGCTGACACAGCAGATTACCTGGGCCCAGCAGTGGGGAAGGTGGACAGGATTCTGGAAGAGATACTCATGCAGAGACAAGGACACCCAAAAGGATGAGGTGGGGCACAGCACCTTCCTTCTTGGCATTCTCTGTTGGCTTCTTACCACCCCTAGTCCTCTTCTTATGGTTGTGTTCTGGATGTCCTTGGTGGTTCTCGTTTGTCTTTTGGAACTACCTCAGGCAGAGCAGACGTAGGGGACTCCAGCTTAAGAATCAGGTTCGAATCTCTGCTCTCCTCTTTATCAGCTGTGGGAACTTGGTGAAGTAACCTGACCTCTTTGAGTCTTTGTGACCTCATCTGAACTCTGGGGTTAACAATAGTTTTCACTTAATGGGGTTTTCTGAAGACTGAGTGAAGTTATGATGATAAAGTACTTACTATGCCGGGCCCATAGTCATTACAAAGAGCACCGTCATATACTTATGAACATGCACTCAGTTCTTTGCTGTGTCTCTAATATATATGTAAATTACATCACACGCATGCATACATACATACACACATATATCATATGTGTATGTATGTATGCATGCATGTATTTTTTCTTTTTTTTCTATTTAAAAGCCTGGGAAACTTAGATGTGCCAATTAATATTTTCGTTATTTATTGCTACATAACAAACCACCTGAAATTATAATAGCCTAAAACAACCACCATTTTGTTCTCTCTTGTGATGCTATGAGTTGACCAGGCTCAGCTGGGCAGTTCTTCTGCTCTACATGAAGTCAGCTGGGGCTGCACTCACCAGGAGACTCATTGGAGCTTCTTCTGTCCGAGATGGCTCAATCATATGTGTCCTTCATGTGGCCAGGTTACAAGAAGAAGCATCTCAGGAGTAAGCATTCCCAAAGTCCCAGGTGGAAGCTGCAAGACTTTCTATGACTCAGCCTCACAAGTTAGGTAGTTCTGACTGCATTTGGTCAAGCAAGTCATTAAAGATCCTAGAAGCAAAGAGACATGCATTCTACCTCTCTCTTTGGTTGAGGTCCTCTCATTGCATGTCTGGAGAAAGGGACAGCTTTTGGATGAGTGCTGACTCCCTGGCATTGAGCTGAATTTGTCTACATCCCTTCTACCTGACCCTTCCTCTCAAGGGGTCCAGGTCTTTGATACTCACCTGATTTCTTTCCCCCAGCACTGCCTTCCTCTGCCTCTCATGATTCCCCCAGCCCAAAGGGACAGCCCTCAGGCTTTGCTGGCTCCCCACAGCATTCACCTCTAGCCCCAGCAGCCCGGCAGGCATGGGTCAAAGGGGAATCTTCTCTGCACTGGGAACAGCCTATGAACTCATTCTCTGGGCCGAGCCCTAGAAACATTAAATAAATGCCAGAGAAATTTAGAAAAGTCTTTGTTTTTTGACAATATGTGGCAGTCAAGATTAATGACTCAACTGAACAAAAAAACCAAAAATCCTACTTTGGTGAAAGAAAATTCAAACGACCTTTTCTTTTTGAGTTCTTACTACAATTTTAATGCCCCAGCTCTATGGACCTTTGCACCCCCAAACCTACATGGCAGAATAGCTACCTCTGACTGCTTGAAAATTTTTTCAAGAAAATGCAAAATGAAAAGTCCAGTACCCCCAAAATATATTCCATGAGTAATAGCTATGATTGTCATGGTCATCATCACCTATTGAGATCATTCATTCACATCTTAGTGGCAGAGACCAGCTCTGGTTACTCTGATATTAACCCCTCATTTAACTTTGGTAAGCCACCAGTGAAGTATCTACCACATAGATCCCCGAGGCCCCTTTCAGCCTGCTGTTTCTCATTCTATGACTGTCACCTGGCCACAGTGACTAAGTGGGCAGTAAGTGAGCAAGTGGGAGCTGATGACCAGCTGCCACTTAGCAGAGCTCTTATTTATTGACTGTTGATTTCTCCAACTGGAATGTAACCACCCAAGAGCTAGGACTATCACTGCTGTATCCCCAGTAGATCAAACAATGCCTGGCAGATAGGGTACACTCTAAATGTTGGTTGAATATTGAGCGACTGTTGACTCCCTTCCACTGGTCCCTCCCAGACACTTGGGTCATGTGTGCCTTTGTTTCCACTTCTTGAGGCCAGGCCAGGCCACAGAGGCTCAACTCCTGTACCTACCTCTTGCTAACTAGACATTCAGCAAAAGTGAATTCTCAGTATCATTGTCATTGGCTACTCTTTACAGGCCTCCTTAGTGGGATGTGCACCCTGTAGGAGTTGAGGTGGTCCTTACGAGGAGGGTGGCACATTTTCTGGATAACTCAGAACTTCTCAGCAGATGGCCCATATTTGGGGAAGGAGGAGTGGGCTCTGTGAAGACTTTGGTAGCAGGAAGATGCCTGGAATGGCCCAGAATATGGATACTACCTCAGGCTGCTGGTGAGCCTCAGAAGGAGGTCTTGGGTATCCAACTAGGGGAAGGAAACTACCTAAAAATGATAGAGGGTGTTTTAGAGTATAGAGGATACAGATGATCGCCATTTCCTATTTTGAATATTTCCCCACCACAAGTATAGAATGTAGAATGTCAGTGCTAGGGGCTCAGCTAAGGCCGTCTGGGTCTGAAGTGCTCGAAATTTTTTAGCTGGTCACACTCTGATGACCTCCAGGTGGGGCATTCTCCCATTAGTATCTATAATTACATCCTAGAAAAGAAAGTGTGGGTTGTGGGCGATTTGCTTTCTGTCTCCATATGAAACTCTACCCTCCTTCCTCCACCTGTGATGGGCCAATGTGATGTGACCTTCACACTCTGCTGGGACACCTGAGAGTAGCACCTGGCACAGGTGGACACACAATGAATATTTGTAGAATGAATGAGTAAATGCAAAAGAAAATGAAGGGACGGAGGGTGGGAGGGAGAAAAGAAGGAAAAAAATTATTTTATATGGATGTTAGTGCTATTTTAGAAGTCCCCCAATTTTTGTCATAGCAAAGGATTTAAAAGAACCCAAATGCTCATCTGTAGGGGCTGGGTTAATTAACTGCATAATGAGATCAATGCAGTAATTTTAAAAAATGCTGACACTTTTTTATGTACTGGTAAAAAAAAAAAAAAAAAATCCCGGGATACTAAATGTTAAAAGCAGTCACTCTGGTATGTATACTAGACTACTTAGGGAGAAAAAAATACGATGATGTATTTACATTTTAAGTTACAGATGTGGCTTTGATTTTATTTATATCAGACAGAAGTCTAGACCATAGAATTCACTCAAAAGGTAGCCATCAAGAATGAGTTTGCAGAGGGATCCCATCTCTGTGGCCCTCTAACAATTCATTAGTTGTTGGTCCACTAGGGATTGGTGTTGTATAAGCAAAAGAAACTAAAAGAATATAAAAGACTCTAAATAAAAATTAGTTAGCTTTTTGGGGTGTGGGGAAGAAAGGAGAGAGTAAAAAAACATTTTATCATATGATATATACATATATCATATACACATATTTTAAGCCTAGAAAATGTATTACCGTTCCAAAAAAATGTCTTTAAGTTCCTCAAGTCAGGGGAGCATCTGGTTGAATTTCCTTTATCTAGAGCCCAGTATAGCATGTGGCTAGAGCTCTCTCTTGATCATGACAAAAATGATTTCATATTAGAATCTTATCCTCATTCTAGCCAAATCTTTCTCATCTAAATCATTGCCCTCCAGTTATAAGAGAGGAAAGAGGAAGTGGCTTGGCTTGAAAGAGATGCTTAGATACTGATATATTATTTTACTTCTCAGTTGTGGTGAATTATGTTATTTATCTCCAAAGTTGCAGGCAATTTTTACCTTAAAAAAATTTAGTTTTACAGCTAAATGTTTTTAAGGATTGAAAGGATTGGTAAAATTCAAGTATGAATACCACTTGCCACACTTTCTGCAAAGATGGCAAGTCAAAAACCAGCCTCAGTTTCAACGCCTTCTCTGTTTCACTTCTCTATGTCTCTCTTTGAACAAGTATCTGTTCAACATATTTTATGGGTGAAACTTTAGATTAAAAAAAGTCAAATATATATGTGTGTATGTGAAAACCATAAGCCATAGGAATTTTTAAAACATATATTTGCTGTTTGGGGAGGAATGATAAATTATCATTGCACTATAAATGTATTGGCATAAGTGGCTTATATTCTTAACTTTAATAACAGTTGGTAATTTCCCGAGTCATTATAATCAAGCTTTAACACATTAACTCGGTGACTTGATCAATGTCCTTTCTGAGAAAATATGTTACAACCTAGCACATTGCCATCTATTAT
Source organism: Pteropus alecto (assembly GCF_000325575.1). Lineage (NCBI taxonomy): Eukaryota > Metazoa > Chordata > Mammalia > Chiroptera > Pteropodidae > Pteropus > Pteropus alecto. The sequence continues at coordinate 11,890,138 of NW_006442484.1, forward strand.
AATATTCTTGGTCAATAATCGTTATTTTTACTGTAATTATTGAAAGCTGGCTTCCCCTCTTGTGGAGAGCATTGTGAATGCAGAAGCATGAGATCGTTCAGGATCAAGGTGTCATCCATAATAGCACATTCATCTGGATTTATGTCCCTTTTCAATTAAGGGACAATCAAGATCAAATTAATTTAGCTCACAGCTACTAATGAGCAACAGCAAAATCAGCTCGCTATAAAAATTGTTATTGAATTTTATTTCCTTCAACTTGATGCACCTCGGTACACAGGGAGATAATACCAGCTTGAGGTTTAGGGGTGAGGGACCTTGGGGTTGTGTGCAGGCTTTGAATCCTGGTGGATAAACATATGATGGGTTGTTAGAGGTCCACAGAGATGGGCTTCCTCTGCCAACCCATCCTTGATGGCTGCCTTTTGAGTGAGTTCTGTGGTCTAGACTGCTGTCTGATATAATTATAATTCGAGCCACATCTGTAACTTAAAATTTTCCAGTAGCCACATTTGAAAAGGTTAAGAAAAACAAGTGTAATTAATTTTGACATGTTTTATTTAACTCAGTATATCCAAAATATTATTTCAATGTGTAAAAAATATTAATGAACCAGTTTACATTTTTTTTTTTTTTTTGTACTAAGCCTTCAACATCTGATGTGCGTTTCCATTTGCAGCATTCCTCAATTCAGCCCAGCCTCAGCGCAAATGAGCAATAGCCATGAGCGGCTGATGGCTGCTGTATTGGACAGGGCAAGTCTGGACTGAATTTTTTCAGTTGTAACAAGGTTTTTCCTCTCTCTTTAGGGTTTGCAGGTTGGGGATTGGGTGCTCACTGGCAATAAAGAACATGCAAACATACAAGCAGGATAAGATACTACATTTTCATTTTTACCATTAGTCTTGCAAGTCATTGGCAAATTTACAATCGCTATGAATTGGCTTATAGCTCCTGTCACCATCCACCTTCCACACTAATAAAGGCAGAATAGAACCTCATGAATATCCTGTTTCCTCATTATCAGAGCTTGGCTTCACCAATTGTGGCCTCATAAAAAATAAGGTTTTCCTTATATTATTATTATTATTTGTTGCCATGAATAATGCACATTTTTTGAAGCCGGATTCTAGTACTATTGCTTTGATATCAAATAGACATGAAGCCTATTGTCAAATATATGTTTGGGGAATAAGGAGTCACTGAGTATTTTATCTCACTGACAATGTTTCTGAAGAAAGCACTGACTTAAACCTAGGGAGAATATTTTAATTGTTTAATATTATAAAAGTTTAATAGGAATTCTGAGGCATAATACAAGAATACCACTTGTCACTGAACTTGATTACCACAGACTACGAGATGTGTGATGTGAGCCTGGAAGTCTGGCATTGTCACCACTCCAATGGAATGGGATGAGGGGGAAGAGGAGGAGGGAGAAAAGCTACTGTGATGGCTGCTCCAATGGATATTTATAGCCATGAATTAGGCTGCTCACCAGTGCAGGAGGCCCTCTGATGCCACTCTGACAGGCTTCTACTTGGCAGTCTCGAAACTGTTATTTCTACCTTCTATCCTCTCAGAGTGAAGAGATAGCTACCAGATTCCTGACTGGTTTCTCCATTTCCAGCCATGTCCTCCTCAAATTCATCCACCCCACAACCTTCAGAGAGCTCTGTTGAAAGCGTAGGTGGGAGCCCATTATTCGCTGCTAAAAATACTTCAGTGACTCCCCGTTGCCCATGGGTTAGAGACCATGTGTTTCTTGACAGTGGCATACAGGCCATCCTATGATCTGGCCCCTGCTAGCTTCCTTTCCTCTCTTTTCCTCCCTGCTTGCCTCCCTCTGACTTTTAATTAATGTCCCTGCATCTCTGCAGCTCCATGTTCCTCTAACCAAACACTTCCTCCCATTCCCCTCCTCAAGCCTCTTCCTCACCAAAAATTTTAGCTCACTTTCTTTATAAGACTCTAATGAGACTTCACCTCCCTGAGAAAGCATGTCCAAGCCTCCCCTACTCCATGAAGGCAGGTGAAATGCTTGTGCTCCCCAGTGTTCTAATGCTCTCAGCAAATTGTACATGTATCCATCCTAAAGCCTGTCTGTGCACCGGCTGCCATGTGATTAAGACCTTGCCTCACTAGTTTTTGAATCCTTTGTGCCAAGCTCAATGCTGATGTATAGCAGGTGCTCAGTGGGTGTCTGTTAAGGGGCTGGCCAGCCCTGTGAAGCAGAGATTTCTAGGCCTTTTTTCTTTATTGGCAAGTGAAGCCTGGTGCCTCAGCCAGCTCTTGGGGAGGGTTAGTCATTCCCTTTCAAGACGGGACTGGTGACGAGGCTGAGATGTCAGCCCAATGCCTGCTTCAGAACACATATAATTCTTGGCAATGAAAGTGCATTGTTTTGGTTGAGTGTGTTGAGGTCTCGGGACCCCACCAGGAATGTAATGTTTGAAAATGAAGAAGAGCAGATGTGGGGATGCAGTGATGACGCCTGAGTGGTGAGGAGTTTAATCTCCATTTTGATGGCATTGGGAGCCATTGAAGTATTTTAAGCAGGGAGCGAGAGGTCCAGGTTTACTGGACCAAGGCTCTTAGAGCCTACCCTCCATTTCACGTGTGTATCTCTTTCAGTCTCTGATGGGGGGAAGTTCAGAGGACAGGGCCAGAGATAGGGACTTGTATCAGAATACACACTGGGTGGGCAACTGGCTTAACAGCCTGACTTTCCAGCATCTTCCTTTGAGGTTCATTTTTTCTTCTTCATAGCATTTAACACTCTCTGGAACTGACTTGCTAATTTATTTACCTACTTATTGGCTGTACCCACCACTAAAATATATGCTGTGTTGAAGGGAGACTTGTTACTCTTGCTCCATCGTGCCCAGTTTGCCTCTGACTCATACCATCGACGTGAGCTTCTTGTACCTCTGTGCCTCCAGACCTAGAATAAAAATCCTTGACTCGATTTCCCAGTAGGATATTGGAAGCATCTCTCAAAGGGTCAAGGTCTTTCTGATATTTTGCACACAGTTGATTTCACCAGGCTGGTTGCCTATCTCCATCTGTGGGACTTTTATCTTTTTTCACTCTTATTGAACAAATTAGCCAACATGACATTGGATACTGATTAGCAATTTGTATAGCAAATTTTTAAAAAATTGGCAGAATTCCATTGTTTTGCTCTTTAATTCTTAATTTACATTTTTAATATACTATGTCTTTATGTGATGGGATTTCCTCTTCTGTGTCTGTCTGTAATGGAACAAAGGGTTCTTCCCACCCTCAAATGATTATGAATAGTGAGCAGCTAGCTACTCATTGTTATTTTATAATTCAAGCTGAGAATATTCATGACCTTTTCTTTCCTTTTGCTAGTGTAAATGTGGCTCAAAATGTGGAGTAGGGTTCTGTTGCTCCCAGAGCCTTCCCCGTTGCCTGCATGCTGAAGGATTTAGAGTCCCGTTGGAGGTTGTCCTTAGCCTCTTGGTCAGCCCTGTACAGGGACATAAATTGTCAACGCATGTGTCCCCACCTCTCAGAAGCCCCTCACTATGCCCATCTTCCTGGCTTCTATGTTAACCTGTGCTTCTGCACACAGAGTTCTTCATCTGTGCTGAGATCTCTCATTTACTTGTCCAACAGAGGTTCTGGAGAGGAGAAACTTTATCCTATCCACCACTGTATCCCTCGAGGCCCCTGAGAGGGTGGCAGACATCAATAAATGATCACGAAGAACTGAGTTATCATAAAAGCCAACATGTATATGTACTCTATATGACAGGCACTGTTTTTAGTTGCCTTAACTATATTAACACATTTAATTTTTACAACTAACCCCATGAAACAGGTACTATTACCCTGATTTAACGGGTATGGGAGCTAAGCTAGAGAAGACACTGAGTAGCCTGCCTAAGGTTACCCGGGCAATATAGGGCACAGCAAGATCTGGCCCTAGGAATATGACACCAGAGCCCACCTGCCTACGCACTGCACTGTACTGCCTTCTGGGGTGAGTGGAGGCCACCACTTATTTATATGGCGTTAGAGCCAGGAAGCAGAGCTTTTCTTCATCTGACTCAGGGGCCTCCAAGTCGGGGATACCAACTCATTCTTCTTGACTCCAACAACCATCTGAGAATAGAGTAACTTCAAATGGTAGGAAAGCAAATTGATATGAGCCTTCCTTAATGCCCAAGGACTGCCTGGTAGGTGCCAGGTCAGGATATCCAGGAGAAAGCCTCCTCATGCTTCCCTGAGTCCTATGTTTATGGCTACCAGCAGCCCTGGGTAAAGAAGGATCTACCCCCGCCCCCATGTGGCACAGAGCCCTCTGAAGAACCTGCGTGTTGGCTCTGCCACCACTTACCCATGTGACAAATCACTCTGAGCCATCATTACTCTGAAAATACAGGTGCTCTTCAGGTGCTGGGAGGCATCATGGCAGAGTGCTCTTGCCAGGAATTTCATGGAACAGATTTTGTTTTAAAGAGAAGGGACTGAAATTAAGTTTTCACCTATTTATTTTGCCAAGTAAGAACATTAAAAAAAGGATAAAAGAAAAAGTCCATCTCTTGTTACCATCATTTGATAAAAACATTTTAACTCCCTAAAATATAAATGGAATTATCTTAGAGAAAGAGGAACAATTCATTAAATTGAGTTCAGATGGTTAACAAGTCGAAAAACTCACATTGCTTTTGTTTTGTTCAGTTCAGCTTGGACCTGTGAAAGTTCTATCAGCCAGCACTGAAGGCCAGCTTTGGGGAACAAGTAAGTGCAGAAAAAAGAAGCCCCCAACTCTAGCCCTGTTGTCCACTACTTGTGTGACCTTGGGCAATTTATTTGATACATTTGATCTCTAATTTCCTCCTGTATAAATTGGGGCTTTGTGAAGCTTAAAGGAGATATGTGTTGAGTATCCATTACCCAGGGATGGAGGTCAGACCATGTTTACAGTTTTTAGTGCAGTGATTCTCAAGGAGTGATTCCCTGCAGGCAATATTAGCACCACCTGAGAACTTTGGAGAACTATTGCTTGTTGGGCCCTACCCCAGACCTGCTGCATCATAAACGAGGTGGAGTCCAGCAATCTGTATTTTGAACAGCACTCTGGGTGATTCTGATGCACGCTCAAGTTTGAGTTCCACCGCTATAGAGAATGCTGCCATCTTTGTAACAGTGGCAGTCAATGTGGCGGTAGTTAGTCTCTGACAGAGCTCCCAGAGGCACATACGCAGAGGGAGAACCTAGAGGGCTTTGGGTTTGCCTGGTAATTATCCAGCTCAAGCTGCACTTTCTTCACTAATCCTTCCCTCCCAGAACGGGGCTTTACCTGGATGTATTAATCATGGCTCTCCCACCTGCCTGTCCCTGATAGATTTCTCATGAGTATGAGTGGGACACCAGTGCCCACCTTTCAGCTAGCAGTGGAGCATTGCTCTACAGGAAGTCCTCCACCCTACCCCAATCTGGCTGTCTCTGGCTTCTGTATGCCGGGAGCTGGGACAAGCTACACCCTGCACTTTGTTGCCGACTAGCTTCTCTCAGTGTCTCTCATTTCCTCTTCTGGATGAAGCTTGTAGGTAGGTTATGTGGCTGGTTTACCTGTCTATATTCTCTCTCTGTTTTAGTCTGGTGATACAGGATGCTGTTAGAATCTTTGTCCCAAGGTGTAGCTTTGACTGGGTCATGCTCCCAATCAAAATGGTCCCCTCACAAGGCACCCACAGAAAAAAATCTGAAGTCTTTAGCTTAAAACACAAGGCCTCCAAAATCTAGTGCCACCAATTTAATTTCTTTTAAAATAAAATTTAAAGATGTAGAAAGCACAGAGAATAGTATAACACATACTCAAAAGTGACACGTTAACATGCTATCACATTTTTAAATTAAATTTTTTGTGTGTGAAGAAATCATTACAGATAATGTCGCCTTTCCTCTCATTCCTTAAAACCATCTTTAGGGCATTTTATTCTATGAGTCACTTTCATATAACCTACAGTTGAGCTGGCTGGATCCCTGGGATTTCGCTGTGGAAACTGGTGCTCCCATGCCTCCTTGCCTTTGCTTGACTGGAACGCCTTCCCCTCCCATCAGCTGCCCATCTGTGCTTGCTCAAACCCTCCTTGCCCTTCAAGTCCCTGTGCAAATGCCATACTTCCCATAAAGTCGCTGGGTATTCTCTCTTCATGTCTTTCACAATCCCCACTCTCATGCTAAGCTGGGGATAACTTCTAAATCTCCATGTTCTAAGCACAGGATTAATTTAGAGCACAGGGATAAAAGCTCAGTCATCAATGGTGGGTGGCATCTTTGACAGACTCAATGTCCCCATCTGCAAATGGGGATAATGTCTTCTGACAGGCTTGTTGAGAGAGAGTGGGTATGACAGCAGTAAAAGACTATAAGGCAAGGGAGTTTATATATAATCACAGTTAAGGGATCATTTATGTTTGTTTACTGCTTCCTGGCTTTTGTCATCATCAGTAGTGCAGCCTGTACATATCTGAGCTGCCCCAGGGCAGAATGATTACTACTTGACTCATCTTTGATGCTCCATGGGTCTTGATGTTTTGCACACAGTTATAAATATTGAGATTGTTTCTGCCCTATCTCATTACAAGATGGAGAAGTTGAACTTCCCCTTGGATGTCAGACATGTAACCAGTGCTTACTCTGTGCCAGGCACAGTACCAGCTGGTTAGTAGAGGCACAAGAGGTTTCAGACATGAGACCAAAGCCCTTTGGAGACCCAGGGCATTGATGTGACAAAGCACTCATGTTCCTTCATGTTGTTCATTCATTGTCCGAGGAGCACCCAGATGGAGAGGGCTGATGGTGCTTAAAGGGGAAGAGGGTACATTCTCTGGGAGCCTCTGAGATAAACACTGCAAGAAAGCAGATGCCGAACATCTCACAGCATCTGGTTTAGAAATAGCCTTTTCAATGACATCTGTACAAATGACTTTGGGGGGAAAACTGACCAAGTATGAGCAAAACAGGTCCACGATTCCAGACTCAAAAACTTCTGAAAATTTGAAATTTATCATAACTTATTTGGCAGTAAAACCTAGGATAGGAGGCTGTTTAAGGCATTTATCAAGTTGAATGTGAAAATTCACACCTTTTGCTGCAGAAGTGTGTGTGTGTGTGTGTGTGTGTGTGTGTGTGTATGTGTGTGTGTGTGTGTGATTACAGGATACTTTCCTAGAACCTAAAGGGGATGTTTTGTAGCGTATAGTATCACATTTCTAAACCCTGGGAAATTCTGAATTCCTAAATAAATCTGGCTGGCCCCAGGGTTTTAGCCAAGGATTGCGGACCTATACAGACTTCATCAGGAAAAGATCCTCCCCCTGTTCACCCAGCCCCTTATAGGCTCCCAGGAAAATGGATTTCTTCCACCCAAGGTAGGCTAGTCCTGGTATCTTTGAAATGCATGCAGGGTCCAGCCTAACTTGTAGTTGAAGCCCAAAGTGATCCTTTCCTCATTCAAAACTGTATTTTTCTAGTGTTAGAAACAGTGTAGACTAACCAGAAAGTGGCCTCAGCACTGCCTGCAGGATCCTCTGGGTGGTATTGGATGGCTGTGATGCAAGACAGGGCAAATCCCCCGAATGGAGATTCAAATCCTACACCCAGAGAAAGAGGGTTCTTGACTAAGTGTAGGAAAGGATTCAAGTGCATGCCAGAGTTAGAGACAAAGGAGAATTTATTAGAGAAGGGATAACGCTCCATAAACAGAAGGTGGTCACCTCTCAGAGACGTAGAGTGAGAGAACCGAGAGGGACAGAGAGACAGAGAGAAAAGACTAGGAGAAAAAAAGACCAAAAGACAGACACAGAAAGAAAGGTAGACAAAGACAGGACCAAGACCCCGAATGTTTGGGAAATTTAGTTTATATATCATTCTTAGTTTCTATGAATTAATAGTTTAAAGACTTTGCCTATTTTCCTTTGATGGTATGGGTATACAGCGTGAAAGATAAGGGTATATAGCGAGAGAAAGCCTGTTGGTGACCCCTAGCCTTTCTTCCATAGTTTCTCTGCCGGGAATGTTTATTTTGTGTAAGGTATGACTCAAGGCTCTGTTTTCCCTTCACAGCATGGGGTAAATGGTTTGTTAGTAATTCGGCAGGAATCTTCCTTTGCTCTATAGCTTTCTTGTGGTCTGGCTGAAGGGCTGATCTGCACATTATAAGCTCTAAATATACTTTGACTTAATGTTTAGTTCTCATTCCTCTTCCCTACATTAACCCCCTCAGGGGTTAATACCCCAGGCTGCTCACCCCACTGAACACCTGCACACTCTGGGCTTTCTGTCCTGCCTCCCCATATCATGATGTGTAGGTAAAAAATCACATTTTCTTGGGGTCCTACTGGGTTCTGAGGTCTTAAATTAATGGTGCTGAGGTATTAATGGGTGGTATAGGCTCTGGGTTTTATATCTGGATGCCATTGACAACTTAGCAAGGGTACTTTTTGCTGTAACCCAGAGAGTTGACTAATAGAGGGTTTTCAAATAACATGCTAGACAATTAGGAAAAATATTTCGGGGCAGAGGAGTTGTTCTGATTGCTTAGTGCTGCTTAATAAACTACCCCCAAACCTAAGCAGGGGTGTAAGCAGGCATTTTATTCTGCTCAGGAATTTTGGGAGTGTTGGGCTGAGTGGTTCTTCTCTGACCCACGTGAACTTAGTTGGGTGGCTCTATTCTGTTAGTCAAAGTGGTCACCAGACTGCCCAGATTCAAGGTGGGGAGGAAAATAGGTCTCACTTTTTGATGGGGCGCAGCAGGACCCCATGACAGGAGCACATAGGGTAGGAGTACTGGATCACTTTTGGTAAAGCTGGTACTGGAGGCTTCCAGGCAGAGCAAACGCCCATGTGGAAAAATCTGTAATCCCAAGCCAAAGAATAATGGTAGAAGAAACTTGTGGTGCAGAGAAGCTAGAACAAGACTTTTTCAAAAAACATACACATAGGCAGAACAAGGAAGTTGGTGTTAGGAGGACTGAGAAAATCCACGCACCTACCTCTCACCTACAGCCTACTGCCTCCCATCCCCCGCACTTCTTCTACCCCCATCCTCAGGGCGTTGGACATTCCTCGCACACATGCAGATAACTTTTCCTTCAATTGTGAAATATGAAATTTAGAGTATAGCATTAAGGCCTGCTAAAGCTGATAGCCAGGGCTTCCAGAGAGTGAGTTAGTAGTTAGAACAGGAAGGCAGCATGAGCCCCAAGGCCTTGGAGAATAAGAGTGTGGAGGGGGAGGCACTCCTAGGGGAGGGAAGCGGTCAGCAAGAAGACCCAGCTGTCCTCATGTCCCAGGGGCACAGATGGGGTGCTGCTGGGCCTGGCCTCTGCTGGCTTCTCAGCTTCCCTCTTCCTGGCACACCGTCCTCACCTCCTACAGAAGACCCTGCCACATGGGCCTCAGGGTGGCAGATGTTTGTGAGCTGGAGGCTAGAGCATCCTCTTCTAGAGACTTGGCTAGATCGATGGGCGGGGGAGAAAGCCACCAGGGAGCATTTTTATTTCAGCATGTTAAAACAGCACTCATCTGGACACCTGGGCTTGTGGGTTTGTAATTTTATCTCAGCTGCTGCCCATCACTGCAAGTGTGCTATTAAAGGCAATCTTGCTACCACCGCTGTGAAATGCCAGCTGAGAGCTGCCAGTTTTGTGGTTGACCGGTGACTGGGGCTCCCGCATCCCTTCACTCCGGAGTGTGGTGTGAAATTGAAATTGACTTGGGACTGGATTCTTTCCTCCAAATGAGCTGCCTTTGAAAGGAAAAGAATCCCTTTAAAACCGAGGAATCAACCTGACAGCGACGTTCCCATGCAGGTGGCCAATTCCCATGCCTCCCTCTGGAGGGTCTGAGGGGTGGCATCTCTGGGGTGACTATCTTGACCTGGCTGCCCTGCTGCCAGTCACCCCTCCCCTCCCCTCCTCTCTGTGAACTGGGGTCAGTTAAGGAGACATGGACTTTTTCTATAACGAGCCTGAGCCTGAGTTGGGATAATAGGCCTTCTGGAAAATTAAAGTCATATTCTAACCTCCTAGAGCAAAAATAACACATTTTGAATATTCCAGAGTTTTCTATTGTCTGCACTACTGATTCTCCTTCATCATTGGCAGCATTCAACATCATTGACAAGCTAAGGAAAATAATGTGTGTGGGCTGACAACCCAGGGAGCCAGAGAAGGAGCAGCAGTGTGGGTGACCCCAGAAGGAAACCAGGTAGGGGTGGGCAGAGGGCTTGAACTTTCCACTTCATTGATTGCCATGGCCACCTGAGAAGGAGGCAGACACAGTTGAACAAGGTCCCACGCCTACCACTCAGGGCTTTCGTGTCCTCATCAGCAAAATGGAGATAATAGGGATATCTTCTTTTTGGGGT
>NW_006442484.1:11900599-11911617 GCF_000325575.1 Pteropus alecto
GTGCCTGGAACAAAGGAAATAATAACTGTTCACTGTCAGTGCTACTATTAGGATTTGACGGAGGAATAAACAAAGGCACGGTGAAATGAATCAAAAAGGGAGCGTGGTAGAAAAGAAAGTCAGCTATGCTAGAGGGACATGGGCAGCCTTGGGTCCCAATCCCAAATCTACCAGTAGCTGTCATGTACCCTCAGCAAGTCCTTTAACCTCTCTGAGCCTCGGTTTTTCCCTCCTGCAAAACTGCAAGATTGGAGTAACTGGTTTCTAAGCCCTTCCTGCTGGAAATGTTATGAACCTTCTATGAAAGACACAGGATCAAATAGGGCTTCTGTCACAAACCTGGAAGGAAAGGAAGAGATGTGGTTGGGAATGGGCGGAGAGATGTAAAAGCCAGGGCTGGGCCGGGGATTCCAGAAGCCTCTGCGTCATCTCTGGAATCTTGCTTCAGTGGTCTGGGATGAGGTAGCCCTGCATGGGAGTAGACAGAGCTGGCTGTGGTTTTAACAGGGTGTGTGTGTGGGCAGGGGGACAGGGTGGCTGCTGGGGAAGTGTCCTCGAGTACAAGCTGTCACTACAGACTGTAGTTGTTTCAAGATGCTTTTGAAATGACCTTGATTCATCAGGTCACGTTGTCTCTCCTAACTGAGCACTGAGTGCTCTGTGGGTCCAGGTCCTTCCTTCAGCACCCCAGGGAATGAGCTGGTGTGTTTATTCCTTAAGCATGTTGCACTTAGACCCCAGGGCTAGACTGAGTGATAGCCCCTCAGGCAAAAGGTGATGGAGATGCTGATTCATGGGAGTCCAGAGAGGAGGAGACCCAAATGGGAATTTTTTGGTCAGAGGTCACTGGTGTCCTGCTTAGCTTAGAGAGGGCCTATGCGGCACAGATGAAGGGAACTTGCAGCTTCCCCTGCCCAACTGTCTTGTCATCCAGATGAAAAAGATATATAAAACTGCATGTTCTGAGGCTGTGTGTTTGTGTGTGTGTGTCCATGTGCCAAGCGCCAAGGCTTGTGGGCATAGAAACAACAGTTTTTCTGTTGTTTTTGTTAATAGAAGGAATGATGAGTCGTTTATGCAGGGTGGTCTGGTGTCCTCTCTTCCATGTTCCTGTCCTGTTCTCTCTATCCTCTGTCCAGCCCTTACTCTCCACTGAAGCATTTAAAAATAAAATAAACAGGGACACCAGTCTCCCAGGTAGCCTCATCTGCTAGAGTGACATGGGCCGTGGGTAGAGACTATTCCTCAAAATCCATTTCCCCTTCTTTCCTTTTAATAATCGGAACCCCTGTGTTTGAGCTGGGCAGAGGCCACCCAGTTGGAGTCTGCCTTTCCCAGCGTCCCTCGCAGCTCGATAAGGCAAGTGACCGAGTCCCAGCCAGGTGGAAATGGGCAGAAGTGAAGTGTGCAACTGAGGTCCCCATCCTTTAAAGGAAGCTGTTTGCCTTCTTTCAAATCACTCTACCTTTCCACGGCTGGACCCCCAGCAGGGTGGTGGAGGTCCAGTTCCCACTGTGTGCATAGCATCATATGAACGGTGAACCTGGGTGACGACGAGCAGCAGAGCCGCTCTAAGCTCTGGGTCACCTGCCTGCTTGGACTTTTTCATGAGAGAAATATAAACCTTTTGCTTTAAGTTCCTGTTATTTGGTTTTAGGTTAGGTTTTAGCAGCCCAATCATTATCATTAATACAGGACTGCTGTGGGGGTGGGGCGGGTAGCGAGTAGGGAAGGGGATTTTGTGATGGGTCTGAGACAGTGTTAGTATTTAAAATATAGCCCGGTCCCAAGTTTGTGTTATAGCCCCTGATCTGCCAGACCAGGAAGCCTGATTGGGGGTAGGGACAGTGGTCATTTCACTTCTCGTGTATTTTGCCTCCTCATCTGTGACACAACAGGGGCTGACCTCCAGGACTGTCATTCTCTGACTCTCTAACTTTGGATGACTCTAAATTCCACCCGGTCGTTTACAGTTGACAGCCCTTCATTCCCTTTCCCAGCAAGGCTGAGAAATCAGCCAGGCCGTCCGCGAGAGGCAGCTGCTTTACACACTCCGAATAGCTGTTTGTTGGTGACTGAGAATGTGATGTGATTGAAGGATCCGCACTCATAAACACACTCAGACTCCACTGCGCACCAGGGGGCTTGAAAATACACTGTGAGAGTTTGTTCCTGGATTTAGTCATTCCAGTCTTCCTAAGCCTCTCGTTAAATAAGTCCTTCGTTCGCGCTTATCATTCACTCACCAAACACGTATTGCTGAAACTGAATATATCTGGTGCTGCTCTAGATACCAGAGACCCAGAGTTGAATAAGGCTCAGGCTGTACTAAAACCACCTCATAATCCATATGTGAGGGGTGTGTGTGCAGAAAGCATCAACTCCGACAGTCCTCAAGCCTCAGTGAGCCTGTTATTCTGATCAGCTGGTCCAGAGCAGGGCATTTCAAATAGGATCCGAGGGGATGCAGATGAGGCTGGGCTAGGAGCACACTCTGAAAAACAAAGGACAGTGAGACTCTGTGATGACTGCTGTCACCCAGGGCTGAGGGCTCACACAGAGAGAGGGAGTGACTCGGTTTACCTGGCCAGAGGCTGGAGGATTAGGGGAAGGTTTTAAGAGGTTTCACATTCAGGGATGCTTGGGAAGATGAATAGGCCATCAGTATCAAAAATAGGCATGAAGAATAGTTTCTCAAACTTCTTACATTGTTTTTCCGGTAAGGCCAGCATTAAGGAGACGTTTTTGGTTGAAAGCTGGGAAAATGAGAGTTTGACAGTTCTCAAACGTAACTGTGCACCATAACTGTGCACCGGAAGTGTGGAGGGCTTGTGAAACCGATCGCTGGGCCCTATCCTCCAGTTCCTAATTCAGTAGGATTGGGCGGGGACCCAGGAATTGGCGTTGGAGACAAGCCCCCGGTGAATTTTGAGAACTATTGTTTTATAGCGAGAGGCTTCCAGGGCACACAGGCCAGTAGGAGAGCTTGCTGCGGTGGGGGTGATTACTGGGCGTATCAGGGGTGGACAGAGACTATGTTGGGAGAGGTTTTGTTAGTTCTGGGCCTGAGACTTGAGTCTTGGCCCAGCACAGCTGGTATGGACAAGATGTTGAGAATTTACTGCTGAGTTCTCAGCTGTCTCAGAGCGGTGAACTCTGCGTTGACCTTGTATTTGTACCATCTTCACAGTGAGACATGGTCATCCAAGCAAAAATTACTTTTCTTCCTTCCCTCCACTCTTAAATGCCACCTGCCAGGAGCCTGGCTGTAAAAATGACGACCCCGTCCAGTCCCACCAGGCCTCAGTGGACACTGGTACCTTCGGGGTTCATTGACAGCTCAGGGGGCTCTGGAGCTTGGGCAGAGCCTTCATCATTAGAGGCTTTGAGATGGGCTGGTTTGCAGGATACAGAGGCTTAATCAGCAAGAAAAAGGCATCCTATACAAATATATGAAGGAGAGGGAGGGAAGGACTGGATGACATTTTGTTTGTGCCTGAATCCTCTGAGAAGAACAACCACTAGTGCTTGAATTAATGTTAATTCTATGAAATATTTTCATAAAGTGGTACTTGGAGCAGCAAGACGATGTGTTTCATATTTTCCACTGCCTCTGGCAAGCCACGCTAATGGAGGGTCACTGCAGCTGCAGAATGAGGAATGCCACTAATTGCATTATAAAGGATGTTTGCCCATTAGCTCAGATGGAATTGTCTCCTAAGAGAGTCCTTTGGGGAGAGTGTTATTTCAGGTGGGGGATGGGAGGATAGGGAATTGAAAAGTAATTGAAATTTGCAAATGGCATTTCCTTGGGCCCTGGCCAAATTGGTTCTCTACATCCAGCAGGGGGCAGCAACGCACAAACATTAATTTAGTCATGTGAATTGGGAGCTTGGGGTTGTTTGAATCTGATTTCTAGATCTGGCAAAGCTGAGTCTGTCACACCCATCCATTCCCCCACAAGTAAACCTTTGATTTTTCTCAGTTTGCTGAGATGTCAATAAATGTTTAGGTCTGCTGGGTTTTAATTCTGGAAATTTTCTTTTAATCTTTTGGCTGCGTTGTGTAATTTAGAATTTCTACATTCTGACTGCAAATTATAAGTAAAGTAGGATTAAGAAGTCAGCTTTATAAATACAGTAATTCAGTTAATAGATATTTAAAAATTGTAATGCAATCCGTCTCCTTCCCTGGGTTGAAATTTTATTAGACGTATAATTGACATGACACCCTCACACACAGTTGGATAACTTACTTGTTGGTATCCATTTTACGAGGAAATGAGACTGACAAAATGCAAGAAGGCAAATCTTGAAAAAATAGTCAGTTTTTCCCGATTGAGGGGTAAAAAAGACCTATTAGTCTGTCCATTCTTAAGACTAGGAATGTGGCCCGTAATATATTTTCTCAGCAATTTGTCAAGTTTGCTTATAAATGACTTTAATGATAGATGGCTTTGCCTGCCAAGCTGGGTTGGAAAATTCTGCAGCCCAGCACAGGTCTCCTTTGGGAAGCATCTCGCATCTTGCATAATATTTCTCCCACCACCTTCTGCCATTACCCTCCTCCCCAAGGTTAATTTAATCCTGTTATTCTTAAATGAAACACCCTAAATCCTCCTCCTCCCTTTCCCTGTCTTTCTCCTCACCATTTAAACCCTTCAAAGATGTAATAGTCTGGAAAATATTTCAATCATCACGTCTCCTTTTTGGCCGGCCAGTTCCATTTGGTGTGCTCTCTGCAGCTTGTGCTGAAGTGCAATTTTTCACAGCATTGTTTTTAGTTTAAATGACGTGAAGTGCACAATTGCTAAAGGTCTTCTGAAACATTCTGCTTGGGGTCTTGCCATTAAATAATATTTTGATGGAAAACTATTCTTTCCATAGGAGGAAATGCTATTGGCTCCCAGCACTAATTGGCTATAAATTTTGTTAAAGGTCCATCTGCCTTGGGAGTTAGACTATCTTCTCTGAGCTCAGAGAAGTGCCCTGTATTAGAGGTTTAATGGATAGACTTAGTGAATAAATATGTATTTGTTAGTGCATCATTTAGAAAAGTCAAGTGAAAGGAATTTAATGCTGCTAAGCCAGCAAATATAATTTTTCTTATTTCTTAAACTATCTGGCTACATGTCGGCTCCTAAATGTACCAGCTCTGTGACCTTGCATGTATTACTCAACCTTGCCGAATCTCAGTTTCCTCAGTTGCAAAATAAGAAAAGCAAGATCTACTATAGAGGTTTATTGTTAGGATCGAATAGCGGTACACAGTGTTTAGCAGAACATATAGCAGGTCCCGAAGACATAGCAGTGAGTTTGTGCTGTTGTTCCTGTTGTTCCTGGTACTCCTGTCATGATGAAGTTTAATTCCATTTCTGGGTGTCTTTCAAAGTCCCCACCTGCCTATTCATTCTCATTTCTCAACACACTTTACTTAGGGAAGACTTTTCTGACCCCCAGACTAGGTCAGGTCTCCCTATGAGACACTGTCATTGAGATAAATGTATATGTGTGTGTGTGTCTGTGTGTATCTCCCTTTTGAGTACTCATCCCAACTGTAATTAAACGGTGGATCATACACATAAGTAGATGTAAATCATTGGTGTTGTTTCAGAGTTGGATTGGGTGGTGAGTTTCCAGATGTTCAGTAAATATCTTACAAGTTGCATTTATGAAATTTTGGGATATATATTAAATATTATTTTTAAAAGATAATAAAGAAACCAAAATCATGGATATTATGATTGTTTTTTTATCTGTATCCTTAGTTAGAATGTGAGCCTAATGAGGCCAGAGGCTGAATCTGTCTCAGTCATCCCTATAGTACTAGTGCCTTGAATAGTATTTAGCCATTAAGTGGTTGAATGAACAGATGAATGGATGAATGAATGAACTTGACTCCTTCATTCTAGTCATTTGGGCTCTTTCCTCTCTCGTGAGTATGACTTGTCCTACCTTTTTCCTGTATTACCACCCTTAAAAAGCGCTCTTTTCTTCAAAATTCTATCCATTCTTCAAGTCTCAGAGCAGGTAGTCTCCTCGTTTCTCCTAAATAGACATGACAATTGTACCTTCATATCCCAAGCTAGACTAGGAACTTCTTGCAGGTAGGAACTGGGGCTTTCTCTATCAGTGGAATGTAGACACCCATATGCAGAAGTAAGTGGACACTCAACAAGCTGCAGGGTGTACCTGTGGGACTATCAGAAGGTGAAATCTTTGGTTCAGGGAAAGGTCTTATTTATCTTTGGTGCCCAGAGCATGTCACACCTGGAGCCTGTACATGGTGGGCATTCAGCTGGGGCTGAATGTAGGAGAAGGTTGCTCTGTTGATTAAGACTGTGCGTTTACCAAGCTTTGCACCTCCATATGTAGAAGTAGGTTTCCTTAAGAGTCCTAGTGTCTGTTTTACTATTTAACTTGACTGAAAAGCAACAGGACCAAATCCCTGCCTGGTTACTTTCTCTTCTCCTTTTGTGGATGATTTCCTCAAGAGCTTTAGAATGACTTTTTAAGTTCCTTGCCCTAAAAATCTTATGCATCAAATGCTCTTCCTTTTACTTAACTTATGTTGATGCCAAGAGATCAGTGTGTCCTTTTGCAAAGCTCACAAATAACCTGTTCAATAATCCGTTTTACATTTCTAAGGAGGACTTAGGTCAGGACGAACTGCCTACACATTGTGAAATCAGCCTTTCCTTGTTGCTGGAACTGAAGCATTTGCTCAAATTCCGTCTCCTGGCTTCTCCAGGAGCGCATGGGAGTAACTAACAGATTCTCTGAAATTTTCCTCGAATATTTCTCCACATACCCCAAATGTAATTCTGCTGATCTGACCCCTGATCACATTGCCATAGCTTGATGGTTTCCTGCTATCGCCTGGCTTAAGACTTCAGTTGCTTTATAGGACACTTGCTCTACACCGTCCACTTTGCAGACTCTTCTCATTGCTAGGGAAGATAAAAGCCCAGTTGGAATTGCAACACCTTGTCTTGTGTTACCTATTCATTTTTTCAGACTTCCACCAATCAGTGGGCCCGTCTATTTTCTATTTGTTCTATTTTCTCCAGATAACGTTAGAACCTTCTTTTGTTGTCTTCTTGATTTCTCATAAGCCCCAGTGAATTTGGGCTTTTATTTAAAATTCAAGACATGATTTCTTACAATACCTTGACATATTTTTTAGTATTCATCCTGACTTGCATATCTCTCTTTCCATCCTTTGCCATTGCCTTTTAAACATCTGAGCTGAACAGAGAGGCTCTTACATATCTTTGTTGCTTACTTTAAAGATTTTCCCTCTCCTACTTTTTCTTTCTTCCTGACTCGAGAGTGGTATTATGGTCAGAATTACATTTTATAAGCAGGAAATTCTAATTATCATGCAGTGGCACTGGAGTAACTGATCTACACAGTTCTCCATGTCCTCCAAAAGCAGCTGCTAAGAGGGTGATGATTGTGTAAGCAAACAGAGTATTAATTTTCTCTCCAGGAGGGCTTATGTGAGGAATAGGAGAAGAAATAAGGATGACCATGTTTCACTGGAAGAAGAAATAAAGAAAGCGTTCGAGATCAGTTAGGCAGAGGAGGCATAGCTACAGCTGGTGCCATGCCAAGATCACTTTCCAAGCATTAGTGGCCCTTCGTCCTTCCCCATGGACTGGGCAGGCAGGGTTGGTACTGAGCCTCCCTGCCAACCTTCGTGAAGGCTGCTTGCAGATGCCAGCAGTAGCCAATCACTGCCCCCAGCAAGTGGTGTCATAGAAGTCACTGAGTTCTCCATTCACCAGAGTCTCACCCATGCCTCTCTCCCAGTGGGACTCTTAGAAGCATGTGGATTTGAACTCTATTTTCACGGTCATGCCCTGGTGTTGCCAAACTTCCCTCAGATACTTTCTCACATATTAGCTGTTCTTCTTTCTTCCTCCCTTTTTCCTGTTCTTGGTTGTTTGCATTCTATTTTTAATTCCCGTAACGCTAGATGTTTCTCTATGCTTGCTTATAGCCAGGAGAAGGAGGGTCACCCAGAATGAGCAAACTTGCATGGTTGCAAGACTCATGGCCTCCAAACTAAGAACGCTCCTCTTGTTTCTCAAACTCAGATTCTTTTTGTACCAACCATTCTCTTCCCAAATCAAGATCTCTAGTTTCAGAGGAGAGATGCACCTCAATTTCTGTATCAGGAACCACTTCCAGGGATGTATATTTTTGTATTATATCTTCTTAATTTAAGCTAAACTGTATTAGAGGCAAGGTGGAAATATATGTAGCGGGAATGATAGAATTAGAAAATCTCCATTTTGCAATCCCTGGTGAAATAATCGATTCAGGCAATGATCATATCAGAGGATGAAACCATTAGTTAAGTGTTGATGGGGAACTTCTCAGGAGAAGGAGTCAGGCTGCCACCTCCCGAATACACTCATTAATGACAGTTATCACAAATACACTCGTTAACAACAGTTATCACTAAGAGAGGAGAAGATAGTTACCGTGTGCTACCCAAAATACAAAGCGTTCAGTACCACCTAAGAAATATTCTTGGCGAAATGAGTTGAACCTGGATGTAATCAAGCTGCAAAGCTACGTTCATTTACTAGACATTCAGGCAATAGAGGAACAAATAAAATGACATCATAATGAAGCAAGCTAACAAATTCAGAATATAAGTCATTCTATATAGGTCACTACCTGGCCCTCGATGTCACCTCTTCCCTTTTCTTTATTCATTTGGGAGGTTCTTCTCTGTGGGCCCCCTGCTTCATTTGACCCTTTAGGGGGCTGCCAGTGTGGAGGACAAGCTATGAGTTCCCTGATGGGCTCCCACCAGCCCCACCCCTTCTGACCACTGCCTTTGGACTTTCCCCCTTTCCTGACTACAAGGCTCTTTCCAGCCCTCCCAGGAAGTCCCAAACACTCATCTTCCACTCTGCTCATTGGGAAAGTGCCGATGCCTGCAAGGTCTAGTTGTTTGGATCCTATACTTCCAGAATCCACAGTGTTGTAAAACAATCCAGAATGTAACAAAGTATATAAACACAAACCTTTGTGGCTGTGAGAAGGTGGCTTCTAGGCTCCTTCAGAGAGTATCTGCAGCACCTGAGAGGAGAGCCAAGGTGGGTGTCAGGTGTGAGGTCAGATGGCCTGTTTTGAGCAGGCAGCCTGGTTGGGTGGTGATGTCTGCAGAACATCGGCTTTCCCCACATGAGCTGAGACTATTGAGGAAGTGGGAGCAGGTGGGAAAGTATATAGAGAAGAAGGGAATGGGAGGCGGGGAGGTGGGGAATGGACTTAAAACAATAGCAGCCGTCCCTCTGCGAGCATGCCAGAATTTGCCTGCACTATCCAAACTCTGCAAATAATGGTCTTTCATTAGGAGGAGGAGGCTGCCCTAATTCCCATCCTCCTTCTCTCTCCTCCATTTAGTTAAGTGGCCCTCCTCCGGGCTGACGGTGCCATATATATATACAGATGCTCCTTGACTTAACGAATGGGGTTACATCTTGATAAACCCATCTTAAGTTGAAAATATTATAAGTTGAAAGTGCATTTAATACACCTAACCTACTAAACATCATAGTTAAACCTAGCTGGTTTCTACTGAATGCTTATCACTTTCACACCATCGTAAAGATGAAAAATTGTAAATCGAACCATCTAAGTTGGCTACCATCTATACATCTATGCCACCCTAATTACCCTGCAGTGCAGTGTTCACTTACCTGTGTCTTCCACTTGACCATAGGCTCCTGAAGTCAGGAGTCACCACTCTTTGATCTTGGATGACCCAGCACACAAACTATGCCTGGTACAATGACCACATCTCTGGACAGCGGCTTTGACAGGCTTTGTGCCTGTACGTGGGTCTGTGTGAGCTGGTGAGAAAGAGAAAGAGAAGACATCAGGATACCCTCCTGAAAGCTCACCAAATTATTCATCCCAGCTGTCTGGTTCAGAATTCACCACACAGAACAAAACAAGCTAAATCATGGAATAATAAAGCATCGCAGCCTGGACAATAATAAATGTGCAAGCAGCATAACAAAGTGAAGTACTGAGAGAGCCATTTATTGTAGATAATCTTCCCTTATGAGAGATCAAGGACAAAAGCACAAAAAAGATCATGCTAATTTTAAAGAAAGAAAATGGATAACCAGCTAATATGAAAAAGATAAATATAGGGAAACGTTCCATCGATTCGTCCATGGTTCGGCAGTTCTGGAGAATGGCAGGCCTGACTGAGGCTTCGGAAACTGAGCAACAGCTCTAGACTATGGGAACTTTCTCCTGGAAATGCATGTAGACTCTGTTGCATCTCTGGTTTGCATGGTATGAAGCTGCCATTATCTTTGTTCTAATGCACTTTGAAAAGACAGGACATGTTTATGAGCAAATGCAGGTGGGTTTGTCCTTTCAAACTTATGCAAGGCATTAGAATGTCAACAATAGTGGCTGCAAAGCAAACAGCCAGTTAGGAGGCCACAGATGAATTTTATGAGTTTTTAAGATAATTTATTTCAGTTCACAGTTTACACAGAATGTCAACTCTGAAGGGGACCTCAGGGCTACCCATTCTAACTCCTTTATTGTGTAGATGAGAAACAAGACCCATAGAAGAAGAATGACTTGCCAAAGATAATGCTGGTAGCAATTAGAACTTGAATTTATGGTTGCTTATTCATGTATCAGTGACCATTGCATTATACCAAACTACATTTCCATCCGGAACATTTTTATAATGCTGATCGAGCTAGTTTGTTTTGGAGAATTTTGCCAACATTTATCCTAGATTTTGCCAAGGGTAATTCTGGAAAGGTGGCTTTGTTAAATCATTGGAATATCTACTGTAGCAGTTTCCTTTTGTTTAAGCAGAAGAAGAGCACCGACGGCATATTGTTGTGGTAAGCTGCAGTTGTAATATGTTGTCATCGGTATTATTTAGGAATGGTTTGGGCTGCAAAAAAAAAAAAAAAAAAAAGTGACCGCAATTGCTTTTCCGACATAATAAAACAGCTTTAT
>NW_006442484.1:11911692-11966058 GCF_000325575.1 Pteropus alecto
TGACTGCTGTAGTTCCAGCCATTATGCCCACATTTGATGCAGGAAGATAGAGGAAGGGGTGGAGCCAACTGAATCTTCCTTTATTAGGGGAGAAAACACTTTCCCATAAATGCCCAAGAAGTGTTCTGTTGGGATCTCTGTGGCCGGAACTGAGCCATGATGCAGAGACACTGGAAGAGTAGGGAAGAGGATGGCCTAGATTGGATTAGAGCAATCATGATACATTTCCTAGGGCTGGAAGCATAACCAAGGTTTTCTAATGCTAAGGAAGAAAAGGGCAATGGCTACGAATATCCCACATCACCCTAAAACTGTCAAGGTCCCTTCTGTGTATGATACTTTCAGAGTACAAGCTTGAAGCAAGGGCAGGGAATGGGATTTTTTTTTTTTTTTTTTTTAGTGTCTGATTCTGTGATATTTTTATACTTTTACCAAAAGATATTTTAGTACCAAAGGCTTATCTGAGGATAACAAAGCAATTCTGTCACTAGATATTTATAAAGCTCAGCGTGTGGAAACAATAAATGTCTGGAACATTTTTTACCTGCACTGTAGTTCAACTTCTGAACCTAAGTTAAAGGAGAAATTTTAAGAAAAGTTTGTTAAAAGTAAATACTAGGCAGGTCTTTAAATCTCATACAAAAAATACAATTTTTAAAAATTTAAAAATGTTTTAAATTTTAAAAAAATATTTATTTTTTTAAAAGAAAAATTTTTAAATGTTGCTTTTGCCTATAATTCTGTTAAGTCAATCAATCATACTATAGTTTTTAGAACTTATTTAACAATTTTTTTAGCACAACTATGTGCCGGCTTCTCTTGTAGGTACTTGAGATATATCAATAAAAAAATAAAAACAAAATCTGTACAGAAGAGTAGATAAAAAAATTGGAGATATATGTAATGGAATACTTTTTAGACTTAAAAAGAAAAAGAGGGAAATTGTTCAACATGCATGACATGGATGAACCTGGAGGACATTGTGCTAAGTGAAATAAACCAGACACAGAAAGACAAATACTGCACGATTCCCCTTATATGAGGTATCTAAAATAGTCAAATTTATAGAATCCAAGAGTGGAATGGTGTTGCCAGGGGCTGGGAGGAGAGAGAAATGTGGAGATACTAACCAACAGGCATACATTTTTAGTGAAGCAAGATGAATATGTTTTACAGATCTGCTGTACGGCACTGTATCCGTAGTCAGCAGTAGCATATTGTCACTTAAACATTTGTTAAGAGGGTAAATCTCATGTTAAGTATTCTTACCACAATAAAATAAAATTTAAAAAAGAAAAACTATTCTGTCCTTATAGAGTTTACATTTGGGAGTGCAGGTCTTGGGGAATATATGAGTCAGGGTTCTCTAGAGAAACAGAATTAATTGTGTTTGTGTGTGTGTGTGGAGAGAGAGAGAGAGAGAGAGAGAGAGAGAGAGAGATTGATTAAGCATAACTCACATGATTGTGGGATTTGGCCTGTCTGAAGTTTGCAGGGTAGGCTGACAGGCTGGAAACCTGGGTTAGAGTTGATGTTGCAGCTCAAGTCTGAATCTGTCTGGAGGCAGAATTTCCTCTCAAACTGAGGGATCTCAGTCTGTTTTCTCTTAAAGCCTTCAACTGTTTGCATGAGGCCCACCCCATATTTTATAAGGGAATCTGTCTTACTCAAAGTCTACTGATCTAAATGTTAATTTCATTTAAAAAATACCTTCATAGCAACGTGCAGGCTGGTGTTTGACCAAATATCTTGATATCTTGGTCTATCCAAGTTGACATGTAAATTTAAGCATCACTAGGAACCAGACAATGAGCATAAAGAACAAGTAAAGTTCATAATAGCTTAGAAGATAGTAAGCGCTATAAAAAATAGAGCAAGGTAAGTTACAATTTAAAATAAGGGTGTTGTGGCCTCAGGAAGAATTCTTAGATGCATGTTGAAAGATTCAATCAGTTTTGAACGAGCATTTACTATATGTCAAGTACTCTGCATAGGAGGAGAAACGGGAAGAAACACAGTTCCTGCCCTCAAAGAATGTTTCATTACTGAGTGAGATAAATGAATAAGTGAGAAGACCTCATAGTGCTGAGTGTTGGGTCTCTGAAGAGCACAGGGCACACGGGGATGCAGAGGCAGGCAGAGCTGTCCTCACTGACTCCATTATCTCTCTAGGGTAGGCCCAGCCAGTGGATCCAGAGAGCTAGACTGATTTAGCTCAAGTTCACAGACATGGAACGTGAGTGCAAGCCACCTGGCTTTCTTTCTGCATCATATTCTGCTAAGGAAGACCTGGAAGACTTAGGCATAAGCCCTCTCTGAAAACTCTAAGCAGACTCTTGACCCAGGTGAACACGTGAGAAACTAGTAGCAGTGGAACCTACAGGAAAGAGAACTGGAGGCTAGCTGGGAACTCTGATCTTTATACCTTTGGGATTTTGTGCAATGAACATGGATGACCTTAAAATATTATATTACACATGCTGACACTGAAGACTTTTCTGAAGACAATGATAATTCCTTACAGGCCACATGCTAGGTTTGGGCTCTGTGTCAGGCAGTTCACTGCTCTGCCACTACTAGCTGGGTGATCTCACCTTTCTCCAAGCTGTAGTTTTCTCACCCAGAAAGTGGGGCAACCATGAGTTTGTGGTGAGGAATGAATGAGCGGATTTAAAGACTCTTGAAACTAGAAGTTAGTATTGTCTTTTGGCCCCTTAGGTAGGCTGAAGGCAGTCACTGACATGCAGCCCTGGATCCCTGCTGTCTGCACCAACAATTAAGGTGACATCTATGCCCTGTATAACTAGTTTTCACAACCACCACCTTACCTAATCAACAACAGTTACTTCCTGTTCACTCAGCTTAAAGAGCTGAGGAAGGATATAGTATATTTAGAAAGAGGACAGGTTAAAATTCTGTTCTGGGGTTGAGAGGGGACTGGAAAACTTGAATTTGCAGCCTAACTCATTTTTCAAAGGATCTGCACTAGCATTTTCACCCATAGATTTGTGATCTCTTAATAAGTAACACTTCTTATCTCCCCAATAAGCAGTTGCTGGTTTTTGGAAAAGACCTTGTTTCATACAAATTTGTACCATTCAAACCCCTCAAACATGACTACCTTCAATAACTTTTAGAGTTGTGTATATTGGATATCTATTGCTGTGTAACGAATTATCCAAAACTTATTGCCTTAACTCTCACTTTTTCTGTGAGTCAGTAATTTGGTTGAGTGATTCTGGCCTGGAGTCTCTCATGAGATTGCAGTCCTATGTTGGCTGGCGCCGCAACCATCTGAAGGCCTCATTGGAGCTGGAGGACCCACTTACATGGCTGGCAAATTGGTGCTGCCTATTGGTATCTGAGCTCTATTCTCATGGGGTTCTCCATAGGGCTACTTGACTGTACTCATAGCATGGTGGCTGAGTTCCCCCAGAATAAGTGATCCAAGAGACCTTAAAGATGGAAGCTGCAATGACTTTTATGATCTAGCTTCAGAAGTCACACATTTGTATTTCTGAGCACTTCCTTGGTCACACAGACCACTGGTGATTCGATATGGGAGGAGACTAAATAAAGGCACGATACCAGGAGGTACCCTGGAGGTCTCTTGAAGGCTGACTGTAGCACAGCTGTTATATACAGCACACAAAGCTACTTAGTAAGTACATGCTGTAAGCGTGTACAATGCACATACAATATGTTAATAGTAAAAGCCAAATGTTTATTTTCTTTCAGGGGAGAGGGTACTTTTCGTTCAGTGTCTCACACTTGGGTGTGCATTAGAATCACCTGTAGCGCTTATTAAAACACAAGTTCCTGGGCCTCATCCCTGAAGCTTCCTATTCAGTAGATCTGGGGTGAGCTGGGAGAATTTGCATTCTAACAGGTTCATAGGTGATTATGATGCTCCTGATCCAAGGTCACGCTTTGAGAATCACTCTTCTAAATTTATAGAGATGCTAGTGGCTCTTTAAGAAAACCTGCTTCCGTGCAAATACATTCGTGATTTCTTAAAGCTGAATACCAAATGGCTGAACTCTTTAAGCATATCTTCTTAACCTTGAGGTTAACTGAATGATACGGAATTAATTTGAATGTACAAATCAGAGAAAGAAAAGTATATGGATAGTTTTAAGCAGTGATGTGCTGCGTGCACCAGCCCCCCAAAAAAAAAAAAAAAGTATGTGTGGGGGAAGCTTTGATTTGTAACTTTTGCCAATGTCCATAGTGTCCATACTCCACCCATAGCCAATGATCACCAGATTCCCAAGTGTGTCACAGTTGACAGTCTTAGTTGGTACACACCAGCTCCAGCACGCTGCTGTCTCTCAGCCCGTTCTTTTCTTGTCATGTGTGATTCTGAGAAACTTGTAGCTCATGTGCGTTCTGGGGATGGCCAGGTGATTCTAACAGCCAGTCCTTTGAATGCTAAGCCTGTCGAGAGCCAGGCCTGATTGTCTTCCCACTTAGAGTGAGACTTTCTGAGGTAGCTAAAATGATGAGAATATAATTGTGCAAACAATTAGGCAAATGCAAAATGGGAATTTTCTTTCCAAATTCTCCCCCTCAACACATAACACCGCCACTTTGTATAGTCAAGTCTAATGACTATTCCAAGGCTGTCTCTGCTAACCAAGCTCAACTTCATAGTGAATCTTCCTCATCAAAGCCCTCTCTGGCTTTCCCTCCCTTTGAAAATATCCCTCTCCCAAGGTTCATTTCCTCAGTGTGGGTGACAGGAGCTATTTTAGCGAAATTCATATTCTGAGCTGCCAGGATGCCCATCAAGGGTATAATGCCCGAGGACCTGTAGAAATTGCATATAAAATTCATTTGACAATCTACCTTGTAGTGGCTGGTGACATCTATTTACCACCTGAACTGTTAGATTTGAAATTGCTGGTTAACTTGTAAGCTTCTTGCGGTCGCAAGATTTTTTGTGTGTTCCCCGTTACATCTATCACAGGGCATTGGGTGAGATAAACACTTAATAAACATTTAATGAATTCTAATTTGGAATTCTCGCCATTGCAGAAAACATTGTCGTTTTAACAGAGAGCTTCAGTTGCCTTCATACCAAAGAGTATTTTGAGAATTTCGACTACCATGAAAGATTAGTTAAATAAGTGGAATAATTTTTTGGTAGGAAGTCCTTTTGGGGTATCCTATAATGCTTCTTTTTTTGTTATGTAAAGGACATGTTCTTAGAAAAATAGAGCTCATGCCAACTTAGTGCAATTAAAAAAAAAATAGCTGTCAAGGTGGGCAGAAAATGACCTCTATGGGAGTGCCATCCTTAATAGTCTTAGTAGCTGTCATGTTGTGGGTAATTTTCTTAGTCTCTTTGAGCCTCGGTTACCTATCTATAAAAATGAGACTAATAATAACCATTTTGCAGGTCTTTTATGAAAATGAAATGAGATAATCTGTGAAAAGTACTTGAATGGAGCCTCACAAGAAGCGAACATATTTAATCCTCCCACTTCCTTATTTGAAGGAAATCCACGTACCTATTCCAGATGCACTAAAGGCCCCATGACTCTGAACCTCTTCACATATTCTCATTTTTTGATGGCACATGCTTTTATTTTTTTCCACTGTGAATTCCTAAATTTTTGCAATTTCTAAGGCAATATTAGTGACACAGAGATGAAGCTCTTTTTCCACACAGTGAGACTGGCAGGTCCTAATGAGCTGCGAGTCGGGGTGGGGAGGGGAGCATCTCAAGTGTTAGCATTTCTAGAAATGTTTAGAGGGAAAAAAGAAGTTATTTATTCAGCTGATTGTAAGCTGATGAGTTTGTGATCAAAGGGCGGGGTTGGATTTCTGTGCTTTCTCTGCTTCCCGAGGCTCCTGAGTTCCCAGGGTATTTTAATAGTATAGCATGTGTTAAGCAGTAGTGATCAGTCACAGATCTCAAGTTTGGAAAGGACGGTTTTGAAAGATAGGAACAGGCCTGGAAGGAGGAGGTAAACATTTAGCAGGGTACTTAGCAGTTTGCCCACAATTAATATTTTTGTTGATCCAATTTAGCTGTGAAAGGTAAAGTAGCAAAATAGTTTCTCTTCAATTGATCAGACACACATTTATAAAGTACCAACTATATGCCAAGCCCAAGAAGGGCTAGAAGGCCAGAGACCTGATTTTCATACCCAGAAACTTACAAAGTAGGTTAAAAGGTCATACATGCTTGTAACTTAGTTGACCTTCCTTGCTCTATTAGAAAACAGATTTCCAACTCAGAAATTAGAGGGAGTTTCCACACTTGGAAACTTAAGTGATGGGTGAACTTCTGATGTTTTAAAATACTACATTTCTTTATAGCCACTTGGGAAAAGAGCGTTCTTAAGGTTGGGACCTGAGACCTGAGCTTTATGTGGCATGTAAGGTAATTTGAAAGAGTAAGATATGGCTTTTTGAATTTTTATAGAAAACAACGAACCCAGTGCTTTTCTAAGTTTGGGGGTAATATCAGGCAAATGCAAGGTGAAGAGTTCGGGGCTTAAATTATAGCACTATTTATTTTTTAAACAAGCGTGACTTTGCATGTGCAGAAGAAAATGAACACAAAACGTGAGTTAGAACACTGAGCTTTTTCTTTCAGTGAGCACCCGGGCACCTTACAGAGTACTGGCTTTATACCAGGCACAGTGTTGAGTGCTGAGGGTAAATGTAAGCAACATGGCAGCCCCCAGCTGAAGTCCATGGAAACGCATGCAAAGTAGCAGTGGATTCTTCTCAGCAGGATCTTGGGAGGATCCAGAAGGCAGGATTGACACAGTCTTAAAGGAGTAGAACTGGCGAGAAAGAATGAGAGACCAGTATTTCAGGCAGAATGAATAGCACACACATTTCATGGCATATTCTGAAGACAACGAGAACTATAGTTTTGGAAAAAGCTAGAACAGTGGTTCTCAAATTGTAATGCATATTCCAATCACAGGGTGATCTCATTACAGGAGGCCTGGTGTGAGATCTAAGATAATACATTTCTACCAAGTTGCTGACTGATGCTCAGGCTGCTGGCTTGAGCCCACCCTTTTGGTACGGAGGTGGTAGAACATGGAGTGTAGAAGTAAAAATGGGGACTGGATGCAGGAAGGGGTGAACGGCGAGGGCAAAGGCCTGTCACCTTGGCTGATTTCTGCACCCTGGTACATTTTCTCAGTTTCATACTGGTTATAGTGGCCCTGCCACTGTTAGCCTCTGCTGGGCACAGCTGCCTGCAATCCTCAGGCGCTCCTTCTCCCAGTCTCAACAGCAGTGATACAAAATTTTCACCACTTTCCTCAAATCTCTCACCCACACCTGCCATCATGACCTCGGCAAAGAGCCTTACTTTCTAATTCATAGAGAAAAGAGAGGTTATTGGCTAGAATTTTCTTAAGGTATGCCCTTCTCCCAGCAGAGCACACCTGCCTCTTCCCTGCTTTTCCTCCTCCCCTTCGCTCCTCTTCCCTCTGCCCCACGCTGAACCCTCTGCTGTGCTTTGGAATGCATCTTCTCTTCCCTTTGGCCTCCTGCATACCCTCCATTCATCCTTCGCTCTCCTCTTTCACGTACCTCCCATCTCTCCCTTCCCAGCTCTCTTTCTACTACTATAAATGGGCTCAGGGCTCTCCTTTCTTACACTCAGCCCTCAATGAGAAAATGACATTGATCTTGAATCTCCCTCTAGCTATTGTCTGACCTCTCACCCTCCTCTCACAGCTTGATTTCTTCAGAGCAAGTTCACACTTGCTTTTTCTCTACTTTTTCTCATCTGTTTTCTGCAAACTACCACCATTTGATTTCTGCTTTCTCCACTCCACTGACATGGCTTGTCTAAAGTTAACTGTGGCCTTTCAATTGCCTCATCCAGGAATTTCAGTCCTGGTCCTGTTTGTCTTTCACAGCACTTTACAGGGTTGATCACTGGTGCCTTGAAGCCGTGTCTCCCAGGTTCTTTCTGGCCTTTCTCAGCCTCGTTTCCTGGCTCATCTTCCTGTGTCTAGTCTTTGCTAGTTAACATTTCCCAGGGTTCTGGTCTCAGCTTTATTCTCTTCTAATCCTAAACATCCCCCTTGGGCATATCACCCACACCTGGGACTTGAACCACTCTTTTTATGTTGTTGACAGGAATCAGCCAGCCCTCCATCCTTGATTGGACATATCGATATAGGTGACTCGCATTTTCCAAACAGTTCTTCCTCTTCTGTCCTAAACCTCCTTTTCCTTCTGATTCCCACTGTAGGTGAATCTTATGCCTCCTCTTCCCTATCACAAACCTCACACTTGGGAGTTGGGCTTGACTCCTCTCCTTGCCTCAACTGCCATCAGCATTGGTTCTGCCCTCTGCCGCCATTCACTGCTGCCTGAGAACGTGAGGTGCCCTCATTTCATTTCCAGATTACTGCCTTTGCCTCCACCTGACCTCTCTGCAAATACCTGTAGCTTTCCACCTTGGCAGCACACTAGAATCAATTAAAGAATTTAACAATCCTGCTGGATGGGACATACCCCAAACCAATTACATTAGAATTCCAAGAGATGAGACCCAGATGATTCCAAAGTGCAGCCAAGGTTAAGAACTAGGCTTTAGTCTCCTCCCCCAAATCCATCCTTTGCACTGCCATGGAGCTGTTTGTCTTTAAACTCAAAGTGCATAATGTTTGATCACCTGTTCAAAATTCCTTCAGTGACTTCTCATTGCCTTTGGAAAAAAGATTTTGGCGTGTAATACAAGACCTTTCATGATTGGCCCTACCAATTCTTCAGCCCCGCCTCCTGTGGGTATGTGGGTCCATCCCGAGCATCTTCCTCAGGCCTTTTTGGCCCACATCCTGAGGCTCTCTCAAGGCTCTCTGCATGTGCACAAACTCAGTCCTCCATCCAGAATGCACACTGTCTCCCACCCCCCTGCCTGGCCAACTCCTCTCTCTGTGCTTCAAGATCCTAGTCAGGTGTCATCACTTACAAAAAGCGTCTAGGAGGCCTTCAGACTAGATTAACTATTCCTTCTCTGAGCCTAGTGCTTCTTCCCCTGCGGCTGTTTTCTCCTGTCTCCATCATTAGAGCAAGCCAACCAATAGCAGGAGCTGTCTTCTACTAATACAGTGCCAAAACTCAGCACACAGTAGGCACTCAGTATATGTACAATGAATTCATTCATTCATCTCTTTCTACATCTCTAAACTCATAACAAGCTCACATGGCTAAGCAGAAAAACAGAGTTGAAGTTCATTGAGCTGTCTGAGCAAAAGACTTAAATCCCAAGTGAATGCCATTTGGACATTTCTCATCATTACACAAATGTGAACATAAGCAGTGAAAATGCTCCCCCTTAAAGAAAGGGCATTATTCCACAGGCCTGGCAGATCAATGTTTGCTGCCTCATGGAACGTGAGATGCCCTTCCTCAGAGAAAGGTGGGCCTGTCCTCTGACCCCACTGTTATAAAATGGGCCCGCTACATTAAGTGCCTATGTTTGCTATGAATCCAGAGATGAGATTAAGATGGAGATCATTTTAAAAAGGAGAGTTTTGACTCTAGGAATGCAACACAAACATGATAAAGTGTCACTAGGTCAGAAGAGGGAGTTTGGAAACAGATCAAATGTTGAGATGGGATGATTATATTTACAAATGGTTCTTAATTTTACCAAAGATCTGTCTGCCACAGAACTCTTCCAAACAGATGCTTCCCCTGAGCACTTAAAGTTAGCATCCAGCTTATCAATGTTCAGGGCATGCAAAGGTGCTCAGGTTCACATAGCTCACAAAAGTAATCCTGTTGGACCGTGCCTTGTGAGGATGGGTATGAGAGTCACTTGCAGTGCTGGTCAAGCAGGCTCAGGCTCATCAAAGCCCAACAGGGCTGGGCTCTTCTTCCCACTTCCCTGGGAGATTCTGGTCCCCACCAAGGGTACCATGACGTGAACATCGTCTGGCTATAATCGGCCACCACCCTCCAGCTCAGTATTTCTCAACCCAGGCTGCATAATAGGAAACATCCTGGGGGACTTTCAGAAATTCCAATGTGCAGGTCTTACCCCAGGACAATTAGATGAATATCTGTGACAGTGAGACACTCACATTGGTAATTTGAGAAGTTCCCAGATCCTAATGGTAGCCTGGGGAGAGAAAAGGGAGGGTGACCATCACGTTCCTAGCTTACCAGTTCTCAAATCTGGCTTCACCTGAGAATCGCCTGAGAAGCTTCAACAAGTCTCTGATGCCCAGGTCCCACTTCCAGAGATACTGGTGTAATCGGTGTGAGATGCAGCCTGGCATCCATACTAGGACTTGTGAAGATTCGTGATTCTAATGGACAGCCAAGTGTCAGAGCCATGGCTGCACCTCATCCTCCTACAGATCCTAACAGAGCCCATTTTACCTTAAAAAAAAAAAAAAAAATCTATCGTCACAAGAAGATGAAAAATCCAACCTGTCAGGAACATATTTATCCTCCGGGCTGATCTGAAGTGGCTGAGGCAGGAGTTTCCTCCCTGAAAAATTGTTATCTGTGCTGGAGAGAAAGTAGCAGCATGAGTTAGTTTATAGATTAAATTCGTTGACACCGAGGGCCCAGCTGCCTGTACCACCAGCTGAGCATCGTCGAGTTCCCCAGCTGCCTGAATGACCCCAGTTGCCTCTACAGGTGGCTACCAGTCTCTGGACACATACAGAGTAGCATTACAAATAATAAACAGGACCGATGGACTCAATTATTGCAAATTTCTGGGTCATTGCCAGTGGCATTTCCCTCCCTTCTTCTTTTATCCCGTGTTCAAAATAATTTTCTCCTTATACTTTTCTATTAATAGATGTCAAACCTGAGTTAGTGCCCTGTCCTGGGTAAGTAGGCTACAGACTCCCCACCTCCACCTCATTTCCTCTTTGTGGCTTATGTCAGATTGGTAGCTACCAGCATCATCTTGAAAAAAGGCATCCAGTTTGGTCCCAAAAAGGTTCAGGTGGTATCACTCTCCATCCAGTCCTACAGACTTAATGCGTTGGGGAGTATCCTCTCCAACAACTACATGATTCATTTACGAGGATTCCCATATGAAATTTTATTTTTTTATTTTTTTATTGAAGAGACTCATTGGTTTACTTGGATCTTGAACATAGGGTAGTGATTCTCAAATTGAGCTACACATTCAAGTCACCTGAGGAGCATTAAAAACTATTAATGCCTAGGACAATACCCCAGAGATTATGATTTAATGGTGTGGGGATTGACTCCTGGGACAACATGATGTTTTAGAAGTTTCCCAGGTGATTCCAGTGTTCGGCCAAGGTTGATACCACTGATATTTGAGGAGAAACTGAGAAAAGAGAGGTGGAAGGGCACCCACAGAGAAATATCTCTCAAGTTTCAATCTTCTCAAGGACTCTCTCTATGAACCAACATAGGCATTGTCCCATGTAGATTCCTTATGAGCACATACAGTTGGATAAGTTTCCTAGGAGACCGGAAGCAAGGTTAGGCCACAGAAAAATCTGAAAACCAGGAGTGTTTCTTTTCAGTGTCCCTTCATCTCTTTAGTATTCTCCCAGGGCTTCTGTCCCATTGCTCTCACTATCCCTTATGTCCCCCATGATCCATCAATCTTTTTACAATGTTGTTTGGGTACCGTGGATGCAGGAGAAAAAGTCAGTACTATGGCAGGGATGGGCCTGGGAGGAGTGGGTAATTCACAAGATGTCGTGTGATGTGTAAGATTCTGGACTTTAAGATAAACACTGGAATCTCCCACACTGTGATACCCTCCCAAGTAGACATTCCCTGGTCTACTGGCAGTTTGTTTTTTACCTCCCTCAGCTTTCCCTCCAATTCCCTTTTCTTTCCATGAACGTTTTCTTGTCCTGTGTTCCATATGTATTCCATATCTTTTGAGTCATGCTGACGGGACTGGCTGTGATAGCCACAATCAGTGACCTACACAGCCCCATCTCCATTTGCCTTCTTTCCTGCCAGTAGAGTAGAATTTCCTCGGTTATCTGGCTTAGTACCTGGCCTAGTCGTGAAACTTGGTTATTCCAGACTGATTTTCTACCTTGGCTATACATTAAACACGCCTGAGGTGTTCCTATAAAATGCTGATACTTGGGCCCCATTCTGAGAATTTCTGATCTGATTGCTCTGGAGTGGGTATAAAAAGCTCCCAGGTGATTAAAATGTGCAGTGAAGATTGAGCATCATTTGTCTAAACAATCATGGTATTTCAGTTCCTCTTGCTAGAGGTTGATTCAGATTGAATAGATGATGCCATTTTGGACAATGAAAAGTGAGAACACAGGTATGGGGGTGGGAGGATTTAGAAAAATGTTTTCTCTGGTTTAAGAAGGGATGTTTTTTCTTTCACCATCATGGTCTTTGGAGGTGTTGTGTAAGGATGAGATGCTTGTAGCCAGTGCAACTGTCTTTTGACTATGAGTATATACGCTACAGGGCAAAAATTTCTAAGACGAGAATTGCAGAATGCATGTTAAAAAGAAGCTAGGTCTCAACAATGTTGTCGAGCTGCTAAGTCAGTCAAACTAAGTCAGTCAAGCTCTGACCTCCAGGCTTCTTGCTTTGTAAAGATGCCTGTTCTGCTCAGAATGCAGCAAGCCCAGGCGGGAGGTGGATCATGATCCCAGGCTAAAGGTTTCCAGAGAGGAAACCTACTAAACATGCCCTGCTAAACATGCACAGCACCTCTACTGAGTGTGAAGCTCCCCTGCCTCTGACGAAGGCCCTCACCCACCACAGAGGAGCCGCTAGGAACCTGTGAGTACTCTGTGCAGCAAATGAAGACAATGGAAATCTTGCTAGGGTAAGGCATATTGGGACTCGAAGCCTGGTTACTGATTGTGTGAACTGAGTGGGTCAAGCTCTGTGTGCCTTGGTTTTATCATCTGTATGATGGGGTAAACATCTACCTGAAAATGTTGTTGCTATAGTTCATTTAATGGATTTAGCACAGTACATGGCATGTTGTAAGTTTTTACTATTAGTAAATGCGAGTTTTTACTATTTTCGATATATTCACTCTATGCTGCAAGGAGCAAGATTTGAAATAATTGAAAAGAATGAGAGGAGAGATGGTTGATTCTCATAGGCCTGACTATTGCTTTAACGGTTTAGAAAGACTGAACAAGTGTTCCCTCTGCCTGGAATCTATCAAAATAATTTGAGCATGATTTGCCAAGCCAGCACAGATGCCAGTCCCCGTAACCAAGCTCTATTCCAGCTCAGCCAGCTGACAGGCTTGATTGATGCTTGGCCCCCACAACTGCCTGCTGCTAGTTATGCAAAAGCAGGGGCTGAGCTGGGGGTCACTCCTTCCCTGAGGCTGCACCCAACTTGGGACAGGAGCTGTGGTGAGGAGAGGGGGCTGGGCAACCTGTCTGGGATAGGGTCCTCCAGCTTTGAGGGCTGAGCTCTGGAATCCATTGTCACTTAGATTCAGAGTTCTGACCACACTGGGGTGTCCCACCCTCCCTTATATCTGACTGCCCACTCCATTTCATGCCTGGAGCCGGGACTGGGGGTGTGGGTATCAGACCATAGTCTCCAGTCTGTTCTAAGGGGCTTAATTGGTGCTCTCCAGAAGCCTTACTACCCTTGTCCTCTTTTCATCCAACCTTTTCTTCCTTCCTCTGGGTCTGTGGTCAATCTACATGTTCTCCTCCCTTCTCTGGGCTTCAGGGCTCGGTTCAGCGATATTATCTCCTTTCAACCATCATCCAGGTTCTAACTGCCCTGCTCCCTGCCCTTCTATCATTTCTGCCTCTTTTGGGATTCTGTCCTCTCTAGGAAGCCTGCTGCTGGCACTTCCATGGGCACTTCTCACCATTCTGGAAGGTGCCCTGCTGCCCTCCTCCATCACTTAGACTCAGTCCTGTTCATTTAGGCTTCATCTCTGCTCCTCTGTAGTTCCTCCACCTTTACATCCTCCCCTCTTCAATCAGTAGCACTGCCCCAGCAACTTGTTTGTTTTCCTTCTTGTTTTATTCTCATTTTCCCTCTAATGTCTCCATTTCAAGCTCGTATTAAGTTTCAATATCTTCCCCTCTTGCCTTTCTGGAGGTCTTGCTGTATCAACCATGCTTTTCTGACAAAACTTTCCATCTCTTTCTCACTACTTATTCTTTTTCATCCATTTTTAAATACATTGATGTTTCACATATCTCAAGGGAAAAAAAAAGACACCTTCTCTCCACTGATGTCCCCCTTTTGTCTGGGTCTCTCCTTTTCCTCAGGGAGTTGTCTAGACTGTGTCTCCCTTTCCACACCTCTTACTCTTCCTCAGCCCACGGCAGTGTGGCTTCTCCCACCACTTCTGAAACTGCCCTCCCCAAGGACTCCGTTGACTGTGTTATGACTAAATCCAGAAATTTCCTGAGGCTGTGCAGTGGGGAGTGGGGTCGGGGTGGGGGAGCAATGGGTGGGACTCTAGAGTATCTGCCTAGGTTAGAATCCAGGGCCCCCGCATTTAGGAGAGATTTGACCTTGGCTAAATTATTTAATTGTTTCTGTAGGGCAGAGCCTAATGTATTCCTAGGGCCTAGCAATAATTGTTGCAAACAATCAGGTTAAGTATCACAGGCAGGCCTTCTGCTAGGTGCTCTGGGTACTGTGTGCTTTGTGAGTGGCAACTCAAAACGTTAGCTGAATGAGTAAATTTTGCCCAAATAGTCTTAATTCGGCACTTTAAATTCTCACTTCCACATTCACCCTCATTCTGTTCACTAGGTCTCTGGTTTATTTTCCAACTAAGAAATGATTAAACATAAGCTATCTTCTTAGTGTTCGAATTTGATCTATCTTTTTTATTATGGTGACATTGGTTAACGAAATCCACCAAGTTTCAAGTGTACAATTCAACAATAAGTCATATATACATTGCATTGTTTGTTTTTGCCCATAGATTTCTTTATGTCACCACATATTTGACCCGTTTTACCCTATCTACTGCTCCCCTCCCCACCACCTTCCGGTGAATTATCTTCTAAATTAACATCTTGCATGGACTATGTGAATCTATCCTATTGTTACCACTGAGGTGAGGTGAAATCTGACATTTCCCCAGCAGCATAGTGGTGGGTGGAGTCATGAGTTCTTCCTCACCGATGCAGTAAAGAATTACAGTCAGTAAGATTCAGAAGACTTATTGAAAGAACATTTTAGAAGCAGATGGGCCTCGCTAAGAAAGACTGCAGCCCTGTGGAATCTGGGAGTTGAAGGATAAAAGACAGAGTATGCTTCCAGGGAGGATTGGGTTTTCAGCAAAGAGAGCTGTAACAACGCAGAAGTAGGAAGGTCTGTTTATATTTGGGCTGTGATGGCAGGTCCTAGATGATCCACATGTGAGGTCACCTTGACTGACAGTTGGCTGCTAGATAATACTTTGCATACTGTGCCTGTGCTTACCCAGAATTCAGTCTATTATAATTAGATTCATGAACTTCCAGGCATAGGCATAATATTATAATGATGGCATAATGAAGCTGACGTTATGAGCAAGTTGGGGTAGTACTTTCTGCTTACCTGTTTGTGGCTGGTTAAGCCAGCAGCTTTTATGGTCTTTGTGCCCTAGGATTTGGGTTAATTTATAACCCTAAAGGGGGTAGTGTTTCTGAAAGTTACTTAAGGAGGGTCTTCAAAGAAGGTTTCTATGGTTACAGAGCTGGGCCTTTGCTCCTGTTGCTCGTGCCTGCCTCACTACCTAACACTATGACTGAGCAGCGTAAGTACCTTTGAAGTGTCTGTTCATAGAAGAGTTCACATCTTGATTTGGTATTTAAATTCAGGATAGTTAAATTAATATCACTCTGCAGTGAAAATTTGATCATTCTGGTTGTGATCAGGTAAAAAATATATATATATTTTTTTTATTCTATAACCCAGGCCCTCCTCTGCAATTTGTGAAATTAGAAAATCAGGGTTTAAAAAAATCCATCGAAGGTCCTAGAATGAAGATCTTTGCATAGGAAGGAAAACTGCTCAGTAAAAATAAGCAGGTAGACTGAATGGGCAATTAAAATCAAACTGTTGGGCGTCTTAATTGAAGTTTCATTGCCCTTGTCCTTGGAAGTAAGTGACTGTAAACCAGCTGGAAAGTGAGAAGCAGGATCTTCGTCAGTGGGTGGTAAGGGGTTCCTGAAGGCCTACTAAGCGTATGGCCTGGGGGTTGGAGAGTGAGAACTTCACCTCTGAAATGGGAACAGAGGCCTGATTTTCAAACAGCTTTCAGTCTCTTTGAGAAGATTAAACAAACCCCATAAAAAGCAGAGTATTTGATGCAAGACTGTCTAATTAAGTGCTAAATCGTGCCACAGACACTAAGTGCTGGAAGAGCCCAGATGAGAAGATCTGTGAGTTCTGGAATAGCCTGCAGATCCTAGGGAAGATGAAAGATTTAAGCTGTCTTGAGGAATGGACTAAGCTCCTGTGACCCACACTGGGCCCAATCCGTGCTGGCCACCCATTTTAGCACTTCTTTCTGTTCACCCTCTGGTGATTTTAGGTCCCTCTCCATAGCCAAGCCAAGCCAAAAACAAACAAACAAAAAAAACGTGAGGGATAGCGGGCAGATATCTTAGAGTAGTAAACAGTAAGTCTGTGGTGTGGGGCCCTCCCAGGGAAATGGCTGGAGAACAGTACCTTTCTAGCCTCTCCCAGCCAGAACCTGTTCCATAAATCCCTGCGGAATGCTCAAGTGTGCTTCTTTTCAGTCTTCCTGGCACCCTGGGACATGGGCTGCTCTGAGGTCCTCCTCAGATCTTCCAACCCGGGAAGACTCATACCAGCCTTTCTGCCCCTTCTTCCAGCTGCCCCCAAGCCATGCTAGCCACCCATTTCAGCACTTCTTTCTGTTCACCCTCTGGTGATTTTAAGTCCCTCTCCATAGGACTGTTGGACAAGTCTCTAAGGGGCTGGAAGTTCCAAGAGAGTCACCACTGGTGCTTGATTTGCTTTTCTCTTCTGACTTCCAGGCCTAATTATCCAAATGAAGTTTGGGCACCACTAGCACCCCATCGGCTAGTCGTAGTTCCTGAGAGCTTTTATTAGTCAAAACTCTTGGTGTTGGAAGAGAGAGAAAATCATTCTAAGATAGATTTTAAAAGGGAGTTCACATATGACTGAATCCAGGGAGTTCACATATGGCTGAATCCAGGGAGTTCACATGTGTCTGAATCCAGGGGCCTTTTCCCCAAGTGGTAGCAAGAATGGCCACCAGCAGCAATAGGCTTCAACTCTGCCAGTTAGCCATACTGAGTAAACAGTCCTCCTCCCCATAGTCCGAGAGAAGAAATCATAGAATTGATTGTAGTCTGTCTGCCTTGGATCATTGACTAAACCTTGGATTATTTTGACTAAGGAAATGTTATGCCATCGTTGACTAGATATGGGTCATGTGCACAGTGGAGGTGGATTCAGGACGAGGTATTTCTCTAAATTAAAGATATGGGTCTCTTACCAAAAGAAAGAATGCTGATCAGGGCCAAACTGTATTTCAACTTTCTCTCTCTTTGGCCCCATATAGAAGTGAAATGGTGGTGCTTTCTCCCAGTTGCCACCAGCTGTTATGTCCAGTCATTACTCCCCCATGCCAACATGTATGGCTGTTGCTTCAACTCTTACACTCATTCACTCTTCAGAAATATTCAAAGCTAGGCCCAAGGCTTCCAGATAGGAAGTGCGTTCTAGCTAAGACACAGACATAGATTATTTTGGGACAATCAGAAAATAAGATTATTTTAAAAAATTTTGGAAGACCCTCAAAAGTCTCTATTTCCTCCCCTTTCCTCTGGTTCTCCCTCTTCTGTGGCAGTGGCTGACCAAGGAAGCTTTTGTGATCACCCAATTCACCGGTCATTTCTCATTTTGTTGAGTGACACCTTGGATTCCCAAATAAAAGGAAAGCAATCAGGAAGGTTTCAGAGTGATGCAGCGAGAGGGCCAGGCATTTTCAAGCAGAACATTCACACAAGGACAAAGTGCCAACCTCCCAGCAAGGTTGGCAGACAGGGCCTCCAGCAGGCAGAGTGACAAAAAGGTAATCAAAACCACTTGCCACTTTCCATTGAGACAGACATAGGAGCCCAAATGGAAGCAATGCCTGGATGACAAATTGTTTCTTGTTCTTCCTGTTAACTTCAAGATCCATTTCCCTGGGTCACTCTCATCTGATGGATTGATTGACAAGCTCAGTGGGCAAGGAGAGGATTCCATATCCAAGAATCTGGGCTGCATTAGGGGATTCTCTGAAGCTAATTGAATGCGAATGTCAGCTGCCACTGATAGAGGGAACAGGGAAGAAAAGAATTACCTTTAGTCAGGACACTTTCAGGAGCTGAGAGAAAAACCAAATAGTAAGAACAGCATCTTAAACTTAAATCTTTGGAGCCCCAGTAAAAGTCAATTAAACACCATGTTTTAATTATTTTTCAAAGTATTTATTGCTTTTCTGCAATCTAGAAATTTAAAGCTGGAGAGCTATGAATTTTAATTGGCATAATTTTATATGTTCAGTTTTACATGCTGATATTTTTATTATATCATGAACATTGTAGACCACTGCCATTTATCAGAGTCAGCATAAATGACTATATAATATTCTAGGATAAGAATATACCATACTGTATTACAACATTTCTCTCTCTTTGGTCAGTTTGGTTGTTTCCAATATCTTACTATAGTTCTTCCAGCTTACATTTCTGCAGCAGTACAGAGCTGTGTTTATTCATCCTTGCCAGCATCAAAGATTATTTTAAAAATATGTTGTCAATTTGATAGGGAAAATAGTCTCTCTTTTAATTTACATATCTTTGATTACTAATCAGGATAAATATTGTTTTGCATGTTTATTAGTCATTTGGTATTTCACCTTCTGAAAATCGTCTATGCATTTTGCACATTTTTCTTAATGGTGAATGGGATATTTATATATTTAAAATATGTTTGTGTGAAGGATATTATGTCTTTTATTAGTTTTAGTGCTAACGTTTTATTTTGTTCTTTGCATTTAAAACTTTTTTGTAAAAGCTATCACTTTGTTATTTAATAAATAACTTATATTTTGAAGAGTAGTGTATTTGTATGGTTTGAGATTTGATAGTACTAAAGAGTATTCAGTGAAGTGTCACCTCTACAGTCTTGCTCTCCTGTCACGTAGTTCCCCTCCTGAAATCACTCTTTGTTACCAATATGTTGACTTTCTTCTACATGTTAAAAATTTATAAATAAATTCTCTAGATTCCTTTTTATACAAATGTTATAAAAGTAATATTCATACTCTTCTATAACTATTTTTCCTCTTAGAGTTCATCTGTACATGAAGAGCTTCCTTATTCTTTATATGGCAACACAGTATTCCATTGAATGATTTATGATAGTTTTTTGACCTACAAAAATTTTGAATGGTTTTATAGTCAAATCTATCAATCTTTCATTTATAATTATATCCATTGATTTTATGTTTATAATTTCTGTTCCACCCTGAAATCATTTGAATACTCATCTGTGTTTCCTACCTGTGTGGTTTTAGGCTTCTTAAGATAAATATAGATTCATAAGCAATTGTTAGAGAATACAGAGAGGTCCCTAATAGCCTTTATCCAGTTTCTCTCAATGGTAACATCTTGAAAAACTAACAAAACATCACAACTAGGATATTGACATAGATACAGTGAAGACAGAGCTTTTCTGTCACCTCAAATATCTCTCCTGTTGCTCTTCTATAGCCACACCCACTTCCATCCTACTCTCATTGTCCTTAATCTCTGGCAACCACTAACCTAATCTCCATTTCTGTAGTGTTGTCATTTCAAGAG
The DNA here is from genome assembly GCF_000325575.1 of Pteropus alecto. Taxonomy (NCBI): domain Eukaryota; kingdom Metazoa; phylum Chordata; class Mammalia; order Chiroptera; family Pteropodidae; genus Pteropus; species Pteropus alecto. The sequence goes on from NW_006442484.1 coordinate 11,931,504, forward strand.
CCGTATACAAACGGAATAGTGCAGTATGCAGAGTACTGGATTTTTTCACTCAGTATAATTCTCTGGATATTCATCAATAGTTGTGTGTATCAATAGATGTTCCTTTTATTCCTGAACAGTATTCCATTGTATGGATATACCACAGTTTGGTTAACAGTTCACCCACTGAAAGACATCTGAGTTGTTTCCAGTTTTTGGCTATTTTGAGTAAAGCTGCTATAAACATTCATAGACAGGTTTTTGTGTGAACATAGGTTTTCATTTCTCTCAGATAAATTTCTAGAGTACAATTGCTGTAGTGCATGGTTAAGTTTTAAACTGTCAACTTGTTTTCCAGAGCGACTCCACCATTTTACATTTCAACCATCAATACATAAAGCTCTAGTTTCCTGCATCCTCACCAGTGTGTGTTGTTGTCACTATTTTTTTTTTTTAGACATACAAGTAGATATGCAGTGATATTTCATTATGGTTTAATTTGCATTTCCCTAAGGGCTAATAATATTGAACCCCTTTCATGTGCTTATGTGCCCTCTGCACATCCTATTCATATCTTTTACCCATTTTCTACCATTTTCCAATTGGATTGTTTTATTTATTTTTTTTTAGCTGTTGAACTGTAAGTTTTTTTTTTAATGTGTACTACATACTTGTCCTTTGTTGACTTGAAAATATTTCTCCCAGTCTATAACTAGTCTTTTCATCCTAACAGGGGCTTTCACAGAGGAAATTTTTTAAAAGTTTGATTGAAGTGCAATTTATCATTTTTTCCTCTCATGGATTGAGTTTTTGATGTCAAGACTAAGCCTAGACCTAGATATTGATGATTTTCTTCTATTTTTTTTTCTAAAAATTTTGTAGTTTAACACTTTACATTGAAGCCTGTGATCCATTTTGAGTTAATTTTATATAAGGTGTGAGGTTTAGGACAGTATTTTGGTGTATTTTGTTTGTTTATTTTGGCCTGTCATCTCCAATTCCTCTGGCACCATTTGTCAAAAGGTCATCTTTTCCCATTGAATGGTTTTTGCACCTTTCAGTGTACAAAAATTTGTTCAGCATATTTGTGTAGGTCTATTTCTGTTCTCTCTGTCCTGTTGACTATCTGTGACTATACTTCTGTCAATATTACGGTTTTGGTTTTCATAGCTATGTAAGTCCTGAAATTAGGTAGACAGACTCCTCCCACTGTATTTTTTTCAATATTGTTTTTAGATATTCCAATTCCTTTGTCTTTTATAAATGTTAAAATCATCTTGTCTATATCAACTAAAACTTTTGTGAATATTTTGAAAAGAACTGCATTAAATCTGTATCAGTTTGAGCAGAATTGATATCTGTACTATGTTGAGTTTTTCAATCCATGAATACTATATCTCTCTCCATTTATTTAAATATTCTTTGATTTCTTTCATCAATGCATTGTGGAGTTTTCAGCATGCAAGTCTTATACATGTTTTGTTAGATTTACCCCTAAGTATTTCTTTGAGTGATTTTAAATGATATTATCTTTTAAATTTTGTTTTTTTATTATCAGTATATAGAAGTATGAATGAATTTTGTGTGTTCCTTGTACATCCTATGACTATTGCTCTTGAACTCTGTGACCTTGCTGGACTCACATTTTTTTTTTTTTTTAAAGATTCCTTGAGATTTTCTACATAAGTAATCATGTCATCCGCAAATCAGGATAGTTTTTCTTCTTTATTTACAATCTGTCTGCCTTTTGTTTCCGGCACTATGTTGAGTAAGAGTGAGGAGAATAGACATTCTTGCCTTATTTCCCATTTTAGAAGAAAAGCATTCAGTTCTTCACCATTAAATATAATGTTAGCTGTAGTTTTTTTGTAGATTCTCTGTATCAAGTGGGAAACTTCCCTCTATTTCTATTTTTCCAAGAGATTTTTGTTTTGTTTTATGGATGGGTTTTGGATTTTGTCAAATGCTTTTTCCTGAATCAAATGATATGATCATGTGATTTTTCTTCAGCTTTTTGATATGGTAGAAATAATTGATTTTCAAATATTGTATCAGTCTTGCATCCCTGGAATAAACCTTACTGGTCAGACTATATAGATATTAAAAAATATATTGCTGAAATATATTTGTTAATATTTTAAGGATCTTTACATCTATATACATGACTGATATTGGCCTTTAGTTTTCTTTTTTTTTGTTCTGTCTCTGTCTGATTTGGGTATAAGGGTAATACTAGCATCATAAAATAAACCAGCAAGTGTTCTTTCTTCTTTTCTCTAGAAGAGACTGTAAATTGCTGTTAGTTCTTTTTTTAAATATTTGGTAGAATTCTTCAGTGAAATGATCTGAACTTATAGATTGTTTCTCGGAAGAGTTTTTAAAATTAAGAATTCAACTTCCTTAATAGTTACAGGGCTATTCAAATCTATTTCATGTTGAGTGAGTTAGGGTAAAGTTTCTTGAGGAATTGGTCAATTTCATCTAAGTTTTTAAATGTATTGTGGAGAGTTATTTATAATATTCCTTAATATCTTTGTCTGCAGGGTCTATAGTAATATCCTATTTTATTCCCGATATCAGTAATTTGTCTTCCCTTTTTTGTTATAGTCTTACAAGAGATGCTTCAACTTTATTAATATTTTCACAGAACTAGGTTTGTTTTACTTATTTTCTCTGTTGTGTTTCTGCTTTCAACTTCACTTATTTTTGCTCTTATTTATTGTTTCCTTCCTCCTGCTTGCCTTGGGTTTATTTTGCTCTTTTTTTTTTAGGTTCTTGAGGTAGAAGCTTAGATCATTAGAGACTTTTCCTTTTTTCTTTTCTTTTCTTTTCTTTCCTTTTTTTATTTTGTTTGCTTTTAATAAGTTGCTCTTAATTTTTTCTCTTTTTTCTTATGTATGCTTTTAGTGCTGTAAATTTTCCTCTCAGCACTGCTTTAGCTGTGTCCTACAGATTTTGATATGTTTCCTTCTCATTTTCCTTCAGTTTGATTGATGTATTCTTTTTATTTCTCTTGAGACTTCCTATTTGGTCCATGGATTATTTAGAAGAGTGCCGTTTAGTTTCCAAGTCTATAGAGAGTTTTCTGTTATCTTTTTTGTTACTGATTTCTAGTGTAATTTCATTATGATCAGAGAAACTACATAATTTAAATTCTTTTAAATTTGTTGAAGCTTATTTTTTGGCCTAGGATGTGTGTTGTTTTGGGTATATGTTCTGTGGGAATATGTAAAGAATGTGTATCCTACTGTCATTGGGTAAAACGTTCTATACATTTTGACTAGATCCTGTTGTTTGATAGTATTGAGTTCTATACTAGTGATAATTTTCTCGAGTTGAGAGAAGAGTATTGAAGATTTCAATTACAATTCCGAATCTGTATATGTCTCTATCAGTTTTTGCTTCATTGTTAGCTGCTGGTCTTTAGCAGACATTTTAATTATATTAAGAGATGGTCTACTATACTTAGTTGACTAGAATTTGAGATTTCATTGTTGTATTTCTGAGCAAAGGTTTTTTGGGATCTATTGAGAAATTATGTAATTTTTCCCCTTTGATTTATCCCTAAATAGCTTTTCTCAGCATGAAGCACATTTTATTTTTTGTTAATATTTAAAGTTCCAAGAGGAGAATGAAGTAGGTGAGTTCTCTGTAAAGAGACCTAAGGGTTATGTTAGTAGGATAAGTGGTTGTAAAATGCCTAAAGTTTTAGTCTGCTATTCAAAAGTTGGCTTCATTAATTTTAGGAAAAACAAAAACTCTGTTAATTCAGAACTTTTTAAAATTGTATTTTACAAAAGACAGTGTTAGCAATATGATTAAAAATATGAGCTTTAAAGGCAAAGTTTGGGCTTTGAGTCCTGTACTTGGTAACACTTATTACCTGTGTACGTTTAGGACAGTTGCATAAAGTCTAATGGTTTCCTTATCTATGAAATCGGAGTGAAACCTCTTGGAATTGTTTTAAGGGTCAAGTGGATAGCCTAGTACCTAATACTCACTAAATGTTTGTTTTTGTTGCCTCAGTTTGAAAAAGTGAGCACTAATGAGTTCGGAACTGGCTTACTTCTAGTCCTGGAAAGTTTTCTCACAATAGAAACTATTTCCTTTTAGTTGACAGAAATGAATTTTGTTTGTCGCAGGAACGTTTAACAGGAAAAGTGTAGGTGGTTGGGAAATAGCTGATTTTACCAATTTATGTTTCGGATTGTGGGTCAGAAACATCGTCTTTAGAAAGTGAAAGCATATTAACTTGTATACTTCATCACACTAATTGGCCATGGTGCAGAGAATCTGCACATTTCATTAGGTACACCTTAGTCATACAGAGGCTCAAGCAAGTCTTAAGCCAGGTTTTAGAACCAAATGCAGTGTGGGATATCTAAATCCTGCTTTCTAATTATTTCTTCTGATCAGGCATGTTGAAAATTAACAACAAGACTGAGTTCTTTAAAGAAGTATAAAGGTTTTTTTAAAAAAATCCAACAACATTACTGTGTCATTGTTTTAGAAGGGGCAAAAAGGATGGCAGTGAAAACTTCGGGAAAGCCTCTGAGGCAGAGCAGTTTTTATGACGACTCACTAAGTATCTTAGTTTTGCAGTGACTTTCTCTGTGGCTTTCATTTTGTTAAATCATTTAGATTTAATAGGAGACTGAAGCAAGAAAGGACAGTTGGCGGGAAAACTTTAAATCCTCTATTAGATATTTGTTTCCATTTGACATGATATTCAGTTGGGAGTATCCATAGGAAAGTGGTGACTTCCTTTAGGGAGAGAAACATCTTGGTTAATATACCCTGAAGGTCTAGGGGTTCCAGAGGCATGAGATGGCTTTGTAATAAGGCCTTACCGATATTTTTAAATATTACTTAGAGATAAAAGTACTCCCTTCGGCTGGTGACCTCATCATTTCTCATGTCCCTTTCTCTACATCTCTCTATTGCTCTTCACATCAAAGATCGAGAAACTAGAATCAAATGTCTCGGGCAGACACGCACCACATCCCCCAGAGATCAACTCCCAGTATTCACAGGAAATCAGTTTGGATCACTTGGGAGTGAGACACGGAGGCCCATGGGCAAGATAGATTGACTCTCAAATTAATTGGGGGGAGGCAAAAATATTTAAAGAAACCAAACTGTTTTTCACAGCTGCCCTCTTCAGGGAAATTATCACCACTGAGAATCTTTTAAGTGGCTAATGAAGTATGGTGCTCCCAGGGCCTATTTTCCTGTGAAAGTGATTCATTTTTTCAACTAGAATATATGTGGCATGAACTCCAGTTTTACTGAGTCCTTAATGACTGTGGCGTTATTTACTGCAGGTGTTTCAGAAACAAAAGGATTCAAACAAGCTAAGGCAGATGGCCCAGTGGTTAGGAGGCAAACTTGCTGATTGGCTTTGTCAGCTGGGCTGGAGTCACCTGGCGGACATTTGAGCAGGTGGTTAAGTGACAGGTGTGCTGGGGACAGGCCAGCCAGATATCTATTTGGGGGTCTGTTATACATCAACTGCAGGTGGCCTGACTGGGTGTGAATCAAAGCTATAGGTGATGAGTGAGGAAGAGGAGGAGCCAGTAGGAGGAGAGAGGTTTGGCTCCCTGCACTCACCTGTGAGAAACATGCTGCTTGGCGGAAGAAACACGTATATTCCTGCTTGAGTAACAGATTTCACTGTTAAAGATCCTGGTGAGCTATGGTGTTTTGATTCATGATTCTATAAGGAAGAAATTGCATGATATAATTCTTAAGTGATTTGCAACTCGCTTTTCAAGCAGGCTTTATTTCAATTCTGCCTAGTGTTAGAATCTCTCATGGGAGCCAATGTGTGTGTTCTGGCTCTGTTCTCCAGCATAGGCTAGAGCTGGGGAAGAACAATGCAGACCAAGTGGCGGAACTTGGCCAGCCCACCCTTAGAGCCTCAAAGAGTCTGGGGGAGTATAGTGGTCATGAAGGTCAAAGTGGCAGAGCATATCTGAGGCCTGGGAGTACAGTTGGCCAAGACTCCCAGCAGGGGAAGTAAGATGGCTGGCCCACAGTGCCTTTGGGACTCTGCGACAGGTTCCCACACCTCTCTCTGACCTCACTACTTAAAGCAGTACTTTTCCAACTGTAGGTTGTGATATTAATTTAATGATTCACAACAAGCATTGGAAAAAAGTGAAATTGAATAGAGGGTTAGAATTCTTCACAAATAATACATACTGTTTTCTGAAATGTATTTCAGGTATGCCAGATATTTGGGGTAATAATATAAAATGTATTCCTTTACATCAAAAGGTTTTAAAGCTACTGGACTTTTTTTTTTTTTTTTTGCTAGCTATCACTACTTTCTACATGAGACTGCCCCAGCATGCACATACTCCTCAAAAGAAAGCGTTGCTGGTCCTCCAAAGTGGGGCATATTTAATCTGTCTTAAAAAAGATTGTTGTAAGAACACTAGTCAACCTATCAATAATGCCCTTTATAGTGGCCTTTAAATTCAGAACGGCTGAATGCTTCTGAGAAAGAGAATGGTGAAGGAGACAGAGGGTTTGAGGACATTTCAGTTGTTATCACTGCATAATAAATGACCCCAAAACTTAGTGGCTAATTAAGCATGGCTCATTTTATTACGCTGATGAATGATACGGGTTAAGATTTGGGACAGGGCACAGAAGGGATGGTGTATCTCTGCTCTTTAATGTCTGAAGCCACAGACAAGAAAACTTGACGGCTAGAGTTGACCTGACCTGTGGCAGCTGGATTCATCTGAAGGTATCTTCACTAGCAGTTAATGTTCCCTGTCAGCGAAACCCAGCTGAGGCTGGTAGAGTATTACAGTGGCTTCTCCATGCAGTTGAAAACTACATGGCCCTTTCTGACCTAGCTTCAGAGGTGACTTCTGTTGTATTATACATAGGAGTCATTGAGGGACAAGACATAGCTTCCACCTTTCCAGGGAGGGAATGACCAAGAATTTGTGGAAAAGTTTTTTAAATGCCACAGGTAAGGCAATAGATTATTTGCGGGAAGGAGGATTTATTTTAGTGTCCTTTTGAAGGAAAGACTGTACTTGAATGTGGAGGCACAGTGCCCAAGAAGGCACACGGCCTCTGTGCAGAAGGAAAGTGGAGTGATGGCTATAATGGAGGCCCTGGGGCAGAAGAGTGGCTATCAGAGAACAATTTATTCTTCAAATGTTAGGGGGAAGGCATCCCCTCAAAGGCCTGAGTCCTACTCTCTAAGGCAAGCAAACTGTGAGAAAGCACTTCGCTAATTACTAGACAAACCAATGAAGACCACCCACAGTGAGCAAGAGGTGGTGTAGATGGTACCTGATACCTAAGGCTTTAATTCTCTTCACAGAAAAGCAGGGAGATGGACCCAGAGGGAAGGAAGGTTGGGCCTGGGATTCTCTGCTGCATTCTCAGGGAGGCTAGGTCGGTGGTTCTGCCCCTGGACGGCAGGGCTGGCCAAGGCTCCGGTTCATCGTTCCATTTCAGAAGGGAAAATAAAAGAGTTGGGGGACTTACTCATTTCTATAGGCTTCTAAGAAAAAACACCCTGTTTTGAAAAGTAGACAGGTTCTGAGGCAAATGAGGCTTTCAGAGGCAATTTAGTTGGAAATGGGATGCCTATTACACTATTACCAACCAGTATTTGCTCTCCCACACTGGAATAATCCTCTTAATCTAGTTGCATTCATTTGGATAATCTGCGAAATTGCGTTTACGGACTTTGAACAACAGAAAAGAGAATTCCAGGAGACTCTGATTTCCACAAATCTCAAAAACCTCCTCAACAACCTGAGTTTGCGGGGAGAGGTGGCCATTGAGGTAGCCCAGGCTGTCCAGTCCCCTACCACCCACCTGGGCAGTGGGCCAGGAAGGCCATTCATAGACCTTCTGAGAGGACTCAGCACACGTACACACACACCACTGTGTTCGCACTGCTTTGGTATCTCGGCACTCTGAAAGATAACAGAAACTCCTGTGTAAATAAATAATAAACAGGGGTGTTCTCTCAACCTTCCAGACTTTTTGCACCGTTTTAGATCCCCACGCCCACTGCTTTTTCCCAGCCACTTTCGGGCTCTCCTTAGGCCCTTGGAGAGAAGTCACATCTTCCTATCCTCAGCCAGGCTTGCTGGGAGGTCTCTCTGTCCCTGGGCCTTTCCCTAATCTGCCCTCTCCTCCTGGGACCTTTGGGCTCTTCTCAGGCCCTCCGAGTCGCCCTCTTCTCGCAGGGGTCCCTTTCCTCTACTGGCAGCCCCTATCACGCTGAGGCAGAACCCGTGGGCCACATGAATCAAAATGCAGGGATTTATTTCTCTCTGGGCTCAGGGTTGTTGATGTGAATTGCACACGCACGCATTTTCTCTGTGAGGGTCAATGTCTGAGGACCCAGCCAGGTCTGCCGGCTGCTTCCCGTGACACCGAGGTGGTGCCCTTGTCTGATCTACTTGGGAGGGCACGGCCCCTCTGTCTCCTCACCACCTCAGCTCTGTGGGACAAGGTTGGGCTGTGGAGCTCAGCCAGGCGCACGCAAAAGTGGCTGGAGCAGAACAAACGGGACACATGGGGCAGGTGCGCTGCTTGCTCTGGACTAGGAAATGCAGTTCCTTGCCGCCACTCCTGTGCCACGGAAATGGGGGCTCCTGGGTCAGGATATGGTTGCTTTTATTTTGGGGTAGGAGAGGGAACGGAAGAGGGAGAAATCATCCCCAGCGATCTCAGTCCTGAATGGTGTTTTTTGAATGCCTCTCTAGGAGCGACCAATTCCGCTGCGAAACTTCATTAACACGCCCATTAGTGCTCCCTGATTCACGGCTGCTGCGGCTGGTGGGAAGCTAGAGCCGCTGCTGAGAGAGCAAATCGGTTCGAGCTAATGCGTGTATGTTCATAACACTAATGTAGCATTTGGTGTTCCTCGGAGAAAGACCGTAAAAGATCTGTGCTGTCTCTGCCAACTCTTAAAAAAAAAGAAAGAAAAAGAAGGGAGTGAGCAACAACAAAAAAATAAAGCTGCCCATTTGCAACGTTTATAGTCAGTATTTATAGACAGAGCAGTCTGTCAGTGATTCCAACCCCTCCATGCCGGCACGCAGACCCCGCGCCCTGCATTATTCAATGAGCCCCACTGCAGAACCATCTGGTGCGGAGGCGAATTCGGGCATCTGAGTGTAGGAGAGCATGCTGGTTTACAAAAGGGCTGCTTCTGCCTGTCATCTCCTCCTTAGGAGGAACTTGATGTACCATCTGCTTGTCCACAGTGTTTGGTGGCCCCTTGAGGATTTAGCCAGCTGAGGTACCTTAAGGGGTTCCCTGGAAATCCTATGTGGCATCGAACAATTTAGCAACTTTTGCTCCTATCTTCTTAGATATCGGTCAGATTGTTTCCACAGCAAAGCTGCTGAAATTGGCTTGACAAGCATCACAGTCCATGTTTAAACCACACGTATAGCCTTCAGGCTTACAATTAGAGATATTTTAAGGGTATTAATTCAGACATTTATTGCATGGTGTGCAAAATGCAGGATCTTGGAGTAAGTATGGTGCCCGCTGAAATTGCAGGTTCGTGACCATTGTATGGGATTCTTGATTTATTATTACTCTGCCTGGCTTAAAATGACTTTCAACAATACTTTCAGCTTCTTCAGGAAATGGTGCTTAGTTACTGCCCACCAGGAGGACAGGAAATACCTCTGACATAATTAATAGTTTGCAGTGGAAAGTGGGATTAAAAATTTGGGCATCTTTCAAATAAAGAGAAAGTTTGTACATTGAATCGGGTTTTCTGGTGGCGGCATTAAAAGACTGAAGTTATGTCCCACAGTTAAAAAATGTTAAAGTCCTCCAGTGAGGACTTCATTTAACAGCTTTGGTTCAGGAGGGATTAGGATGTTCCAGGGCAGTTCTAATCCGAGTTGATCACTGTGCCATTCTCCAGCACTATACCTGCTGAAAGTGGAAGCTGTCAAGTATTTCAATGAAGTTGTGCTATCTTAAAAAGAAAAAAAAAAAAAAAAAGAAGAAAGAAAGAAACAAAGCTGTCTCCAAACAGACAAAAGCATGGCAACCAAGGTACTATAGAACCTATATTACAGGGCCTGTAGCTCTTGGGCCATTTTTTTTCAATTATTTTTACCTAACTCTCTGTTGTAATAAGCCAAGAACCAGAATATTATAAAATAGCTAGCTGCCTCTCGTAGCTGGGGCTAGTGTTAGGATAAATATCTTTTATAAAAGTAGAAATGTTTTGTGTTATTTGGCCTTGAACTATTATTGTGAAATACTTGAAAAAAATGAAAATATCTTTGGTTTCCTGTTTCGGTTTGTCTTTAACAAATGTTAAAATAAGCTTTTTTTTTTTTTTTTCCTGGCTATGAATTCCTAGTAATGGAAAATAGAAAGCAGGCTACTATGAGCCTAAAGAGTCGTTACAAATGTAATGAATGAAAACCAGCTTCTGTAAGGTTCATGAGTTTCATGCCAGTGGTGCCGAGGTCTCTTACCCAGGTCTTTAATTTGAGTGTAGCTCAAATTAAAGTGTGGAATCTCCGTATCCTATTGTAGGCTTCAAAATTTAGCCTAAGGAAGTAGATCTGGTGGCTGGAGAAGACAGATGTGGGAGGAGAGGAGTGCTGGCACTGTGTGTGGTGAGGAAGATGATGGAGTTCATTAAGGCACAGAGTGGCTAGCAATCTTTGGATCAGAACCTTGGGGGATTGGCCCAACTCTTGTCGGAACCCTTTTTGTAGGGAGTTCTCCTCCCACACACGCCTTCAACCTCCTCAGCAGGCAGTGAGGGCACTTTATTCTCTGGTGGGTGGGAAGGGTGGCTAAAGGAAGACTGTTTCTCTACTCTCAACTCTTTTACTCCAAACGTGTGGGTTTTCTACACCAAGCAGTCCTCCAGTTCTCTGTGGACACTAACTGGGTGTCCTACAATTTAATTTAATTCTGACGCTAACTACCCAGAGTCAGCACAAACCCTACAGGTTAAAAGCTCAGTTCCACAAGACTGCCTCTTGAGACGTGAGCAGTAAGCAATGGGTTCCCAGGTGACCCACGCTCCTGTCTGACTTGGCTACAAATCAGGGGTTCCCATGACCCCTTCCTCGGGTTCAATTATTTGCTATAACAATTCACAGAACTTAGGGAAACACTTATGTTTACTAGTTTATTATAAGGGATATTAAAAATATTCAAATGAACAGCCAAATGAAGAGATACATAGTATAGGATGTACAAAGATATTAAGCAAAGAAGCCTTGATGGGACATGACAAAGTCACATTGCTGAAGAGCACCTGGGATAGGAGAGACTGTTCCAGCAACCTTTGGGAAACAATCAACTGCAGGTAAGAAGATAGAGGAACGAAGTAAAAAGGACCCAAGGGCAAACCTGTCAGAGCTTTAGAAGCTCTGTGCCAGAAACCTGGAGGAAGACCCAGGTTTTTGATCTGGTTTTTGATCTGGCCTCACCTTAGAACATCTCTGATTTAGACTCTGTTAGCACAATGCTGAGGCGACTGTTAAAGTTGCTTAAAATTTTTAAAAATCCCTCAGTTAAGTTATTTGGGGTTGTCGAAGCCAAAGTCACATTGACTGACCAAAATCTTTTCACCTTGCCTCTAACTGGGTTGTGTTAGGTAAGTCCATGTGGGGACTGATGGCCAGTGTCTGAAACAAGTCTATAAGGGCCTTTCTGGCAAGTGTTTCCTTTCTGCCCCTCTGCCTCCTTGGTTACTAACCAGTTACCTGGCAACCACATTTCCTCCATATCAGCTTTGGAGCCAGGAGGCTCAGCCTTCCCTCCCCCAGTTCTTGTCTTTCATGGATCACCGGGGACTGGATGCATAACGAGATTTTAATTGTCACGTAGTATCTGATCTTTTCTTTCTGTGTGCATATCTTCTAGGCAGAGATGTAATTTCAATTAAATTTGCTTATCTGATAAAATTTTCATATCCTTTAAGCTAATTTTATTTGAATTAATAGACGCCATGCTCCTCTCTGAGTTCTAGCCTGAATGTTTTATCTAGAGCGGAAATCTCCTGCACACTCCATCACATCAAAGACCATCTGGGCTTAGCGCGTACAAGTGGGCCCCCATTCCTGGATGGAGCTACTTTGTGAGAACTTTCCTTTTGTTTATTTTTTACTTGAAGGGCTTTACCAAAAACCTATTTGGTTTTATTATTGATCAGATCAAGATATCAGTGTTTTCCAAACAAAAGGTGCCCCATTGCTTTAGGTGTCCCAAAAAGATTAAAATTACACTTAACTTAAAGGAGTTCTTCCTTTTCTCCTTTGCTTCTGCAGTATATGGGGCAGCTCTGTCTCAGAGATACATTTGGGTCTTTGTTTCATTAAAGGAAGTGGGAAGGTGGAGAGACATGGTAATTTAGTATGTAGGGGGAAAGAACTGAAGTCATTTATTGGTAATCCCTTATATATGTGCCAGCTCTTGTTAAAATTCAGTTAAACTGCAAATATGCCCTTGTAAAAATTAAGCTGCTCCTATTTTTTTTTTTTCATATGAAAGAACTAAATTACAAACTGAGTTTATAATTTATCCTTTGACATGGTACTCAGTTTGGTAAAAACCAAGCAAAATTTTAAAGTTATTGAGGAACAGAAAGTTAAATGCAAAAATGCTGAAAAGGGATGCTTAAACAACGCACACACTGGCCAATCTTTTGTTTTCATTGCTAGCATTTTCTAGCTAGCAGTTTTATCTATTATCAGAGCAAGAGGAGAAATCTAAGGAATAAGACTGAAAAGAAAAGGTGTAGGCAGAAGGAGAAAACAAAACTAGTGAGGTTCAAGATACACAAACACGTATGCACACACATGTGTGCACATACACAATGGTTAGACTCCTGGAGGACCAGCTCCGGGTTCTAGTCCACACTGCCACTGGTTAGCTGTGTGACCTACATGGGCAGAATGAGGAGTGAACCAGGCCCATTGATATCTTCCCATCTTTGATTCAGAGCCATGTGAGTGGCTGTTTCCTTGGGACTGTAAGGGTAGTCACTGAGTTAGGGACTTGCCAGAGGTTAAGAGATTGTAGAAAGTAAAACTTACTTCAATGATGTCACACAGGTCTAAGCACTGTCCCTCACCCTTGCCGTCAGTACAATGAGAGTAGGTCCATATCTCAGGGATGGACTCACACCAACTACCTAGAAAGACAGGTGTATAAAAACTCAAGGGCCAGTCTGATAATTTGTAATGGAAGTATAGAACGGAAAACACATCTCTTATGTAGACCCCAGTGTTTGTATCTATAGATCAACACATTTACGATAGATAAGCGTGCTGCAGGAAAAACTAAATCGTACTCATCCATTCACCTTTTGAAGGACATCTTGCGTGTTTCTAGTTTGAGGCAATTATTAATAAAACTGCTGTAAACGTTCATATACAAGCTTTTGTGTGAATATAGATTTTCAATTCACTTGGGTAAATAGCTAGAGGTAGAATTGCTGGGTCATAGGGAAGGTGTATGCTAATGTGTGATTGGTTTATTGCCAAACTATCTTCTAATGTAGCTGCACCATTTTGCATTCCCACCAGCAATGAATGGGAACCTAAATTATACTCATAAGTTTACTTGCTGAACAGCAACTCATTTGTTTTTGCAATAAATATAGGTTGAGAGATCACTAAATGCCAAGGGGTATTCTAGAGATTGAGAGCAAAATAGACAAAAATCCCTGTCATCATGGAGTACATTGTCTAATTAGGGGAGATAAGAAAATAAACAAATACGACAAATATTACATATGTAGTGTGCCAAATGATGACTAGTGCTAAAGAGAAAATTATAACATGGGAGTGCGATTTTAAATAGGATCGTTAGCAAAAGGTTCATGGAGAAAATGACATTTGAGCAGACGCCGGAATCAGGCGAGAGAGTGAGCCATGTGGGTATCTAGGGAAACTGTGTTCCAGGTAGAGGTACAGGATGTACAAAAGCCCTGGGATGGGAGCATGCCTAGTATGTTCAGTGAGGCTCGTGGCTGAGCAGAGTCAGGGAGGATGGGCAGTGGGAAATGGGATTAGAGAGAAAAGTAGGGGTCAGGGGACCAGGTTCTGGAGAGCCATGGTAAAGACTTGGCATTTTTCTTGGAGTCGGATGGGGAGACATTGGAGGGGTGAGCTGAGGGGAAACATGATCGGATTAAGGTTTTAAAAGGATCACTGTGGATGCTCTATTGAGACTAGCTGACACTAAGTGGCAAAACTAGAAGCAAGCAGGATGATTAGAAAGCTAATGCAGTGATTCCAGTGAGGGACTTGTGGCTGAGGCCAGCGTAGAAGCAGCAAACACTATGGCAGGTAATCAGATTCCAGAGATATTTTGAAGTTGGAACCAACAGGAGTTTTTGGCAGAGTGGATGGTAGATGTAAGGGAAACAGCAATATCAAGGTACCTGGAGTTGGGCCAAACTTCACAGAGAGCACAGTCCTCTACCAAACTGTCCCCACCTCAGACCCTGGCTGAAAATTCAGGGCTCTCCAGGGATACCCTCACTTTTGACTTGCTGACTACACTTTCGGGGATCCCACAACCACTCTCAGGCTCGATAATTCATTAAAGTAACTCAAAACTCACTGAAAGCTCTACACTCGTGATTACAGTTTTATAATAGCAAAAGGACGCAAATTAGAGGGACACTGGGTGAAGACTGCGTGGACTCCAAATGCAAAGCTTCATCCTTAGGAACACATTGCCCTCTCAACACACAGGGTTGACAATACACAGAGTATCACCAAACAAGGTGACTCGCCTGAGCTCAGTGTCAAGAATGTTTATCAGGGTTTCACTGTGGAGGCATGATTGGTCGAATCACTGCCCACGTGACTCATCTCTAGCTCTCCTCCCTTCTCTCTGAGGTCAGGCTGATATAAGGCTCAAAGTCTTAACCCTCTGATCTCATGGCTGGTCTTTCTGGTGTGACCAGCCGCATCCTGATTTACTCACAAAGAAATTCCTATCACTTCAGAAAGTCCCACGTTTTATAGGTTAATTCCCAGGAGTTAGGAACAAAGGCCAGCCAAATTCTTTATTACCCACTGGATGGATAACACATAAGCTTTTTTATCTGAACAAGTGGAAGGATGGAGTTGCCGTTAAGGTGATTGGAGAATGAGAATCAGGAAGTAGATGGGATCAACAATAGAGATATAGTTGAGACCTCGAATCCTTGGACTTGGTGGCATTTGAGAATGGACATTCTCCCCACCTTTGAAGGCCCGTTTCAGTCCTCTAGTTCAACTATCCCTTTTGCCTAGAAAGTTATCCCTCCCATCTTGCCTCTCCGACGTTTCATCCAGGTCACCTTGATTGGAGGTCTGGGTGTTCCCAGTTGCATCTTTATAGGCAATCTCTCTGGGTTGATTCTCACAGGAATGGTGAACCATAGCTGGCATGGGTGAGTCTTACTGGTTTAGCAGAAGATGGCCCTCTGCCATTTACTGCCGTATCATTGGGTAGTACTTCATAACACGTGCTGCCTTCGAACTGCAAAAAAAGCAGTGGCGGAGGGATCAGGTGACCCTGGCAAGTAGTTTCAGTCCTCTGGGGCTGTTTGACATGTTTTATAAAATGAGAATGTTGGATTTAATGATCTCAGGTCCCTTTTGGCTAAAATGATCTCTAAGTCTAACTAGAGCCTTGTGTTGCTGTTGGTTGTGTGTTTGTGTGTATGTGTGTGCCTACAACTATGTGTCTTACCTCCCAAGTAGATAAGAACATTTGTATGTCAGGGATGTTAGGGAATCCCAGAGCAGAACAGACTTGACTTTGCTTGGTTGTCTCATATTTATTTCCTTTCCATATCCCTCTAGTCATGAAAATTGGCACATAGTAAGTGCTCACTTAACATTTAATGATAGTGCATTAAAACAATTTAAATCCCTCCCCTGCCTCCCATCCAGACCGAACAGTTTGGTTCAAAGTATTTCAGTTTTTTAGTAATCTGTATAATAGCATCAATTTTCACCTTTATTCTCATTCTTTCTCTCTCTCTCTCTCTCTCTCTCTCTCTCTCTCGGTGTGTGTACACACATATAAAAGAATATATAGAATAAATTTTTATGTATATATGGGAGAGAGAGACAGAGAAACTTTTTTAAACTTTAAAATTGTAAATAAATTTTTCATTTAAGTATAGTTGGTATATAATATTATGTTTCGGGTGTATAATACAATGATTTGACATTTACATATCTTGCAAAGTGATCCTCACACTAAGTCTAGTAATCATCTGTCATCGTGCAAACTCATCACAATATTATTGACTATGTTCCCCTTCACATATTTCACTCATTCTCTCACCCCTCCCCTCTGGCAACCATCAGTTCCTATGAGTCTGTTTTTATTGAGAGAGAGAAACTTTAAAGATAGGACAGAAAGGTAGATTCTGGAGTCAGTATCTCACAGGGTTTTATCACCAATCCACCACCCACTAAACTTAACTCTCTTGGCGGTATTACTGTCACCAGTCTGCTTCGGATTTTTCATCTATAAAACACATCTAATAATAGTCTTTACCTCATAGGGTTGAGGTAGTGCATTAGACAAGTCACTATTTGTAAAGCACTAGGCACACTGGGAGCCATGCATGGCCCACAGTGAAGGCCACACAAGTGGTGGTGGTTGTGATTGTTCAGAGGTGTACTGACTATCACTTAGGTCTGAATAAAGTCAGGACTGGCCAGGGAGCAGTAACACCTGTAGCACAGACCTTGTGTAGTTGACACACCAAGCTAAGGTTCCTAAGGGCCTAAATTTGGTTCTCTCAAGTGGAAGATAAGTTTCCTTTCTGTTTCTCCAGAGCTGCAGCATGTGGGTCCATGCCCTTGACTTCCAGGTGATCATAGGTGTAGAAGGCCTGGAGGATCAGAGTACCTCCACCCCACCCCACCCCCCAAAATAATAATTATCCCAAGCGTATCGCCTGCTAATTATGGGCTTGAGTTATTAGGCACAAAGGGTGGCTCGTTCCATTTTTATGAAGTAATTCTTTATGTGTGTGGGGGAGTGGGGAACCAGTTTAGAATTCAGAAGCATTTACCCCTCATTATGGCCCAGTTATCACGGCAATTTTTTGTTGTGATCAAAGCAAATTTCTGTTCCTGCTAAGACCTTGAGCCACGAGAAAGATCACAGCCGTTCTGGTTTCACTGCCGAGGTGTAAACCACTAAAAGAGGTTTCTAATGAAAATGCTAAGGAAACCTTAATTATAATTGTGCTCTTGGGTTCCCTTGGCAGCGTCTTCCTTTTGATTGTTTTCAGAAAAGGAAAAAATGGAGCTGCTGTTAAGAGTTTATTTTAGGGAGACTCAGTGAACTTGGGATTTTTCAAAGCAGCCAAATAGTCCCACCCCGCATGAAGAAGCAATTCCTCAGGGTCCTGAATACACTGCTCCCTCTCCCAGCAGGCTTGCTCTCAACACAGTGCAAGAACATCTTCAGGGTGCTAGAGACTAATGACATGCACGAAAGAAAAAGACCAAATGGGGCTTAATGAAAAATCTAGGCTCATTGCCCCCATTGAGATTTTATTTAAATTGGTTGCAAAGTGCAGTTGACAGAGTTTGGGGACAGAGTGCGTGTGTTTGCTCAATTTTCTTAGTTTTTGCTATGAAAATTCACTTTCTTTTCCTCTTCTTTCTGTTGGCTGTATCTTGGGGCTTTATTCTTAAGATTTCTCTTTTCCTCTGATCTCCTCTCGGTTTTGTAAAGAAAGCCTAGAGCACATAGTAAGCTCTCAATAAATAGTTTTCCTTCCCTGCTGTCTGGATCTTAAATTGTTTTCTCTTTGTTCTTTGATCTTCCTCCCTGCCTCCCCCACCACTATCTGAATTATCTCCATCAATCTGGCTCCTCCTCCCCACAGCCCTTCTCCTTCCTGACATAGGTATTTCTGTCTCTCTCTCTCTGTCTCTCTTTCTCTGTTCTCTTATTTTTTATTTTAATCCCAATTCTCCCTCCCCCACCTCTCTGTTTTTCTTCTTTTGCCTCTCCTGTGATCTCTACCTTTGTATTTTTAGTCTTCCTTTGATTCGATGCTTCTTAACCTTGGCTTCGAACATTATAATCACTAGAGAAACATTTTTAAAAAATCCTAATGACCAGACTGAATCCTAGACCAATTAAGTCAGGGTTTATGGAAACGAAACGCAGGCATCAGTATATTTTTAAAGCTCCCCAGTCGGTTCCCATGCGTAGCCAAGGCCGAGAAGCATTGCGTTGCTTCCGATTGAAATGTGTGTTGTGTAAAGCCAGCTTTGTATTGCTGTGGCTTATTAAGGATGTCTCCAGGTAGTTTCCTCAATGTGCTTCAGTCTTGCATTTGGTGAAATGCATTTCCTCTTATACTAGTTTACACCGTGGATCCTGTAGTCTTTGCCCTTCTCTCGAGGTTGTAAAGAGCCCAGGTCAGAAATGAAGGAGAGGTGAGACCAGGCTTTGGTCAGGATGGGAGTACCAGAGGGCCTTGGAATGGGGCCTAAGAGACTCTGTACAGGACTCCGAAATCACTAGCACTTTGTCAGATAGAGAAGGAAGCAATGGATTCAGAATAAGTCTTGGAAATTGTGCCTGGTAGGCTAATATTCTGGGGGTTTTACACCGCTGAATGTGTGGACCTTGCTAAATACTCTAAAGAATAGGCATTTTGTGTGTCATTTTACTTACTGGATGGGTGTTCATTGACCATTTATAAATCAGTTAATAAGTGTCTGGTAGCTATAGGGGAACTCAAGTCAAAAAGATAATATGAAAATGATTGTGGAACTTCCTTTACCAGGTTATAGGGGTGGGAGTTCCACTAGGCAGAAATGTCCTCAAACTCAGCATGTAGGACAGAGACTGCCTGCACCATGGTGACTTCCATCCTCTGTCTGAAGCCCAGTACCCATACATGGGGAACAGCTTTTGTTCCTTTGACTTCATTGTTCTGTGCTGGGGAGCTGAACAAGCACAGCCGGGCTGTGCTCAGCTAATCCACCAGTAACAGTTCCTGACACTGACCAGCAGCAAACTGGGGCCGCAGACAGTGTAGGGCTGACTTCCCAAGGGCTTGGCAGCCTGCTGTGCTGCCCCCTGGCCTCCAGTTCAAAGGCAGCTGGTGGGTTGGTGGCCGTGCCTCTTGAGGCTGAAAATTCACTCTCATTGCAGAATTTGACCTTACCTTGCTAGTTTCTAGGCACTGGCTGATGCGTTCAGATCACTTTAAGGCCTATATTACTTAAGGCATTTATTCACATGTATTCACTCAATTACTTTTGCATGAGGGTGCCCTGGTGAAGCCTAGTGGTTCTTAACTCTGCTAGACTTTAGAATTATCAAGGTATTTTTGGGGTGTGTGTGTGCATGCGTGCATGCGTGTGTGTGTGTGTGTGTGTGTGTGTGTGTGTGTGTGTGTGTTTTAAAGACAATGATCTCTAGACCCTATCCCCAAAGTTTGATATTCAGTTGATCCAGGGTGGGTGTTTTTTTTTGTTTTTTTGTTTTTTTTTCCTTTAAGCAATTGGTTGTTGTTTTTTTTAAAGGTCCCTAATTCTAATGTGAATCAGGGATGAGGACACTGATATGGTGGAAAGCACATGGAGAGGGCCTAGGACAACTGAGTTCTGGTATTCTAGAGTTTGGGTTTGCATTCTTGAATTCTAGATGCGCAACTATGGAAAAATCAAGCTGTTTGTAAAGCAAGGGGCAGGCTAGATAGAAAACTTCAGCAAAGATCAGAATTTACCAGAACTTACCTGAAATTATGCAGAAGCTTGGGATCCAACTCTACCTGAACTAAAGTCATCTTTAGTGGGGGCCGGGAGGGGTAGATAGATATCGGCATGATATTGATCTATGTCACTATTTGAGAACCATTGGGCAGGCAATCTGAGAGGTCCCTGTGAGCTAGAAAGTCTAGAGCCCAGTGATTTTACATAAGCAGCACCTTGCTTGTGTGCGGGACCCAGACATCTAGCAAGGCAGCTGTCCTCAAAGAACTGGAATGTAATTGATATAGGTGGGGCACATGGAGAATATCTGGGTACAGAGAGAGAGCAAGGGATGGGCAGCTAGAAAATGATGTGGCTGTGAAATAAAAAACACATCAAGGTCATAAGGAGACAGGAAGGCTGAGGGGTGATCTCCATACCGTTATCATGACTGGGCAAGATAGTTTACGTGGAGGATGATGAGTTCTCTATGTCTAAATCATAATGGGAGTAGAGAAAGAGGCTTCTGCTGGGATGGATATGCTAGTCTTGAGAGGATTATATTTTTAACAGGCTTTCAAAGGAGCTCGTGGGGTTTCCTCTCCATGGGACCTTAGAAGTAACACTTCTTAACGAGTAGAGGAAAAGATCTGTTTTTCCTTCATATGTTAAGATGCTTCTGCTGACTGAGTATGAGGCAACTGACAAAGACTAGAGTTGGTATCTTGAAAAGATTATTTTCTGCATGGGATGAAAGCTCCTTTTCTAGATTGTTTGGATTCTAGTCTTAGCATCACAAACTAAACTGTGGGACTGGGGCCAAGTCACTCCCCTCCTTGGAGGTCTTGATGTATTAGGTGGTCCCTGGGGTCCTTTCTAGCTCCGACTGTGTCCTCACTCAGCTATAAATGAGCTAATTATTTGTAGGGAGCAAAATCCAGAAATTATGCCCTGTAGTGGAATTAAATATGAGGGAGGTACGGGAGTAGGAGCACTGTGAAATGCCCACCCCCTCTGCATGTCTAGTGGGTACCAGACTGCAGGACCATCATGTATGTCTGTGTGGGTTGGGCCCAGTCAAGGGGTAAGGTGAGATTGGAATCAGCTCTAACTCCTTGTGTCAGGGTGGGCATACCCTTGTAGCTATCTCCCTAAGGAGATGACATGTGAGGTCACTCTTAGTCATACCATAAATCTATCTGTGGACAAAGTAAGGGTAAAAGGATCTCTCTTAGATAACCATGGTGTCTCTTCGTGAATGCCATCCATTCACATTGGCTCTGCGTTTCACGGTCGAGTTTCCCCAAATGGAGGACCATCCACACCTGTCTACACTTTAAAGGGCTTCTCTCTTGGCTAAGCAGAAGCCCTATCAACAAGTAATGACAGAGGGTGTGCCTTTGTTGCGGCGGGAGGCGGGGGGAGGGAGAGAGAGAGAGAGAAAGTGTGTGTGTGTGTGTGTGTGTGAGTTATTGAAATCCACTGGAGTCAGGAGCTATTCATCAAAACCTGGAAATGTTGACATTCTTTTCAACCATCTCTTTTTATGCCTACAGCCTTCCAAGTAGTCAAGGCCACTGGTTCATGCTAAGGACAGACATGGCACTGGTATTTAGGCCTTATTTTTAAACAATGCATTATAGTGACAGCAGAGTGTTGGGCTTGGGAAGGAGGAGAGGCAGAGAAAGAGGCGCATGCACTTGTGGGTGTGTGCATATGTTTAAGTGTATTTGATTGTGGTGAGTGTGTGGGTTTGAATTACTCTATTTCAAAAACCGCACCTAGGACTTGTCACCTTCCAGAACCTCTTTTCTAACCAAACCATCTTGAGGCATCTATCCTCTCCTTACTGTGTGAACTTCAAAGCATGTGTAACTTTGTCTTTACTCTGAGTCTCAGCCTTTTTCATATATATGTGAAATAACATCGCACGTGAGAAAATCAGGTCAAGGCACACCATCCTGTAGCTGTCAGTTTGGTTGACCAGGCAAATGGTCTCATCATCTGTGGCACTGCATCCTTCTGCTTTTCTGTGGTAGGCTGTCCACACCTGGGCGCATGATAGATATTTCATCAGTCCTTGCCAAAATTATCTAAAAAATAAAAATAAGGCGAGTTTTTCGTTTGAACTACTGTAACTCTCAGAACTGCCTATCGGAAGCTATGGTTGTTGAGGGCATTCATTATCGCCAACAAAACCTTTGCATTCTGTGCTATAAAGACATAAAAGACACTGGCTTGGCATCATAAGAAGCTGAGCCAACAGTCCTGGGGAGAGAACACAACCCATACACAGAAGGATCCAATTAAACCCAGCATACACTCCAAGCTTGGAGCTGCAGACATAAAGATGAAAATAACTCATCTCTTGAGAGGTCTGCAGTTTGATGGCAGAGTTAGACTTTCAAACAACTAATCATAAATCAGAAGGGTAAGTGCCTTTTATGTGTACAAGGTTATGTATAAAGTTTTGCGAATGCCCAGAGCAGGGGCCAAGTCTATCTGGACTGCTTAGGGAAGGGCTCTCAGGAAAAGCCATTTAAATTGGACTTTGCACAATGACTAGGGGTCTTCTAGGCAGAGATGCAATGGAAGATGTTTGAGGCAGAGAGAACTAAAAGAAGACAAGACCTATGGAAAATGCATGATGTTTGGAAAGTGGAGAGCAGCTTCATGTGGTTGAAGATGAGGATATATGGTTGGGTGGAGTGCAAAGGGTAAGAAATAGAATTATATAATAATAATAAACACTGATTGCTTACATATTATTTATTTAAGCAATTTACATGTTATTTAATGTTTAAAACATACATATGATGAAGGTACTATTTACTTCATTTTACTTTTAGGGAAATCGAGGTACAGTAAATAAGTACTTAGAAAAGAAACTTTGCTGAGGTCACACAGTTAATAAGTGGTGGAGCCGGGACATGATTCCAGGCAGCTTGGCACCAGATCTTGTACCTTTTTCTAACTATGCTGTTAAATTGTGAATATTGTACAAGTCTCGAGGGTTCAATGAGCAGGGTTAGGGAGACGTGGCTTTATGGAGAAGGCATAAGACAGAGGTAAATGAAGAGAAGTTAGGTGGAATGGGGTAAGAGTGGGTAGGAGGCCATCCCCATCAAGGAAGGATGCGGTGATTGAAGACATAATTCAGGAATGAATTGTTCTAGGGACATTGGCCTGGCCGCTGGTCTGGTCAGTGGCTCAGTTCTTCTTGGCACAGCCCAAAGGAACATCTCATTGGAAGTCCCCAGAGCATCTCTGCTTTCTAGAAAGGTCCAGGAAACTCAGGTCTGCTCAGTTTCTCTCTGGGTCCTTTACTTCTTTCCACTAGGACGATATAGTAGGGCACACAAAGGGAGACAGATGCCTGCAGGAAACCCGTGGGCCAATCTTCCTCTCTGTTAATGTGTGGTTTTAAAAATGTGTCATCTACCAAGTGTTCCTGGGTATGGACTGTTGTTATTTGGCAGTGGGATTTAATGAAACTGGTAAGGCCTTGTTCCCTATTATAAATCCCTGAGGGGTGTTCAGCCGCTGAGCAGCAGAAGGGTCCAGCTGCACATATTTAAATAAGAATGACATCAGAGCAGGGTAGCAGAGGCCAAAGGGAGATCGCTCAGCAAGTGAAATTGAATTTTGTTGGAGTTAAATTGAGATGCTGAGTTGTCTTTTTACAAACATATTCATGGGTTCAGCTGTCACTTTCATTTAGTGGGCTTGTCATCTGAGCTGTGGCAGGCTGGTCGAGCCATGGCCTCCCTGGCCTGAGAATGCAAAGCCTCACCCTGAGGAGCTGGGAGCCTGGGTTGGGTGGGAGAACGTGAGGAGGAACAAGTCAGAGGATGGTCTTGTCTGCAACCTGCTGCTTCCTCCGCAGGCTTCTTTCCCAAAATCAACATTATGACATGATGCAGAAGAATACGCATTCTAGTCCCACATATGAAGGGCCAAGGCCTGGTAAAATCCCATCAATAGCTGTGAGGACAGAGGTGAGCCACTAAACTGCTTTGCTCAGTTTCCTCACCTGTAAAATGGGCTTAAAAGTAGTATTGATCTTTAGACCTCTGGTGAAGGCTAACTGAAATAAAACATAACAAGTGCTTAATTCAATGCCCAGCTGGCAATGTCTTTATTAAAGGTAAATTAAAAAAAAATCGTGTGTGGTAAATGTGTTCTATGCCATCATTTCTACAATTTCACTCTTTGGAATGCATTCCTCACTCTTAGGCATTGCCTCTTTGGGTCTTCTTCTTAATGTCACATCTGCTTGTGAGGCAGCCGTGGGTCGTTTACAGTAAGAACGAGGCAGGAGGACTAGGTTAGTGTGCATGGTGTAGACATGAGTTAGGAAGGGTGAGAGAGGTCAGTGTGGTTGGGGAATGTAAGACAATCTTCATAATTCTGTGGAGACAAGGTCCTGGGTGGTAGCATCAGAGGCGAGAGTTACCAGGTTAGAAAGGAGAGAACAACAGCTATTGGGAGCTCCCTATCTTTATTTTCATAAACTTCTCATTGAAATGTATTGTTTCCCTCACTTATGAATCTAGGTAACAAACCATAGTGGTATTAGCAATACAGGCCAGTCTTTCGCCAATAGAAATCACAAATATTTTCATATTAAAGTGAAGGCTCCCAATTTTCATGTCCTTGTATTATCCTTCTCCCACAATCTGGGCTGGGATGCTGACACATTGTAACCAACAGAATGTAGCAAGAATGACACCACCTCAGTCTTGGTCTTAGCCTTAAGAACACCTGAGAGCCTCCACTTTTGTGTTTTTGGAGGGCCTTGAGAAACCATGTAAAACATCTGGTCACACTGCTGGAGAGACCGCATGGAGAGGTCACATGGGTAGGCTCTGTGGAGAGGGGAGGTCCTGAGTCTACACGGAGAGTCCATTGTACCATCCCAGAGCTTGGGCTGAGCTCAGCCTTCCAGCCATCCCAACCAAGAGGGAGGACACAAGAAGCAGCTACCTAGAATGTTCCAGTCCATTCCAGTCCCCAGATAACTGCAGCCCCAACTGCCATTGTATGAAACAGAAAAACTGCCCAGCCAAGCCCAGTCCATTCACAGAATTGTGAATTCTATTAAAATGGTTTT
Organism: Pteropus alecto; assembly: GCF_000325575.1. NCBI lineage: Eukaryota > Metazoa > Chordata > Mammalia > Chiroptera > Pteropodidae > Pteropus > Pteropus alecto. The sequence goes on from NW_006442484.1 coordinate 11,956,320, forward strand.
CATTTAAAGCCACTATGTTTTGGAATGGCTTTTTGGACAGCAGTAGGCAATTAAAATAGAGCCTTTTTAGTTTTATTGTATAGAGCTACACTGAGTCCCAGAGTGTCTATACCCATTTGAAATCCCACCATAACAGGGGTTTTACCCCTTTCAGGTTGTGGAGGAGTGAGTTGACAGACACTCAGGAAGTCCCAAATGAAGACAGGAAAATGAGGTTCACCAGAAACTATTAGTAGGCAGGTGCTCCTTGGGCCCAGCTGTCATGCTGCTCGACATGAGGAGCACCTGGAGCTTTATAGATATGGACACTTAGAGTTTGGTTGCAGAAAAAGACTGTTTATAGCCATGTGAGATAAGCATAAAACAGAAAGTCCAGGCAGAAAGTGTGACTGAGGCTTGGTGAGGGGGCTTCACCCTGACCTTTACCGAGAAAGGCTTTTAGAGGGGATAAAACTTGAATATGACTTTTTGAAGCAGTGGCAAAATTTGGAGTACTTGAGGAAAGTGGAGAAGGTGTCCATAGTAGGAGAAGATCTATGAGCAGATTAACAGACCAAGGCAGTGATGGTTAATATTGTAAGTTAACTTGGCTGGGCTACAGTGCCCAGGTATTTGGTTAAACGTTATCCTGGATGTTTCTGCAAGGGTGAATTTTGGATGAGATTTACATTTAAAATACTGGACTTTAAGTAAAGCATATTGCCCTCCCCAATGTGGGTGGGCCTCAACTAATCAGTTGAAGGCCTGAATAGAACGAAAGGCTGACTTTACGCCAAGCAAGAGTGAATTCTCCACAGATGGCCTTCAGTATTCATTTGTAATATCCACTCTTCCTGGTTCTACAGCAGACTGCCTTTGGGCTTGAACTTCAACATCTTCCTGGTCTCTTGCCTGCTGGCCTCCCTTATCAGATTTTAGATTCATCAAGTTTCCACAATCATGTAAACCAATTTCCTAAAATAAATCTCTTTCTCTAAATATACATACACATTCTGTTGGTTCTGTTTCTTCTGAGAACCCTGAGTAATAGAATAGAGGGTGTATTCTAGTAGAAGAGCTATGAGCAAATTCACAGACCAAGGCCAAACTTGTTTAGAGTTTAGAGAACTCTCTTTAGAGTAGAGGATTTATTGGCCAGTAAAGAGTTCTCAAGGAGTCTTAAGGACTCATCCTATAGGTCTTGGGTGCCAGGAGTTTTCATTTTTTTTTTGTAGGAAGAACAATGGACCGTTTTAATAATTCAAGTTTAATCAAAAATGTTCAGTGGATGCCCAATTTCCTCACTCTACATTTCTATTCTTATGATCGAGATTATTCTATTTTGTCTTTTTTCTCCAGTTAGTTAAAACCATGTTAATCAATCAAGTCATTCCTAGAATCCTGGATCCTCAACTTTCCTTGTGAAATCCTTAACGGGTGAATGCAGGGGTGGACCCCAAGAACAGAGGAGGCTTCCGCTCTCTTTCCAAAGCAATGGTTTGCCACCATCAGGGAAAGACAGTTGGATGGGACCTTGTTCTGGTCTTGATGTTTGTTTTCCTCACTGACTTCCTGTCAGAAAGCTATTGAAAGACTGGGCGGGGGTGAGGTGGATGAGAACTTCCATGGTGAGAATGAAAAGGGAGCAGAGAATATACTTATGAAAAAGTGATTTGGGTCTTATTTTGTATCTCAAGTATTAGCTTGCTCTGGGCTCTAGATTCCTGTGGGTGACAGTAATTACAAAATTTTCAAGATGTTACCTGTTTTGTTTAGAAATTCTAGCTTGTCCTTTTCCTGTCCTTTGCTAAGTTTCTGTATTTATTCATTAATTCATTCATTTATTTTTCATCCTATATTAAATGAACCCCTGTGTAAAATTTATTGGGTTGACTTTGAAGTCAGTCTCTCACACTGCCTTAAAGGAGTAGGAAACCCAGAATGAGAGTCAGGAGTAGGGGCGTGTAGCTCTAGGCGATGCAGAAAATGGTCTGCGATTCTATTTCCAATGACCTCAGGGGCCCATATGAATGGGATTCGCCCTTTTAAATTGATGCTTGCCTATAATTTAGAGAACCTTGAGGGAGGTTCACCGTCTAAGTTATCCTTGAGGTCTGACATCAGCAAGAGGCAAATTTTATCTGGGGAAACAAGCCGTTCATCCAAAGGAGATAACAGCTGTGAGAAAAATTCCCCCAATGCTGGTCTTGTTGACTTATGTTTCAAAGGAGAACAATTTCAACATAAAGTTGCACTTTCCCTCGAGCTGCTGATGCAATAAAATGGCTGTAAGCTGCAAAAACTCGTTCAATATGGCACGTATTAAACCTTTCAGAGGTAGTGGTTTGATTTTTAATTTTACGCTCTTGGCAGGCAATCAGAGTCTTTAATAGTATGGAGGCCAGAGGGAGGATGTTTCAAAACAGTGAGGATCTTATCATAGTGTGCAATTAATGAATAATTATTAAAATCCAGACATAGCTGGAAGAGAAGGCAAGAGGTGGCAATTCTCTGGTTTCAGGCCTATAATGAAACCTGTAGAGAGAAGAAATATGATCTACAGTTCCATGCAATTAAATCTGCCACTTTTCCTTCAAAGATCACTGATTTGGAAGATCAGTGATTTGAAGAGGAAAAAAGGCCATCACTTAAAAAGTGAAAGTCATTTGCTAACAATGAAACATTTGTTCAATTTGATTTTTAGCATTCGAGTGGTAATTACAGTTAAAATAAAATAATAACAATGACAACAATGACACACCTGCTCCTTGAAATCGATTTCTAGGAAAACGCTCAGTAGAGCTGGGGTGTGTTGGAGATGCCAGTTAGGACAGCTAAATTGTTGGACAAATTCATGGCATGAGCTGCACAAGTCCCAGCTGTCATAAAGAGAGCCCCACACATGTCTTCTGAACACATATCCTGTGGCTTCTGTGATTTCCAGGCCCAATTTTGTCAGCTCCTTGCTGTCAGAATCTCTCCTCTGTAGGTCTGAATCCTACTGTTTTCTTTTGGCCTCAGCTCTAGAAAACCCTGTCATCTGTCAAATGGCTGTTTATAGTTCAAACGCCAGCCTGCTGAGTGGTCCTGTCGCAGGCTGGCATTCGAGCATGCTGGCCACCGCTAAGCAGGTACAGAGGCGGCTGCTCCCGCCAACCCCCTCAAACAAAACCCGCCCCGCATGTAGGCAGCAACCACAGAGAGCGCATCTATTCATTTCTCACCCATTTTGGCTTCTCTGGGGCCCTGCTGGGCCACCGAGGGCATCTGGGGTCAGCTCACCTTTAAACAACCATTAGCTCCCTTGCTGCTAAGCTGGGCCCAATGCCGGAGGAGAGCAGGTGGAATCAATGAGCACTTGAGATGGCATTTTCTTGGCATGAGGTAGCTCATTACTGAGGGCCTCAGCGCAAGGATGGGTTTTCATGATTGATCTCTCAGTAGTGTTTCAGGAGACCTGCCAGCACCATGGGGCCAAATAGGCCTTTAAAACAAAGAAATGGATGTATGGATGAATGGATGAATGGATGAATGGATGGATGGATGGATAGATGGATGGATGGATAGCTAAATAGATGGCTAGATAGATGGGTAAATAGATGAAACAACAAATAAATAGGGGTAAGGTGTGCTATTTAGAGAGCAGCAAAAGAGGATGTTTTCTAGGGTGTGACATTGTACAAAGGCACCTCGGATGTTTTGTTTGAAATTCTACTGTGAGAGAGTATATGACAGCAGATAATGGACTTGAGGTATGCAGGCCATGGGGCCCTGAGAGGCCGGATGTGTTATAGTTGGCCCAGATGATAGGAGTGGGGTTGCAAGGAGGAGGGAGAGTTCATTTTTCCTCATAACTCCTGTCAGGCCAGGCATGTTCCCTGGTCAGAATACAGAGAGCTGCTCTCTAATGAGGACTTACTCTATGCCAAGCCCTATGTTACATGCTTCATGTGTATTAGCTCATGGAAAATTTTGAAAACTATGATATCGACCCAGTTGTTACATATGGGAAAACTGAGCTCAGAGAGGCAAAGTCACTTGTATACAGTTATATAATTAGGAACCAAGAGGTGCAACTTGATTTGGAACCTGGATCTAGTTGAACTTCTAAATCAGTGTTCGTAATCACTATTGTAAATGGCTTCTTAGGCAGAGATGCAGCTTGCCTCTGGCAGCCTCCCTCCAGCAGGGGGCGCTTCTGGTGCATCCCATGCCAGCTGGGCTTCTTTCTCATAGTGAGTTTAGTTGACTCTGGGTATCCCTGGTCAGAATCACTGCAGCTGCCTCCTAGCTGGAGCTCTGTCACTATGTTCTGCCAATGTACCCTCTATTCTTGCTCTGCCACTGATACGTTCGAGTCCATTGGGTCGCAGTCCTCCCTGCCTACCACTCTGACAGAAGGGCCACTGCTTTCAACCAGGTCTCAGTGGTACTTCTATTTTGTCCTATTTCTATAGTATCTCTCGAGAGTCACCTCTGGTTACGCTCTAGCCAGACTAACTTTCCAGCTTTGTCATTTAGTGCAAGCCCTGCTTGCTTCTTCTGCAGTACCCTCCCCTTCCTGCACTCTCTTCTCATCTCTACCTGGTACCTGCCTGTTCATTCTTCAAGACTCGGTTTATACATCTTTTTCTTGGAAAACCTTCTTGATTTTGCAAGACTCTCAGTGATCCTATTATCATTCTTACATTGCATTCATGGTAATGATCCAGTTACCTGCCTCCTTCAATCACTGAACTACTGAATGAATGGGAATACTATACTCTTTTGGTCAGAGAACTTCTGTCAGGACCACACAGATACTCAAAATATTGATCTGCTCCTTGCAGTTTGTTCTTTTGGTAAGCGCTAACTGGTCTGGAAAGGCCTTGACTTCAGTACTAAACCTGTCAAGTCACCCAAGTGTTCTAGACGTAGTCATCATTCAAGAACATTCTGTGTCAGTTATGGTAACATTAACTGCTTTAACAAACAATTTCAAAATGTATCATATATGATGACTTGATAGAAGTTTCTCTCTCCCTCATGTAAAATTCAGGGTGAATGTCCCTGATTGTCTGGAGGCAACTTCAAGTGATGGATGATTCAGAAACCCAGGATTCCTTCACTTTGGGGCTGGCTCTGCCATAGTCAACACATGGCTCCCAAGGTCACTGAGCTTGTCTGAATCGGGATCACAAAAGAGGAAAGGGCATAGGATGATAATAGCTGTGGGAAACTTCCAGGGCCAGGACTGAGGGCTGGGGTGGGGTGGGGAATGGTGTGTGTGTGAGCGGGGGTGGGGGGGTGGGGGGAGGGCAGTGCCATGATTTCTGCCTTCATTCCATTGTCTAGATCATACAGACATGCCTGATCTCCAGGGAGGCTGAGAGATGAAACTCCCTGTGGGCCAGTTAGCCAGTCTCTGCAACACTGTTTATGATAGCAGTCTGGAGGATTTGGAAGCACCCAACTTCTATGTTCTGAGTTAGGGCCAAGTGCACCTTCTTAATTTTTTATGGGAGAACATGGCGCAAGAAATTCTATCACTTCCAGGTTACTCCATCAGTGGTTGCATCTCATGATTTTTCATTAGTTGCAACCTAAAAGGCTGAAGAAGGACTGGCTCCTGGATTTATTAGACCTCTTTTACTTGGCTGTCAAAAATTCCTAAACATGCCAGGTGGTGAAGATTAATGGCCAAGTTGGCAAGATGAGAATATCTCAGGTAAAGCACTCTCTCATCATTCTCCTCTAGAAACAGTCTGTCTCTTGATTTAGTTTTTATTTCAAGTGACAAGGAAAGTGCAAGTTTAGTTGAGAAATCATCCTCAGAACACTGGGGAGAAACTAAGCCATTTGCATATCTCAGTTTGGCTCAATTAAGCTTCTCCATCCATCTCTTCAGATTATTACGACCAATTTTCTTCTAGAAATTGCTCTGAAGGCTGCTCAAATACCTACTGTACTGATTTGCAAAACAGGAGCTTCTTCCAAGACATGGCCCAAAGAACCCCTCCAAGAAACTTTATCTGATAAATGCCCCTCTATCTTCAGAACACCCAGAATCCCTGTGCCCTCATCATGTGGGACCTGAATTATACACTATCAGTTATTGAAACTGATGTAATAAACATCTTGTATTTCCCTTCCTCAAGGGCAATTAGTGAAGTGCTTAATTTGAGGCATTAGCCTTTATTATGTTGAATCAATTGAATGCCCTCATAACTAAAACTGAGCTTTCATCTATACACATACTTATATTACCAATTTATCAGTCTAAGGGCAAGCACATGCATGATTTCAGTGTGCATTTTCCTGCTCGGGGTTGCTCTAGTGTCTGTCCATCCAGCCAGTGTTGGAAGTTCCCGTGTCGATTTTCCTAAATCACCATGTTAAGCTCTAGGGGCTCAAGACCAGATAATTTTTTTTGCTCCAAGAAGCAAGACCGAAATATCCTATTCACTTTCCTCAGCTTTCCTTCTTTCTTTGAATTGAAGTTCACTCTCAATCTCAGAAACCTCCCCCTGGGCTCATGTATCTCTTTCCTCCCTGGTTTCTGCTCCTTTTACCCGCCTCTAGTCTTGGTTGATTTGTTCCTTGCTGGCAGGAGAGGTACATATTTAATTTTCTGACTCTGTGGTTTTAATCGGATCCTGTTTTTATTAGTGCCTACTAAGAAATCTTTGCTTTCTCTAAGGCAGGGGATGTTCTTTTATACTTTCTTCCAAAATCTATCTTTCACATTTCAATCCTATGGAATTGATTTTTGTGTGTGGTTTCAGGTTAGGCACAATATTTATTTTTTGCCATTTGGAGATCCAATAGATCAAGCACCATGTTTTGAAAAGTTCATTCTTTACCTACTGCACTGAAGTGTCACTTTGTTATAAATCAAGTGACCATATGTGTGAAGTATATTTCCTCTGCTCTGTTTCATTGGTCAGTTTGTCTATTCTTGTGCTAATATCACACAGTCTTAAGTATTATAAATTTATAATAGGTTGTGATATCTGGTAGTGTAAATCTTTTACTTTTGTTCCTCATTTTCAAGACTTCCTTGGCTATTCTTAGCCTTTTGTATTTCTGTATAAATTTTAGAATCTGCTTGTAAATGTCTACAAAATCACTGCCGGAATTTGATCTAAAATTGATTTAGATGGAATTTATATCTTTATAACTGAGTTTCCCAATCCATGAACATGGTATAGGCCTTTTTATTTGGGTTTTCTTTAATTTCTCTTATTAATGTTTTATTGTTTTTAGTGTACAGGTCTTACTGATATTTTTTAAGATTTATTCTTAGATATCAATTTTTTTAAAAATGTGATCGTATCATTTAAAAATTGACTTTATGTCCAGAGACTCTGTGAAATTCACTTATTAATTTTAACAGTTTCTCCATAGATGCTTTTGGATTTTTTTTGTACACAGTCATGTAGTCTGTGAATAATGAGAGTTTTATTTTTTTCTCTTAAATCATTTTGCTTTTTATTTTATTTCTTGTTGCACTAGTACCTGCTCTAATTTTTCACACTCCAAATAGACAGACTCTTTTGCAAGGGTAATGAACATATCTGTAAAACTTTTTTAAAACTCCCCTATTGTGTAAAATTTTCTGTATGCTACTAAATCTAACCAGACAACCCTCTCTACCTTCATTTTGCTTGGGTAAAACTCATGCACCCTTCAGGTTTCAGCTTTAAGTTCTTTAGGGAGATTTCATTGATCTCTTTGAGACTGGATGTAGGGAGGGAGGACTGCCTACCATGTGAGGTGATTAAGTACAGCCCTGAGGACACAAGGCAGAAATTTCTTGTTTCTGAGTGTATCTCCCCAAGCCCTTCAAGGGCAGAGACTACAGTGTTCATTGTTATATTGCCATTACTTGCCACAGTACCTGGCATATCATAAGCACTGCATAGATGTTAGCTTATCATCATCTTTATCCTAATCCTTTTCTTCCTCCTCCTCCTCATCTAAATACTGAAGCATGGCCCTCATCAGTATGAGGATCTATAGAAGCTGTTGTCTATCTTTTCTACTAAGACCATGATGTCTTCAAGGGTAAAAATATTATCTTTTTTTGCTTTTTTAGTCTTTCACAGTGTCTGCCTCTTAATAGACACCTAACAAAATACGAGAGACTGAATGAGTGAATGAATAAATGAATGAATTTGTTAATGAGTAGTCCTTGCTATATGAAACTGAGGTGCATACAGAATGAATTGTGTAGCAATGTATGGCACTCTTACTGCAGAATTATAAGCCTAAGGCCAAAACTAATGCCTTAGTTCAGTGTGAATTTCCCTTTGCCCAGAAGCTACTCTTGCTGTTAATTCTCTCACCTCTCTCCACCCTTCCAAAATTGTAGTGTCCTGGGTGGTTTTCTTAAATCATCATCTTAAACTCCAGGAGCTCTAGAAAACTCAGGCTAGAATAAAAAGTCGAGAACAATTATTTTAAAAAATCCCTACCCTAGTCTTGCAGCTTTGCTGTTTTAGAACTCAAAAGGTGCATTCTTTTCAGACACCATGGTTTGAATCCCATCTGCAGGGACCCAGAAAGAGTTTGGAAAAAATCTGTTTTTCATGATCTTTCATCAGGATCTGTGATGACTCAGTCATGTGCTCAACCCAGAGACCGGCACTGGACACATTTGAAAGCAGAATGAGGCTCTGCAGGGTGCTTCTTTAGAATCCCTCAGCTCCAGCATCTCCTTCCTTTGGTCTCACCTGAAAGCCTGCCTCTTCTTTGGTGCTACCTTCAACTTGACATGCCTTCCTAGAAGGCATCATTGTACATAACCTTCCCATCTGAAAACTCAGTTCCACCCCCACTGAAATGGGCCAGGCAGCAGGGCAGCTCTGGACAGCTCTGCTTTATTGGAGAGCAGGCCTGGGGTGTGTTAATGCCAGCTGACTAGAGAATTGCAGGGAGAGGGATAGGGCCAATTAATCAGTGAGATCAGGGACTTGTAAATGCAAGCTCTTGCTCCAGGTCTGGTAGGTCACTCACTATAACTGTACTCACCCCGCTGTCCTCTCACCCCTGGGTAAACACGTCCAGCCAGCCAGGGGGATAAGTTGCTTGCTTCTCCCTGAAACAATATTTCTATTTAATTAAAATCCTACTTCTTAAGTGTTGACTTCTAACTCACTGTTTTGACCTGTACCAGGACCATGATAATACAAACGAGGCACCTAGGAAGGAAAATTTAAAGAGAGACTCAGTCTCAGGCACTGACCCTGCATTTCCACAGCCCCGAAAGGGATTGCTTCCTTAAATTTTGTGCCCTAGGCATCTCACTTATCCTCCCCAGTCCCAGACCTGGTTTTGATCCAAATGTTTTAAGCAGCTGATCCTTCAATACGATTATGGTGAGAATCATAGGAATGCAGAGATCCTCCTCCCCTTCAAAACCTTCCCTGTGATTTTTCTACTGTAGAACCCTAAAATGTTTGTCAGTCTATAAGAGCTACTATTTGTTGAAAGTTTGGTATATGGTGGGTTCTGAGCTAGGTCTACTCTTCATTCTTATTTTTCGTTCTCTCAACAACACTGTGATGTTGGTAATGTTATCTCAGTTTTGCAGATGAGAAAACAGGCTAGGAGAGGTTGTTCTTTGCCCAACCAGGAAGAGGCAGAGCGGAGACTTGGCTCAGATCTGTCTGATACCCCAGCATTCTGCACTCATTGAGCTGCCCCTATACCCAAGAGGGCACATGCCAGGCAGGATAAAGCTATTAAGTTTCTCAGTGGCAGGGATTTGAGTGTAGGG
>NW_006442484.1:11966093-11974234 GCF_000325575.1 Pteropus alecto
AAGGAGTATACAGAGGAGATTCTGGAGGCAATGCAAAGGGAAGATCGGAGAAGCCCCACTCTCCAATTTGACCTGTTCATAGCTGGCTATAAGTGTGACCCTGGCTCTAAGCATGGGCCAGAGAGGATGCTACTGGGTCAAGCTGAACCTCCAAGGATTTCTTTGGCAGGGAGTAGCCTTCTCTCTGCTCATCCCACCTGTCTGCACCATCCCCGGGCCTGGCAGCAGTCGGGGCTGGGTAAGCTTGATATTCTTAGCTGGGCCTGGACCAGAGAAGGAACAATCCCCTTGGCTTTGCTCAGTGAAATGTCACTCTACATTCTCCCAGTGCCTAGCTTCTATACTCTCCTGGACACCTTTTTCCTCCTTTTCAACCAGCAAAATTTTATTTCTTCCTCAAGGTTCATTGCAAGAATCAGCTTTCTCAAAAACTCTTTAGACATTCACTCTCTCCTTACCTTCTGCAGAATGACATGGTTCTCTCTTGCCATGGGTCTTCATTCTTTCGATTTTATAAGGTCTCCTATGGAGGGTAGTTTGTCTCTGAAGGCAGGTCAGTTTCTCATTCAGTATGAGCTCCTGAGGGCTTGCTTCAATGCTTCTCTGCACTGTTCCAGTGATGCCTCACATAAATCTGGAATTTCTTTTACCTCCTTTCTAGAGGAGGTTTTTGTTTTTTTCCAATAAAGTTGTTTTTAAAGAATCAAAACACATAGAAGTATATAGAGTAGAAATTGAAACTCCCTTCCCCTCTCCCAATTCCACTGTTCGATGTTGTCTACTGTTGCATCTGATACTCCTTTTTCCAGAGGTTTCTGTACCCAAACACAAATGCACAGACACACATTCCTCCATAGAAACATTGCTTTGATTTTTTCCTCATTAGCACAGTCAAACTATGTATATGTTTCATGGGCTTTGTTTTTCTGCTTAACAATACAATGTGGCTTTGGATCTATTTAGGTGTACATAGCATTGTCTCATTTGTTTAGTAGTTATGTGTAGATGTACCATAATTATTAAATATCTTCTATTAATGGATATTTGGGTTATATTAATTTTTTTCTGGCATGAACGTCCTTGTACTAAAATATTGGCACATTTGAGTAGGTATTTTTATGGCTTGGAATCCTGCAGATGGAGTTCCTGGGGAAATAATATGTGCCTTTGGATTTTGGAGGATATTACAAAGTTGACTTCAAAGGATGCTGAGCAGGTTTTCTATTTAAACTGTGAGTGGAAATGCTGCTCTCCACTTCCATACCCAAACCTCATTAATATCGCATATGACCAATCTTTAAAAATTTGCCATTGTGAATGGTAAAAATGAGATTTAATTGCTGTTTTGATTTATATTTCTTTCATATATTGGTAGAGGGAATTATTTTTTGGTGTTTATTGCCATTAGTATTGCCTGTTTATGTCCTTTGTCTATTTTTCTTTTGGACTATTAATCTTTTCCTATTGATATCTAAGAGCCTATTTTTTTTTTGTTGTTTTTGGATAAATTAGGCATTCGTTTGTCATATGTATAGGAAATATTTTTCCCAGTTTATCTTTTAATTTTGTCTATGGGTTACTATTATTATTCTCAATGAAATCTTTTTTATAAGTAAATGCTTTCAAAAATTCAGATTTTCTTTACTGTAAAATAAGAGCATAAGCTTTGAACTTTGATCTGAGTTCAAACACAGGCCACCAGCTTACTCTGTGAACTTGCATAAATCCCTAACCCATCTGAGCCTCAGGGTTCTCATCTGCTACATAATGCTAGGATTAAATGAGACAATTGTGCAGTGTAAGCATTGACAAAAATGGATGGAATTACGGAGAACCACCTCTGGATGTCAGAAGTAGGCTCTCTGGTCCAATGCTGCCTCACCCGCCCTCTGCATCTCTAAAACTCCCCCCGCCTTAATCTGGGTGGAAGTTGGTTCCCCCCAAACATGCCCCTCCTTTTCTCATCCTGAATAAAGCCAAGTGAGAATGTCTGTTTCACTGGCGAGGCCATCTGCTACCTGACAAAGGTGACCCCAGATTTTCCCATTTATATCCTTGAAATTTGCTGAACCTCATCATTTCAGCCTTAGATCAATTTTCTAGATTTTTATTTAGTTTTCAAGTTGTTCAGCTGTTCTTTCACTCAGACTAGTAATTTCAGGGGCTATATTATAATTTCAAGATGTTGCTTTAGACACATTACAAAACATTAGAGTACATTTAGCCTTGAATTGTCACTTAAGAATATTGCAGGAAATTAGGGCTTTCTGGATCATAAATGTGACGATAGATTGAGAACACAGCTTCTATTATGACTAAATGAGGACAAAGAATAAAAAAGTGTTAAGTACACAGCCACTTCTTGTGTGGGCGTCAAGGAACTCAGGGAAATTGAGGTCCCTGCTGGAGAATGGGGGCCTGGCCATTCTGGAGCGAGGAACACACAGAATCCCCTCCCTACCTGAGTGCTATATGAGTTGAGTTGTGTGGGGTGGGGGCACAGACTCTGCAGGCCTGACTGGGTTTTCTGATCCTTGTTCACCCTATTCCCATCCTCCTCTCTCTTTATCTTTATCTCTACCTTCAGCATTGCCCTAGCCCCACATCACAATGATTTTAATGGCCAGCTTCACTTAATGCCAGGCAGTCCGTCTATGGCCATTGAGGTCCCCATGGAACCATGGGCATTTAGAAGGTGGGAGAGAGATCAAGGGCACTGACAGCCCCTGCGAACAGTATGTGGGGTCCCAGAGGGCCCTGTTCCTTGCGCATCTCTTTGATTTGGGGCAGAAATCCTCCAAGAGTGCCTGTGGGGCTCCCCAAGGGGTCTGCAAGTGTTACAGCCAGGGGGGTGCACCCCAGCTGGGGTGTCCACTGTAGGCTGTGGCCTCAGCCTCAGCAGCCCAGCCTGGAAAATAGGCTCTAGGCCTGCAGACCTGCTGGCAGCATTTATGTCATCCACCTCTGCTCCAAAATGCTGGCAGCTGCATCGAACCAAGTGCTTTTTCAGGGTGCTGGGTTCCTGATGCAGCTTCTGCAGCCCAGATTTCTTCTGGACTTGAGGCCAACTCAGCCTGGTGCAAGGTCACCGGAGGGCACATGTGAACCTTCGCACATACAGGGCTCAAGGCTTCTGTGAAGGAGGATTGGGATACGTGTGCTCAACAACCAGCTTTGTGGCAGCAATTTCAGGCACTGCACTGGACAGCTGAGAAATCCAGTGAAAGATATGGCAAGTGTGAGTAATGTCCCTATAGCACGTTTTCTATGTGCTTGGTTGGTGTGAGATAGAGCTAGTCTCCAGGCCACTGGTACCCCCACATGGTCCCAGCAGGAAGGGGGAACGAACTTCCAGCCTTCAAGGGCTGAACCCTTGTGGCAGGCAACATTAGCCCCATTTTATAGATGAGACACAAAGAGTTCAAGAAAGCTGGGCAGACGGTACACAGGCTAGAGGGAAAAGAGCTTGGTGTGGGCCCTAGGGCTCTGTCATTTTCAGTGTCCTAGCTATTCTATCACCTTAGTGCTGAGCCTGTACTGCTGCAGACTCCAGCAGCCTTCAGTCCCCATCCCTTGACCAAGCGAGACCAGGAGTTCCTAAGAACCCATTGTGTGGCCAATGCCTTCTCTGGTGGGGGGTGGGGCAACCTCCTTTCCCCACTATGAATGTGATCGCAACTACCTTGCCATCATATAGCAACCTTGGCATTCTTGCCCTCTGATCCTTCTACTTGCTGTTCACAAAATGATCCCTGTTCCCCCTCCCACCTTCTACATGGGCCAATGTCCCACCAACCTTGATGGGGAAGGGAAGGAGGCAAGCCATGCCTGGTGCCAATGTGTTTTGAATGAATGAATGACAGGATCATGCCTTGTCATTGCAGCCCTTGATCAGGCTTGATGGAACTTTGCCCCTGTCATCAGAGAATTTTGTGCTGCTATCTACTTGAGTTCACATGTCCTTTCAAGACAGGGACAAATTCCTCTCACTCTAGACTCTACCATAGTAGTACAACTGTCTAAAGAGGACACTGTGAGCCCATGCCTGGGCCCTGCTCTTTGGCCTTCTGAGCCAGCCACCACTGATGTCCTGAGGCCTTAGAAACCCTTGAGCACTTGGTGCCCAAGAATCAATTACCCAATTGGACATGTCTCAACAGAGTTTCTGAGATGCTGGGGACTAAGTGGTCTCCTGTCTTGTGCAGTACCCCTCCCCTGACAACATAGTTCCTTCCTGAGACAGGAGATCCTAGCTTCCTACACAGTTGGCCCCAAGATGTCAGCAGCAGGGCCTCAGATGAATAAGCTTCTTATGCTCTGCCCCAGGGTTTCTCAACATCTTTTGGTGTATGGCGCAGTCATGCAAGGGACATTCTGGGGGGAGGGGAGGAGGTTCCACTACCCATTCAAGCATCTCCTCCAATCTTCCCCACTTCTACCTTCTCTTCATTGCAATTTCTTGGGACTATAAAGCCAAGAAGCCAGGCTGTCCCTAGGCTCATTGCAAACACTGCCCTATAGTGCCCATACCTCACCCCATGAGGGAGCCATGTGGCTCAGAGCCCCTCTTTTCTCCCTGGATGGCATCAGTTATTTTAAATCAGACAAGGATGGTGTGAAACAAGGATTCCTGTTTCTTCAGGAAGTCTTTCCTGCCCACCCCCCAGTGCCTACTGGGGCTGAGTTTCCTTTCCTCTGCCCATATCCATACACTTCCGCCATTCCTCTTATTTTCTTTCTCTCTCCATCACCAGTGAATCTTATTTAACTCATCAAACTACAGCCTTTACATTTTTGATATGTCCACTCTCCAGAAAAATCTGGAGAGTTCTACTAAGCATCTCTGCTGCTTAAGTGGTTTTACTCTTGCTCTCACCCCCCAGAGCCCCTGTCTGAGCTGCCCCTGGAAGATTTTCAAGTTCCCCACTCACTTGCAGAGCTGGCCGGCTGAAAGCTGGTCCCTGAGCTCAGGTGAATTCCTTAGCTTATTGCCAAGGTGTCTCTCAGAGAGCAGGTTAACAGGAAAGAAGAGTGACATTGGTGTTGCTGCAAATGTCTGTGGCTGGGAGCTTACAGCTCACTGTGCTGGCTTCTAGAGGAGCCGGTACCCAAGGCCTGAGCAGACTGGGTGGACAGGGCCAGTGGCACATTTCGACTCATGAGAAGTACTGCTTCGTTTAGCTGTCTAATTGACTCATTCAAAAGAGGCTGTTTTGCCATCACTACTGCCAGCTCTTTATGGGACAGGCAGTGCCTGAGAGGTTTCTGTTATTTCCAGTCCTGGCACATGGCCCATCTACTTTAATATTTGCCAAGTGCCATTTTGAGATGCAAATAGGGGCAGTTGGGGTACAGCAGATGGGGTGAAGTATGGTGGAGGCAAAAAGACCCAGGATTAAACCCTGGCTTTATCTCCTCCAGATGATCTTTTTGGACAAGCCTATGTTTTCTGTCTACCAAGTGGATTGTATGATGCTCAGCTTCTAAGGTTATTGTGAGAAGTGAATTGAATTCATAAGGACCCACACTGGACCCACTTTAGCCTTTTGGTTCCCTAATCTTAAATAAGAAGGCATCTTGCTATTTCCAGCACCTGCCATGGGGTGCTGAGCTACTGGGGTGCTGGTGTTGGAGAGGTCCCGTCACAGGGTTCGGGCTGGAGATGGAAGGGATATGCACTGAGAGGCCATTCTTCCACCCAATCTGCTCATGCTCACTGGCCATCTCTGGTCCTCAGTGAGCAGGGAGGACCCCTGGCTGGGGGGAGTCCTCTGAGAGCCTTGCCCAACCACCTAGAAGGAAGCGGGTACCCTATGGACAGATGAGAAAGCTTCAGCACAGTCTTTCAGCGACTTGCCTGAAGTCACACAGGCGAAAGAACCCAGCAGCTCAGACTCCAGGATCCAGACACTTCCAGGAAATCCTGAAGGGGAAACAAGGGAAGAGTAAACAAGGGATGATGAGAGGAGGGAGAATGGGGGGAAGATGGGGGACAATAAAATTGTGTAGGTACTGCTTCAAAAGACAAGGACAAAGTTAAAGCTTCTAAAGGAAGCTAAACTATTCCCTCCACACCTCCTCCTCATCCCACCCTCTAAAGAAAAGATGGCAAGAATGAGTCAGTGCACAAGCCCTTGTCTGGAGATTGAGGTTTGGGGGCAGATTTAGTCCTGGTTCTTTCTGCCACTAATTAGCTGCATGAATTTGGGCGAACTTCCTCTAACTTCTCTGGACCTTGGTTTCCTCATTTATAAAATGAGAAGGTTAAATAAGATGATCTTTATTGTCTCTTCTAGCTCTAAAAATTTTTCTGATTATTTAAGTACATATCTCAGAGCTGTGACTGTTGTGATTGCTATTTTAGATGGGAAGCCATCACGATTGCCTTAGGAAGGAAGCTTGCTCTTTTCTTCTTCAGCTGGGGAAGGCTCTAGAATGATTAGAAGGCCTGAAGCAGCCAGGCAGCTAATGCTGAGAGAGAGGAGCAACCTTCCACCCGCCACTGTCACCCCTCGTCAACTTCACCCATGGCAGCCCAAGCCACTTCTATCTCCCAGGAAAGTGCTTAATTTATATCTCAATTCCATGAGTGAAAGGAGCCAAGAATAACCAGCATGACGCTATCAGTATGTTAGGGCATCCATAACAAAATACCACAGACTGGGGAACTTAAACAACAGACATTTATTTACTCACAATTCCAGAGGTCAGAAGTCCAAGATCAAGAAGTGAGTAGGTTTGGTTTCTTCTGAGGCACCTCTCCTTGGGTTGTAGGTGGCCACCATCTTGCTGTGTCCTCGCATGGTTGTCTTTCTGTCTTGTCTGTGTCCTGGTCACATTGGATTAAGGCCCACTCTAATGACCCCATTTAACCTAATTATCTCTTTAAAGACTCTATTTCCAAGTACAGTCGCATTTTGAGTATTAGAGGTTAGGGCTTCAACATATACATCTTGGGGGAGACAATTCAGCCTGTAACAGTGACCATGACACTTATTGTCCATGCTGGAATAAATACTTTTTAAAAATATTTTTGAACTTTTAATTGAAGTGTAACATGCATACCAGAAAGTACATGTATTTAAGTTTATAACTTGAACACATTCACATAAGCAGATTAAGAAGTAGAGCATTACCAGTGCCCCCAAATCTCCCCTTGTCCTCTTTCACTTATCCCCCCAAAGGTAACCATAATCCTGACTTCCAACAACATTCGTTAGCTTTTCCTGGTTTTGTATTTTGTATATACAAAATCATACAGCATGTGATTTTTTGTGTCTGCCTTCTTCTCTCAACATCATATTTGTGAGATTCACCTATATGGTAGCGTGTAGCTGTATTCTGCCGTTTCTCATTACTGTATGTAGTGTACAGTATCCAATTGTGTGCATATGCCACAGATTATCTACATATTCTACCACTGATGAGCTTTTGTGTACCTTCCAGTTTGGAACCGTTATAGACACAGGTTACTATGAACATTGGTAACACGTCTTTAGGTGACCGTATTTTATACAATTCCGTGGGTGTATTCGTGGGAGTGAAGTTGCTGGGTCATACAGTATGCATATGAGCAGCTTTAGCGGAGACTGCCAAATCCTTTTCCAAAATAGTTGTACCAATTTACACTGCCACCAACAGTGACAGTATGAGTGTTCCAGTTGTTCCAAATCCTTGCCTATACATGTTTTTTTTCCCCATGTATTTTTATTTTAGCTATTCTGATGAGTGTGATAATATCACATTGTACTTTTAATTTTCATTTCCTTAATGGTTCATGATGTGGAACATTTTTGCATTTGGATAGTCTTTTATGAAGTGCCCATTGAAGTCTTTTTTCTCATTTTTTCTACTGGATCATCTGCCTTTATCTTATTATGTAGGAATGCTTTATATACTCTCTGTGAGTCCCTTGCTGATTCTGGAACAATTTTGAGAGTGAAAGGAAGGATCTAATAATAAATAAGCTGGGGCAAGTGTTATAAACCAAAATCATCCTAGGCTATTTGAATAAATTCAAATGATCAACCCCCATAACATGTTCCAGTTTTAACAAGATTTAAAAAGGCAAATATGAAGGCACCAAAGGCTCATGTAAGAAAATTTTTAAAAGAGTACTGTTTGTAGTATACAGCTTTGCA
>NW_006442484.1:11974279-11994336 GCF_000325575.1 Pteropus alecto
CAGTATTGGGATGAATTTTTATTCCCATTTGAGACTGATGCAGCATACAGCTTTATAGTGACCATGATTTGCCTTAGATTCATTAAATTTCTGATATTTCGTGATGCTCGTAGTCCAACATTCAATTTTATTCACAAAGAAACAAATCTTGACTAGTTAAATGATATGCTCAAGTTCACGCAGCTGGTTAGTACAGAGCTGGGACTAGAATCTAAGGCTACAGTGCTTTCTTGAAAGGAATTCTGATAAGAATTCAATATTTAAATCAACATATAAATGCCTTAGATTGTGTGCGATGTCATTTTAAAGCATTGATATCCTTTGAAATATTGGGATGTGGAGAGAAGGCACTGACCTGGAAGTCAGAGACTCAGCCCTCATCTTATTTTCTCACTGGCCAAAAGATAAAACGCCACTGGAATGACCTCTGATATCCCTTCTAAGCTCTACATCTAAAAATACCTTGCATGAGGGAAGAGAAAGGGTAGCTTTTTTTTTTTTTTTTTTTTGCAGCAGGAAGCAAGTAAATAAGTATAGATTTCCTATGAAAGGCAAAGATTGAGTTGCTTTAGTCAATAAAGAGAAAGGAGAGAAATCAGCTTCAAGAAGGCAAAGTCCTAGTGGTTCGAGCAGTGGAGAGCAGCCATCCCTCTCACTCTTTTATTTCAAATGGGCAAAAGAAAATATTTATTTATAGGAGGAGGGGTTCAGGTTATACCTGAGAGACTAAGCGATGTTACTTTAGGAGACTGAAGAATCTTCTCTACAAGTCACTAAATTAAAGACTTTTATATAACTGGGATTATTATGGTTGGAAGTGAGAGAAAAACATATTCGAATTGACAAGCAAAAAAAAATTTAGGGAAGAAAAAATATTTTAGTTCATATAATTGAAGAATCCATGGGTAGGTTTCATTTCAGGCCTGGCCAAATCCAGGCTCAAATAATATTTAAATTCATCCCCACCTCATTTGTCTATCCTTTGCATTGGCATCAGTTTCGAGGAAGGCCATCTCCCCCATATTGGGTCAGTCATGGCCACAGGTTTACAGGCTTATATTTTCTCAGTTTAGCAATTCCAGCAATGTATTTCTTTTTCATCATTCCAGCAGATGTCCCACGTTGGCCTGACTGGGTCCCATACTCATCGCTGAACCAGCCTTTGTGACTCTGATTATTTATTCCTTCATTATCTAACTGTCTTTGTGGATAGAATCAACCCCCAATGGGACTTCAGGGCTTGAGTCAGGAAGCCGGCTTCCTGAAGGACTATCAGGGTGGACTCTCACTGGAGGAAAGGGGGATTAATTCTGGTCAGGCACCTACTTTACCATCTGTGATACTGCAATTTATAATAAGAAATATATATTTGGTCATCATTCCTGTTTCTGGCACAGAGCTCCTAAAAACTTTGGAATTTCCTAAGTGATGAGAGCAATCAAGCTGTCTTTTGTTATACTAATGAGGTGACTTTTGGAGAGCACTTCTGGAGGAGGACTGGTTGCCTGGAAGACCAACTAAGTGATTAGAGGGTTGGAAGTTTAAGTCCCACCTCTGACCTCTGGGAAGGTGAGAGAGGCCGCTAGAGATTGAGTTCCATCACCAATGGCCAATAATCTAATCAGTCATGCCTATGTCATGAAGCCTCCATAAAAACCCCAAAGGGCTGGGTTTGGAGAACTTCCAGGTTGGTAGACATGTGGAAATGTGGGCAGAGTGGCTCCCCAGAGAGAGCACGTTCTACATCCTTTCCCCATACCTTGCCCTATGCATCTCTTCCTTCTGACTGTTTCTGGGTTCTATCTTTTTATGATAAACTGATAATCTATTAAGTAAAATGTTTCTCTGAGTTCTGTGAGCCCTTCTAAGAAGTTACTTGAACCCAAGGTGGGAGTCATTGAAATCTCAAATCTATACCCTGTCAGTCAGAAGCACAGGTGGCAACCTAGGCTTGCGACTGGCATCTGAAGTGAGGGTAGTGGGGCGATTTTGTAGGACTAAGCCCTTAACTCATGGGCCCTGACGCTATCTTTAGGTAAGTAGTGCCAGAATTGAGTTGAATTGTAAGCATGCTGCTACATTAGTGCAACCCAAGTGCAGCGTGTGCAGAAAATACCATGCTTGAAGCAGGATGGTGGAGAAGATGCTATGTTGTCTTTCCTTCTAACCCAGGATTCCAGGAAACAGAGAAAGGGAAATAATATTTATTGTGTGTCAATATGCGAAGTACTGACGTACAACCTCATTTTATATTCCAATTATCCCGTAAGGAAGATATTAATTTCCCAATTTCACAATCAAAGAAAATGATGACAAGAAGGTTAAGTAACTTACTCCTCAGGGTCCCACTACTGGTTTGTGAAGGAGCCGGTTCTCAGCCAGAGGTCTTGACCCTAAAGCTACTCTCACTCCACAGAGCTGCCATCTGAGCCAGGGCTTTAGTGTCTAGAGTGGTGTGAGTCATAAACATCAGAGTCGAAAGAAAGAGACTTGGCCAAGGGAAGGAGAAAGAGGTCTGGCTTGGGTCCTGCTTTCCTAGTAGCTGGCCGGCCAACTGACTTGGGTGACTCTCTTGCCAGCCCTGGCTCTTCCTTTCCTCATCTATAGTATGGAGGGAGGAGTGGAAAAATCTGTATGGTGCTCTGAAGCCAAGTGTGACCAACCTGTGATCAGATGAAGAAGGGTGCCTGCTCTGGCCTAGGAAGCCACATGCTAAGGGAGCTCTGGATCATACTTCAGGCTTCTGACCATGCTCGTTCCAACAAGCACTGAGCCAAGCTTTTCGCCTTCACCCATGTTCTCCTTGGCGCTTTGCTTGTTCGCACTCCCCGCCCCACTTTAGGTGCATCTCACAGCCTATACTCCCCCACCACACACCTGGACCTTGCTCCTGCCAGAGCTATCTTCAAGTAGAGCCTTGCCCTGGGAGCACTTATTCCCAAAGGTGTTCTAGAGTTTCCAGAGCTGATGCTCAGAGGCTTCTGCATTGCTCTGTATTCCAGCTTGCCTTTCCTGGGTTGGATTGATTTTCTTGAAGGGGCTATTTTGTCTCCTTCATCTTTCTCCATCATCTCCTAGATGCAGCTCAGGAGGCTCACAGATTTGTTGTCACTTCAGACGAGATCGGGCTTGTTCAGGGTAGCATGGCCATAGACAGTTTGTTGTCACTTCAAACTTGAGAGACCTGCAAATTCTAGCATGGCACTAGGCAGGGCCCTAGCAGAAGGGGGGAATTCTGTTCTTCACCCATCCAAGGCTAGGAGGTGGCTTTCCTGGGGAAAGATGGGTCTGTCCTCCTGCCCTCTCTCCCTGGTTCTATCTAGGTTCTGGAACAACGTGAAGCCACTATATTCTATGTACATCTTTCTGGGGTAGAGTTGGGAAAGGTGGTGTCTGATTTTTCTCCTATAAGTCCACAATCATTTTTCTAAGTACCATTACCCTAAGTAATAAAGAGATGTGTGTGTGTGTGTGTGTGTGTGTGTGTGTGTGTGTGTGTGTGTGTGTGTGTGTGTGTGTATTCCAGTTTAGTCAGAAACGCAGGGTGGGACTGGGACTTTGGCACATATTTTGATGAGATTAAATTTTTAAAAAAGTTTCAATAAACATGTATTGAATCCCTTCTGTGCTATATACTAGACATAGGCTGATGGCTGGGACATAGGCCGCTCTCCGGGTACCCACAGTGAGCCAGATGTAGAAATTCATCATTGAAATAGTGTGGTTGTGCTGCCATGGAAGCAAGGACAAGGTTTGTGGAGGTTTCTTTTCTTTGGACAAAGAACCCTTCCCAGGAGAGAGGATACTTGAGCGGGTAGGAGTTTCCTGGAGTCTTTCTTGGACAGAGACTTGGCATGGCCTGGAAATATGAACTAGTTGGGAAAGCCAGAGCATGGGGCTCAGCAGGGGAATGGTGACAAGGCTCAGGAAACAGGCAGCAGATAGGTGATGAAGGACCTGGGTGTGGTATTAAGAAGTTTGGACTAAAGCATAGGTCACATGTCAACTGAGTGTCTCATTAAAATGCAGATTCTGATCAGCAGATTCTGAGGTTGGGCCTGAGAGCCTGCATTTTTAAGAAACTTTCAGGGGATACCATGGACCACACTCTGAGTAGCAAGAGTAAAGACAATTAGGTATCACAGGATTTTACATAAAGGAATGATTATTGAATGAATGAATTATTGAATGAATTCCCTCGGATTTGTGTACCTAAAAACACTAAAAAGCATAAGCATATTATCTAATTTGTGTAATATTCCTGTGAATGTGATTTATATCACCTGTAATTTTTAGGTGAGGATCCTGGAGTACAGAGAAGTTAAACAAGCAGAACTTTATAGCCAGACAGGGCCTCAGAAACTCCTCATTTTACAGGCGAGGCAACTCATGTGTCATCTCTGAGGTTGTTTGACATTTGAAGGCCCAAGTTGCTCACGGCTGTGCAGGTCCTTCCAGACAAAGGTTTGATGAAAATATTCAGTCCACCCTGGGAAAGGTCCCAGGCTTGCCTCCCTCTCTCAGCTGAGCTCTGGGAGCAGGTGTGGGGTTAGGTTTCTGGAAGAGTGAGTAGCAGACATGGAGACGTGCTGCTGGGGTGATATACTTGAATTTATGAACATCCTTGATTGGAAGATCCCAGATTTTAGGCTTTTTGTCTTCCACTCATTTTCTTTGTAACCTGAACCAAATCAGGTTCAATGTAATGCACGTCATCCTTTTCATCAGTACAAATAGGGCTAGCAGCCCCCACCCCCATTTTCCTCACTATCTGGTCATGAATGTCAAATTGGAAGGGTTTTCTCACATGTATTGGGCATCTACCATGTGCCAGACACTGTTCCAGGCACTGCAGACATAAAACAGGGCAGACCTAGTCTCTAACCCCATGGCACACACATGTCTGAGGATACTGGCATATAAGACACATATTCTAAATTAAATACATTCAAATATACAGAGCACAGCCAAGAAGTATAGAGCAATGGGGCCTTATGACATGAGGTTCAAACATCAGGTCTCAGACAGCTTTCCAGGGAAAGTGGTATTTCAGCAGAGAAATGAAAAAATGAATAAGAACTAGCAAAGTGAGGAGAAGGGAGCCTGGCTGGGAATGCACCGCAGGGCAGGAGGGAGTTGGCGGCTTCCAGGAAGTAAGAAAGAGTTGGGTATTCACAGTAAATATGGCAGTCAGGGAAGGTGCTACCAAGAGGGCCTGAACGAATGAGCCAGGTCAGATCTTATAGTACTTGTTAAAAATTTGGGTCTTTATTCCAAGGTCAATAATAAGCCATTGAAAGGTTTTATGCAAAGGGGTGACATGAACATTTTAATTTAATGAGATGATCCTGATCTGTGTGGAAAATGTCTCGGGCAAGAGTAATTTTGAACAAAACCAGCTAGGACACTTCTGCCTAGTCCAGGTGTGAGATAATGGCAGCCCTAGTTTGGGGGTGGGGAGCAGGGGTGGTAGTGAAGATCGTGAGAAGGGGATAGATTTTGGAGGTATAAAAGACAGGCTTAGGGATTGATTGAATGTGGGAGTGAGGGGGAGGAAGTAGAATAGGACAACTCGTAGGTTTCCAGTTAGAAAAAAACTCAGTGAGCGACAGTAGAGTTTATTAAGATTGGGAACAGTGGCGAGAGCAGGTTTGGGTAGGTGGCTGGTCATTAATTCGGTTTGGACCTGTCCCAATACTGGTGCAGATGAGCTCTCTAAGCCAGCGGTCCCCAACCTTTCTGGCTCCAGGAACCTGGGCTCCCATGAGAATCTAATGCCTGATGATCTAAGGTGGATCTGAGGCAGTGATGCTAGCTCTGGGGAGTGGCTGCAAATACAGATGAGGCTTCACGCACTGCCCGCCACTCATCTCCTGCTGTGAGGCCCGGTTCCTATCAGGCCAGGAACCACTACTAGACTGAGACCCGGGGTTTGTGAACGCCTGCTCTGAGCCATGCTGTTGAGTTGGCAGTTGGCTATAGGGTCTGGCTGTGGATGTCTGTTGAGGCTGGCAACATTGATTTTGGAATTCTATATCCCTAAGCAAAGAATTTCAAGTAAGCAGCATGGAGGAGGTACCCAGGAAGATGGAGTGAGAAGAATATAGAGAGCTAAGGACAGCGCCTAGAAGTGCTCTGCCATTCGGAGTTCAGCAAGTGAGATTACAGATGAGGAATAGAACTAAAAGTTAAATCAAGATGTCATTATTGCTGGTTGGACTGGATTTACTATGTATAATAATGTACTTCTCTGACAGTTAATGCTGCATTTGGATAGGTGAAATTATAATTAATGTTCCCAAATCTGCAAGACTATTTTCCCAAAGTCTTTTTTGCCTCTATTAAAAGAAAATTCCATGAGGAGGAAATTATTCTTGTCATGCAACAGGGTTTTCATTTTCAAATTATTAAAAAGAAGGCATCCTCATCTGATCATTCTCATATAAAACCCTGTCTTAAAAACCTGATACCATTTCTTCAACTTTCCCGAGAGCTTACTGATTTCAGTTGGGACCCTCAGTTCTAAAACAGACATGGAATGAGCCCGGCTCCTGCATGAACCTCTTTGATATCTCTCCTATAAGCCAATTTCATTTTTTGCCTCCTGTCCTAGTCTTTGGCTATAGGTTGTTCCAGGAATTTCTATGCTAACTTACATAATATGACTAGATAATGGGGAGCTGAACTCATTTTTTATTTTACTTTGAAACGAAATTCTAGATAGTATTTATGGGGAGGGGAAGAGCCAGACTGTGATGAGTGAAAATAGTCTTCAACCATGAATTCAGATGAATTTTCTTGGGAAAGTATCCTTCTCCAGAACTCTGCCTGTGCATAGGAGTGGGGATGGGGTAGGGGTTCTTGCCTCCCACAAAATAAATCCAATCAAAAGCAGACATTCTGTAGGAATCTAGCCTGCCAGACTCCTATTCAAAGCTAGTTTGCTTCTTTGAATTCCATTAAGCTTTTCTTGTAATAACAGGGAAGTTTATTGTGTTCACTTTAAATGTAAAAGGGCCCTTTCGGGAGAGATGGATACCTTGCTCGCCATAGAGATTTGTTAGAGGAGAGTCTTCATTTCTTGATAGCTGAGATTCTGTTTTTCACCATGAAACTCACATGAAGAAATGTATTTCCGAACGTGACCATTTGAATTGAAATACCTTAATTTTAATTTGAGACTCAGAAAACATTTGATTTTTGATCCTCTCAGGGGTCCCCAGCTGATGGCAGGTAACTGAGGTAGTGTGTCCAAGCACATGGATTTGACCAGGCTGCTGAGTCTAACTTTCGCCCTTGTCAGCTGTGAGTTTAGCAAGGTCATTTAAGCTATCCATATCTCAAACTTCTTATCTGTATAATAGTAATAAAATTATACAGTAGTGGCCATCTACGTGGGGCTTATTGTAAGGTTTAAATAAGCAAGTGTAAGTTGAGTGCTTAGAAGGGTGTCTAAAATAGACATGCACTATATTAATTCTAACTAGCATTACCACCAGGCGGGGCAGCTGATTGGATTGTGTAATGAGTAGTATGAGCTGCCGTCCATCTACTGCTCCTATGCTCGGTGCTTTATGTGCATGCATCTCCTTTAGCTTTTCTTACAATAACTCCGTGAGATGGATAGTATTTATTTTATCCATTTCGCAGAGGTGTAAGTCAAAGGTCACACGGCTGGGAAATGACAAGGCTGAGATTCAAACCTAGGTCTGTCTGACTCCAAATTGCAGCTCTTATCCTCTCCTTTGTACCATTGTGGTTATGTGGACATAGGGCACTGGATGAGGCTGCAGATGTGTTCCCAAGGGCAGAGTGAAGATGCAGGAAAGAAGCGAGGATCAGGCTCATTGGGAGTGAAGGCCTTCTTAGCCTAATTGACCAGATGATCAGGCAGTTATGCCCTTGTCATTCCTCCTGGAGTAGAATTGTGTAGGAATCAGGAGTTGGGAAGGGATTCAGGCCTCCATTCTTCCTGTGATTGGGAATTTTTCCTTCTTCTTGCAATCCTGCCTTCTGTCAGTTCCTTTATTACAGCCTTCACTTCTTGCCTCTCTAGCTCCATTAAACCCCAAATACCCGTGTGTGTGTGTGTGTGCGTGTGTGCGTGTGTGTGTTAGAAGAGGGATAAGTGAGTCAGGACCTTAAAGAAGAGTAGTGGGAGCCCCATTTCCAGGTAGGGGCAAGAACGGTGACCTGGAAATTAAGAGAAGTGCTGGTCCTCTCTCTGCTATTAATTAGTGAGATAATCTGGTAAAGTTACAGAATCTTTCTGGGCCTTATCAGTGAGTTTAGGCTTGGAAAGTGTCTGACATCCTGTGGTTATAGGCAGCCTTCTCCTAAATCTCTGACCTCTGGGGAGCTATCTTGATGGCAGTGAGGATGTTGGTGGTAAGGTGGTGGAGGAGGTGATGGAAATGGTGATGATGGTGGTGGTGGAAATGGAGGTGGTGAAGGTGATGCTATGAGCCCTTAAATGGCAGTGGGCACTGTACTGAGCACTTCACAACCATTAGCTCCTTTAATCATCCAGCAGTTATCGTCATTTTCCAGATGAGCCAAGCTTTAGAGAGTAAAGCTGATCATCCCTTGGGGGGTGTAGTTGCAACGCAGGAGGTGCTAGCGGGGAATATGTTACAGGAATATTTGTGATAGACATAGAGTGGGAGGGGTGTCCATCCAGCCACGGTCATATTTTGCTCTCCCTAAACTCCCTATAACCAAGTTGTGCCCAGATGGAAATTTAGAGTTATAATTGCAAGATTTCATTCTCAAGAGGTCACGTGGCATATCATGTAGACATAGTCTCTGACTTTACCAGATGCTCTTCTAGGTGCTTTCTCTATAAGTTCCCTCCTTGGGCTGCAGCCTCCAACCCTTATGCTTCGGGTCTTGGCCTATAGCTTCTCTGATGAAAGACTTGTAGCATCTTTATGGGGACTGATTTACAGGGCCCGGAGGTGAATTATTTTGGGACAAGTGAATGTCCTCCAACATGTTTCTTTGGTAAATGTGGTTTCTTTACATCTTGTTTCACCTGTTGATCCTCATGGGTACTGTTCGTACCCCACGAGGCTTTCTTGAAGAGAAACAAGAAAAGAAGCAGGTTTTTAGCATAGAGGTCTCAGGGCTTGGTGTAGCACAGAGGGGTGAGAAACTAAATCTGCTGGCTTCTGAAGGCAGTTTTAGAACCCAAGACTCCTCACTCACCCCTGTCTAGACCTCTTGGTTTTGGGGGTTCTTGGGCTTCCTGGGCCTGGGGTTTTTTGGTCTTTCTTGAATGAGATGATCCCTTCTTTCATTCCCCACTCTCTCCTTTTCTTCCCCTCAGGGCAGGAGATGGAAATGATCCAGGCACTAGGTCCTGCATCAGGAGGGTTAGTACTGACCATTTTGGACAGGGAAGTTGGCTTCAATTGATTCTGTTTACATTAAGTTCATGAATGTTAAATGCCCTCCTACCCAGCCCCTCCCTGGGACCTCCAACACCACTCTCCCTCCCCCAAACATTTACTGAGGAACGACTGTGTAAAGATTTTCTGTTATGTGCTGAGAATATAACAGTGAAGATGAAGAGTCCTGCCGACATGGAATTTATGGTCTAGTTTATACTACAGTGTTATGATGATGGGGGTAAAAGCAAAAGGTGCTAGTGAATTCATAGTAAAGAAATTAATATAACCTTGTGGAGACAAGGAAGGCTTCCTGGAGGCAGTGCCACTAAGCAGAAACTTGTAGAATAAGAGCTGGACAAAGCATGGGCAATTGGGGTAATAAGAGGAGGGAGGAAGGGACAGAGGAGGAGGAAGTGCAGAGGATAAGGAAGATGTAGCCTAGGTAGAGGGATCGGCACGCTCAAAGGCTTGAAGAACAAAAAATAGAACAGACTAGGGGGGGTTACTTGCCCCTGCCTCAGTCACAGGCACTCGGTGCTCATTCTCCCAGGGTCCAGAGTCCCGCTGCACAGAGGACTTGCAAGCACGGACCTTGGAGAGAGGCAGGGCACGAGATCTGCAGGCATGTCCTCTCTCCTCCGCACCCCTGAATGCCCATGTTACCTTTGTTGCGTGCACTTGGCTGCTCCATCTGAAGTCCACCTGGTTACATTGGGCTCTGCAAGCAGCTTGGGGCCAGTGCAAACACTACCAGACTGGAAGGTCCTATGTTTAGACTCCCGGGCTGTGTGATTTTGGGCACCTTGTCCCACTTTTCTGGGGATTCAGCTGGCTCCCCAGTAGATTCATCTCTGAGGCTTTTTCAGTGCTAACATTCCGTTAGGTGTTTTAGTTCTCTACCATTTGCAGGGAATTAAATTCAATTAGAAACTGCAGCCTTTTAGCATTAGGCAGTGTATAAGTGGCACGGCCAGTGCTAGGGTGGTCTGAGTTGACCCACTGGAGGGGATGGCCTAGCCATCGCACAGGCCACAGCTTCCCCAGCCGGCGTGGAGGGTGTCTCTCGTGACCACCACTCACTCCCGGGCTGTGTGTTCTAAGGGAAGACACATTTGGTTTGACTTGTCTTGCTGAGAAACAGCTATGAGCCTTTGTAGCTAAACCGCACATGGGGACTTTACTAGTAGTAGATTTAGAATAGACTGTTTGCAGAGAAAACCACACAGGTGCATACAATTGAGATCCACATAGAAAAATATTTAATAGATTCTAGTTCATCATTTTCCATGCATTCATCGAGAAGCAGAGGCGCTAAACCATGATGACAACCCTAAATGCTGCTTAATTTGAGTGCAAGTGGCTGTCCTATAGCTCCCAGACGGAAGGGCTTATTTTAGAAATATATATATTATTGTAGCGATTTATAGTTTTTCTTCTTGTATCGAAGCTTGTAGAGCAGAGTGAGATGGATGGAATGCTGAGCAAATTGCAAGTCATTTGGAATCTGGGTCTCTGCCTTCCACACGGTGGTTGGAGACACACTGGGGAGAAAGTCTTTTTGGGCTCCATCAAATAGCTGGGACAAGGACGGGACATCAAACCATCTATTTTCTTGGACAGAAGCAGCCATCTGTGGCCTTTACATCATTTTAAAGTTGTGGCCTGCACCCTTCTCTGAAAAACAAATCCCAACCGTTCTTCTATCTTGTCTTATAGAACATTTCTCAGTAGAAAAGAGGGCAAGAAGTCGGACGGTTTAAATGAAGATTACTAAGCTCGTAGGTCACTGGAAAAGTGACCGCAAGGTATCCAGGCAAGCCCTGGCAGCGTCAGAGGACATTGGACATGGAGCTGGCTATTAGTGGGGGGTATGTCCAGTGCATGGTCACCACCTGTGTCCCTCACATCCTCTGTTACTTCTAAAGCCTCTCCGCTTTCCTTTGGCAAACATGGCAATGAGTGGTGATCGTGTCACAGGAAGCCACTTGTTAGCTATTAGAGAACTTGCTTGCTGCTAATGCAGTCACCTTCTCAAAGTCTTTTAAGAAAATAATGGAAAGGGAGAAAAGGTATGTACTAGCAATGTAGGCAAAGGCTGAATATGGCTTGGTTTATGGTGATCTTGGGAAAAGACGGAGGGGAGAAAGGGGGAAAAAAGAAGAAGAGAGATGCCATTGGTTTATCTACTGGAGAAACATGTAAAGAAAGAAGAGAAATGGAGGAGGGGGGAAGAGTAGGGAGAAGGGAGAAGAAAGGGAGCAAAGGGACAAAAGAGAGAAAAAAGATGGGAGACAGGACCAAGGGGGAGGGCTGTACCAGGACTGAGAGAGCCTGGCAAGCTGGTTGTCAAGGAGATTAACTAGAGGGAGGGGTTCTTACTGTCCACTCAGACTGTAGACACTCAAAATGTGATGCTTCAGAAGCAAGCATGTGACAGTGATAGAGCCCCACAATGCCCACAAATTAGGGCTCTACCTCAATTTGTGCTTCTCTTAGACTAGTGGTTCTCAGATCCGAGTGAGCATCAGAGCCAACAGTGAGCTACCTAACCTTGGACTGCCAGGCTCCAGCCTGAGTCTGATTCAAAAGATCTGGGTTGGAGCTTAACATGTGCAGTTTTAACAAGTTCTCAGGTGTGGCTGATGCTGCTATTCCAGGAACTTCCTTTTAAGGATCACTGTCTTAGATGGTAAAGACTAAATCAAGGTCGGTGCTGATTTGAGCTCCTCATGTTGGACAAAGCCAACTAGTGAGATCATGTCTCAACTGGCTGGCAGAAGCAGATTGGCAAACACAAAAGATATAAATTGAGAGAGTGCTAAAACCTTTTATTGGATGGATATGTAAGATGGATGGATGGCTCTTCATTCAACTAACCATATGCTTACTTTCCACTGGCAATTGCTATTTAAATGTCAGCTGACAAGCAGATGTTCCTCACCCTACTATATGCAAATTAATTTATTGTCCACAAAACCTGAAGGAGTATTTTCTAACCATCTTCCTTTCCCACCCCCTGTCTCCACCCACCCCTTTGTTCTGGTCACAATGAGCCTTGCAGCTCTCAGAAGGTGAACTGACCATTGCATTCCTCCAGGGCCTATTCATGCTGTGTCTTTGCCTGGCTACTGTTTTCCTGGCTACTGTTTACTCTTCCTCTCCTTTAATTTTTCTGTCTTGAGTGTTCCCCATTGTGTGGTCGGCTAGCCCTTCTCATTGCTGCCATAATGCCCTTTCCAGACTGCTCTGATAGCTCTTTGCAAATGGTCACCAGGCTGTGGCTGCCTCATCCTCCTCAACTTTTTATCAGTGCCTAGGACGGGGTTTATAATAGACTCCGGCCAGTCAAGAAATATTTGCTGAGTGAATAAACAAAGTGCAGAGAACTTAAATTAGTGGTGGAAGGGAAGGGGCTGTCTAATTCCTGCTTACTGTGGTCAGGGTTAGAGAGAAGTTAGAATATTGGGGCGAGAAGAGCATGGAGAGGCTATACTAATCACAGAAATCCTAAATCATACTCAACAACCCTTCAGCACCCTTAAGGTTTCAGCGATTCAGTAAAATGTGACTCTAACATCCAGTGGAAAAGCAAATCTTTAGGATTTCTTTAAATCACACAAAATATCTTTGCTTGGGGGAAAGATCAAATTTTTGCATCTTTTCTGCTTAGTACTAGCTAAGTATTCTTTTCTGGCAGGTGCTTATGTAAGATGGATGGATGGCTAGATAGATGAATGAATGGATGGACAGAGAGACAGACAGATAGATAGATGGAGTCATTACAGGCCTGGTCACCAGGTCATGACTTGGAATCATATTTTGTTTTCTGAACATTCTTCAGCTCCCTCTGGCTGGACTTCACCTTTCTTTGCCCTGGGGCGGTGGGGTGCATCCTCCAGAGCTTTGTCATGTACCTGTTCTTGAGGGACCTAGTTCTAAAACTGAACTCAGACAGTGTATTGAAAAGGTGTTGCACTGACTTTAGCCAGGAGTCTAAGATAGTCCTGCCTGTCACTGCATTCCACACTGAGAATGGTCAGCACTTGAGCCTAAACCTGAAAAACAAAACTACATTTAAATATGATAGGCTTGTTTGTCAGTCTAGGGTAGAATCCAGTGTTCCGAGCAGTATGGCAAGGTAGCGGGCATCCTGCCACTCAGACATGTGAGACCTTGAGTGAGTCACTTCACCTCAGTTCTGTCATTTATAGGACAAGGGATTTCTGCAGTGGGTCTCTCTTCCCGCCTCCCAGTCTCTGATGACTCTAAGAGTTCTGGGGTACAAATAGCTCCCTTCACTTTAAATGCCAGAAGGGAGAAAACAGAGCACCGTGTCAGTTGCGTGAATGCCGACATGTCCCTGGCGGCACAGTTTAATGCACTTTTGAAGACAAAACCAAGCAGCCTGACATGGATGCTGTTGAAATGTCAGGCTTCAGTGCAGGATGTTGTTGGACATCTGCATCACTTCTGTTTTTTAAACAACCTCACTCTGCCGGGTATAAATCTGTGTCATTATCTAATGGCTCTTGTCATTTTAGTGTAGTGATCAAGGAGGAAAAATGGAAGTGCTTTACGCAGAAAAACAGATAAAATATGAAGGTATTTCTTAACCCAGAGTGCGAGGCTGTCTGGTGTACAATACAGATCTATCAATAATTCAGTTAAAACTGTTTACCTGTTTTACATGACTGGGTTCAGTTCACTGATCTTCATTCGAGTTTACACTGAAGTTATTTAACTGCAGGCTGCATGTTACACCACACAGACCAAAGCATTATACATTTTCCCCAATGTAATATACAAGTCCAAATTGATTGTGACCAAACGTAAATTTAGTCATATCTTTAATATGCTCTATCTATTAAGGTGTGACTAAGACTTTAAAGTTTTGTCTCAGCTACAGAGTAACCGAGACTATAGCCGAATCAGTGGCAAACAGCCCGAATACCAACACCTTTGGACATGCTATTTGTTTTCAACAATGTGTCATCTAAATTAATGAACTTTTTTTTTCCCCAAATGTAAAAGTGAACAATTACTTGTCCTTATAAAATGACAAATTTTACAAGGATGCTGGTTTGGTCCCCCCTTCCTTCCATCAGAGGCTAAGCTCTATTTCATTGCCCACAGGCACACACCTCACATTTGTCACTGGCTGTACCTATATGGCCAATGCTCCATTTTCCTAGAACAAAATTATCTTTCAAAGCACAGGAGGAAAGGCACCAGCCGTTTTCCCCACCTCTAATTGAGATGGAGGTAGTATATTCCAACAGCCCTGCCAGTTATTCCAAAATGACTAGGCAAGATATAGAATGAGAGATGCAAGATAGAAATTTGTGTTTTCAAAATTATTTAGGGTTTAGATAATTTGTAGTCTCCTGATACAGAAGGCTTTATGTGAAAAGATCTGATGAACCCGTTCTACACCATGGCTGAGAGAATGCACACTCAGAAATACGATCAGGCGTCAACCTTGGTTCCATTGGCAGAATCTTAGGATGATAAATACGGGCTAAGTGGGCGGTGTGTGTGCGTGTGTATGTGTGTGTGTGCATGTGTGCGTGTGTGCGTGTGTGCGTGTGTGTGTGTGTGTGTGTGTGTGTGTGTGTGTGTGGTGGGGGCCCTTGGTTTGGCAGGACTTTTCAGGGTATGTGGCTGGGAAGGAGGCAGAGAAATGGGAACAAGAAGAAATAAGGAGCCTTGCGATTTTGAGGGGGAGCTATAAGCATTACTTATACCTGTGCTGTAGCCAGTGGCCACCTATGGCTGGTCCCAACTGAAATGTGCTGTTAGGATAAAAGCCACACTGGGTTTCAAAGACTTACTATGAAAAAAAGAATGTGAAACATCTCATGAATATTAGGTTAATTATGTATTGAAACTGCATGTGAAATGGTAATATTGGGAGTATATTGGATTAAAAAACATATTAAAATAGATTTCTCCTGTCTCTTTTGACTTTTCGAATGTGGCTACTTGAAATTTTAAAATTACATGTGGCTTACATTATATTTCAGGTGGACAGTGCTGCTAAACATTCACTTTCCATGATAGAATTATGGCTCATGTTTACCATCTTGCATTTTCTGTACTTTTCAAATTGAAAATATGCAAAACAGACAATATTGTCTTTGAGAAAAAAAATACATATCGTGGATTTTGGAGTTCAGCCAGCATGTGTCCTAATTATAGCACGTGGGCAACTAACCTTCTCTGAGACTCAACTTCCTCATCTGTATAACAAAGGTAACAGTTTTGATCTTACCTGGTTATTATCAGAAATGAGAAATTAATACTCAATAAATATTAAGCATTATTCTTGGTCGTACCTCAAGACCTGTCTGATGCCTAATCTTTAATCCCTGTCTATTTCTAAATCAGCTCTTTGTCTCTCATTCTCCAAGATTATAGTTTGTATCTAATCTACCTACTTCTATACCTGATATTTCCCTTCTTTTTCTCATCACTGAGAAACTTGGGTCTGGTCACCTGTGTTCTGCTACCCGTTCAGACTAAGGTATCTCTCACTTACCTACTTTAGCTCATTTCGATTCTAGAGTAAGAATTCTATCCTGGCTAAAACTACAAACTAAGCCATAACTCTTCATCTATCCCTTCCTCTTGCCTCATACCTGAGATGCTGGCATCTTGGTTTTTTCCAAACTCTGCTTCTTTTGATGTGATGGTCAATCGAGGACATTTGATGCCACAAAGGGGGTGAAGGTAACAGAGGAATAAGGGCCATGCAAATAGGAAATCAATAGAACAGGAGCAAAGACAGGACAGAAGAAGAGCAATTTTATAACTTCTCTCTGCTTGCACATAACCGTGCCCTCTTTTCTCATTGCCTTTCTTTAGGCTGGCTTTAAAAGCTGTGCTATATTCAAGCCGTGGTAAGTACAAGGTGGTTCTTATTGCCTTTCTAGGTTCTTGCTGTCTGAAGTACAACTTCTCACAGTGTTGCATAGCACACATCTAAACCCTGTGCTCAAATTCCATATTCTAGGAAATAAGTCCTCAGATGAGGATGGCGATACTATTCTCTGAAATTCAGTGGCAGCGAAGAGAAAAAAATTTAAAACTTTGTGAAGATGCATAGCCTCTCTGGGTATGGTGAGCTTCCTTGCTCCTTCACAATTAATGAGATGAAGCTTTCAGTTGGAGCTGTGTGAGATAAAAACAAGGCGAGATAATACACTTGGAATAACACAGTTGTCTGGAAATGCCCATGCTTTTCAAAGCAGTGAAAAGTCTCCAATTTCTCCTGCAAATATTTTTTTAAAATCAGAAAAAAGGTTGATTTTTGTTCTCATTCAGCAGCTGTAACTAGGTGATTCAGAATATACTCTTGACTTAAGGTGATCTTTTTTACCTTTCATGAGATCAGTATGTAACTTTGCTTATTTTCTTTTTAGATTTACTGAGTGCTCTTAGGGTAGCAAACTCAAAAGAAATAAGCAGATTGGTTTGTATTTCAAGCTCGTGCTGAGGTTTGACAAGAGTAACCCTTGGAAACTAACTGGGGAGCAGAGTTCCTAGGGCCCCCTTTGCTGACAGCTGGTATTTGTGGAGGATTTCTTGCTGGGGGAGCTGGGTTATTTCAGTGCCAGAGAACACAGATAGGGCACTCTGCCGCCAGGCAAGGAGGGATGCTCAAGTGAGTGCATGTGAGAGTGCAAAGCCTGGATGCATAAGCATGGCTGTCTTTCCCAGAGCATTTATTAATGAAACATTTACCATCAACCAGAGGCAAGAAGGGGTCAATGCCAAAAACTGCTTCCCTGTGGTTTCCTAAAAAATCAGAAGGATTGAAAATGTGAATAAATTTTCCTTATTATTCAAATTTAGGAGAGGGATGAAACATTTCTGAAAATCTAAAACATAGCTTTAAGATATCAGCTCTGCACATGGATCTTACATTCTGTTGACTTGTCCTCTTGCCCTCCCCTTAGCCCAAGAGAAGAGAGCAAATGTGCTACAGATGTGTTATCTGACTTTTCTTGGTTGGGGATTTGGGGGGCGGGGAGGAGAATGGTCACTGTGGAGTAAACGCTCATGGAACTTGTGTTGTCTGTGGTCTAATAGAATCTTTTTCTTTGTCAGAGGTCATAGAAATAATGATTGTGTAAATCAGAATGCAGATATGTGGGTATGCAAACATGTCCATGTAGTCAGCTTTTGATCCACTTGAGGGGCCACTGAGTCACGTCTCATTTCTGGTCTGTTGAGACTGGAGCTCAGTGCCACAAGGACAATGAGCATGTTACAGCTGAAATTGAAGGGAATTTTTTATTTTCCATTGTTTTTAGATAACTGTCTTATTTAAAAACATTTGAAAAGAAACAGCAGTGCTTTACAGATATGTGTACACCTAGTAAATATATGTCCAAAAAACATCCTCAGTGATGGGCTAGTCCTGAAGTGGCTTCCCTTGAAATTGAATGCAACATCAGTGTCACTAAATATGCTTCTTCATTCCCAAGGGGGTGCCACTTCCATTTGTCTTGAAGATATCATTGGGTCTTCTTTAAAATACAAATGTTTCATCTGATATGGCTATACTGTATACATTTTTTTTTTAACAAAGATAAAACTAGATTAATGAAGTACATAAAATGCCTTCTGGATACACGAACAACAATGAAAACGTTTAAATTAACAGGCATCAACAGGTATAAATAAACTGTCTAAAGCATTTAATGGTCTTTAACATAGCAAATGCCCTCAGCCTGGAAACGGTGTTAAATTCTTTTTTGCTAGTGGCAAAAGAAGCTGTCAAAGACAACATTGAAAAATTGGTACCATTTCCTGGCCAGTAAGCACAGAACTGAGGGGCTAAAAATTTTATGGTTTTTTTGTTGTTGTTCTCATGCTGTATTTCTACTCCTCCCCACCTCCTCTTGTCTGCTCAGGGCTGATTGTTGTGACGCTGGCCGTCTGCTGGATGCCTAACCAGGTTCGGAGGATCATGGCTGCAGCCAGACCCAAGTACGACTGGACGAGGTCCTACTTCCGGGCGTACATGATCCTCCTCCCCTTCTCGGACACATTCTTCTACCTGAGCTCGGTCATCAACCCGCTCCTGTACAACGTGTCCTCGCGGCAGTTCCGCAGGGTGTTCTGGCAGGTGCTGCGCTGCCACCTGACGCTGCAGCACGCCAACCACGAGAAGCGTCTGCGCACCTTTGTCTCTTCCACCACGGACAGCTCCCGCTCCGCACGCCGCCCACTGATTTTCATTGCTTCCGGGCGCAATTCCTCTACAAGGAGACCTAACAAGGTTTTCTTAAGCACTTTCCAGAGCGAGGCCGAGGCTGAGCCCCAGCAATTGAGTCTCGAGTCATCAGGGCCCAAGTGGGAGACAAAACCAGACAACTCTGCTGCAGAGAATGGTTTTCAGGAACATGAAGTGTGAAAGTCAAGTACGAAAGCCCTCCTCCAACAAAAGCGACATTCCCCTCACAAAGCAGTGGCAAAATAGCCAGTGCCCCCATCAGGGACAGGAGTAGAATCTAGGGGCCCTGGAAAAGGCAGATGCCCACTGAATTGTCTCCGAAGGGCTGATTCTGCAAGCCGGGCCTTCACTCTGGTTACAGAAGGGAGTGGGGCTTTCAAGCCACCCTCTCCTTTCCTTTAAGTACACATTGAAAATTCAGACTGAATTTAGAGCTTACAAAAATGTTTTACATGGAACTCTTTCATTATTTGCAAAGGAACTAAAAGAGAATGCAGAATCCCTACCCAGAATCTAAGGACACCCAGAAGAACCTTGTGAAGCAGGGAAAGCGAGGGCCAGAAGGACATTGCAGGATGGGCTAGCATCTCCAGCTTCAGCAGTGTCCCGCGAAGAGGGCTAACTTGAGGAGCAGGATGGTGGTGGGGAGCCCTGGCTGAAGGGCCGAGGCAGAGCTGCTCCTTTTCTTGGGCCGGGGTCCATTGCACAGAGGGGTGTTGCAGCAGCTGATGCACACCGAGTTCAGTTTCCCTGGGGAGCAGAAGGACTGATACCCAGCCGAGGCAATGAGGCAGGCCGCTGATGATGCACACGACTTGCGGTACATGATCCCTGCAACACAGACCCACAGGAGCTGGGTTAACCTGCACTGGCCAACAGACAAAGTCCCTCTGAGCCCAGATCCCAGTGTGTCCTTCCCCTTCTCACAGCCCTGAGACTCGGTGGGCCAGGGAGGTGCTTCTGGTTGTTTCACTGAGCTCCACAAAACACAAGAGATAAGTGGTAAAGGAGGCAGTCATCATTTCACTACTTTTGACAGAATTGTTCCAAAAGCTATTTGAGATGCAATGCCAGTGAATAAAGAGTTGTCGAAACTAAAGTTCACTTTTTAAAAAGTGTACTAGATAAAGATTTTTCCTTTTTTTTTTTTTGTTCAAACTATCTCACGCCAGAGAGAACCACAAGCTACACATCAAGATCTTTTATTTCTATTATTACTTTGTAAGTGACCATGGAGAAATGCCTCTAGACAATTTATTTATTAAATCCTAGAATTTTCTGAATAAAGACCAAATCCCAGTGGGAATAAATCAGATCCCTACCGAAGGGGTCCTGATTTTTCCTAGGTTTGAGAGGTCCACCGGGTTTAGTGAGGGCTGACCTGGCTGGCCATGTGCCCAGGACAGCCTTATTCTCAGGGAAAG
>NW_006442484.1:11995311-12018373 GCF_000325575.1 Pteropus alecto
GGGGTGGGAGAAAGGGGTGAAAGGTTAAAGAAGTACAAATTAGTAGTTGATAGATGGTCACAGGGATGGGGAGCACAGCATAGAGAATGCAGTTAGCGTTAATATAATGGCTAGGTGGAGAGCCAGAGGAAAGAGCAATTAGGGGGATTGCTTTATAAACTATATAAATATCTAACCAATGTACTGTATATTTGAAACTAATTAAAAGAAATCTTAAAAAACAAAAAACAAACAAAAAAAGATGGGCAATAAAATAGAAAGTAAAGCCTTGTAAAAAAAAAAAAAAGAAAGAATCGAACTGCCTAAAACATCTAAGTGGGAAGTAAAGAAGTTAAATTTACATTAAAACATGTAATTTTATATCATTTTTTCCTATAAGTACATGTTTGTAAAGACTGATTTCTGACACCATTAGAAAATGTTGTATGGTAGGTGCTCTGGGTAAGATAAAGCCCAGGGACAGAGGATGTGTTCCAATTTCTAAGGAGCATGTTACACACTATAAGTAGGCATTGCCCACTTGTAAATTTCCCTTAGTCTGCATTTTCTATGCATTGCTCATTTTAAGAAACTTAGTTTTACTCACTGCCTTTTTGTTTTTAAATATTAAAAGCACTATAATCTGGCAATTCAATACACTTTTTTCCTTTAAGCGAGTTTTAATTAAAAAATATTTACTGAACATATTTTTCACTAAGAAGTTCAGACATTCGGATAAGGTGAAAATGCCCCTTGACCACCCCTTATAATCCCAGGTCCTCCTCAGAGGTAAACACTCTTAACTCTTTTGGATGCCTCATTCCAGGCCTGTTTCCATAAATTTACATATGTGCCCATGGAGAAATAAAGTGTGTGTGCATTCACATTTGTTAATAGTATCACATCCTAGATGCTGGTCTGCAATTTGCATTTTTTCTTAGTGACATGGCAGAGGATTTATTTTTAAGCCTAACTTTGTAGGGCTAAGGTATCGATGATGAGGTAGGTTAGTTATATAATGCATGAGGGGAGCCCTACAGTTTGCAACTGCCACCCAAGGGATACCTCCAGATCACCTGGCTCTGGTGGCCAGTGGGGCTTACACTTGTGGTCGCATAGAACTGTATATATTTGCATTCTTTAAAAGCTGCTTGGGGATCTGGCTTCTAATCAGCCTGAATCTAGTTGCTGATCAGAAGCCGGATCTG
Source organism: Pteropus alecto (assembly GCF_000325575.1). Taxonomy (NCBI): domain Eukaryota; kingdom Metazoa; phylum Chordata; class Mammalia; order Chiroptera; family Pteropodidae; genus Pteropus; species Pteropus alecto. The sequence goes on from NW_006442484.1 coordinate 11,996,499, forward strand.
AGATCCTCCTCAAATATTTAAATTAGAATTCCAATCTTTCTCAAACTCTTTCAAAGAATAGAAGATGGAATACTTCCAAGCTCATTTTACATGGCAAGCATTACCCTGATACCAAAATCAGACAAGAACACCATAAGAAAGGAAAATTACAGGTCAATATCCCTGATGAACATAAGTGTAAAAATCTATAATACTTTTTATGTGTTGTTGAGTTCAACAACATGTTAAAGGGATCATACACTGTGATCAAATGAGATTTATTTAGGGATGCAAGGATGTTTCAACATCTGCAAATCAACATTATACACATTAATAAAATGAAAGATAAAAATCATATAGCAATAGAAGCAGAAAAAGCAATTGACAAAATTCAACATCCATTTATGTTAAAAAAAAAAAAGAAAAAAAGAAACCTTCAACAAAGTGGGCATAGAGAGAACATACCTCAACATAATAAATACCAAATATGACAAGCCCACAGCTAACATCATACTCAGCAGTGAAAAGCTGAAAGCTATTCTCTAAAAGGAGAAACAAGGTAAGGATGGCCATCCATGCTCACCACTTTTATTCAACAGTGTTGGAAGTCCTAGCCAAAACAATTAGCAAAGAATAGAAATAAAAGGCATTTATATTGGTAAAGAAGAAGTAAAACTGTCCCTATCTGTGGATGACATATATATCAAAATCCTAAAGACTCCATGAAACTGTTAGAACTAATAAATGAATTCAGTAAAGTTACAGGATACAAATTTAATATACAGAAATCAATTATGTTTCTATGCACTAATAAAGAACCATCAGAAAGAGAAATTAAATTAATTCTACTCACAATTACATCGAAAAGAATAAAATACTTAGGAATAAATTTAACCAAGGAGGTAAAAAATCTGGATACCGACAACTATAAGACACTGATTAAAGAAACTGAAGATGCAAACAAACGGAAAGATAGTCCATGCTTATGGATTAGAAGAACTAGCACTGTTAAAATGTCCATACTACCCAGATTTAGTGCAATCCCTATCGAAATTCCAATGGCAGTTTTCACAGAAATAGAACAATCAATCCTAAAATTTGTATGAAATTACAAAAGACTCTAAGTAGCTAAAGCAATCTTGATAAGGAAGAACAAAGCTGGAGGCATCACACTCTTTGATTTTAAACTATATTACAAAACTATAGTAAGCAAAACAGTGTGGTATTGACACAAAAACTGATACATTGATCAACAGAACAGAATGAAAAGCTCAGAAATAAACCCACACATATATGTTAAATTAATTTATGACGGAGGAGCCAAGATTATATAATGGGGTAAGGACAGCCTCTTTAATAAATAGTGTTGGGAAAACTGGACAGCCACATGCAAAAATTAGAAATAAAAAGTGAAACTGGACCACTATCCTATATTTTACACAAAAATTTACTCAACATGGATTAAAGACTTGCACAAAGATGTAAAGCCATAAAAGAAAAAAATAAGCTCTTTGCACAAAGACTTGCACAAAGATGTAAAGCCTAAAAGAAAAAAATAAGCTCTTTGACATCAGTTTTGGCAATGACTTTTTTGGATCTGACACCAAAAGCAAAGGCAGCAAAAGCAAAAAATAAACTTAGTAGTTTAATGTGGGACTACATCAGACTAAAAACTTTTGCACAGCAAGGAAGCCATCAACAAAATAAAAAAGCAACCTATTGAATTTAAGAAAACATTTGCAAATTATATATTTGATAAGGGGTTAATAACCAACATTTATATATAAAGAACTCATAAAACTCAATAGCAAACGACCTCCCCCAAAACAAGAAACAATCCAATTAAAAAATGGGCAGGGGATCCGAATAGACATTTTTCCAAAAAAGATATACAATGGCCAACAGGTACAAGGAAAGTTGCTTAACATCGCTAATCATCAGGGAAATGCAAATCGAAACCACAATGAGCTATCGCCGCACACCTGTTAGAATGGTTATTATCAAAAAGACAAGAACTACCAAGTGTTGGTGAGGATGTGGAGAAAAGAGAACCCTTGTGCACTGTTGGTAGGAATGTAAATTGGTGTAGCCATGATAGAAAACAGTAGGAGGTTACTAAAAAAATTAAAAATTAAAAATAGAACTACCATACGACCCAGCAATTCCACTTCTGAGTATTTATCTGAAGAAAATAAAAGCCCTTACTCTAAAAGATATATGCACCCCCGTGTTTATTGTAGCATTATTTGTAATAGCCAATATATGGAAACAACCTAAGTGTCCACTGACTAACGAATAGATAAAGAGGTGACACACACACACACATACACGCACAAATGGAATGCTATACAGCCATAAAAAAAGAATGAAATCTTGCCATTTGTGACAACATGAATGAACCTGGTGGGCATTATGCTAAAAGTCAGAAGAAGACACTTATATATGTGGAATCTAAAACCATCATCACCACTCAAGCTCATAGATACAGAGAACAGACTGGTGGGGGGTCCAAAACTACAAACTTTTAGTTATAAAGTAATTAAATCGCAGGCTATAACATACAGCATGGGGACTATCGCTAATATTGTATTGCATATTAGAAAATTGCTAAAATCTTAAAGCCCTCATCATGAGAAAAAAATTTTTGGCACTATGTATGGTGATGGATATCAATTAGATTATGAAGTGATCATTTTGCAATATATACAAATATATTTTTTAAAAAAATATAGATGGAAAGTTCCTTCCTTTTTCTCTCCCTCTTTTAAAAAACTCTTAACAAAGGTGTCCATGCTTCTTTTTACTATATCCCATATACAATTTCAAGAGCTTTAAAAATATTAACTAATTTAATCATTGTAATTACACTAGCAAAATGACTATTTTCAAGTGGAGAAACAGGCAGAGAGAGGTTAAATAATTTGCTAAGGGGCAATACAGGTAATAAAATGGTAGAGCCAGGATTTGAAATCCGGATTCCTGGCCTTAGAATCTCTGCTCTTAAGCACTCTGCTTCATTGCCTACCATGGTATAATATGCTTCCAATGGGGAAAAAATGGTGAAAATTACATACACATATATATTTTGCATACATATGCATAAAAATATTTCTGGAAGAATACACAGAGACACAATATTGGTTGTCTTTTGGGTGGCCACAGGGGTGGGAAAGAATACTGTAGACCCTTTTTTGTCATTTGAAATCAGAATGATGTGATTAAGTACTTTTTATCCTTCTGAAATAAATAATAGCCCTAAAGAATCCTTTTATCAGATGCCTCTTCTTTCCCAGTAGAGCTCAAGTCTCTTCCTAGCTGTGTCCACCAGGGGGCTTCTGGGAGTGCACACACCCTCAAGAAGGGAGCTACCAGGAGTTGCCGGGAAGCCTAAATCTCAGTGTCAAAGGGCATGGGCACTTGTGTCTCTATTCGTTTTCTGTTTTTCTTTTAACCCAGCCTGCATGAGCTCAGATCTGGGCCCAGGAGAGGAGGAGCTGCAAGTAAATCAGAAAGGAACCTCTCATGGACTCCTGCTGGAGTATCAATCGGCCTAAGAGCAATTTAGAAGGCTCTAATAATTAGAAATGGCCAAATCCAACAGGTTTACTTCTCAGCATTTACCCTTTGAAACAAAATGCACTTTCATGTGTGCACACCCTTAATAGGAAAAGATACATTTATATCGTGGGGTGTTAAGCAGCAGTTGAAAGCACAGAGCTCTATACTGATCTGGCTCAATGTACTGATTATTGAATTTCTTCTCTATTGAGCTGGTTCTTGATGAGTAGAAAAATAAATTTCCAAATGATCTATAAATATACCATTTATGTAAGGAAAAAACACAAGGCAATATGTGCTCTTGCAGTATATCTGTAGGTGTGTGTGTGTGTACATAGCTATGCATGTGAGATTACATAAAGAAAATCAGAGAGGTCCAGAAAGCTATACACATGAGCAGTGGTAGTCCCTTTAGGGTTGGGCCATCGTCAGGAAATGCTTTTGATTTATTTGTGATATTTGAATGTTTTACAGTGGGAATGCATTCATGGATTGCATCTGTAATGACAAATTAATAAAAATGAAAAGTACAAACTGAGTGAGCCACTTCACTGAACCCTAAGATTTGGAGCACACAGCATCAGTGGCACCAAGGTGGCAGAGAGGGGTCCACACCACCCCAGCCAGAGTATAGCCCAGCTTCACGGCATTGGAGCTTTACCTCAGATGGGTTTGGTCAAGGACACCATGGTTCTGAGTGACTTCAGCCGCATGCTGTGGGCAGGAAGTGGTGGCTGGGCTGTAACTAGCCATGGGTTAGGTTTCCCTGCAGCCTTATGGCTGCCCTGGGGCTCTCAGCAGCCAGCCACTGCAGAAGGCAGTGTCCAAGAGCCGGAGTGAGAGCCTTCTCCAAGTAGCTGAGGGATGCCATGTCCCTGCATGCCTTTTAATCACTTCTAATACACTGCAGATTTTACTATTGTATCTTTATTACTAGAATGTAGCTCTAGCAATTAGAATAGTGCCTGGCACATAATAAGGGCTCAATAAATAATGAATGAAGGGAGGAAGGAGACAGAAAGAAGAATCATTTGAAGGGGGCTCAGAGGTCCCACGACAGTGGGTGCTTTTCTGACTAGTTGCAACTGAAATTTTATTCCCAGGCTGGTGGGGCCTGGATAAGAGAATTAATTTATATAAAATTAAAACAAGCCTCCAAGCTTTGGTTTATACAAACAGGGCTGTGAGATGCTAGAAATCGCTAAGAAGGATTCAGAACCAGAGCTAGCAGCCTCAGCAGGTTGACGAAAGGCTGTTCATCAATATGGCTGGGCTAATCCTCGCTTGGACCAGCTCACAGCCCCTCCACCCTGCAGGGACACAGAGATGTGTCCTGCTAGTGCCAAGTCATTTCTCATGGCTGTAATCTGAAGACCAGAAGTATGCTTGTGGAACATATCACCCACTACCACCAATTTAATCAAGACACCCAACATTTAAAACTTTAATCCTTTTTAAGTCTTTAGAGAGGTGATGGCCTCCTGGGGGCTCTTGGATTTAGATGGGTGGCTATGCTCACTTAAAAAATATCACAAATTGTTCGCCCTGAGGAAGTCGTTAGTACTAATCTGCCTTATTTAGGATATGAATGATGGGCATGGCGAGGAATGAAGGAAAGGGTAAAAAAAATGTGAGGTTACTTCCAGGGGCGTTCATTTCACTGTAACAATTGTACCTAACCCCTGGGACCTGTCATATTCAGCTCTGAAGGAAATTATACTTCCAAGAATTATGCGAAAAACATCAATGTGGAAATAAAGAAAAGGGAATTAGACCATTTGTACCCTACGCACTAGGATTGACATACAACCACATAGATGGTACAAACACATTTCTGTGCCATTGCATGTTCTCCTTGTCTTACAGACACTAGAAATGATCCAAGTTAAGTAAACTATATATAAAGCATTCAGAAAAGAGCCTAGCACAAAGTAGTTTCTATGTAAGTGTTGTTGCTGTTGTTGCTGCTGCTGCTGCTGCTGCTGCTGCTGTTGTTGTTGTTGTTGTTTTATTATTATTATTATTATTATTATTATTATTATTATTCTGTCTTTGGGGCACTTTTTTATTCACGTAAGTAGCTACTTGGTGAGTTCAGTCAAGTCATGCTATGTCACTCAGAGGGGACAGTGACTTCACTCATAACTGATTTGCTTTGATATTTAAAATGACTGGCTCCTCTTTTCCCCCACAGCCGTTCACACTCCATCTTCATTCCTCTTGGACTATGTTTGGGTCACATTTTAGCAGACATGTGAGCATTGCGTTCAGATGCAGGAAGACCAAAGACGGGCCAGGAGATGGGGCAGAAGGAAGGAGAGAAAGAGTTAGAAGTGGATGTGGATGGTAGATGGCTCCTGTCTCCTTCTTTGCAGCAAGCACTCCATCAGGTGTCAGGCTTGCTTTACGGGGTTGAATTATTGATTACACGAGGGGAAGAAGAAAAATGGTGTTTTCTCTTTGTTTGAGTCCAGCTCTTTTTGCTTGCTTCAGACACAGCTGGGTCGCCACAGATTGAGCGTGCCTGAAACAACTCTGCTTGAAGTCGGTCCAGCCCAGCAGTGGTATCAGTTTTGGAATTCCACTTTACTGAGACTGACAACATGGTTCCAAGGTTGGCGTTCTGGCCCAGAAGCCTTAAGGCTGACCTGGCTGGCAGCAGACAGATGTGAAAAGTCTTTATTGTCCCGAATGTGTGGTGCTATCCCTGTGGCAAAAACTCTCCATCAAGGCTCTTCGCTAAGGGGCTGGTCATAGATGCGCCCACTCCCCGGCTACGAAGGGTGCTACCGTCCAGCAGGCGGGAGCTGCTCAAGCGGTGGTTCAGACATCCATGTGCAGAGAATTCCCTGGGCATTCCTTAAATACAAATTCCCAGACCAACCTCAGATGATCCTGACACAGGGGTCTGATGCATTACAGCCTGGCTCCCATTCTGCTTTGCGTCAGGGACACCGCCAATGCCCCTGATGATCCACGGCTATGGAGAAAGAAAGAACGGACCTGGTTTCTTCTTCACTGCTTTCCACACTCTTCCTTGACCACATCTGTTCCCCTTCTAATCCACTGTCATGACTGACCTGTCCTATCAGACTCATCAGACACTGCTCATTCCAAATGTTTATTGTCAACCATTTAGCTCATGTGTGAGGTGACTGGGTTAGAGTCCAGGACACTCCTAGATGTGATCAGGCCAGTGCTAGTTTGTCCACTGCCCACTAAGGCAGTTTCCCCTCACTGGCCCTTTAATATCCCACAGGGATGGCTTTTCCTGTTTTAAACCTTTATCGGATATGGTAGATTTCTATCGCAGATGCTGGCACACTTTTCTGTGATGGGCAGATAGTAAATATTTTGGCCTCTGCAGGTTATGTAGTCTCGGTCACAACTACTCAATCTCATATTTGATCATGGAAGCTGTCACAGCTAATACGTGAACATATGAGAGTGGCTGTTCCTATAAAACTTCATATATAGGAACAAGCTGTATTAGTCAGCTCAGGTTGTCATGACAAAGTACCCCAGACTACATAGGTTAAACAATAGAAATTTTTTCACAGTTCTGGAGCTTAGAAGTCTAAGATCAAGGTGCCAGTGAATTAGGTTCTTGGTGAGAACGCTTTTCCCGGCTTGTAGACAGCTGTGTCCTCATATGGCCCTTTCCTCAGTGTGTGCACAGAGAGGGAGAGAGCCTGGTGTTTCCCCTCTCTTATAAGGCTACCATTCCAACAGGACTAGGGCCCCACCCTCATGACCTCACCTAATCCTAATTACCTCTTAAAGGCTCCACCTCCAAACCCCATCACACTAGGGCTTAGAGCTTCGACATATAAATTGGGGCAGGGAAACAATTCAGTTCATTACACGGGGCCAGATTTGGCCGAGGGGCCACAGTTGGTTGACCTCTGTCCTTTTCTATCAAAATCCAATCACCTTTCCACTATGAAATCTTATCCTTTCCACCCACTCTGTCTTCTCCAGTTATAGGAGAGAAGCAAACTTGGTACATTTTTGTTTGTTTTCTTTTTCTTTTCTTTTGACTTTTTTGTGTTTTTTATTCCTTTGTATTTTTATTTGTTTTTTGGAACATTTGCTTTTTGAAGAATATCAAAAAAGATTTCTCTGGGCTTCTAGGGTGTCAGAGCTACCTTACCAAAGGCCTTCGCTAGTTTTACAGTATTTGTAGAATCGTATCTCCATATTTTAAAATGGACCTGTCTCTTTGGAAAGTGTGCTCTTTGTAGCACATACTAACACCGCAGTCAGCTTGGAATCCACAGGCGTGGAGAGCAGTGGCTGCATTCTAACGGGAGACAGAGCCATGGCTTAAAGGGAAAATGAGAAAAGCCAGGCAAAGTTGGAAGCCTCTACCTGAACAGTGTTTCCAGCGTGGGCAGGATGGAGGTCTGTTGAGTGAGACTTGCATTTAGGGGGCTTACAGTTATTAAATTTTAAGCCATAATCCTGCAGAAAAACTGAAGCCGACCCCCCACTTCCACTCCCAGGTTCTGTATCCGTGCTGCTGTCTCTAAGAGTCATCTCTCTCTGACTTCCCTGTCGTTAGTTCCTAGGTCCTTTCTTCAGTGTTTCAGGTATAACCAGAAGCCGCCCCATTTGTGTAAGAAGCCTCTTTAGTTTCAGCAGGTCTTGTTTTATATAATGTCCTTGTTTTAACCATGGTGGATCCAGAGTGTTGCTTGGATTTTGTTCTTATTTTCTGCTTTTCAAGAAGCAAGGGAGCTTCGTTAAGGCATAGTATGCAGTCATGCGCCTCATAACGATGTTTCAGTCAACAGTGGACCTCATACGCAACGGTGGTCCCACAAGATCATAACGAAGCTGGAAAATTCCTGTCATCTAGTGACGTCGTAATCACTGTAACATCGCAGCGCAACACTACGTGTTCGTGGGGATGATGGTGGAAGTGAACCTACTGTGCTTCCAGCCATATAAAAGAATAATACACACAATTATGCACAGTACATAATACTTGATAATGATAATAAGTGACTGTTACTGGTTCATGCATTTACTATACTTTTTAAATCATTATTTTAGAGCATATTCCTTCTATTTATTAAAAAAAAAGTTTGCTGTAAACAGTATGCCGTGTCAATCGGCAGCAGCCTCATACAAACGAGAAGAAAAAAATTAATGATTTTGTTTCAGAAAATACCATTTTCAAATGAATTTATATTGCACAAGAGATCATTTTGGAATTAACGTGGTAATGTCACTTATTTTCAGTATGGGCAGTATGAGGGGCTATTGTTTAATTCTTTCTTTGATGCAGTATTTCTTGACAGATAAAAATGACACAGGCTCAAAATCCCATTCATGGTTGCTGGCAAACACAATGGAAAATGATATTTGATCATAAGGTAGGCAAAGGAAGTTTCAATAATGAATTGAAATTTTTAGTTGTTTTACCAATGAAAATCACCTGAGAAGAATCACTAACTGTGGAATATAAAGATATACTGGGCTGAGTGCTGAAAGATCAGGGTTTTCCATTCATTTCTTCCATCAACTTCTGAGTGTTGAAGAAATCTTGATCCTTTCATTTAGTGGCCTCAGTTTCCTCATCTCTGAAAAGGGGTGGAGGAAGCTGAAGTGGATAATACCTACATTATGTTTTACTTCTGAAATAATTCTTTACCCAGCAGAAAGAACATAAACCTTGGAGTCCAAGAGACCCTAACTAGTATTCTTGCTGGAGAGAATGGAATAATGTACTTAACTTCTTTAAGCCTCAGTTTATCCTTCTGAAAATGGAGAAAATCATACCTATCTAACAAAGTAAAAGGATTAAGGATCAGAATTAAGATGACAATGTACACAAAGCTCCTTTGACTCTGCCAGTCCATAGTAAACAGGGCTGGAGGAGGGAAAATTCATGATGAGCCTGGAGTATCTTATCTCATGGGGCCAGAACTAAGGAAGTGTTCAAAAAAGGATGAGCCATGTCAACCTCCCAGTGGATAGCTGGAGCATTGGAATAACAAAATAAATAACAGTGCGGGGTTAGAATCCATAGAATAAAGTGAATATCTATGAGTTCATATTAACATAAATCAATAATTTAATAAATAAATGTGTGGAGGAGAAGCGACAGTGCTTCCTTTCATAATTTCAAGTAATAAATGCAGAAGGAATTAGAAATTAAGATTGGAACACTACAGTTATAATTGGTGAGGGAAAGACCCACTGGCAGATGCTGAAATTATTGGGCAAAGTCTGAGGAGAAACAGGATATTTGTACAATTTCAAATGATCTCTTTTAAGTTATTTATTAATCACAAGGGGAAAACAGTCACCTTATAGTGGAGACACCCAGCAGACACCATTTTCATTAAGTGATCAAAGTTAACGTCATTCATCCCTTGATATGATGCACTGAAAAGTGATGACACATCACCTCAATCTAATCATGATGTGGATGAAAAAAAGGGGGGTGGAGGTATCTACAGGAAATGACCTCATAGGGTGATCTGATTATAAATTCCTAACTGGTCTACAGGAAATGACCTCATAGGTTGATCTGATTATAAAGTCTTAACTGGGCAAGTCCCCGTGGGCAGTGACGCCCCAGGCAACAACTTTACTAAAAGTCTTGTGTTTGCCTTAAGCAAGCCCTGTCCATTGTTTCTGTGCATCTAGATAAACACTCCTTTGAAATGCCCCTTTCTAGACTTTTCCTTATAATACCTGACCACCCTTTCAGACCCCTCAGGGAGTACATAAGTTTAGCTACCCTCCTAATGCAAGTCCCAGTGGGCAGTGACGCCCCAGGCAGCAACTTTACTAAAAGTCTTGTGTTTGCCTTAAGCAAGCCCTGTCCATTGTTTCTGTGCATCTAGATAAACACTCCTTTGAAATGCCCCTTTCTAGACTTTTCCTTATAATACCTGACCACCCTTTCAGACCCCTCAGGGAGTACATAAATTTAGCTACCCTCCTAATTCAATCATTAGTTGCTTCCTCCCACCTTCAGGTAATCTTCCCTACCTTCCCTCCTTAATCTCAAATGCATAAAAAGAGACTGTTATTCTAGGAAGCATTTCTCAGTCTACTGAGATCTTGTTTCCAGATATATCCTCTGTTTAGCTCAAAAACAGTTTTATAAAAATTCTCTACAGGTTTGGATGTTCTTCCACTGACAACAGGAAAACATCAAGCCAACCCAAATTGAGGGACAGTAGACGAAAAGCTGACCTGTCCTTTACAAAAATTTCGAGATCACAAAAGACAAGGAAAGAGCAAAGAGCTGGCAGTGATTAAAGAAGAATAAGGAGACATGACAACAAAATGTAATATAGGATCCTAGATAGGATCCTAGAACAGAAAAAGGAAAAACTTGTGAAATCCAAGTACAAACTATTATTTAATAGCATCATATCCATGTTAATTTCTTAGTTTTGATAATTCTATTATGGTTACACAAGTTATTAACATTAGTGGAAGCCGGTAAAGGGTATATGGAAAATCTGTACTATTTTTGCAGCTTCTCTATAAATCTCAAATTATTTCAAAATAAAAAGTTTTAATAAAAGACATTAGTATGGGTGAGGAACAAGTCTATATCATTTTTTTCTATGTTCTACACAAACAAATGCTTCAGTGAAACACACCTGGCCACTGTTCATGCCGATGACCAATACCATGAGTGTGACTGTGTACGTGACAGCCATAGCCCCAGACATTTGTGCTATTTAACTACTTCGCTCACACCTCACAGGCACTAGGGGCCCAAAATGACTATTGTTCAGTGTGATAGGCTTGAAGGAAGATTAACTGAGAATAATTTTCTCCGATTTGGATGTTTCCTTCCATAAAAGGGAACTCAATTAGTGCAACCCTCGACTCTCTCAACCTCTACTCCCTCTTCTCCAAGGGAGATGGAGCAACAATTTGGGAAGAATAAACTGGACATTCATGGTCATCCCCTTCCTTTTCCTTCTTTGGAGTAGCTCATAGCAGACAGGTATTCTGCTCTGAGCCTCAGATCAAGAAGCTTTCTGTATCTGGCCTTGTGTGTGACTGGGTGAACCAGCTAATTTGAAGATGCTAATTTGGAAGCCCATCTGATTTTCATCCCAATGCTATTCCCTCCAACCTAGTCGTCCTTAGTAACAACGGTGATATTTTGACCTCGTCTGCCTTTTTCTTTGTTTTGTTTCTCAGAACCTGGGTGAGAAAAAAAGAGTGATAACCACTGGGCATTCTCTAGACCCCACCAGGTTCCATTTGCTTCAGGTTGCACAGTGTTCCTAGAACTTAATTCTATTGTGGTGATTCTCTGTGGGGTTAGGAAGTATTTTCCAATTAATCTTCTATTCCAAATAGCCTCTGGGCTCTGAGCATCATAAACAATCATCACTTAACATTGTTTCTGCTGGGTGAGTTGAGCTGCATTGGGTCAGAAAGAGGATACAGAACATTGTGCTCTCCTTGCCCACCAGGATGTACATGCAATTTTGGGCCATCACAGAGAGTCTGGGGCTACAGTTCTATTATAACCTACTTTCAATAAACATGCTTTTAAAATAAGTTATTTTCCTAGTTTTCTCACTTTAATCTCTGCCCCATGATCAATTAAAATAGTGGCATAAAGCATGTGTTTTCTCTTTATGGACCATCATGCATTTATCTTTTCCAATAGTTTCCTTTGTCTCTGCTCTTTGTTGGTAAAGAGATGGAAATTTCTAAACAGAGTCTTTAATAGTCCATTACTTTTCACCTCATGTTGTGTAATTTAGTTTTAAAGTCCAACTTCCAAGGCAAACTTACTTTTGTGAATGCTCGTCTGGGAGTGAGACTAATCTTTCTCTACTCAAAAAATAGCCAACCCTTATTGCACCAGGGTTATGATTATATCACAATAAATACTCTATGCAAGACTAGAAACAGCCCCTCAAAGAAAAATGCTTGGAAACGGGTAATTGGAATGAACTATATGCATTTTCACTGAGCTTTGAAAGAAACTGCAAGAAAAAAGATCGATCTATTCCTAAGTAATTTTTTTTTTCTCTTAAAGAACACCAAATAAAGAATTTAGACAGTCTCTGCACTCTCATGGGAACATCTCCGGGAGAAAAGGCTTATCTATATGTATGCCTCGTGATGGTCATGATGAACACCGTTTATTAGGCAATAAAGAGAGGATAAGACCTGGAAGGTAGTTCTTTTCTGAACAATTTTGCATTCTGGCTCTTAACTACTTTTCTTTAGCCACGGACGTGAACACTTTAAAAGTCAAACAAGCCCTCTCTGTTTGAATTGCAGATGGCCACAAGAACCAAACAAGAAAGCTAACAATCCACATTTTAAAAGGCCAAAAAAAAAAAAAAACCCAAATCCCCCAAAACAGAAAGTGCCAAGTTCTGCACTGCACATCCATGCTGATGCTGAGCCATCAGTCCACTGGGGCCCAACTGGTAGAACCAGAAGTTGAGAGTGATGCTCAGGAGTTGCAATGACCCCTAACAGTGAAAAATAAACATGTCTGTTAAAACAACAGCCACAACAACAAAATAGACATGAAACAACATCGCACTAGAACATTCTTTTCCCTCACAATAGGGATGTGTTACCTTCATTATCCTGAAGCCTTTGATTACTCTTTGCAAAAGTTTTTTGGTTGAGTTTAATTTTCAAGGCTGTTAACTACTGATGCCAACTTAATTATGGCAAGCAAACAACCAAGCCATAATGTATGATGCCAATTGTTAGTTTTACTTTAGTTTCACATTAGATCTGGACTTCTCTGCTCGTTTATAACTTTCTGAGCCAGAAAGTTTTCTGCACAGTCACTTGCTTTTCTTCAGCTCATATCTTTGTTCCCCTGTTTGCCAAGGGTCAGTGAGGGAATAGATATTTATGACTTATTATCTCAGTGTTAACAGTGCCCTTCAATGATTTATAAAACTGCTCTTGCATTTTTAACCTTGAAGTCTTTTGAATTATTGTTCTGAAATGGTAAGATTAACATAGTGGGGCCCAAAGATTCATAATCAGTTTCTTGCATACAGATTAACCTAGGCAAGAAAAAAAGCATACTTCTTGGTGGCATAATGGCTCCAGATGAGATGAGTCAAGAGCATCTAAGCATTTAACCCAAAGTACCCTTGTATTTGTCACTATGAACATGGCATTCTTGTCTATAGAAAAATATCCTCATACTAAAATTTAGTTATACTCTTTTATCACAGTATGCAGTGAACCAAAATTCTGGAATGTCATGTACATCTTGGACTAAACTTCAGGATATCACTTGCTAGCATACGTGTTTCTTTCCCTTACCAAAAATGTGGCAATAATTTACGATAAAGTTCTTCTGATGACACATTTCGTGTTTGTTTTAGGCAAAAGGGTGGGTGATGTTCAGGATAGCAAATCATCCTCGTTATTTCTCCAGAGGACCCTGGAAGCCCTGTGTTGGAATTTTTCCAATTTTGTGCAAGGATTTCTCAAAAGGTGATTTGGCAGATACTGACAGTGGCCATGAAACAATGTTCTGACAAATGAAAGATAACCAGAATTCTCCTGAAGGACTTCGAGAGAGCTCCTATTTTCTTATTAAAAGAGAAAGCCGAAAAGCTCCTTAATACTATCTCCTCCCTTTAACTTGAATAGAAGTAGCCATCTTGTGACCAAGAGGCAACAAGCCTGTGCACAAAAAGTCAGCGTGCTTAGAAAAGTGAGTAGGAAAATGGAGAACCTGGGTCTTTGATGACATTACTGAGCTATGGGAACAACACCAAGACCACCTGTTTCTGGACTGTCTTGTTAGGTAAATGATAAATGTCTTTATGATTTAAGTCCCTGTTACTTGCAGCCCAAAACATTCTTAAGTGACACAGAAAGTGAGGTCTAGGGTAGAGGCAAGAACATAAAGGAACTGAGCACCAGCGGTGGCTGATTAAATCTATGCCCCATAGACGGAGGAAGGGGGTAGACTGCAAAGCTCCTTGATGCCCAGGGGCCATTGCAGCCAGAGCTCCTTTGGCTTCAACATAAGACAGGCACCCAGGTTTTATGACAATAATGTTAATGATATTCAACAAGCAGGGCAAGAATATGAGCAATCAGTTGGAGTCTTAGAGCCCAGCGAAAGTGTTAAGTGCAAGACAGACAGTGGAGTGGGAGAGCAAAAACATGTTTTTTTCCTACTTCTCTCTGTGGTTTGATTTGCCCAGACTAAATGGCCTAGAAGTACATTCTCCAGCTGAAAGTCTGGATTGCCTCTCTCTTGTGGAACATATTCATTTGTATTTTTAACTTGAATCTCCTTTGTGAGAGAGGCCTGGGTGCGGGGTGGGCAGAGGTTTTCTAGGGGAATGTGATCATGTAGGGACATTTGCTTTCCTCCTAAGGGAGTTCATGACCAAGGTAGATTAAATAAGAGTTCCAGATAACTTAAACCTTCAGCTGATAGTATTGGCTGGGTGGTGACCCATTTCCCAGCTGGCTTGACTACGAAGTTAGCTTAGTGTGTGTGTGTGTGTGTGTGTGTGTGTGTGTGCACGTGTGTGCATGTGTGTTTCCAGAAAACACTCCTATTCAAAAGCACAGCCAGATCAGCTTGAAAGCAAGCTGACAAACTAGAAAAACTGGGGTGGATTATATTTCAGAGCTGTTCTTTAGATAACAACTGTTACTAACAGGGGAATTAGTTTGCTATTTCTAGTTTAATTAAAAAGCAAAATGTATATTAAACTTATATTTATTTTACTTTTCTTCTTACACAAGAGATTTAAGCTCCATGATTTCTGGTATAATATTTTAAATTGCTAGTAAGTCTGTTTTAGCTTGAAACTTGATTTCAAGTACACTCATTCAGTAAATATGTACTAGGGGTCTACATACCAGTGAGTGGGTGGTTGTATCTGTATGTGTAAGAGGCAGGGAGGAAGAAGAAAGAAAGGGGCGGGTGGATGGGAGGGAGAGGGAAGGAGAGAGGGGGAGAGAGAGACAGACAAACAGACAAATGGACAGTGTCCCTTCAGATAAAATTATCAGAACATCTTTCTGTCATCTGTCATCACCTACACCAGGAAGGCCAAGTCTAGCAATACCTCTCAAAAGGCACAGGTGAGCAGGGCCCCTGGTCGGCTTTTACTCACAGACCCAGGTTTCACAGGAGTTGCCTTAGATCTTAACCCACTCTTAGGTAAAACATCTGCTTCTCACCAACTTTATTCTTCTTTCTCTTTTAACAGCCAGCAGCAGGCTGATTAGAAAGTAGTTCTGCCTTTCAAAGAAAGTTAGCTAACTCTCACTCTCCAGGTATGGCTCAGCGCACTCTCCGCCCTTTCTTTCTTAAGGCGAGGAAATTCTAGGAAGAATCTTGGCTCGCTTTGAAGCTGAGATCCCTTTACACTCCTAATTGGGATGTCTTCACTGAGTGGCAAACTAGTCAACTGCCTGGCTTCTTGTTATTTATGAACAGATTCTCTGAAAGAGATCTGGAGACTCAAGTGGTTTGCAAGATTTTGCATAAACAATAATAACAGTGCACAAAAACCATCACCCAGTATCACTTCACACTACTGCTTCCACCAATGCTCTTTGAAAAAGCCTTGGTAGAGGACGAGTGAACTGCTCTCCACATTTGTATTCCTGCCCAGTACTGCACACATGGACCACAGCGGGCTGAGCACCGTGCCTGGCGCCACCCGCCTCTGGCTCTGTCTCGTCATTGCCCCGCTCTCCCGAACAAGTCCACGAAATAGAAAAACATAAAAAGCTATTGTCCATGTCCAGTGAGAAATGAAATGCACTGGACCAAGTATCACAACTTCCTTAAAATAATACAACACTTCATCACTTTTGCATCTGGATTTCTCTCATGGTTTGCAAAATCATAAAGCTCGAATCGACATTTTGAACCATGAGCACTGCTTTATTTTATTTAAACACATTCTTTCAAAAACAGCAATTTATTACAAACTATGGTTTCACCGTACCTAAAGATATTTAATTCAGGTCATCTCCAGCTTTGCTTTGTACTATTGGAGGCAATCGGAAGATTGGAAGCAATTTATTAATAAGAGAACATGACTTACAGCTCTGGCCTGTGAAAATAGTTTCTGAACCACAGTGTACCCATAACCTATGGGTTTACTATGAAGAAGAAGTATTAATGGCATATAGCATAATTCCTCTGTTTAGTTGCAGGCTGATTCATCATAGATTTGATTGAAGCTCCTAAATTATAGATATGGCCTTTTGTGGAGTGTCCAGGGGAGGAAACACATTATCTTTTATCTGTAGTTGTCTTCCCCCCAAAATACAATCCCTTCTACCACAACGAAAACTACAAGGCAAGGAAGAATCCAGCTTATTTTTTCAAAAGAGAGTAATAGAAGAAAGGAGAGTTCTGACTTTTAGAGGAGTGAGGAGCTCTGCCTACGATAAGGGTATAATTAGCAATTTGATTTGGGAGAAAAAGGCTGGACTTGTGCTTATTCACTGCGTACTCATCGTAGATGACCAACTCATGCCAGAATTATCTCTCTCTAACCAAAATCTCTCCCTAGAATACCTCTTAACCTGCTCTACCCTCAAGCCTTCTCAAGGGAAGAAAGAGAAATGGACTGATCATAAAGTTAAGCCCTCGGGAAAGAAAACTCTCTGCACCACAGTCTTCTCATCTGTGAAGTTATAAATTAATATCTCTCTTCGCCTAAGAGGTGCATGATCCTTGAGGGCTGTGGTCTATGGGTGAGGCCAGATGCTGAGATGAGCAGCTGGCATCATTGATAAGAGCTTCAGGAATCAGAACTAACCTATCCAGCTATCTGAGTATTCTTGTGATTAACATAAATGAATTCAAGGTCCCTTCATTAAAAAGCACATTAACTCTTCAATAGATGGCAGTGGATGGAAAGCGCAGTGCTCGGCACAAAGCAGATACTTAATAAACATGAATTCCATTCACCTCGCCGGAATCACTTGCTCTTGTACAGGTTTTTACTTCAATGCAACAAACCAGCTAATTAGCCAATGAAGTTCCAAGGTTCACAGCATGCCCCATCCTGCCCCACTTGATAAATCAGGGATTTGTCAAACCTGAGCTTTCCCTTGAGATCCCTGCATAAGCAAAAGGAAAGATGCATCTGAAAATGGGAAGGGAAATAGATGAACCTTGAAACAGTATCAAGCAAAAAAAGTCACAAAAAGCCACATATTGTATGATTCCTTTTATATGAAATGTCCACAATAGGCAAATTCATAGAGAAAGAAAGTAGATGAGTGGTCCCCAGATTAATGACTGTTAACAGGTACAGGGTTTCTTTTGGGGATGGAAAAAATGTTCTGGAATTAGAAATATATCTGGAATTTGATTATATTTACAACACTGAATATATTAAAAACTACTAAATTGTACACTTACAGGGTAAACTTTACATCATGTAAATTATTTCAATAAACTTGTTAAAATGCAAATACATATATATGTATATATATACATACATACATATATATATAAAGTGGTGTTACAATAATTGAAAAAATTTTAGGTAAGGGAAAGGATTCAAATTTCAGTCTCACTATTGTGTGATTGATCCTAAGCAAATTGCTGAACCACTCTGCATCTCAGATTCACCAACTATCACATTGAGCTCACTGTGAACCTTCTAGGCTAATTATGAGGATCCTATTATAAGAAACTAAAGATTGAATTCAAGGATTCCCTCAGTCTGAGAAATGAGGAAGTAGTGTACAAAGTAACTTAGGCTAAGCTATCTGAGTCAGCCTTCACAGGCAGGTGTGGATACTGGATGAAGCAACTTCTGGTGAGCATTCCCACAGGTTTTCATCTTTAGAATTCCTTAAGATGGTTATACTGACAGCATTTGTCTTTCTGTATCTCTCAAGAAGGGGATAAAGCTAAGCCCCTGAGACTTTAACCTTTTCAAAGTTACCAAGCATGGGAGCCTGGAACATGAGTATTCTCTTCCTTAACGGAGCTGAATACCCCTTCTATTCCACAACTGAAATCAAGGGATGGGATGCTGAATCTTTCCACATAGTGTGCTAATAAACCTTGGCCATGTCTGGGCATTAGAACCTAAGTCAGTCAACCATTTCGGAAGTATGAAAGAAAAAAAGAAAGAGGCAAGGAGGGAGAGAGGAAACAGCCTGTAGATTCCTATCTTTTTGTTTTAGGAATATAGAAGGGAAGATTTCCTTTTCAAAGTTCAAAGGAAACGGTGTGTTTTGTTTTCATACTTCGTTTCATTTTTCACTTGGGAAAGAAAACCCCAGCTTTGAAGCCTCTCTGTTTAAACTCATTAGGAAAACCATCAATGACGGAAGCTTTCATGAAGTCGTAGTGGGAGGAATTAGTGTTATGGGAAAGCCAGATCAATCTTCAGATGTTTCATCTATGGAGATGCAAGGTCAGCCTTAGCTGCCTGTTCAGCTGAGAAGTTAACACAAACAAATGCTTCACTTACTGGAGACTCCAAGGGACTACAGACATTTGATGTTCATCCTCCAAATACTTCCTCAGAAACCAGATATGCCCACTCCATAAAAGAGATGGATGCTTCTCCAAAACTAAGCGAGTGAACTGATTGGAAAATGTCTTGCCCTGAAGAGAAAGCTGTTAAATGTCCCACCAGAAAGGAGGTAGTAATATTGACATTTACCATACAGAATTTTTTCCTATGTGATTCATAACTTTATTGAAGTTGACACAAAAACCTTTTTAGCAGGACCAGTGTTAATATATGAGGATATCTTTCCTGACATCTGGATCTTTTTAAAGTTTTTTTTTAACCTGTTGAAGTCTTCTTGGCAAAGTTAAAATAGTGATTTTTTTAAATGTGTTTTTTGCTTTATTCTTAGAGCACAGTCCATAGCCTATTTAATTGGTTCAAAATGAATGTGATGAAAGCAACAAACAAGACAAACCAAAAAAACTCATGGATATAGACAATTTAGTGGTTACCAGAGGGGAAGGGGGAGGGGGGAAGTAGATAAAGGTAAAGGGGGTCAAATATAAGGTGAAAGAAGGAAACTTAATTTTGGGTGGTGAACACACAATGCAATATATTTATGATGTATTATTGAATTGTATACTTGAAACTATTTGATTTTATTAACTACTGCCACCCCAATAAATTTAATAAAAATAAAAATGAAACGAGATATTATGATTCAATTAGGCAAATTCTCCAAAGATTTTTTTAAATATCTTGGTATGTGTGAGAAGGATATAGGAAGAAAGAAGCAAAAAGATCTGAGTGTGGAATTTTGAGGTTCCTTTTTATAATCATTAATGTTGTGATCATAATGACTATGCATACTTCAGTAGAAACCAGCTAGGCTAAGCTATGATGTTTGGTAGGTTAGGTGTAGTAAATGCATTTTCAACTTAACAATATTTAAAACTTGCAATGTGTTTATCAAAGTGTAACCCCATTGTGAATTGAGGAACATCTATACAGAAAAAAAAAAGTAAAAATATACACACATGCATAGGTATGCACATGCGCACACCTTAAAGAACTGAGTGTAACCCCATTGTAAATTGAGGAACATCTATACAGAAAAAAAAGGTAAAAATATACACACGTGCATAGGTATGCACATGCGCACACCTTAAAGAACTCAGGTATAAAGGAACTGTGACATAATATTGATTAGCAGAAGTAGCCCTTCTTTCTGCCAAGCCCTCCTGCATGGCAAACTCAAGCCTAATATTTTAAATCTTGGTGACATTAAGCAGAGAGCATCGACTTAAGAAAACATAGGCCACAGTTACCTTTCCATTTCTTTCTATTAAGAGTAGATGACTGATATTTTTAGGGATATCAGGTCCTCACTTGCTATCTCTTATTTAGCTCCTGAGAAAATAAGGCATAAAATTAACCTATCTGAGGCATGGAGCCATCCCTGCCCAACCTAATGAGCAACTAACTAATCCAAAAGGAAAATGCCATTGCTTACATAGCCATAATGTAGATGCAACATGGCATATAAATCAGGAACTCTTGTATTGCAAAACAGACAAATAGATTAATGCCTGTTGCAAAGGATGGGTGAAGAGATCGATTAGGTTACTGATTCAGACCATGAACTTTCTCTCAATATACTGCATTTAACTTTTAAATAAGGTTTAGGAGAACCTGTAACATTTTGCTCACTGACAGAGCTATATTTTACTAAGAGCAGAAATTGGCTAGTCTATAAAAATTAAATTATGCCCCTTTCATTGTATCTAGTCAAGAGGAAAAACTCTAATTACAAGATTGCACTGTCAAGCAAATGTGAACTCACATTCTTTACACTCCGGTTTTAAAAATTGAAATGGCGGCGGGGTGAGGGGGGTGGGGTCGTCTATTTTGAAATGAAAATCATTTGAAATTTTTTTTGGAGTGCAGGGAAAAGCGAGAGCAAAAGAAATGTCATTACCAAGGGTACTGGTAAGTAGCCGCTAACTCATTAAGTGCAGAGCTTGTGAGAACAAATCATTCGTTATGCAAACATTTAAATCTCAATTAGCAAGGACAATGAAAGAAGGGGAACTGGAACCAAACCTCCCTTTCCCCACAGCCGTGACTCAGTACTCCAGAAATGACCACTAAGGGGATAAAGAGCAGCGGAAAGTAATCTCAGCACCTAATAGAAACACCACTTTGGGGAACAGGTAAAGGTTAATTTTAAACGTGCTCCCAAACTGAAAATTAAATGTACCTGCCTCAAAATTCATAAGAGCTGAGTTTGCAGACTTAATCCAGAAAGAAACGAAGGCCTAGGCATATTGTATTGCTGGTAGTTTTTGGAAAGAGAATGTCTTTCATTACTGCTTAATGTCAAACTTGCTTGGTTCATTAAAATCTCTTAGTCCATTTAAAACCCTGGTTTTTCTATAGTACTTATGAAAAATGTCAGTCAAACTGACAAATAGCACTCAAACTTTAAAAATCCTCTGGTTGGTTCTCATATTCTTTCAATATCCACTTGGTGGCCTGTCCATGCAACCAGTTCATTAAGCCTGTTAAGGTGAATTTGGCAGACATGAAAATTGTCTGAGTCTTTAGCACTTTGCCTGGATAATCTTTTCAGACAATCCTCAAGGCACATTTTACTATACAAGGCGGTAGCCCAGGAAGCTGGTGCCTCATAGTAACAGCTGGCTGGTGGACTTGGACCAGACATCTAATTTTTCTGGCGCTTGTTCTCTTCCTCTATAACACATACAGGTTGGTCCAGATCAGCAGTTCCCAACTTAGGGGCACTCCAGAGTCACTTGGGGAGCTTATAAAAGACCCGTGGTCAGGTATACCACAGACTTGGATTTGGCTTCTAGGAGATGGAAAGGG
>NW_006442484.1:12022236-12025371 GCF_000325575.1 Pteropus alecto
CCCAGGCACGTGGATGGAATTGGACAGAACTCCCAGGAAGATTCCCATGTGCACTCTTAACTGTGAGTCACTAGGCCCTTTCAGCTCTGACACACAAAAGTTTTCTGAATAATATATGTTACTGATCAAACAAACAAAAAAATCGGATCGGACCATGATTCCTTAGTATCGTTTAACAGGCATTACTTCCTCCAGAGTGGAAAATGTGACCCTGCGGTAGAATTAAATTCTGGGTTCTGGCCTCAGAAACAAGGGACTTAAAAGAGAACTAACAGTTTGCATGAGATACTCCAAGTAAAGAGAAGAGGAAAGAGCCTGAGGCACAGGGGCTACACCAGAAGTCAGCTCTTACTACTGGGATGATTGTTCTACACTGTGGTCACTTAACAAACAATCACTTTAGGCTGGCTCTCCATTGCTGCCAACAAGAGGAAGGTTAATAGTCATTTAAATTGATTGGTCTCAAACAATTACAAGGGGATGAAAATAGAAGTGCTTTCAAGTATCAGCCCCTCTGTACATCGTTCTTTTGACACACGAACATGCATTGGGCTGCTTTCTACTGAATTTAGGCTCAGAAATGCACTGTTTCCTCGTTCACAGAACTCAAAGCCTTCTCCCTCCATAACTGGTTTTTCCTTTGAACTGGTTTCTGTTTCTCAAACTTCACAATTGAGACTGCCTTATTACTTCAGTCTCTGTCTACTCCTTGGCCTATGACATATGGCCAGAGGAACCTGGTTTGGAGACAAGGTGCCCACCTTGACTGAGCTAATAGCAACTTCAGGCCAGGCACTTATGACCATTTTTGCTTAAAGTTTCTGTGAATAAGATAGGTGAGTGGCCTGTTAGGAACCAGGCCACACAGCAGGTAAGTGGGGGCAAGCTATCAAAACTTCATCTGTATTTGCAGCCACTCCAGCTTCACTGCCTCAGCTCCACCTCAGATCATCAGGCATTAGATTCTCATAGGAGCACCAGTCCCTGGTGCCAAAAAGGTTGGGGACCACTGGCCTAGAGGATTCCGAAGAAGTTCCTAATAAAGCCCCATTTTTTTGTGTGTATGTGGCTGTAATCTACTGCCTGGAAGAAAGCTGCAAATGTTCTAAAGTAACAATAAAGTGTTCAGAGTGAGTCTGACTAAAATCATAGCAGTCCCTCTGGTAGGACAGCATGCTTTGGCTCAGGTAAAACGCTCAGGAATGAAACGCAGTAGAAAAGAAAACTTGTCAAAATCATCTATATCAACTTTGACTAAAGAATCATCACTAAGTTTATTTTGTTCTGCCTTTTCAATAGCCAAATCCCATATGACAAAACAATGCATGCTGTTCTTCTTGGGACAGGTTACTCTTGAGCACAATTGTATTTCAGATTTCCCAGAAGAGCAATTTTAGTGAAAAGAATCCACATCTAGGCTGATAAAGACCTGCACAGTACAGCCTTTAAAACCACACACCACATCATTGCAATCATGAACGATCTGCTCCCCCAAACACCGTGGTTAGCCACAAGGCATTTCCAGGCTCTTCTCTGAGAAAAAATCTTTTCCAAGGAGCTGGCTTTAAAACTATAGCCCTTGCTTTAACTTGCCAGTGGGTTAAGGAGGTCAAATAACAGTTTTGGTCCCTTCACCCAGCTCTGTGGACAGTGCAGTTCAGCAACTACAAAGGAGCAGGGCTTTGGTTCATTCAGTAGCATTCACTACATGAGGCTATTTCCCATTTTTTCAATATTCTTAAAATGACAAAGTCTCTGTTTAGAGGTTTGACCCTGGAATTGAAGCTGCAGTTCCACCCATTTCCCCGAAGTTCCAGTTGCACTTTTAGGGGACTTCAATTTCTGATAAAACTATTGGAAGCAGTTGGGAGCTCCACCTCAGTGAGAAGATTCTGGTCAGCAGGTCAGAGTGAATAAGCAGAGTTTGCTCTCACAAGAATCCCTTCCTTCCTTGCGTAATCTCAGGCCCTCTCACCAGCTAGACAGTCAGCCACTAAGCTTGTGGGGCTGGGAAACACATTCCTTTGAAAGATCTTGGCAATTTGTGCCCAGAATTTGATGCATTAGTTCTAAAATTAAATAAAGATCCTGTAGTGTTCTTTAAAGAAATATGGCATGGCTCTATGACAAAACACATTTTTCAAGCTCTGACCTCTGGGAACTTTAACTAGCTTCATATTTCAGGCTGACATTGCTCACAGGCTACTGTCTAGTTGCCCAAGCAGAGCTGGTTATCCATATATTTTCCAGCCTCAGGATCAGCTTTTAGCAAAAGGAGGTGAGGGGAGTAAATAAAAAGAGGAGAGACACTCATTTAAATGCACTTTCCCTCCCGAGTCCTTTGGGGAGAAGCCCTGGTAATTAACTTTAATGAGATTAAAGTAACTTGGAACTCTTCATTTTCCCAGCACTGTAAAAGTAAATCTGCGATAACCAGGGTGTACGCATTAAATCAAAGTCAGTCCCTTTTCCTGTAATTTAATGGCTCTCTCACTCCTACCGTCGGCCCAGGCTAGAGAGGGGAGGAGGAGGGCTGCTGAGCTCTTACCCGCACTTTGCTCCATTACTTCTTTCTGACACATGTCTTGAACGTTCACTGTGCAGTTCACGATGAACTCGGGGGAGGAGCAGTCGTTGTTCAGCTGGAATTCTTCACACTGGTAACACTGGATCTGCAGCGCTAAGCCTGCGGGACAGACGCAGGGGCGTTCAGATTCAGCCCCCAGAGCCCATCCGGGAAATCACGACCCTCCCCCACCCCAGCCAGTCGCAGGGGTGCCTTCGGCTCCGCACTCCTGGGTTTCCGAGCGAGGAGGATGTGGCTGAAGCCAGCAGAGGGCGGCGCCGGCACCCAGGGTCCTGCAAGATAAAGTGGAATTGTGCCCACGACCCCTGGCCCTACTCTCCAGAAACAAAGAGTGGATGCAACACCACACCTGGCCTTTCTCCGCGGAAGTTGAAAGGAGGGGTGTACAACCCCGAGAGCGCAGTAGCTTCAGAGACAAGCATCAGATCCTTTCTACGCCAAAGAATTTGCCTAATTGTTAATTGGTTACAAATTACTTAATTACTATTTTGGCACCATTCGCGATTGCATTCCCAGACGTCTTTTAGTTTAATTTTTGAAGTCGGCAT
>NW_006442484.1:12025482-12026481 GCF_000325575.1 Pteropus alecto
TGTCGGACACCAAGTGCTGCTGCGCCCTAAGTCCCCGGCCTTTCTCCGGGACGGTTCCTGCAGCAGAGCAGGGGTGGCCGCAGCGACTGGGGAGGGTCGTGCGTGCGTGTGTGTGTGTGAGTGTGTGTGTGCGCGCGGGCGCGCGCGCGCTCGTGCGTGAATCCTGGGCCGCGACACCATAGCCTTTTCTTCCCGGTTATCAGGGCAACCTTTTGGCTAGGATCCCCGTTCTGGGTCTCAGCAACATACAGTTCTGTCTTGAGCTAATCCCGCACTGGAGAGAAGGAGAAAGACGTTTTTCGCACCTCTCATCGCTCCAGCTTGGCTGCTCCGCTGGAATCTACGAGCTCCTGTCTAGACCTAACTCTCCCGGCTCTCGCGCAGATAAGCTTGGTTCCCAAGCTCCCCATCTCCCATCCCCAGATCCTTCGCGCTCTGAGCGCAATAACCCAGTCCCCGAGCGCCCCGGCCAAAGGCTGCCCAATTCGCTGCTCACCTGTCGGCGGCGCCACTCCTACGGGTTGCTAGAGACGCCTGACAACTTGGCGGGGTTAGAGGCTATCTCTGCCTCTCTCTCGCCGAGGCCCCAGCACCACTCCCGCCTCCCAAGCCCAGCTTCTTTCGACAGTTCAGCTCGAGCATCTGCAGCTCGAGTCCTTCAAATTCGCGACTCCAGCCTCTCCACCAGCAGCGCGGGACTCGGAGACTTTCCCATCTAGCGCCTCTGGGCACCAGCCGCCTCCAAACTCCCGCCGGGCAACCTCTACGCAGTTCTGGGAGCCCAGGGGCAAAGGGGCCGGTGGGTAGATGCGGTGCGCGCGTCTGGATGGGCTGCTGGCCTCTTTGCCTTACCTTGAGGCAAGAACAGTCCGCAAAAAGTTGCAACGATGCCGAGGACCCACATCCTCCCGGAACCGCTGGGCCGGGAGCAGGCAGGCGCCTCAGAGGCGGCGACCGCGGCGGAGGCTGCCCGGGCCGCAGCGGCTGTCGCTGCGGAGG
>NW_006442484.1:12026566-12036539 GCF_000325575.1 Pteropus alecto
GTGCCGCTAGCGGCTCCTGCATCGCCCGCGCCGGGGCTCCCGGCTGCGGGTCGCCGCTCCTCTCGCTCAAGCTCCTGGGCAGAGCGCGGCGTCTCCGGAGTTGACAGCTGAGACTGAAGGAACTACTGGCGATTCGGAGCACCCAAAAAGTCTCGCCTCTTCTCCCACCTCCCACTCCAGGCACCACGTGATGGTTGCCGAGTTGGGGTGGGGGTGGCGGGCGGAGAAGGCTGGGACCGTCTTTCCACGTCCCCACCCCTTCCTATCGCCCTACTTTCCCGCCCCCGCACGTCCCCAGGACGGGGATGCCAGGGGGAGAAGAAGAATGTAGTTTCCCGAGGGCGGGGGGAAGCTGGAGATTGGGGAAACGTCAAGAGGGCGCAGCAGGTGCCGCGGGAACTGGCCGGGCGCTGACTGCTGGACCTGCGAGGTGGGGTCGGAAGACTGTGAGTCCCGTGGGCCCTCTGCGCACAGGTGCGCATTCCCCACGACCTCGGCGCCTCGGGGCCTGGCCGGTTCCCAGCTGCTGACGGGTTCCCGGCGGCAGCGTTCGGCCCACTCAGCTGGGGCTGGCATGCGGCGGGCCAAGAGCGGCTGCCGCGAGGGGGGCGCGCTCCCCTGCATCTGGCAAAGTTGTAGGCGCCCTAGGGTGTCCCGCGCAGCTACGCCTTCTTTTCCTGAGAGAAGTCCCTCGGTCATTACCAGGCTTTGCTTCAGCTGCGCCAGGGTGGGCAGGGTGTGACGATGCCCCTGCACGGACTGGCGCGCTAGGTTCGGGGAACTCTCCTTTCATCTGCCTGTGCGCACCGCTGGAGGGTGCGGTGACACTGCTCTAGTAGTTTAGCCTAGGAGAGGGCTGCTCCGGGGACAAGAGCAGCGAGCTCCCACTAAACAGCAAATTGGGGTGAAGGCATCTGCTCTTCCCTATCCCCTTCCTCCAAAAGGCCGGGCAGTTTGATTTTGCTCTCCTCAAAGCCATAGGTCATTAGTATATGCTCCGGCGTCCGCTCCTGGACTGCGCCTTCCCAGCCCAGGACTCGGTCGCCGGCTGCCCCTGCCTTCTCGCTCCCCTAATTCCTCCTCTCGGGTTCCAGCGACCCACCTTGAGTACTGCTGGGGACACCACGATGCAACGCTTGTTACGTTTTCCTTCCTCGCCACCGAACCTTGCAGCAGGTGGTACCGGAGCCCGCCCGCCGGAGCGCCTTGGTGCCCCCGCCTCCAATTCCGCACGTTCTCACTCGTCCCCCCAAATCCTAGGGAGCATCCATTTCTGTGGAAATAGCTTCATAAGCTTTGCCCCCTCTTCACCTTCTTCTCCTCCGGACGCTGATCATTTATTTCCCCATCCTGCCGGCAGAGCAGGTCTGGAAATGGGCTTAAGTGACTTTCTTGTAATTCCTCTGCAGAGATGATTTCGTGTCTCCCTCCGGCTCCCTCTCTCCCTTTGCCCCTCTCTGCCTTTCATTTCTAGCCAGTTAACCCCTCAGGGAGACTGCAATGCTTTGGCCATTACTCGTTTGTCTGCAGACTCTAATCTGACATTTGGCTAAATTACTATCTCTAGAGCTAGAGGGCCAGTTTATTTATTCCTTAGGGGAATTTGTCCTTGGAGCACGTGTGAGATTCAAATAACTGGGCCAAAGGCTTCTTGAACAAGTTCTTTTAAGCTTTTAGACAGTGCGATTGTGATATAACTTTTATTCAGAAATGAAACAAAAGAATTTTTAAAAGTCTGAAAGACAATGACACTACATAATTTTCATTTTAAGACAACAAAATTCCAATATAACAAATTGCACAAATTTACCAAATAACACTGATCATACAATACTCTTTAAAGAAACAAGTGTGTACTAAAGTAACCATACAGATCCTAAAAATATTTCTATTATGCCTAGTTTACAAGCTCCTGTACAAAAGCAATTATAAATAGTTCACGTCTAGAAAAAATACACATAACCTTTAAAATAGAATTTATCCTTACATATAAACAGACTTTGTAGAAAAAAGGATATTAAAAAGAATTTTTTGTAGCACCAACCACTTTAATTTTTTTTAAAAAAAGTGAACATTGCAAATAGAAATTTGCTTTCATTCTAGATTTCCCAGATTTTAATATACAGCAGAAGGGTAAAAATCAACAATGTTGAGAATCATAGTGAAGCATTAAGTAGAAGACAATGTACGGAAATGCTCGGAGGGAAAACCTGCTTTTGAAAATAGAATTAGGTCACTTCTGATACACATCCGTTCTGATCAGTGTCACACTCAGTACCCTTTACCTTTTTCAGTAGAAGTAGAATTACACTTATTACTAGATTCTGAATATCTCCGGCAACAATATTGAAATTGCACTAGAATTAAAGTTCATATCAAATCGAGATTGTGAGATTACAATGAGCCCTCTGTTTGTTTGTTTGTTTGTTTGTTTGTTTTGGCAGGCCCTTTTTAAGGTTGGCAGAGTGTACCCACAAACAATTTGAGGACTAGGACAATGAATTGAACAAAAACTTTAGTTGGAATTTTTAAAAAATATATTATCAACTTCTAAAAGACTTAGTACATCATTTCAAGAGCTTGGCACTGCTTCAATTTATTGCTTTTTGTCGTTGTTGCTACAAATATAATTTCTTTTCCAAAAAATTTACAACTTCTGTACAAGTATTCAAAAAAAAAGTGCAAAATTAAGACTTTTGTATCGTGGGTGTGTTTACTTTTAATCCTCATAAAACACGACAAATAGAGTCTATGTTTATTGCCCTGTCAGAGAAGAATGCTCCAGTGGGTTGCTTGCTGGGAATCTGACAACATAGACTCTGTTGAAATGGTTTATTGTTGTCATCTCTACCTGCCCCTTCCTCACCCCTGTTTCTTAAGTGCTCCATTTCTGGCTCACTAAGGGAAAAAAAAAAAAAGTTCTTTATGCATCATTTGAACCCTGACTTGCACAGGAAGAGAAGCTATCGTATAAAGAATCACTCAAAGATTCCAAATTGTCTACCCCGGGCCTGTCTGAACTACTCAAAGATGCCTCTTCATTTTTTTCTTTTTCTTCCTTCCGTCCTTCAGCCTTGTTCAGAGAGTTCTTCTCTTTTTCTAATAAAATCATAGTATTGCTGTTGTATTTATGGAATGACTCCAGGGAAATTTTAGATAATCTATTCTCAGGATCTTCTTTTGTTTCTTCAACTTGTTTCAATTTCTGCAATAAAAAGAGGAAAATATTAGAAACATATTTCTTTGAAAATCAAGTTATTCGGTCCAATATTCAATTATTGTCTGTATAAAGTACAGTTTAAAGGGATAGAGAGAACCTACAAGTCTTTAACAAGCTTCTAGTATAATTAAATGTAATAATAAAGCCAATTTTAGGGATAAATTAAGACTTTAATCATTTTGCTGAGATAAATAGGTCCCAATTTGCAAACCAGTTAAGTGCCCCTTAATTTCACTTTAAATGGATCCATTTGAAAATTTTCAGGTAAAGTGCCTTATTTTTCTTAATCAAAGTTTCTAACTACTCACTTTCCTTACAAAGTATTATTAGTTATCCTGTTGCTAAGTATGGATAGGGATTGAACTTCAGCCAGAAGTTGTGGTTATATGTAAAAACCAAACCAAACCAAACCAAAACAAAACAAAAAACATACACAAACCCATAAATTGCCAGGAAATTTAAGTACATGTTAAACTTATCAAAAGCATTGTCATATTCATATGCTGTCCCTCTACAAGTCTTAAGATATTTGAAAGAGATCTCCAGGTCAGTGGGTGTAGATTCTGGAAGACCCAAGGTTTAAAAATTATAGTGACAGATCTGTACCTTAGTACAGAGGAATTAAAGCCACTAACACATTTCTCTTCTTAAGCCCAAGGTTTAAAAATCATAGTGACAGATCTGTACCTTAGTAACCACACCCCTATAGAAGGTTCTAGTAACACCAATTTAAACAGGGATATTTTAGGATGTTGCTGGTAGTCTCCAGGACTTTATAAAACACTGCAGTCACATTTAATATTTATTGTAGGTAAATCCTATAAACATGAATATATTCTATTTGCTCAAGTTGCTCCTAAGGTTTGAGGTGGGAGAAGAGAGGAATTAAAGCCACTAACACATTTCTCTTCTTCTTTTCCTCTTTCAAGCAAAAATTCCATTCAAACACAAGGAAAAAGGAGGGACAGGGGCTTAGAGATGATAACAGCATCTACCATGTGAAAGACACCAAACATATGTTATCTACAAGCCTTTCAGAAACCTGCAAGTTACATGTCTCCATTTTAAAGAGGAAAACAAGGCTCAGAGTGACAGCGTTATTTGCCCAAGGTCCCTCAGCAAGTGAGAGAGAACAGGATTCGAATTCCTGTCTGGCCGTCTTTCAGGCTGTTTCTACTAAACCACGCTCTTATGTAATAAAGGACAAGATGTCCTGTCTCTTCTGTTTTCATTTTGCCACCCGAAAATTCTACTTATATAACTTACCAAACCATCTCTATCATTATTCTCCAAGGCTCTAGCATATGTAGTTTCTTTCCCCAACTCAAGCCCCACATCATTGTTAAAGGTACAATGAGAAAATGGTGTTTTGATTTTCACATGCTAAATATTTAATAGAAAGAGAAAAAGATACAGAAGTAGGTGGCTTCAGTGTTCTAAGAGCAGGCTCAGACAGAGTTTCTCTCTCTGCTATAGGAAATGGCATAATTCTATGGGAATACTTGAAAAGCATCCTAGAAGTTGTGCTTACTTCATTATACCATTAACGTGCAGGAGTACTACTCATAGAACTAATTTTCCATCTCAGGTGGCTACCTTGAAACCAGAGGTGGGCTGAGGAACAGATTCCTAGCCAACCACAGAAAAGTGGCTTCATAATTAGGAATAACTCCAGGCAAGAGTCCCTATCCATGTCACACCAATTTTTAGGCATTTTAAACAATTATATAATGCTAAAAATACATGGAGAGAGTAGGAAATACTTTGATTATACTAATGTACATAAATAAAGGTCATTCAATATGATTTCCTCCTCACTTGAGTATCTTCTCCCTTTTTCTTCCTTCAAGAACCACAAGCATTTTCCTTGCCAATTTCTAGTCCATGAGGACCATTCAATAAACACTTATTAGAGACACTACCGTGATGTAGGTGGAAAGTTTTGGTGTGAGGATATACAGCTGAATAAAATTGTGTTTTGCATGTGTGTGTGTGTGTGCGCGTGTGCGCATGTGCATGTTTGCATGGTGGGGGGAGTTGGGTCCCTGGAGGCAGACAGACCTGAGCCTGAATCATAGCTTTGCCCTTTCACCGGCTGTGTCAGTGCCCAGAAGCCTCTTTCCTCGTGGGTGTAAATGATGATGAGACATACCTTTTCAGGACTGATGTATTAGAAATACAACACCTTAAGACCACAGCACATAGTAATAGGGGCTCAATAAATGGTACAGTAAATAAATAATAGTAAGACAGGATTCTTATTCTAGAACAGTGGTTCTCAAACTGTGTTTTCTAGGCCAGCAGCAACGGCATCCTGTAGGAGCTTATTAGAAATGCAAATTCTTGAGCCCCACCCAGACTTATCTATATCAGAAATGGTGAGGCCCAGCAAATTTTAACAAGCGCCCAGGTGATTCTGATATCTGCTAAAATTTAAGAATCAGTAGTCTAAAATAACTTGTGGTCTTGGAAGAAAGATGGACAGGTATAATTCAGTGTATTAAAGTAGAGATGAGAAAATAGATGTATTTACCATTAAAATGCCCATTGCTTATTAGACACAAATAGTGCGTGTTTTTTAAATGTTTCATTCTTGTAGGTTTGTTTCTTTAGTTAATTAAACAACATTACTCAATTAAATACAACAACACCTACACTGGCCAGGGAAGTGATGGAAATAAAAAAAAATGGCCTTTTAAGAAAAACCACATGGCCTTCCCAGTCTCCCTTTTATTTTCACAGTTTTGCTGAGAGGTCGGTACAGGAATATTTTTGACTGTAAGAACGTCAGTGCTACAGTGACAAAGAGCGCCATTTGGCATTCAGCCTCAGTGTTAGGGAGTGATAGGCGGTATTGAGGGCTGTGGTCAGCTTAAGAGTGTGCACCTAGTTTAAAGGCAGGAGCAGCTACAGGCATACCACAGAGATATTGCAGAGACATTGCAGGCTCAGTTCCAGACCACCGCAATAAAGCGATTTGTAATCTTTTCCCTGGTGGAGGGTCTTGCCTCTAATTTATAAAAAATGCAACATCTGTGAAGTGCAATAATGTGAAGCACAATAAAATGAGATATGTCTGTACTTAAATCTAGCTTATTGCTGCTGTGCAGAAACATAGGTCCAGATCTCTTGATTTTAAACATGAATCATAAATCTAGAACAATATTTCTTATATTTAAAATCCTTTAATTTTTAATTATTTGTTTATATTAGAAAAGACAATAAAAAATAACAAAAACCCCACTATGTACGTCAAGTCACAATCTTTGCATCATTCAGATTTGAGCTAGAGATCATATTTTATACTTCTTTTTTATGTCCTGCCTAACCCCCTCATCCGCCTTCCCCCACTATTTTCTCCCTAAAGGCCTAGACCAATGCTAAATTGTCAATGGATTCTTAATGGAGACTTGATGATGGATCCAACTTGCTCTAGCATCGGCAGAGTCTCAGCTGTTGGCTTCAGTTTCTCCAGTGGTCCTGCCGGCTAAGAATAAGAGCAACTAAAGTAGTTTACTTTCCTGTCTGCAATTATAAACATACCGAACTAGTCTCAACATTGTCTTGTCAGATCTCAGGTATTTTTTAAGTTTTGAATGCACATAATATTTAAATATAAAATGTAAGGGATTGAGGTCCAGTGGTAATGTGTCAATGATGTAATCTGTTGAATGGTAACAAAATAGTACACATTAAATTGCAGCAACTATATGTGAAGGTGCTTTGAAAACTAATCATGGGATTAACAGCATTTGAGTGCCTGTTCTGTGTAGACACTGTGCTAAGCACATTGCACAGATTATCTGTTTTCATTCTCACATCAATTGTATGGGTAGATGTTGTTAATATCTCCATTTATAGGCAATCAAGGCTTGAGGAAGTTAAGTAACTTGTTTAAGGTCGTGTACCAGTATGCAGTAGAGTCTGGATTTGGACCGAGGCCTACAGAGCCTAAGTTTTCAACCTCTATCTTGGAAAAGAACTTTATAAATAACAATCAAAATTATCTTTAAGGGGATAAACTAAAATAAGAATTGCAGAATAACAATATTAATAACGAACCCAATAAAGATTAGTGTTTGATGAGGATTGTGTAGTTTCCATAAAGCTTCTTCATTTCGTTAGTATATTATGCTTCATCAGAGTTATGATAAAATTAATAAACCAGAGTTGTCTCCTATAGGTGGCAACAGTTGTACAGTTCACTTTTTTTTTTCACTTTTATTGCACTTGGGAACAAAACTAGGGCAAAACGGGGCATAGTCTTAAAATATTTTCCTGTCTTTAGTGTAACCATGGCATTATTAGTGATAATTCAAGCAAGAATAGCTAGTGACACATTCTCCAGAAATCCCTCGACTATATACCATTACTTAATTCCTTGTAGTCAAATAGTCAATCGAACCAATCTATTATGTGACTGGCTTTGTGTGAATAATCATGTGCTTTTGATTCTCAGGAGAAGTTTCACAGAAGAGGGGGCTTTTGGAAGGATTTTGAAGGGTAATAGGATTAAGAGATTCAGTAAGTAAGAGGGAAGGCATTCCAAGAAATTTCCTGTTGCTTCTGTAAGACAATTCTGTGGTGTACTCTGGGTCCAGTAGTTGCCCAGATAGTCTCTTCCTTGCCCTTTTAGATTCTGTAAAGTCAGATATACAGATTCAGATATACCTATCCCACGGGGGTCTAAGAACCTCAACCAGACTCAGGAAAGTATCAATCCAGCTTATAACCTGGGGTTATGAATAATTTGTAGTCTAGGTTATAAATAATAAATAGTTTTTATTTCCAAAGAGCTTTTCCATCATGATCTCACTGCTCTTACGTCAGCCTGGAAGGTAGGGAGCCTGGTGTTAGGTGTACTTTACATGGAGTATTTATGGAATTCGTGGTTCACACAAATTCAAATTCAAGTGAAATTAGAAATTTGGTTTCTTAATTTTCAACACCAAAATGCATACCATTTTCTCCCCCGCAGACAACAATAATCATGGAGAAGAGATTCTGCCTAGACCAATATCCTGAACACCAGTGAGGATAAAATAGAAGGTGATAGGGGCCCTTGCTGAAAGGAAAAGATAGGGAGACTATATAAGGTGATACAGAAAAATTCAAGTGATAAACTAGAAAAAAATATATGTATGATGATATTAGCTTCAAAGAGATACATTTTATATATGTACATCCAAAAACTCCTGCTCATACAGTAGGGGAGAAATAAGTAGGAGATTCATGACATAGTACAATGAATTTTTGTTCTACAATGAAGGCTGTTCTTTCATTATTTCAAAGAAGTTTCTATCCCCTGATTATATCTTGAAAATATTGGTTAGTATGTCTACTGTAAATGTCAGGAGGAGATTCAAATCTACTTGTGAAATTCAAACACAGCATCGTTCCTCACCTGAGCACTCATACTTAAAAAGAGGACTAGAACTCAGCACAAATTAATGTAAACAGGATCCTCATCAATATAATTTCTTATTTCTCTATTGATGCAGAGAGTCACTGCCAATCAGTTCAAGAATACATGTGGTAAGAATTAATAGCTACATTTGTAAAGTGTTTTCACTACATGCCAGGTACTGGGTTGAATGCATTGCATGAATTATCTCATTTAACCATTACAGTAACCCTATGAGATAGCACTATTATCATCTCCATTATTCAAATGGGAAAATACAGGGTAGAGAGGTTTCAATAGTAGGCCACATAAACATGGTTAATATATTAGGGAATCAGGATTTAAGCAGAAGCAACCTGATTCTAGTTACTTGGGATCTTAATCACTTCACACTAGATCACTTCACAAGTATTTGGAAACCAGTGTTCAGTTCCTACCATTGTGCTAATTGGCTATGTAACCCCTCTGAACCTGAGTTTCTTTACATTACAGTTTTTTTTTTAGAAACTTCCTGCTCCATAAAGCTCTATGACTGTAAAATAGTCTTAATTGGATGTCTTCTGTGCATCTATTATTGGAATTTGAGATGGCACAATAAATAACTCTCCTCTCCACCTTAGTTGTAAACAAACTGAAGGATAAGACAAAGAAAAAAGCTGATAGGAGGCTAAAATATCAGATTTATTATTGAAAAAGCTTATATTGGAGAATGAAGTTTCCATCTGCAAAGAAGTGGGTTTCCTAACACTGGTCCCTAGAAATAGGCAGACTTATTAACTGGCAGCTCTGGGCTGCGGTCCCCCCAAAGTGTCTTCCCGTAAAACCTACAGTGTGAAGGAACAAAATGTGTGCTTCTTACAGCCAGCTTGACCCCAGAGAAAGGGTGGGAAGAACAGGAGGTGGACCTGAGTATTTCATGCTCCCTTCCTATACTTGTTGATTAAACTAACTACCCCTCTTTCTCCTGAGGAGAAGTGAATGATGGGAGCTCAGAGATGCCGTGAGTATTATCCTAGGGAGTTCCTTCTATGTGGTGAGAAACACTCCAAATTTGGAAGAAGTGTCATCATCACTCAATATTTCTCATTAGGTACACTGATACAGATTTTAACTGAACAGTCATATATGCATTCGGACCAAGAAGGTGCAGGAAGCAATAATGAAAAAAAAATCAAATTTATAAATATTTTGCCACTTAATTGTAATTAAAAAAATTTTTTTAATTACATAAAAAGAGAAGATGAAGGAAAATTCAGAAATAGCAATGAGTTGAGTTGAGCCAAGAAACTTCTTCTTGGGCAAAGAAATAGTAGAAAAGTGATTTAGCAGATATGAAAGATGGAAGAGCG
>NW_006442484.1:12036555-12063241 GCF_000325575.1 Pteropus alecto
GGTGGAAGCAGAACATCAAATACAGGAGACAGTATGGTTAATTCTGGGCTTCTGGTTAAAGCTGAAGGTGTGATTCCCCTCCCCCCTCCCCCATCCCTTTTTTGGTGAGTAAATCTTGGGCACTGGGAAGATGGAGTCAGGGTAGAGTTATGTGTTAAGCTCTTGTTGTGGGAATGGGGAGGAGGCACTTTAATCCAGGGTCTCTTAGTTGAAGATTGGTACACATGGCAAAGTCTGTGTTAAGTGAAATTTGCTGGGGGCAAGCCAACCTCAAGGGGAAAGAAGCAGCTAAAGCCATTTCTCTTTTCTCGGAGGCACTAGTTAATCTCTTCTTTAATGCCATCTCTTACTGTATTCCTGGAGGAGCTACTTTCTGGATGAGACATAAAAATAGAGAGAATGACCTTTGGTGAACACTAGAGACACCCTAGCCTTTTCTCAAGAATTGTGGTGTTAACCCCATTAACCTGGTCAAATTCCAACCTGGATAATTACTTTCTCCCAGTGCTCGGTTCCTGCTATTACCTCAACTGGACACATTACTCTTCACTTGCCCTTCTGAAAAATTAATGTGACGCATCGGTAATAGAGAGCCACTCTCTCCATCCAAACGCGCTGGGAGATGCAATTTGGCACTTGGGGGCACTCTCCGTTTCTTTACTGGGGTCCTGAAGATTTTTCAGTATCTCTAGGGCAAACTGATTTTATTAGGTGAAAGAGTAATTTTCAGTTGAGATGTGCTTTTATGACTGTATTATTAACTATATTGCTGTCTTTTACCACGATCAATGACTTCTGATGACCTCTGCTGGAACCCCTGAACCCAGAGGGGAGAAAAATGAGCTTACTTTTTTGGGGAAAAAAAAAGCAAGCAGAGAGAATGTCAGCAGCTTAGGGTGGCTAGAAAATAATATATCTTGTGGAAAAGGAAAGAATTCAGCTCAGAGATAAACAATGGCAGCAAAGGACATTTAAAGACTAGATTAAAATGACAGCAGGAAAGAGAAGCCATTTTATCAAAGAGATGGGAAATGTTCCCATTTATGGAAAATGGGGAATATGAGGTCAGGCTCTTCTATGGGAAGAGAATCATCAACTTTGCTTATGGCAGAGAAAGGCATTTGGGAAGAGAAAAGGCATGCAATTATAAGTTTTGGTAAATTATTTTTTGCATTTTATTTTATTATTAGTTTCAAGCTCACAGTACATTGGTTAGACATTTCTATAGTTTATGAAACGATCCTCCCAATTACTCTGTCTTCCCTCTGGCTCTACACCTAGCCATTACATTACTGCTGACTGCATTCCCTAAGCCATGCTCCCCATCCCGTGACCATCTGTCAACTAATTTGTACTTTTTTAAGCCTTCATCCCTTTCTCTCAGCCCTCCACTCCCCTCCCCTCTAGCCATCATGAGATTATCTTCTATATTTGTGGGTCTTTGATTAGTTAGTTCTTTTTTGTTTCTTAGATTCCGTATATAAGTGAAATCATATGGTATTTAGCTTTCTCTGTCTGACTTATTTCACTCAGCATAATAATCTCTAGGTCCATCCATGTCTTTGCAAGTAGTAGGATTTCTTTCTTTCTTTCTTTCTTTCTTTCTATCTTTCTTTCTTTTTTATGACTGAGTGATATTCCATTGTATATATGAACCATAACTTCTTTATCCAGTCATCTGTTGGTGGGCATTTAGGTTGCTTCCATATCTTGGCTATTGTGAATAGTGCTGCCATGAACATAGGGGTGCATAGATCTTTATAAATTATTGCTTTGGTTTTCTTTGGATAAATATACGGAAGCACAATTGCTGGATAAAAAGGTAGATCCATTTTTAATTTTTTGAGGAACCTCTAGACTGTTTTCCAATTTGCAATCCCACCAACAGTGTATGAGGGTTCCCTTTATTCCACATCTTTGCTAACACTTGCTGTTTGGTGAAATTTTTTATATGAAGATGCAAGGTATATGTTTTTGATTTCTGTAAACTCTGATGTTAGTGCCATAACTTGAAATGTCTTTTGAAAACTTGTATTTTTTGACTGTTGTTTTCCAGGGTAGTGGATGGATCCACAAATCTAATTTAAAATGTAGGTTGATCACCTTAAGTAATGCATCAAATGTGGTCAATATTGGTCAATTTCTCCAGAAGTAAAATATGCATTGTTTTATAGTGACCTAGAATTGGGAAAACAAGCCAGCTCATTGACATTGGCTTGTATAAATAGCTTAATTAAATTGAATATGCTTATTTGTGTTGTTAGATTTCTTTTCTTCTTCCAGCATGATAATATTAACTAAAGTTTCATCCAGGAATGAGATTTGAACAGGTTCTGGGCTGGGAATTTCTAAATCTGTGCAATTTAATGTCAAGTTAATGGCTGTGTCTGATGAGAGCAAAAACATCAAGGTTTTCTGCCTTTAATTTATAGGCACTAGTATATACAAAAACTATATATACACTACTCATTTAACTTAAAATATTATTAGCCAGTTTTCTTTGATTAACCTTTCCATCATTTCATGTCTTAAATATGATGCCTATCTGGCCAGTAAGCTGGGCCATGTCTGGTCAGTGTATTTGTAGCTTACAAAGCCTGTGAACTTGGCCAGAGGAAAATACAACAGGAAGGGACCATCTGTGTATTTTAGCGTCATATAGCTACATTTTGAAGTGATAGGTTTTTGTTCACTCCTACAAGAAAAAATAAAATAAACTTTCTGGGGCATCAGACGAGCGTAAAAAATGTTATGCTATATTTTTTTTTTTTTTCATGGAAGTTCTCCTTCCAAAGGAACATCTCCAATACCATCATGATGGTAAACATCATAAAAGTGTAACTGAAAGTGAAAAGTTTTATTATAAAGTATACTGTGAGTGCCTAAGCCAGGGAGAAACATCCTATGTTACTCATTAACTTATAAATAATGAGGTAGCCTGGAATTCTAACAGAATTTGGTAGACCATTTGGGAACCACAGTGCCCTATGACACCCACTGTTAGGCACTTTACAACAGAGATAGAATCAAATGGAACTGCAAGCTAAGGTTCATCTGGAAACACATTGGTATTTGTGGATGTAAGAATTCTCACTCATGTTTAAGCTATTCATCTCCTTATGCAACTCCTACTTCAGTTGTCAGGCTCGTCAGCCTTTGCTTTGGATTAAGTTATGTCCCAAGGATATTTGACATACTGAATCCCGAGATCCAGGGTGACTCAGAAGTGGCACCAATTTATTGATCTTTGTGCTGAAGAGAACATTCCTTGGTGGGAATTGTTCTAAAGATTTAGAAACATCAAGCTTTATATTCTGTGTTGCAGAATTGTTCTAAAGATTTAGAAACATCAAGCTTTATATTCTGTGTTGCAGAATATTATATTCACAGTGGCAATGTAAGATACTCCTATTCCTTGTTACCCAGTAAGCACCGGGAGTATCCTAGAATGGAAAGATGTGCTAGGTGGGAACATTCCAATGGGAGTCTGCTTTCATTCTGGATTCCAGCCCTTGCTCAGCCACAACATGACAGTGACAATCATTATTTCAACTCTGTACCCAGATTTTAATGAATATGTAAAGATTGCTTATGCTGCTCCTGCCACATTATTTATTCATTCAACAGAAATTTATTGAGTACCTACTATATATATATAAAATAGTATTCTGGACACTGGAATACAGTGGTATAGGAGAAAAAGCTACTACTCACATGGAATTACACGTTAAGGATTCTTTAATATAATGCCAGTATAGAACAAAGTTTTAGGTCTATTAGAAGATGAATTACTGAGAACTGAATTAGAATAGCCTATCTAGCCTACTGTTTTATCTGATAAAGGCATCTAGAACATAAATATGTTAAACTCAAAGTTGTGGATGTGCCCCTTTATCCAAATCCTATTTTTAAAATAACCCCATAAACTTGCTTAGCTTCTTTTTTGGTCGATAACATCATTCAGGAGAATGTTTTTTATAGGTTAACTAATTACTATTTACAGTCACCTTTCTTAACCTTTGTGGGCCTAGTTATCTCCCTAAATTCAACATGCTTACATTGGGATTCCTTCTCTTTTCTCTAATACGTATTGCTGTCAATGGTAACCAAGTTTTAGAACATGATCCTTTTCTAAGTTATTCAGAGTTGCTGGTTCTGTTTCTATAATAGCGTATCCACTGGGATCTTTCTCTCTATGAATTCCTAGCCTAATTGGCCAAATTATCCACTTGACCCTGAACTTATATCCATTCTATTACATAAGCTCTTTTTGTTTTTATGTCTCACTTCTCGATTAGATTACATATTTCTTGAGGCCATGGACTAGATGTTATTCTGCTTTCTCAGATTCTGAAACTATGTCTTGTAGCTCTTAGAGTTGATATCCATTGCACATCAATAAATATAGTCACTATTAGATCTATTTTCACTACATCATCTCCTTTAGAGCTCAAAGACTCGACTGTTTTCTATGTCTGCTTTTCCATCATAAAGAGATGTATAAAATAAGATCATTTTAGACTTTCACCCAACCTGTGATGACATAGCTGCTTTCCAGCCCCTAGACGTACTAACAGTGGTATAGTGTCTGGGATTCTGGGTTAGCGCCAAGAACCAGGGCGACCTTTGGATTAAGGGATGTCTAACTATTATTTACTTTGGCAGAAGCAATTTTCTCTCTAAGCAGAGATATGTGGACTCACAGACCATGTCTATCCTGGTCAGGCAGCTCTGCTCTGAATCATCTAGAGCTTTCTGTGGCACCTCCAGGTGGGCTTGGCCAGCAATTGGGTGAGGCAGCAGCTGCCATTGCTTCCTGCAAATCCAAGAGCAAGAGCCCAAACAGTAAGCTTCTCATGGGTGCAATGTTATTGAAAAGAGCAGGCCCATACCAGATGGTACAAACATAGGCTCTACCATTTTCTTAAATGCTTCCTGCAGCAGCAAGTGTTGCCTCATCTGGTCTGAACCAGTCCCAGGCAATTTGTTCAAATTCAGGTTCCTATCTCCTTAAAACAGGGGGAACTTGATGATATCAGTGAGACTGTTAATATGACAATTATTGACATGATTAGGGCCAGCAACAAGACTGACTATTCAGGTGATAAACCCCCAAATGGTACTGGATGTATCAAATCAAGAAATTCAACTATAGGGTGATTAAATGATAGTTGCCTTAGTACAAAATTCTAGGCAGCATGAAGATGATGCTTATTCTCTCTCCATTGCCTGTAATATATTCAGTTGGCAAACCGACTCTTGCATTGTAAAAGGTATTCTCTTTGTGAACCACCAAGGCTGGCTTAACACTGCTTTATGAGGTTTAAGTCAGCCATCCGCTACAATTAAAATAAACTTTATTTTTGTCTCACATGCACAGAACAATTTAATTTTTAAATTAATGTAAGAGTGAAAGGCGCGTTGCTCCAAGTGAAATATGTCTGCCCCACACTACTGTGTAAACACAATTCGATTGCTATATGAAGTAAAATGGATCAAAAAAATCAATAGTTAATTGTGTAACCCAGAGTCTTTCATTTCAGATATAATCTGCAGAGAAGGTCCAGGGGATGTTTGCTTTTGATTTTCTTAAAATATTATTTAAAACCTTTCTGTTAGGCAGAACAGTTCACAAGGTCTTTATATTATTTCCATTAGTTATTTGGCTTGTGATTAGTCAAAGTCATACTGATCACTCAGCCTCTCCAGTTTTCATTTTAAAATTCAGTATCTTTATCAGTCAAGCTGCCCCATTCTGGGTATCTGGCTTGCTCTAATGCCCAACAAACTTAATTGCAAAAGTAACCCAACATAATAAATAGGTGTCTCAGTACCAGACATGGATGCATTAGTTGTATTATAAACTGTCTTTTGGTCTAGTTCATGATAATATCCATAGTAGTTAAGCAGTCACCCCCCGCCGTCGGTAAAATATATCATGCTGTGAAGATGCGTGATTTTGTGTGACATGACAAGAACATGTGGAGTCGGGTCGAGTCTGTATGAATGAATATACTATCTGTTTCAACATTCCAAAAGGGAACAGAGGGAGGGGGTACGGCTTGAATAGAACTCCTCCCCCCCTCAAAAAAAAAATCTTCCAATCTCATTAGCTCAGATAGATGAGAAGGGAAGGAGGGCAGGCGGGCATCTTTTGCAAAGGGACTAGTACAATAACACCCAAAAGACCATGGGGTAACAGATGGTCCGCCTTGACCCTTGTTATATTATAGCAGAGCTAAAAATGTAATGCTTGAACTTCTTTTCCCTTTAAAGTTAATCCTTGCTCTCTCTTACATATTGTTAGAAGCCTTCATCCATTTTGAGGATTGAAGGCAAAATAATTCTTGAAATAATGAATCATTTTTCTTCTACCAGCTTGTCCAAAAATCCTCTGATTATTTTGCCATTGCAGACAATGACCTTCTCAAAGGAGGCCTATCAAATGCTCAAGATAAATAATGAGAGAGTCTCTTTCTCCTGCCTCAAGGAAAATATTGTGCAAAGAAAAAATGTTTGTGAAAGCGTCAATATGTTCATCCAGGAAGGACACTAGCATGCTCTAAGTGAAATGGAGCAGCTCGTGTTTATGTGTGGATAGCCACTCCATTCAACAGGACTCCAGGCAGTGTGTCCTTGGAGGGACCTTGGGGGTGGCACCTAAGCCCTTCCTGCAATAACATTGAAAACAAATGTTTTGCTGGTGACAGGCAGAGCACATTTTAAACCTCTTATCTTGTGAGCAACTAAAGAAAAGGAAGCTCTGGTTAAATACCAGTTTCCAACAATCTAGAAAAACATGGTTCTGATTTACTATAACCAGGAGCTAAGATTAATCATAATGAATTTCCTCCTTCCTCCCGCATCCCCACTTTCCCACCAAGCAGCAAATATTCAGAAGGTAAAAAGAGCCTTTCTCGTACTCCCCGTGGAAGCAAGGTCTTACAAACTAGGTAGAGAGCTGCAGTTGAAATATCACCTTTCCCATGAATAAAGTACGTTGGGAGTACGGGGGGTGTAAGACCATCTTTTCAAGGCAAAGTTCATCTGTCCATCCATCTTTTTATGGCTCTTGTACTTAAGTCTCTGCTGATAGTTGAAGACACAGACTTTAACTTCAAGAGTATGTACAAGATCCTTCCCATGCACTCCCCTCCCTTTCAGTCTCCTTCTCATCTTTGTTGAAACTCTTCCCTTTCCCCACAGATGGTTAGTAGATGGCCTGGTTAGAACCAAAAGAAGAAAACTCATGGCCTTGGGGCACTGGGATGGTTCTGACATAAGCACAAATGCATGGATGGCATGAGTGGGTAGTGGGGGTGGTGGTGAAATCAAGGGCACATGTCCAGTTGAGAGGGGCAGCTACTGCTTATGAAGCAAACATCTATGTAGCACTTGTTATTGCCCTAAGTACTGGACAGAACTCTATAAGGCAGGTGCTATTATTCACACATGAGGAGAAAAAGGAGAAGCTAAGTACCCTACGCAAGGCCCCACAGCTGGGAGGAGCCAGGCAGAGCCAGGATTCAAATCTAGGAGTCCAGCTACAGAGCTTCCCCCTCTCATTCACTACTTCTCCTGCCTGAGTGCCAGCTGAGTTTTGTCCTGTGCGGCTGTGGGCTCGGTGTTGCCAGACCTCTGATTTTTTAAGAGAAATGGAATCTGGAAATCGTAAATGAAATCTCCCAATGTTTATTTTACAGGAAACGTGTAGGTCACACAAAACCCATCTGCAATTAATTTGTGACTCTTTCATAGTACGGCCTATCAAAATGTAGTGGTGGGCTGCCTGAAGTACTGGCAACATGGGAATGATCTCACACCTACCCACTCTGGGGCAAGTGCCTTTTAAACAGACAGTAAATACCTCACAATGCTTCTACATTCCCTGCCTCTCCTCTCAAAACAAAAGCAAACAAACAAACAAAAAACAACCTCAAACAAACAAAACTTCAAAAGCCATTCTTTAAGGATTAGGAAGAGCAGGTGACAGAACTTTCTGATGTTTGTAAACTCACAGGCAACACTTGGGTCACTGCCTGGTCTGCCACCACCTAAACAAAGTAGGTAAATGAAAAATGCTTTTGTTTTTAATCATAGATGAATTTTCTACTCTTTCTTTGGCTAGAATGGGTCGGAAGGCCATGTCTACTTCCTTTTGATCATCATCAGCAAACCACAAACTTTAGGATATTTTTCCGGAAGCGGGTGTTAAGTTACCAACATTGGTTTTAAATGGGTCTTTCTTCCCTGAGAGCTTTTCAATATATTCACATGTAGATAAGAAGTAATCAAATCAAAACAAAACAAAAATAACCAAAACATAGTTTCACAATGAAGACACTGTGAATTTCCACAGGCTTG
Organism: Pteropus alecto; assembly: GCF_000325575.1. NCBI lineage: Eukaryota > Metazoa > Chordata > Mammalia > Chiroptera > Pteropodidae > Pteropus > Pteropus alecto. The sequence continues at coordinate 12,044,920 of NW_006442484.1, forward strand.
CAGTGTTCTTGTCCCTGCCTAGCATACCATTTCCTTCTATAGTTTTTTAATGCGATGGATTTAGGTTGATATCTAGGAATATGGCAGATCCAGTAGTTAGCATTTTTTTAGTGTCAAAACGAAAACCAGTCATAAAATGGAAAGACGTTCAAATATATAAGGTCCTCTGTGGAAAGGGGAAGGAGAATGGGATGCAGAGAAAGAAAGTTCTTTTTTTGCCAGGAAGGCTCCAGAAATCAATGGGCTCAACTAAGCAGTATCTGACAGCAATTTGGGGGCAAGGGTAACAAAGCAATCAAAAAAAGCCACCAGGATACAAATGACCTAGGGCCTTAAAGATAAAATTGAAACTGCTCAGCAAAACCTTGAAAACAAGTCAGTAAGTATGCAGATAGTGCATTAGTTAGCCAGCCTGCTAAAGATAGCAACAGGCTGAATTTTGAGCCCAGACAGGCAGTTAGTGTCTCCGAGTTCTGGCTCGCATATCTTCCTCTCTCTAGAATGTCCTCCCCGTCTTTCAGGCTGTCCAGTACTCATTCATCTCTGCAAACTCGGGTGGACAAAAATCTCTTACGAGTCTTTTTTTGACCAGTTAACTTGACCATGGCCCCTTTCGTTCTCTCTTCTTCCCTATGCAGACTGCTGTCACGGCACCAGCGAGCTTTTGCTCTGTCTATTGGTGGCCATGGCTCAGTCCCTCACATGAATACTATGTATCTTTGCAGCCCTAGTGCCCAGAACATGCCTAACACATAGAAGGTCCATAAAGGTTAGTGAAATAAAGGGAAGATGCTAATTATATTTCTTACTTACTGTCCATCTTTTCCTTCTTCTGTAACTTTTCTTTATCTTTAACCTTTTTAACATCCTTTACTGTCATTGAAAGTAATTGAGTTCCAAGGACAGGATGCTGTACTGTCTGGTAGGGACTATTCGTTTATTTCCTGAGGGGTGGTTGATGATCTAATCACCCAGAAGACATTTAAGTTTCCTTTATTTAGAAAGTGAAGATAATAATTTCCCAAGTAAACAGAAAAATAGATTTAGATTTTCAAAAAAATTTGACCAACGTACGACTTTCAAGGAGCATTTCCAGTGCCAGAAACCAAGCTCCTTGCTACAATCGGCAGCACCACAGATTACAAGGATAGAGATTCAAACACATGCAATAAGTGAGAATTGTATCATCTAGCAATGGAAAGACTGAATATGTCATTGAGGCTTTTTAAACATCTAAGTAGTTTTATGTGAAGGAAAAAAAAAACAACTTCATTGTGCACAAAGTAAAATGGGGAATTGCCTTAGAATGAAGGTTTGAGACTATTAGGATAAATTTAAAGGATATTGGACGTCCTTAAAAAATACAAGAAAGTTTTGAGATGTCCCCAGATACAGGACAAGCAAAGCTTTAGGGTCACCTCAGGAGATACGCAATGTAGCAGAAACAGACCAAGGTAACGATTTTTCACACATCAGAACTGACACCAGCTACAGTAGTGAGTGTGAAAGGGGAGGGAGGGAGGATAATTATCTTTTCTTCAATTCTATGAAAACCTAGAGTTTCAGTTAGTTAAATGTGAGTGGGCTGGTGTTTCTCTCTGGCTAGATTCAGTGCCTGTGTTTTCTCTCTCATGTATATCTATAGTTCTCTTAAGTGACGGGGAAAAAAAAATAATAAAACTTTTTCTTAAGTCACAGTTAAAGAAGTTACTGACAAACTGCCTCTTAAATATGCCTGTTGGATGATATCAAAGGATTATTTAAAATCATAAAACTAATCCAAAGGCTGCTCCTAAAATGACTAGCAAACTTCATAGAGGAATCTCTGTAAAAAGACATTTAAGTTCAGGCCTGCTAAGCATGGATGTGCCTCCCCCCACTCCCCTCCACCTCAGTGTACCCCTGGCCCCCACCACACACCCTTCTGATGCTTTCAGGGGCTGGTACAGAAATGTCATTTTAAGCAAGGGGAAAAAAAGGAAGAATCACCCCTCACAAAAATGTTTATTGCATTTTGGTCTCTTGGTCAGAGCCAATAAAGATCTCTTGCTGTGAGCCAGCTAGAAAAGAAATGTGGTGAAGGATGTTACACGTTATGGGGTCTCAACGTGATTAGCGATTAGTGCTGGTAGCTTCAGTCGCTTGGGAATAGCAATCAGAGTTTCTCTCCTGCAGCTCCAAAAGACTACAAAACACCACTGGCTCCCATCCCATATGATGATGGGATATTAACTGAAAATCTAATTAATCTGTGAATGAATTATGGCCTAAGAAATATACTGTTTTATAATAAATTTTAAGTGAGTCCCTAACAGAAGATAAGATGAAGAAAAAACTAAAATTATAAGATGTTGGTACATTCTGTTCACTATGACTGATGATTTTAAGGAGGATAATTTTATAATCCATCACATTTTTGTCATTTCAAAAATCATGCCTCTGAATGTATGCTGTAAATTAATTTAAAAATTTACATATTTATTAAAAATCGTATTGAAAACAGCAGGAAGTGAGCCTCATTTGAATAATAAAATAACTTGTTATTCCACTGGAGATAAAAACAAAAAAATTAAAAGATTTTCATTTTGAGGTAATAATCACATAAATTGCTATCTGAATTAGTTAAACCAAAAATTTATATTCACTGGAGGCATCAACAGAGTATTAAAGATAATCCCCCAAATTCTCATTCTGGGGAGATGAAACAGGTTTTACGTGTAAAAGCCACAGGAAGACAAACAGGGAGGTGAGGACCAGGGCTCTTGGCATGCCAGGTGTGTATGTTGGAAGCAGGGCTATAACCTCCCCTGGAGGAAGTGCAGACAGGAGAACCCACGGCCTGGTTCTTGAGTGAAGGAGCACTTGACTTCATTTCAAAAGCCTCTTTCCAAATTGATCCTTGACTTAACTTCGCAAAACCTATTTGGCTGAATTTTCCATCCAAAACGTAAAGCCTGCCTGAGGTACAGAACATCTCAGATATCTGCAGTAGCCTTGGCTGCTGCGGGGCTGGTGAGCAGCAGGGGCTGACTCCAGAGCAGGCAGGGAAATAATGGGAAGGGTATGGGGTTGTAATTTGAGGGCGATGTCACACTACATCTGAGTGAACACAACATTCACTGTAGATTAACCTCATAATAGACGGTCGGCTCAAAGAGCTGGCCCCAAGATATAAACTGCCCGGATTCATCTACAGAAAGATGAAAGGGACAAAGGGAACAAAGTTGGAGTGAGTCACCACGTGTACTCACTAGTATAATGGATTATCCATGGGGCTAAGCTGGCACAAGGAGATGTTCCTTGGGAGAGGAGGGGGAAGGAGAATACCTGTTTTCCATGAACGTACTTTATAATTATGACCTTTTTTTCTTCCACAGGGATTCATGATAGGCTGCTACCATTATCTTTAAGGAAACAACAACGACCCCTTTACGAAGTACTACAGGTGACGGCTCACTCACATGGCCCTCACTATACAAGTGCATTGCTTCACTGCAGACACGGCTAACACGTGGCACTCATGTGGCAACTGCCTCTTCCCATGCCCATAGCAGGCACTGCCTACCAGTCTCCAAAATCTGCCTCCCCTGAACGTGGATACAGCCTCAGAATCCTTTTTAATACAGTAATTCTGCTCATTGAATGTCCTTAGCATTTGAAAGGAAGGCTATTTAGCATCTCTGCTTAGTGTGCATGTGCATGTATATATATATTCACTGGCCATACATGTAGACAGATTATAAAAAAGTGTATACTAATGTATATACTAAATATATACACACATGCATATTTATATTACATATCAGAGTAATTATATCTTAATGGGGTAAGTATATCTCTTAGTATATATGGTTAACATGAGATATATTAATATCTTAGTGTATAGAAACTTGAATTTATCTTTGACTCCTCTCCTTCATACCCCACGTCCACCAGTCTTCTGATATATTGCCTGTTCGTTCTCAGATGCATTCCTCTCCTTTTCCCTGCTATGCTCTGCATCGTAAGGAACTACATTTCCTAGCCTCCCTCTTTCTTTGGCTTTTAGGGAGGTTCAGCCAGTGGAAGGCAATGTCCTAAGCCTGGATGGCGGGGAGAGGGAGAAAACAAAGCATTTCTTCCCTTCTCTGTGAGCAGTGCTGTTTGTTCCTGGCAGCAGCTCTTTCTTCTCTGTGGCTCCGTCTCCTCTGTCTCTTGCCAGATAGCCCCTCCCACTCATGGTTCTAGCTCCCATTGGATGGCCCAGCTCCTGGGCTTTAAGGACACCTTCTGCTATTGTCCCTCCATCCCAAGGGAATGAGTGTCACTTCCCGCTCCTGCTAATCTCTGGATTGCCGGAATGTCCCATTTAGCTTCAGCGACTCCATTATATGGGTAAGTAATTCCCTATATTACATTCCTTTTGTAGAAAGACCTAGAATGGTTCCCATTTCATGCTAGACCCTGACCAACACAATCATCAAATTTTGTTTGCTCTACTTTTAAAACATTATCCTAAATCCAGTCATTCTCAACCATTTGTTTTCTGCTACTATGTTAGGCCAAGACACCATCATCTCTTGCCCAGATGACCGCAGTGGTTTCCTAAGTGGTCTTGGCACTTCCGCTCTTGCCTCTGGATAGCCTAACCTCCAAAAGGCCGCCACAGCATTTCTTAAAAACTGTAAATTATGTCATGTCACTTCCCTGTTCAAAGTTTTCCAGTGGTTTCCCTTTGCCGAGAATGAAACCTAAAGTTATTGCCACAGCTTCTAGGGTCTGATGTGATTGGCTCCCAGATTCTTCTTCACCCTAATTTCCTTCTCCATCTCTCTGCTCCAGTCACAATGGTGTGGAGACACACCAAGCATGATCCTACTTCAGAACTGTTGCACTTGCTGTACTCTCTGCCAATATGCTCCTCCTTCAGTCAGATTTCAGTGTTTCGCTTTATTCAAACCTCTTCAAATGTCTCCTCTTCAGAGAGATCTTATCCAGTCTGTCTGAAGCAATACCCTCGCTATTTCTTATTCGGTTAACCTGCTTGATTTTTAATCATCTATATCACTACTTGAAATTAATTACATTTTGTGTGTTTATTATCTGTTCTCTTATTAAAATGTAAAATCCATTACAGAAGGGACTTTGTCTTTTTTTTTTTACTTGCTTTATCTGCATTGCCTAGAATGTTACCTATTAAATAGTATGAATTCTATAAATATTCTTGAATCAATGAATAATAGGTGAGGAACCTATATCACACTGTGAAAAAGCAGTGACATGAAGAAATAATTAGTTGTATTATTAAAATAAGTACAAACATATAAATGCTCTTCTAATTAAATCAATATACATGTTCAGAATGTAAACCTGCTGCAAATCAGGGTATTGCTTGGTAGTTAAAACACAAGCTAAGTTAATGAGTGGACTGTGATCAGAGAGAAAGTCCGCATGATATTATTCTTCCCCATTGCACATCCCTGCCATCCCTCTTCAGTACCTATGATTGGTGCACTAGCAAGTGATGTGGCAATATTTTAAAGTTTGCATGTGTCAAAGGGAACCAGATAGTTTGTGAATAAAGTCCTTTGGTTTGCTTGTTTTAATTTGATTAGATAGAAAAATATATCTGTGATGTCTAAGGTTATTGGCTACCAACTTCTTCTGGCCAGATATTACAGCTAGGAATGACCATTTGTCTAAAGGATATGATATGAGCTCTTTGGATTCAAAGAGCTCAGTAGGTCAAAGCTGATTTCTCCCTAATGAAGTCAAAAGTCTTATTAATTCCTCTACCCTATCATCTTTAGTTTTTTTGGCTTTGAGTACTCTTGTGGGATGAACTGTGTCTCCTAAAAATATGTTTAAGTCCTAGACTTTGATAGTTATGAATGTGGCTTTATTTGGAAAAAAAGTCTTAGCAGATATAATTAAGATGTAAGGTGGAACAGGGTAGTCCTCAATCCAATATGACTGGTGTTTTTACAAGAAGAGGAGAAGAGGTATGAAGACAGAAATACACGGAGGAAAGGAGATGTGAAGGGAGATACACATGCAGGGGAGTATGCCATATGAAGACAGAGATTCACACAGAGGGATGGCAGCCATGCGATGACACAGACAGAGACTGGTGGTGTGCAGATGCATGCCAAAGAACACCAAAGATTATCAGCAAACATGAGCAGCTAGGAGAGGATGTATGGCCCTGCTGACATCCTGGTTTCAGACGTCCAGCCTCCAGAACTGTGAAAATAAACATCTTTTGTTTTAAGGCTCCCAGTTAGGGTACTTCGTTACCTTATGGCAACCCTAGGAGACTAACACAAGTGCTTTCTAAATACATATCCTCAACAGGAGCCATTTTCAGACACTAAAATTCCTGGTTTTATACATGTATACTTATGAGTCTTTTTTAACTGACAGAAGGTAGGCAGCTTTTTATTTTTTCTGGCTTGTTTTTCTTTATTAGACTTAAAAATGGGTTGCTGAAAATAAAAACATAACTCTGCTATGCGAAACTATGAAAGTATGATTAATTATGTAAAATATTAAAAATACTTCGTTTGAAAAGGAAAACTAATCAGAAAGGAAATGAAGTTCATTTAGAGTATCAGGGAACGACAGAATGCAACATTTCATGGGACTTTCTTTTGATGCACACATTAGCTCTCTGACTGTGCTAATGTGTTAGTCACACTGTTCCCCTTGTTGGCTCACTCCATGAGTGGTGGAAAATTGTAATCAACATTTCCTTGCAAATGTGTACTTGGCCCAACACTCTTTAAAGTTTTAGTCTCAAGGTTTTTTTTAAAGAAATTCAATGGAATTGTCTCTTAAAATTTGAAAACGCTGGATTCAGGCCCAGGATTCTACTCCCAGCTAGAATTCCTCTCTACAATGTGCTAAAGGAATACACCTGGAGGGCTGTAACTATCAATGGCTCAACTTCCTTCACTTGTTTAGGGATGATAACCAAATAAGTGAGTTATAAACCAAGTTAAACTCATGCCAACTGAGAGGCCATATGGTTATAATAAACAGATTTAACCAACTCATTTGAAAGCTCTTCCTAAAATCAAGTAAAATATGAATTGGCTCTTTATGAAGTCCATGTTGTGTCACAGAAGAGGTTGGTCCAAAAATTTGAGTCAAGAATGAGCTCAGGTGTTATCCCTCCATTTCCACCACGGTCCTCAATAAAGTTGTGCACCCACATGGGTCATGTCTATACTTTTGGTGAAAAAAGAAGTCTCTTCTTGGAACAGAAAAGCCATTTGTTATTTTCTTGGTAAAGGGCAAAACACTTCAGAATGAACAACAGCATCTTTGCCTTGAGAGATCTGCTGAGAGTGACACCCGGTTCAGTGATGGGAAAACAATCTGGGTGAATGGAAATGTCAGAGCCAATGGTGGCCTTATGAGAGGAGTGACTTTTTGATCCTGAAGCTGCCTTTTTTTCTTTGCTTGATTCCTGGCCATGGCTCCCACTCTGTGCTCTTACATAATCTCTAAATAAATGACAGCTCATGACAAATTCTCAATGGAAGTGCTTCTTTTAAGAGGAATGTACCAGTTTTAATTCTATTGGTTTCTTACTATGACTTTTGGTGCATTAGGTGGGAATGAATTAAAAAAAAAAAAGGAAGCCATAGAGATTCAGAACCTTATAATAAAAAATAATTGCACCTGCACTGGAAAGAAGATACAAGAATACTTTTGCCATCCCTGTTACTTCCAGCTTGGCTACCACCAGGAACATTTGTGTTTTCTTCATTTGACTCTTTTAACCTTTTACCAACCATATAGTTTTACATCTTCCCTGTTGAACAGCTGTTTTTCAGTTCTTTTAACTCTAAAAACCTTTAAAAGCATATCATTTCAGAGATGTATATCATTCTTCCGAGCTTTGTTATATTTCTTTTTCTATTGAAGATTACATGTGTTTCAAGATACCACCTACAATAGCACTTAACTGTCCTGTGACTATTTTGGCTTCACCCAACCCAAAGATAACAAATCCTGGTCTGTTTTAAAAATCCAGCTTTCAGTATAATTAGTTTCAACAAACATGAAGGTACATATATTTATTTTTAAAGTAGCAAATATTTATTTATATGGACATCGTCTGAGCAAATCAAATACATCGCCTTTCTATGTATGTATGAGTCCATGATGACTCCACAAAAGGGCAGATTTCATGGCTTTTATTTTTCAGTTAGTGAATACAGATTTCCCTACTCACTGGTCGATCCATTCTATAGCATCGAGTCCTGCTTATGAATAGGAGCTCAATACCTACAAAATGCTTTCTAGCATTGAGGTGTTTCCATTTTTGTGAGCAGTTAATGCTATTATTTTTATTAAAAGCTAATTGGCCTGTGTGGAGATAGCGATTATATTACCATTATTGAATGGTTCCCGTGTTCAAGGCATGGTAGATGCCGCATATATGTCATCTCCTTTAAATTCCCACAACTTTATGGATTCTCTTATGCTCATTATAAAGGTGAGAAAACAGGTTCAGCAAAGCTAAGGAGTTTCAGTAGAGACAGAAAGTGCTTTCTAATTCCAGAGTTCATAGTCTTTTTATCAGGATCACTAGCAGAAAGTTTAATCATGTATATTCACTGGCCATAAATGTACATAGACTTAAAAAAACTCTCAGAATTAGAGGAAGAAAAATCAAAACTAAGGAGAAATTCTCCTGAACTCATAGTTCCCAACTCTTTAAAATGATCGCATTAACCCTCAGAAGTGAGGACATACCAGAGTAATTAAAAGAAGGCAAATAGATTCCAGGATGGCCAAAGGTCTCACGTTCCATGCCTCTAACAATGGTCCCTTAAAGAGTGTACCTTGGAGGAGTTGGTTCTTGGGGTTGCCTGTCACAATGTGCTCCGAGGATATATGAAGGTCAATTCAGGATAAGCACTGTGACAAGTGTCACTTGCATTTATGTTACACTTTGGATATTTTGTGTATTTAAATTACAAAGTTGTAACTTAGAAACTGTCCAAATCCTCTTTGTCATTCTTCGTTATTAGGAATGCTGAACCCTCTGAGATGTCAGATTATATTTTCTGTTCTGAAAACTTATAGGTTTCTCGAGACGTGAAAATAATGCTAGGAGCACTAATAGAAATAGAAAGAAAAATGCCATTTGTTTTCTCTTCATCCTCTATGACCTTTTAGAGGCTTCTATGGGTCAGCTTAAGGTACCATCTTTTTTTCCATGTCCTGAAGGAAGCTAAGTGTACATACAATGACATTTTTCATTTTGACATAGTTGTTCTATTTTCCAGGCTGTCAAAAACTGGGAGATGACTTTCATTTAAATATAAGTCAAAACCCTTTGGGAAAGTAAAAGAACTCAAGAAATAAGAGAAATTTCCAAGTCAACAGGAGAAAAGGAGAGTCTTTTTGGTTTTCAAATTAGTTGTTAGGGAAAACGTTTTTCTTCCCACCAAACTTTCACTTTTCTTTCTTTAAAATAGATTAATCATAGCTGTGTAGGTCTAGTTGTCAGCCTGCTTGTTAAAATGTGGAAAATATGAACAGTGGCTTCAAACTTTCATGAGTAAACTGTCACTTTGTGTTTTTTATTAGCCTGTATTTCAAACCCCACATTGCAGGATCTCACTACTCCTTCTGAGCCTTTCACTGGTAAGAATATGCTAATGGGCTATGCAGACCATGTCTTCATGAACTGACAATACAATTCCACTGGACAAAACAGCTTTCGACTGTAATTCAGTCTTATGGAAGTCTTTTGTCAGCCAATCTGATAAGTTTTGGAGTTCACACATTTTAGGACCTCATCATACCCAGATACCTGCTTATCTTTTCCTTCTAAAAAAGACCAAATTTGTTCTTTTTCTTTTCCACTTGTCTTTTAAAATTTATATTTATCTTAAAAAAATCAAAATAGCCCATTGTAAAATTAGACAACCTGCTTTGGTCTTCAAAATAACTCTTTAGAGCACAAAAGGCAGACATCTTTGGCAGACCTGGGTATGAATACGGACCATGTGACTTTGGACGAGTTATTGAACTTTTCTAAGATTCAGTTTTATTAGATTTAGGATAAGGAATATTATGGTGTAGCTTGAAAGCAGTATTTCTCAATGTGTGATTCCCCAGATTAGCAGCACCTAGGAACTAGTTAGATATGCAAATTCTCAGGCCCCACTCCAGACTCACAGAATCAGAAACGTTGGAGGTAGGTCCAGAAATCTGTGTATTAGCAAGCCTCTATGTAATTTTGACACACACTCAAGTTTGAGAACCACTGCTGTAAAGATTAGCCATAATATATACAAAAGACTTGCCTGCTACATTTTAGAAGTTCAAGAAATAGCAACTATTCTCTTTCTGTTATTATGCCCATTATGCAAAAGAAGAAACTTAATCACAGAGCCAAGTGTTAAAAAGCTGGAAAGAGCACCCAGGTCTTCGAACTAAGCAGAGTGGCAGAGGCAGCCCACTCCTCCACTCTGCACTCTCTTTGTAAAATGTAGGAGACAGTTATATAGACATTGGTTATAAGTCCTGAAAGTGTAGGTGGAGATTACAGGTCTTCTGGACATAATACAATAATACTAACCCAACTTCCTGTTGGGGCCAGATGATAAGATACAGTCTTTCTCCTGATGAGAACTACTTTAGAAATTCCAAAATCACAAATTATGATCTGTTTAGAATTACTCAGTTTTAGAAGTAGAAGTATTTTTAGCGATGATCCATTTACGCTTTCAAATAGTGCTTTTCAGAGACCAGTGGATCTCCTTTTTGGCTGTACATTAGAATCTCCTGGAGGGCTTTTAAAAATGTTCTAATGGGAACACCCAACCCAGAGGTTCTGGTTTAATTGGTCTAGAATTTAGTTAGTTAAAAGCTCCTTAGGTAGGGTTTCCATATAAAACACAGGACAACAGGTAAACTTGGACACCTAGGTAAATATGAAACAATTATTTCATTGTTTATCTGAAATTTAATTTAACTGGGAGTTCTGTATTTTTATTTGTTAAATACAGCAACTGTATCAAAGGATTCTAAGGTCTACCTAGGGTTGAGAAACACTCTTACAGGGTTTCCACTGAAAAACTACAGGTGCCACTACAGTGACCTGGGAGAGCAGGGTGCCATTTGTGCCCATTGAACCTCCTTTAAAAAAAATAGTTTTAGATTACGAATATTTCGTAAAGTTTTAAATTTACATTATAAAACTTTATATTTTTATCTGTTTTATGTATTCGGTCTCTGTAATGTTTTGCTTGAAAAAAGTTTTTCTTATGACTAAAAAAAGTTCCCAAACCTCGAGTCTAATGTCTTTTTTCCAGATGAAAAAACTTAAGACCCAGAGAAGATGGCTCTTCACTAAGCTCTCATCTCTCATAGCTAATCAATTGCAAAACTAAACTGTTCCATCAGCTGCTGCTGCAGGGTTCCCTTTCATTTATCTGGGCTACAGTTCAGGAAGAGGAGGTGCTTTAATCCTATTCTAAAAGTGCTGGACAAACGTTTAGCAAATTCCTAAAGTTTTGCCAGACACTGTGCTAGGTGCTGGGCACAGAGATTAAGATGCGGTTTCAGCTCTCAAGGAGCTGATGCAGGAAGAGAAACAAAATAGTGTTGCTGTCTGTAGAAAAAAAAACGCCACCTTTTTCTATGGCTTGTTCTTTCTGTAACTTGACTACATTCAAAGTACCTTTCTTTTATCCCAAAGATAAAAATGGTGAGGTTAGAGGACAGCACTGGGTTTCCCAGAGGCAACTGAAGGAAACCTGGGATCTAACCTAAATTTCTGTGTTGAAACTTAAAGGAATGAAGACTATACTATAACCAATGATATGGGGATGACTGTACTTTGTGCTGTGGTGCAATTCACAATGGCTACATCCGTCAGACTTTTTGACAAATGACCTTGAATATTCTCCAATTAAGTGAACTGAATAGAATTTAACAGTTGCAGGGAATAAAAGAATGTGTCTTTCCATTTTAGGAATAAATTTACTCCCATCCAGATGAAGGTGGGTAATCATTAACAGTATTTCTGGGCCATACAAGAAAATTAAATATAAATAGGCATCGGATGGAGCGGAGGTAATACACTCTCCAAGGACCTCCCAGCCCTGTCAATCTGGCAGAGTTTGTGATGGGCAATTAGGAACAACAGCTGCTCCCTGACGCCACTCTTAGATGCCAAGAACCAAGAAACTAAAGGAAACTCCAGACTCTTCTCTCCCTCCCAGGTGATGAGAAGACATTTTACGTGATCAGTTGGCCTCGGAGAAAGAGGTGGAAGAAGCAAGACTAACAAGCCATAAACAGGTCAACCTTGAGGGGCAAGAGAGCTCCAGAGATACAATTATCTTCCCCTAAGAGTTTGGACTGAATCCAAACAGTCCCCAAGACTCATACAATGTGGGGAAACTGTAGTCTTTTCACACCATTTACAGAACACTTATTGATTTCTTGGTCTTGGCATTTTCTGTTTTTCATCATCAAATCTTCCTACCACCACCATCACCAACTGAAGTGTCTTCTCCATATCCTTAAGTTTCATTATGGAGGTTACCTTTAGCTCCCTAAGCCTTCCCATTACTTCCTTCCAAGATCACTATGGGTCTAAGAATATCAGGGTAGGAATCTCTGAGTTACAGAGTGATTTCTAGGATTTATAATCTGAGTCTGTTACCATTCGAGGATAAAAGGTATTCATAATTACTAAATTTCCCACGAAGTTGTGAAAAATTTTAAAATTGACATCCTCAAATATATATCCAAACAAACACTGTTATTTTCAATATAGTCATGTTGGCATATATAAACTTATTCATGTAATTCATTTTGGAATTTTTCCTTTTGAAATTGTTTTCAGAATCAGTTTATGCTACATTTAGATAAATATGAATATGGGTCTCTCATCTATCCACAATTTCATGTGCCACTGCTGACTAATTTATCAAGGCAATGGGTTGAGTGAAATGATACTAAAAGTGTTCCAAGTACCAGTTTAACAAAGAATATAATACTGACACCTTTTATAAAGAATTATTTCTAAATCCTTTGAAATTGAATTCTTGGGACTTCTATATTTCTAGAGTTAATATTAAGAATTTATTTTTCTGACTTCAATAAATTGTTAAATGTCTTCAAAGTTTTAATACACTTATGCATATTTCTAAAAAATTTTTTAAAAGAATCAATTTTTAGCCTCATGAGTTCATAGTCACATTTTGATTTAATCAAAAATAGTATTGTTGCCTGGATTTACCAGATTTGCTTCTGAATGACATTGGGCTAATTTCAAAAGCCAAATTCACCCCCAGTGGATAAAAATATACTCTCCTTAAGAGAGTATGGACACCATACTAAAAAAACAGGCTGTATTTTCCTCCTCAGTCAATTGAAATGAATAGATATGAAAGACGAAATCATTGATTGAGTCACTCATTCATTTATTCAACAAATATTTTTTGAGCACTTATTTTGTGTAAACACTGTGATAGGTTTTAGAAATACCAAGATAAATAAAACTCAAGGGTTTTCCAGCAAAGATGGTAGAGTAGCTAAACATTGTGTTTGCCTCCTTTCTTAACCACATCTAAATTACAAATAAACTACAGAATAGTTATTATTGGGAGTCGCCTGGAGTCTGGCTGACCAGAAGTCCTACAACTGGGGATACACAGAAGAGGCTACCTCAAGACTGGTAGGAGGGTAGAGATGTGAAATGGGCTGGTCCCAAACCTGAGTGTGGCGGTTGTGAATTGGGAGGGATATCTCAGCTGCGGAGGTCCCCCTGGAAGAACAAGAGGTCCCAGTCCCACAGTGGGCACCCTAACCAAGGGTTCCAGTGCTGGGAAGAGAAGATTCCACAATCTCTGGCTGTGAAAATCAGCGGAGACTGTGGCCGAGTGAGATGAAGAACTGAGGGAGTCACAGACATTCCTCTTAAAGGGTCCACGCAAACTGACTTGTTGACGGACTCATTCACTCAGCTCCAGCACTGAGGCAGCAGCTTGAAAGGCACCAGGGACATATGGAGAGAAAGTGAATTGTCTGGCTTTAGGGCAAGGGCTGGAGGGGCAGTTTTCTCCCAGACAGAAGTACTGGCAGACAGCATTGTTCCTTTGTTGAGCCCTCCCCTGCCTAGCTTGTAGACCCAAGTGGCCACCATATCTGAGTTTCCATCAACATAGCTAACATTAGTCACCCATCCAGGTGATTCTCTGAGACTCAAACCCTCCCAATGTACAGGCCCACTCAGGCCACTTCCAGTGGCTTTTCCATACAAACAGCGTTTCTTGCCTCATGCTGTGAACTTTCCTAAAATTTCTCAAAGGTTCACAAACTTAAGCAGCATCTGGCCTCTGCATGCCCCTTAGTTCTTGCTGGTCAGCACGTGCACAACAGCTCCTCCACTGGTCAGAGTCAGTCACCACGACCAATCAGAATGAGGGTAAATCTCTCCTATCAACATACCAACAGCAACCAAGACTCAACTACAACAAGAGGGTACACAAAACCCATACAAGGAACAAATCTGGAGCACCAGGCTCAGGCGACCAGTGAAGACTGTGCCACTGGGCCCCACAGCACACCTACTACAGAAGGCCACTCTACTAAGACTGGGAGACATAGCAACGTTACCTAATACTTAGAAACACAAGTAGGCAGCCAAAATGAGAAGACAAAGAAACATGTCTCAAATGAAAGAATAGAACAAAGCTCCAGAAAAAGAACTATATGGAGACAAGTAATCAACCAGACGCAGAGTTCAAAACATTTGATATAAGGATGCCTAATGATCTTAGGGGAAGAATAGATGAACTCGGTGAGAACTTCAACAAAAAAATAGGAAAGAAAACATAGGAGATAGAAAACATAAAAATGAACCAGTCAGAAATGAATAACATAAAAACTAAAATGAAGAATACCTTAGGAAGAATTAATAATAGATTAGATAAAGCAGAAGATTTAGGAGATAAAGTATCTGAAAATATCAAATCAGAACAGCAACAAGAAAAAAGAATCCAAAAAAAAAATGAGGATAGTTTAAGGGCCTCTGGGACAGCATCAAGCATTTGCATCATAGGGACACAAGAAGAAGAGTTCAAGAAATTGAAAACCTATTTGAAGAAATAATGACAGAAAACTTCCCTGATCTAGTGAAGGAAATAGACATACAAGCCCAGGAAGAGCAGTGAGTCTCAAACAAGATAAACCCAAAGAGGCCTACACCAAGACACATCATAATTAAAATGCCAAAAGTTAAAGACAAAGAGAGAATCTTAAAAGCAGCAAGAGAAAAACAGTTACCTACAAGGGAGGTCCCATGAGACTGTCAGTTGATTTCTCAATAGAAACTTTGTAGGCCAGAAGAGATTGGCAGAAAATATTCAAAGTGACGAAAAGCAAGGATCTACAACCAAGATTACTGAACCCAGCAAAGCTATCATTTAGAATTGAAGGACAAATAAAGAGTTTCCCAGACAAGAAAAAGCTAAAGGAGTTCATCATCACCAAGCCAGTATTACAGGAAATGTTAGAGGGATTTCCTTAAGAAGAAGAAAAAAGAAAAAAATTAAAAATATGAATACTAAAATGGCAACAAATATATATCTAGCAACAATTACTTTAAATGTAAATGTATTAAATGCTTCGATCAAAAAATAGGGTGGCTGAATGGATAAGAAAACAAGACCCTTACATATGATGCCTATAAGAGAATCACTTCAAATCGAAAAACGTACACAGACTGAAAGTAAATGGATGAAAAAAAATGTTTCATGGAAATGGAAACAAAAGATAAAAAGCTGGGGTGCAATACTTATACCTGACAAAATAGACTTTTAAGCAAAGGCTATAACGAGAGAGAAAGAAGTACCCAGTAATCCCACTTCTGGTTATACATCTGAAGAAACTCGAAACACTACTTTGAAGGGACATGTGAATCCATATGTTCACTGCAGCATTATTTACAGTAGCCAGGATATGGAAGTTACCTGGGTGTCCATCAATGGATGAACGGATAAAGAAGAGGTATACATACACAATGGAATATTACTCAGACATAAAAAAGAATGAAATCTTGCCATCTGCAACAACATGGGTGGACCATGAGTGGAGTAAGTCAGACAGAGAAAGACAAATGTCATATGTAGAGTCTAGAGAACAGGATAAAGAAACAAACAACAGAAACAGGTTCACAGTACAGAGAGCATTTTGATGGTTGTCAGATTGTGGAGAGAGGGAATGGGTGAAGGAGGAGGGGATTAAGAGGTATAAATTGGTAATTATAAAATAGTCATGGGGATGTAGAGTATAGCATAGGGAATATAGTCAATAGTATTGTCATAACTATGTATAGTGTCAGATGAGTACTGGATTTATCAGAGTGATCACTTCATAAGTCATATAGATGTCTAATCACTATGTGGTACACCTGAAACTAATATAACGTTGTATGTCAACTATAATTAAAAAAAAAATAAAAATACAAAAAATGAAAAAAATAAAATGCAAGGAACCAAGATAAATAAAATATGAGGAGATAAGCTTTATGATTAATATCTTTTCCAGTTATACAATTCTTTATTTATATATGTTTTAAAAGTTCATAGTCTTTAAATCTTTAATAGTATTTTGAGCAAATTTACCATTCCTGACAAAAATGAATAATTCCCTGACACTCATTTGGATGTCTAAGTTCTGATGTGCTAGTTAAAAAAAAAAGGTTATTATTTAAAGTCACCTCTTATTCATATGTGGTCACATGTGTGGCAAACACAGTTAGCTGTCACCCAATATCTATTATCTTACTTTCTCTTTTAACATTTGAACCCTCTGAGGTTTAGTTGGGTTCCTGGCCTTCTAGCTACAGACCACATTTTATAGGTGCTCTTACATCTAGATGTGGCTACATGACTAAATTCTGACCAACAGAACTTGAGTGAAGTGATATATGTGTATCTTCCAGGTCATATCCATAAAATGGAGAGCTCTGTCCTTCATTTCTTCTTTTTCTCTTCTGGGGAGCTAGAATATGGATGAGGTACTGGTGAGTCAGTTTGGGCTATGAGGATAAAAATTACACCCCAGAAGCTGTTGAAGTAACAAAGAAGTGTAAAATAAGTACCTGGATGACCTTAGGAAACAATGTCAGCCAGGAATCATCTTCCTATCTCTGGACTATGACTGAGAGGAAAAGAGGCTTCTATTTTGATTTGAGTTATTGTGTTTTGGGCACTAGCCTAAGGCTAGCCTATATTCCAAATAATACATCAGGGCAGACACATTTCAAGTCAACTGTCTTTTCGCTCTTTGTATGAAAATAAATTAAATCCTTTCTTTTAACTCTGTTCTACACTCAGTAATTCAGATATAGCCTACGCTTGCTTTTTCAAGAACTTTTGCATCATGAGTGGTAAGACTATCCCCACTTTGGTCTCTACATCTCCTCAGGAGCTGTATTCTCCCACTGGCCTCCATAACACCATTGGCAAGAGAGAGATGGCAGGCTTAGTGCAAAAATTACTTCTGATAAGAATGCCCCACTCTTGAACTCCACTCATCAATGGCAGAATTAAAGAGGGGGCTCTCAAATCTTCAGGCTTCTAGAAGGACAACTCTCCCCATTCTCCTGGCTTCTCTCTAATATCTTTAGTCTTGCCATTATCGTTTTCCTTGAGATCTCAGGATTAATTTCATTAAGCCCCATATATGTGATTACATCAGTAACCACAAGAAACTTAGGACTCTGGGGCCATTCATCATCCCTTAGACTCTCATCTTCATTTAGTCTATATTTTTACCACTTTGTAGAATCTATCTCCCACCCCTCCCCTTTCTCTGTGTTCTTGAGACTCAAGGTCAGTGAACAGAAAAATTTCCTATATATCCTTAAACTCTTCGGAATCTGCACTTCACCTTCTAGTTTTAACTGAAATCTGACTGTCCTCTGGGCAAATGGCTTCCCATGGAGCCCTCTAAAGTGTTGGTCATTTTCTCTCCTATACCCTGGAAGTAGAGTAGGTATACTTTTTTACCTCCTTGTTGCCCTAGGACTGAAATTCATGTCATCTGACTGCCATCTACTTCTTGTCCTTGTTAGAATCACCTATGGATCTCCTGGTCATTCTCTCTAATATCTTGAAGATTTTAGCTTATAGTTTACTGTCATACTCTCCAGTACAACTCTTGATGATTTCAATGTCCATGTAGATGATCCTTTGAACACTCTGGATATTATTTCTCTTCTACAGATCTTGTCTCCTACTCACTCCCACCACCATCAACTGTAACATCTCCAGAACTTCAATTTCAAACTTCCCGCTCT